>NW_017728943.1:76967024-76976943 GCF_001723895.1 Crocodylus porosus | reverse complement strand
CGGTGCTCTTTCCTGCCAAGGCAGGGGGTCGGACTAGATGATCTACCTAGGTCCCTTCCGACTCTAGCTACTATGAAACTATGAAACAATGCCTGAAAATTCAGAACCCCAAATGTGGTCCCTGTCAATGGGTTCTGGTCTTTCTCATTGTAGCAAGTGACACAACCGTGGAAAAAGCATCCGTTAAATTCAAACGCCATAGGTTCCCCATCCATGTTGGCATAGCCGTCTAAAAAATAGGGGCCTACCTGAAATTCCTCACCCTGTAAAGCATGTTGAATTTGAACATTTTCTTTCTCCAAAATATACATTAGCCACTGAATAGATGGGGTTGAAAACCTCTTTTTCTGTCTGTGATAGTTGTCCGAAGGGGAGAAGCGCTATGGTCTGCAGTTCCAAAAACATAAACCTGTACATGACCATACAGACGGAGGCCAGAGTGATGTATTGGAAAGGATCTATGCAACATACTACATTTTGGAGTTCACCATCTACTTTCACTCGGTCTACCTGCCATGTCATTTTCATAATTTCATCCCTGTAGAGGCAGCAGGCCTCTTTCAAAATTTTTACATCCTATTGGCAATAATAGGCCAACTCCTTTTGCATGTCAAAGGTCTTAACGCGGTTATTCTAAAAACTGTCCTTTCTCACCGGCCATCATATTTTCAACACCGTAATACTCCATCTTTGGGAGAGGCCCCACATAATTTTGGTTTTCTGCTATGTTAAAAAAATGTGGGAAACAACCTTTGCATCCTTCAAACCCCATCGCCTGTGGAAGCCTGCTAAGGTTCATTGACAAAAAGTTTAAAGAATCTATGAAGGATGCCTAGACTGGTCACTTCAATACACATGAGTTTACCACCTTGAATGATTAGTTTCACGCCCATTTTTTCCTTCAGTAACTGGCTGACAATGAAGTAACTATTGTAACCTCTGACATTGTGAGCTATGAAGGTGTAGTCCTTGAACTTTTTATTCATAAAAACCTTAACAAAATTAGACAGGGACTCTTTGCCCTTAAACTCCTAAGTGCTTTCTGGCTTTTTGGGCTTAGCTTTAGTTTTTGCCTGAGGCTTTTTGCCGTTTTTTCCCCCGTCTTTAGCTTCATTGCAAAAATGTAGTTGGGCACATGCATCCCTGTCTCCTGCACACATTCAAAATCATAAAAAATGTACCCTTCACCTTCTTCATGCTCTTTAATCTGATGCATAAAGCACCAGTGTTTGTTTACATCTGTGATTTCCCATAACACTGTTTGCACAGCCTCCCCTTGCACTCATGTTTTTTGTCCACATAAGATTTACACTCATCGCACAGAGTTTTAGTCAGACATTCAATCCATTTTTCAGAGGCCAGGGCCACATGCCTTTCTAAGCACTCTTAGGAATGACAGAACAGCTTAAAATTGTATCCTGCCCACCTCTGTGTCCTGCCCATGTTTTCAGAGCAGTTTGGACTCAGGCAAAGACGATATCGGAACCTGCACATCTGACAAAGATCGCAATAATTTCTCATGCCAAACACCTTTTTCATATCCAAATGCCATAATAATGTTCACCACGTAGCAGAAGAAAACAGGTGTCGGGGTATCTGGGTGTGTCCTGTGTTTTAAATAAACTCCACCCAGTTTTTTCCTTATGTATCACTGTGTGAATGTTAACCTGTTCAAGGTCTTCAAACAAAGGTACTTGATGGAGCATAACCTTTTGATATATAGACATGCCTAATTTCCTATGCAGTTCTTTGGCACCATTTAGCAGCTCAACATCTCTGGCCTCTCTACATTTTGCAACAGCTAATAGACTACCTGCAAAACACAGGTTCGTATCATAGGTATTCAAGTCAATTAAATACTTCCTCTTTTTAGTAATGATCTGGGAATAGGGAATAGAGCTTATAACTCTACGGCTCCCACCTCCCTGGCCTTTCACAATGACCACAACCAGCCAAAAGGTCGAATCAAGCAATATTTCTGTCTGGCTTTGTAACAGGTTACTGAACCACTCTACAAACAGCTCTGGAGTCAAATTATTTAAATTAATAGCTCATGAGTATAAACAGTTTGCCATGCTATCTGCCTGAATACGTAACTGCATAGTCATTGCCTGTGAATCTCTGTTGGAGTTCTGCTACAATTTCTTCCACCCCTCAGGTTATGGCTTCATATGCCATGTGTAATGGCGTATGCTTGAAATTCACAAAACAGAACTCCTCAGTGTACCTCATGCCACCAAACCTGGCTACAGATCGCTCTTGCCTTCTTACCCGCACCATATGTACATCTGGTAAAACATCCTCTATTGACTCAGAAGACCAGGGGACGCTTGAGGGATCCTCTAAACTGTCTTCTACACCAGATTCATTATCCCAACCCTCTGACCCTCCAGGTCTTGGTGTTGGGGAAGGCCTAGGTGGTCTGGGAACATTTGAGGGACCCTCTAACAGTCTTCCTAAATCATAGTCACCATCTCCCTTCTCTGGCTCTGTGGGTCCTTGTGAAAGGTCAGGTCTGGGAGGCTGGGGTACATTTGAGGAACCCTCTAATGGGCTTCCTAAACCATATTCTCCACCCCCTCTCTCTGGCTCCGGGGATTCTGGTGAAGGGTCAGGACTGGAAGGAGGAGAAGTGTTTGAGGGATCCCTAGAGGATCTCTTTTTTTTTTTTTCCTCAACCAGTGTTTAGCCTTTCCCACGCTCCTCTTTAACCAGGCCCTTACTTTTCACCCCATGAGCCACTTGCTGGTTTGCCACCCATTCTTACCCCTGTGTTTACCATGACTTCCCCTCTTATGATACAGACCACACCTGCTGTCCAAGTTATACAGACTACTTCTCTTTAAGTAAAATTTACCCTTTTGCTCTGGTAGTAATCATGATCTTTCAAGGCTCTCTGCACACTCTTTCTGAGATGTATACGCCTACCAGTACCACCCCAACCCCCCCTCTTTTTTTCACAATAATCATGATCTTTCAAGGCAAGTTGTTTATTCTCACCCTGAAAATCCACCCTCTTTTTTCACAGTAATCATGATCTTTCAAAAAGGGAGAAAGACTCTCCTCTTTCTCTAAAATGTGTGAGTAATCAGTCCTGGGTTTCTTATTCTAGGGGTCCAGATCACCTGTTTTGGGGGTATGAATCCCTGTCTTTTTAATATGGTTTTCTCAGAGGTATGTGGCTTGTTTTCCTCTGAGGAATCATACCCTTCTGTTCTGTCCTGGTGGCCTTCTGATCCTTGGGTATTATGATCTGCAGGCTGAGCATTTCTGGGGTTTTTTGCTTGTGCTTTTAGAGGTCTCTGCCCAGACCCCCGCTCTTCTTCAAGAGTGGTGCGTGTGATCACTTAGGAAATATAAAATTTACATCTCAGCATTGAGAATTCACTTTCCTCACACACTACAAATTTAAAATTTGCTTATCACCCTACACACCGCTTCTCCTCCCACAAGAAACACAAAGTTTCAGAAGCTGATTTCAGAAAAATTACCTTTTACTACTGGATAAAAACATGACTGCATGTGCTTGTTCTGCTTTTCTGTTTTAGAAGACGAGGTTCTGTCTGAAAACAAACAGCTGTTATAATTTAGTGTGATTATAGTAACACAGCCACAAATAACCTACCATTTAAAAATATTTTTTACCTTGCTGTGGTAAAATTGCATGGGGCTTCCCCACCTGATAAGCTGTCTGTAATATAAATGAAATGATACAATATAAGTCGTCTGTGTCCCGGGGGCCGGGGTAACAAGGAACACTTACCTGAAGTCCAGGACAGGAGAGATGCGGAGCTGGAGGGAGAACCCGCGCAGCTTGTTAGCCACCTCTTTATACAGCTGCGGCTGGCAGCTGATGTTGGCGTCAGATGCCAGCCGGTGGATTTAAAAATGATGGCCACCGCGCCGGAGGGGGCGGATAGCCCAGAGGCCAGACTGCTGTCAGGTCCAGCAATGGCGCGGGCTCTGCAGGCAAGGTGACGAAGAGCCAGCGTGCCAGAGGGAGCAGTGGCTAAGGAGAGAGGCCCGATGACTGGGACATTGGCGGGTCGACCCAGCAGCGACGGATCGGGTGAGCAAAGGAAGACTGGAGCAACCCAGGAAGAATCAGAGGACCCTGAAGTAAGTGCTGAGACGGTGGGTACAGGCTACGCCGAAGAGGGGGCGAAGGACCGAGGACCACCTGGCTGGAGGGTGATATGGGCGGGATCGCTGCCAGGACCATCAGACATCGATTGAGAGGCACGAGCGGGGCAACTGGAGAGCAAATGAGGGGAAACCCCCTCCCCTTCCCTGCTCATAGGGATTCATGGTCAGGGATTTGGTGGAGGGTCAGCTAGGTAGTCAGGATGCTAGAATCCCCAAGTGGGGGCACGAAGCACAGAGGTGCACAGGGTGAAGAGCTTGTGGTGAGGGGCCTATAGAGGTTACGGCTGAGGCTCCTGTGTAGGCTGGTATGAAGGCGCTCGACCTCAGGGTAGGCATACCCTACAGGTATTTTGGGGCTTGAGGACAGGAACTGCATTAGAAGCTGGCGGGAACAACACTGGGCGAGCACAAGGAAGCGGAACCCACAGGTGGTGTGAGGCCGGGGTGTAGGGGTGGTGAAGCTATGTGAGCAACCGGTGGGCCAGGACCAGGCCACTGAGGGACCCGTGAACTAGCCCTGCCCCACTGGGGGAACAAGTCGTGGCAGGCGAGAGTGGGGTTGGCAATGCAGGAGGACGAAAACAACCCCAGTAATGAACAGGTCCGGAAGGGGAGGAGCCAACCACCAGGAGGGCAGTACTCCTAGGAGCGCTCGAGAAGGCCCGTCAGGGACACTCTGTATTAAAAAATTAAATAATAGATTAAGGAAAATAGTGTATGTATAAAGTAAAATATAACTGTATTAAAATAGTCACCACTAAAAGACAACTCCACCCCTTTAGTCTTAAAATATGGGGTGATCTGGACATATCGATCAGCTTTTATTTATTTATTTATTTAGATCTGGTTTATCTATATGATACACACTCGCCACTCCATACCATACTCTATCTGTGAGAATATATATTTTTAAATTCAGTCTTTATTTCCATCAAAAACTTTTATAATATTTAGTGATTTCTTTTGTTAAACCTTCTTCTAAAAAGTGGGTTTTTTTCATTTCCTGTGACCATTAAGCCTTGTCGGCCTTATCTAACTCCTTCAGTCTTAAAACTTTTTTTTGTGGTCTGGTTTATCATTATAACACACACCCCACCACCTCCTACCATACAAAAGCTGTGAGAATATATATTTTTAAATTCAGTCTATATTTCCATCAAAACTTTTACAATATTTGCTAGTTTATTTTGTTACCCCTTCTCCTAAGAAGGTTTTTTTTTTATCATTTCTTGTGGTCATTAAGTCTCATTTGTTTTATCTTTACAAAAAATCCTATCTGTATGTGATTAGAGATCCAAGACACTAAAGCAAAAACTAATGTACATTAGCTGTAGAAAACTGTTGATGTGCTTTACAGCCTCATATCCCACACCCTCTCTCCAAGATCATCAAAAGATATAACCCCCCACCCCATTTTAAACAGTTTTTGCTAAGGCCTTCTCTTAAGCAGGGTTTTATAATCTCTAGTACCAACTGAGCATTCAGTATGGGGTATGAGTGTTTTATCTTCCTCAGTGATCAAATTATGAAGGGCAGCATTATGATCTTCTGCAAAATACAGTGTTTAGAAGCTCTCTAACCTGAATTAAATGTTTCACAGTAATTTTGAGCATGTTCCTGGCAAACCCAATGGTTATAACAGCATTAAAAATACTATCAAGACATCTTTCCTGGCAAAGTTCCTGAATTCTTTGGTTTATGTCTTCATCTAACCCAGTAAGACATCTGTGGCCTTCTTGACCCCCTAGGTCAAATGTGCACCTCCAGTATAGGTCAAAAAGTCTCTTCCTCAAGCACTATTTAATTATGCCACAAAATGAAATACGAACAAGAGACTTCATAAAGACTTTACATTTGTGTGATGTAATAGCTTGTGTTGATTCAATGGCTAGATGTCTTCTGAACTCTTCAGGCTCATCCAGTCTTTGTTCTCTGCAAAAGCATACACCTCCTTCTTGTGTACTGGTGAGTATCTTTTCTGGAGCCATTAAAAAGGCTTCATCTAACTGCAAAGGAGTTCAAATAAAGGACTTAGTTAGTTAGCTGCTATTTAAGCAGTCCTTAGCTGCTTCCAAACAAACACATGCCATGGAGTGAACCCACACTGAAAATACAAGTGCCCCCACAAACATGCTCCAAGTCTCTTACCGGTCTCTCCTTTGTGATGACCTCTACTTTGCATGCAGGCTCTGGCACAAAGATACCCTCTTCCAAATCCTCAACGTCTGCTTCGAGGGTCTGGGCCCCCTCCATTTGCCTGTTCATTGGATCTTCCCAAACAGGGTCAAGTGTCTCAAAGAGTCTTTGGGCATGGGTCTCCTCTTCAAAACTATTTCTACGGTAATGGTTTCTATAAGGCCGTCTTGGGGTTGTAGTGAGTGGGCCTACAGGCATTGTGAAAGTATCCATATCCTCCCCTGCTTGCCTTAGCACAGTCTCAGATAAACAGAGTAGTAATTTGGGAAAGCAGATAGACCTGGTGGGTTTGCTACCCAAATCTCACCCCCTCTACTCATTCCAATTGTTTCAGCATCATTCTTGGGAGGTCTGAGGCCTCTGAAACCTCTGCCAATTGGTTGGAGGTGGTGGGGCAGGTTGTTGGAGAGGTCACACCACCACCCTGCCACCCCACAGACCACACCTGTGCTCCAGTGGGGGGCTAGATCAGTCTGGGACCTGATAGACCATAACTACACCACATGGTCTAGGGCAGTTCTTGCGGCCTGAGGGGTTGGGCTTTGGGGGTCTGCATGGGCTGTCCTTCTGATGTCATGGACCATGTGATGCTGGTGTCACACACCATGTGACTGGGGGTGGGGGCGGAGTTGATGATGTCACATACCACGTGACTGCATCAGGGGTGGAGCTGGTGACATCACACATCGTACAAGGGAAAGAGGTGGGGCGAGTCCCACCCACCTGTCACATTTGCATTGAAGGGTAGTGAGCCTATATACTACTGACCTTTAGAGAAGACACTGGCTTCTTCTTCAGGTTGGAAACATGAAGAAGCAAGGTGCTAATAAGTTAGTTGCAAAGCATAGTTCATAAGTACTATATTTCACAGTAGCAGGCTGATACAAAATGAAAATTAAAGTAGCTTAAATATCTCCTATTACCGACAATATGTATAAACCACATGCTTCATAGTGTGGAATCCTGTGTCAGTTACTGGCCCTGATAAATGCAGAGCAAACAGTGGGCCTAATTGTGTAATGCACTTTGGATAGGGATGTGATGGAACACATTATTCAGATCCTACATGTTGATCACTATCAGACTTAAAGCATGACTATTGAGAGCTTTTTTTTACCCCAGTTAAGAGTATAGCTGGATAAACTAGGGCTATTGATTAATTGCCGTTAATGTGTGATTAACATGTTAACAGTTCTTGCATTAATTTTTTTACCATATTAATCATGCTCATGCTTTTGGACCTTGCCCCTGGGCTCTGCTCCCCCACCATCACTGCCAACCTCCTGGCTGCCCAGCAGGGCAGCAGTGGCAGTGCAGAGGACAAAAGGGCAGCCTGGTCACATGCTCCGGGCTGCTGCAACAGAAAGGTGGGTGGGAGGGGCACATGCACACATGTGCAAACAGACACAGATGCAGACATGCAGACACACAGACACAGAGAAACAGACACACACAGACATACAAGAGCAGTCGCAGCATGCACATAGCCAGGAATGCAGCCTGGAGGCATGTAAAGCAGTGCATGGCAGGTAAGTCTGTGAAGGGGATGTGAGGAGAGAGGGAGAGGGAAGTAGTGGGGGGACAGATTGAGGCCCCACAGTGAGAGAGGGAGTGTGCCAGGGGCAGGGGCTTGGTGAATGGGGTCCTGGGGCTAGGGAGGGTCATGGGACAGAGCCACAGGCAGCTCGTCCAGGGGCATGTGTAGGGCATGATTCCCCACCTCTATGCACATCACTGAGGGAGGTATGGGGGGCATATGCCCCCTGGATTTGTGTGTTGGGTGGAGGTGGGCTGCCCACTGCAAGCTGGGGCTCTGTGCCCTGCTGCCTTTGTCCTAGGAGTCATTCACTGGCTGTGCCACATGTCCCCTGCTGGCTCAGTGGCCAGAGCCACAACATGACATCATGAGGTTCTCAGGACAAAGGCAGCAGGGCACAGAGCCCTAGCCCACAGTGGGTAGCCCTCCTCTACACCATACACAAATATGGGGGGTACATGCCCCCCATGCTTTTGCTAGGATGCACACAGTGGTAGAGTGCTTCACCCCCACCCCAGGCCCCTAGACGAGCTGCCTGTGTCTCTGTCCATGACCCACCCCAGCCACAGGGCCCCATTCCCCAAGCCCCTGCCCCTGCCCCTGCCCCTCCCTCTTTGTGGGGGCCTAAATCTGTCCCCCCACCCCCGCCCCTCCACAGACTTACCTTCTGCATGCCACTGGGCTGCATTCTTGTAGAGTTACCATATTTCCAGTTTAAAAAAAGAGGACACCTGTGTGTGTGGGGGGAGTGGTAATATGATTATGGGGAGGCAATGATATGCCCATGCCCTGCTGCTGCCCCTCACCCCCAAGCCACAGCCCCTCCCCACCCTGGGCCTGTTGCTTTCCTTACTCCTGACTAGAATACCTCACATCCTGCCAGGGCATGTGGGGACTCCATTCCCCCCCCACACACACACCCACAGTTCCCCACACCATCACAAATTTCTGCCTCACCCACAACCTCACACCCACCCACCAACCATACAAAGCACCTGCATAATTTTGCATAAATTTCAGGTTTTTGGCTCATATGTTTGAACTTTTAGCTGTGCATTTAAAATCATGATTAATTGCAACCACTTTTTTAAATCGTGCAACTAAATGTGATCTTTTTTTTAAAACATTTGACAACCCTAGAATACACAGTAAACCCAACAGAATTGTGACTGTCTCAATTAATAAACTTAATGAATTTGGCTCACTTTATTTCCTGGGCTCATACGATTGTCATTTGTAAGTATACCTCCTCTGCTCAGGCCTGTAGGGGGGCTGTCAGGAAAGCTAAGGCGGACATAGAGCTATGACTTGCGTCCAAAATCAAAGATAATAAAAAGTCCTTTTTCAAATATATAGGGAGGATGAAGAAAGCACTGGGAAATGTGGGGCCCCTGCAAGATACTCTGGGCAATCTGGTGGTTGCGCCAGAGGAGAAAGCAGACCCCTTTAACCAACACTTCACCTCTGTTTTCTTGGGCAGGGACTGGGACTTCCCCACCGTGATGCAAGACAGACTTGAGGGGAATGCCTCCAGACCTCAGGTTGAGGAGGACCGGGTTAGAGAGCTTCTGGAGGGGCTGGACGTGTTCAAATCAGTGGGTCCAGATGGTCAAAACCCCAGGGTGTTGAGGGAGCTAGCAGGGGTTATTGCAGGGACCTTGCACGGCTTTACGAGCGCTCATGGTGCTCAGGCCAGGTGCCAGATGATTGGAAGATAGCCATCTTCCCCATCTTTACAAAAGGAAGGAGGGAGGACCCTGGCAACTATAGGCCCGTCAGTCTTACATCAATCCTATGGAAGCTCTTTGAGAAGATCATCAAGGAGCACATCTGTGATGGGCCGGCTTCAGGGATGATGCTCAAGGGCAACCAACATGGTTTCATTAGGGGCAGGTCATGTCAGACCAACCTGACTGCCTTTTATGATTAGGTCACAAAAGGCTTGGATGCAGGTGTTGCTGTGGATGTAGTCTTTCTGGACTTCAGCAAGGCCTTTGACACCGTCTCCCACCCCATCCTCATTAAAAAATTGGGCGACTG
>NW_017728943.1:76939477-76966119 GCF_001723895.1 Crocodylus porosus | reverse complement strand
GCTAGGATCTGGAACCAACTTCCAAGGGAAGTGGTGCTGGCTCCTACCCTGGGGGTCTTTAAGAGGAGGCTTGATGCCTACCTAGCTGGGATCATTTGAGTCCAGCTTTTTCTCCTGACCAGGCAGGGGGTCGGACTTGAAGATCTACAAGGTCCCTTCCGACCCCATTTCTATGATTCTATGATTATATGATAAGTAATCAGATAATAGTGAAATATTTGTGAAAATATTTGCAAATCCCAAAAGCCTAATGAATTTGCAAATTGATTCTTTGAGTTCTTCCACACACAAAAAACAACAAAAGAAACTATAAATAATGCATAACTTATCATTCACTTACCATCCCCTTGATTTCAGGCTACCAATCAAGGAGCAGAAACACCTCCATGTAACAGAGGTGACCAGTTGCAAATCTGAATAACAAAAGTGACCTGCATAACCCAGAATTTTTTCATCAAAAGTTTTTAGAAAACAATTTAAAGTAATCTATAAGATGAAGACAATAATCAGTGTTTCTTGAACAATTAATTAATGAGAGGATGACCAATCTACAATAAACATTTGAAATTAACAGTTAAACCAACTCAACTTCATAAGTGTAATGGCAGATGCTATAAATGACTAATCCTTTTTCTCCTTTAATCTTACTAAGCCATTTGTCTTGATTTTGTATGGTTGTCAGTTTCAAAGATGATGGCAAACACATTTTTTCATACTGAATAAGGCGCAGCAGTATATCTGTGTCTGTGCCCTACTTGATAAAGTTTATACTTAACATGTATGAAATGCTATTCTTTAGGAAGGATTACACTGTAATTCTATGTCTAGTTATGTAAAATGGAAATCAAAACTGAGCTGCACATGGCTGCCAGTTGCCCAAGGGATTATATTTCAAGGTCTTATTGCTACTGTCATGGTTAGTACAAAAGACCAGGAGACAAGATCTATAGGTTCTTTTCCTGAATTTATGGATGATTTCCTAGGTGACCTTGGGCAACTTAACTTTGGACAATGAGAAAATCAGAACAATACTTAACAGAGATTCTGAAGAGATTAATTCCATGTTATTTGGAAAGCTCTTTGAGATCTGTTGAAATGTTATTTATGGCCAATTTTTATTTCTAAAAATCCTAAATTATATAGGTCCAAAGTCCTGAAAGGGCCATTGTTTGCTTTTAAGCTCCACCAAGAGAGCTGAAACTAACTTTTGTCCATCTGGCTTGAGAAATGGGAAGGATCTTTTCTGTTGAGCCTTATGGAGCAAAACTTCATTACATGCTTCTCTTCAAAATTCATAAATCCACCCTGTTTTAAACAGTTTCTTTCTCTCTTTTTTTCTACCTACACTTCTATGCAAATGAAGCTTGGACTTGCATGCTGGCTGTTTGTATATGGACCATTTAGCCAGCCAGCTAGCTTCTATAGTCTTTGACAGCTGAGCTGATTATTTAGCTTGAAATCTTCCAAATCCAGTAATCCTCCAAATTTTTAGGAAAAAAAATAGGCATTGTTTAATGATAGCTTCTATTGAAATGAAAGCCTAGAGATATGTACTTCGCAACCAAAACAGCAATCTAATCAGCATAGAAACCAAACCAGCATATCCAAATAGTTCTCAAGTAGCTCTTTCACATGCTCTCATCACAGATTTAAAAACCAGAAGGCAAAACAGAATGAATCACCATTGTTTTTTAAGCTTAGGATTGTTAAGAGCAGCAGGGGACTGTCTCATAGTTTTTGTGAGGCAATATTGGGGATGGTTCTTAGGGGATGGGGATGAAGATGGAGGGGGAGAGCAAGGGAAGCTGGCAAGTTCTGACCTGTGAGAGAGATGGATTGGGTAGGACAGCGCTAAGCCTAAGGAGAAAGGAGACAATCAGGAATGGCTGGTTGGGGTGGGCACCTAGGTTATGGTGAGGTAGCAGCAAGAGATGAATACAGTATCAGGAAATGGCTAGAATGGAGTGGAGAATTTGAGACTAGTAGAGAGTATTAAAGGTGTAATAGAGGGCTAAATACTATTTTCTCCTAACCAAACCTTTACTATGCCCAGTTTTAATTTATGAAAGGAAGAGGTAGGAAAAATGTCACCATACTTCCACAGCAACTGGTCATTATTCCTCACCCAAAAGGTCTTGGTTTTATTGTCCTGGTTTTCATTGGGAAATAAGAACAGTTTGCACAGAGGGTTGGGGAAAAATGATTGAGGCCCAAAGCCTTAGCAGTTATTTTGAACACCAGTCAACACTGCGGCAAACTTATTAATTGTAATAACAATTTCTTTCTTTGGCCAGGCTGGCTTAGTTTATAGAAAAGAGACTAGTATACATCTAGTATTCCAAAGACCCTGTGCAGAAGCTGAACAGTCAATGATCCTTTATGTTGATGAAGCAATATTATTCTGTGAAGTATATATCCCAACAACTTTAGTTGTAGCCATTGCCATTTCCATATTCTGTTCTCTCTCACTGTCTGGGAATAGCCTCTTTTCACTAATAACTAAGGACTTCTCAATCATTAAAACATGTATAGGGCCACATTTTCACGTGAGGTAGGGAAGTATTAATATCTTTTAGTTATAAACGGGGAAAAGGTGCGGTGAAAGAGCTACTAAAGTGCCTTGCTAATGTTCCAGAGACCTGAGTTCACACTGTGTTTCAGATACAAACTAAAGGCCTCCTTCAGTCAACTGTGGTCATTTGCACTTGGGGTCAAAATAAATACTAGTCATATCACTCCTGATGTGCAATTGGCTAGAGAAATTGGTTTGCCTTAACCAGGCTGGTCAAATGGCCCACTAGGCTTTGGCAGGCCTGCGATCTTCAGCTATAGTTGATGCACCTCTGCAGGCAGAGGAACCCAGAAAAGTGCTCCAGAGGCTTCAGGGACCCAATTCTGCACATCCTAGGAATTTTCTGAAAGGATATCATTACTTCAGATTCCTGGGATGTGCAAAATCAGACATCTGAAGATCTGGGAGCACTTGCCTATGGGGGGTGAAGTACATGGGAAGCTCTCCTGCTATAGTACTCTCCTGCTATAAAGCAAACATACATCTGCTACAAAAAAATGGAACAAAAAAACCACCACCTATTGTTGTGGCCCCAATTTCTAGCATTTTTGGTGCCACAAAGGGCATCTGTTTACTTGGGTTTATATAGTCATAAAAATGTTTACAGTGGTGCAAAGGCAATGTCTGTTTCCAGCCACTATTACTTTTAGGGAAAGGCCATTAAAATAAAAACATGAGAACATAAGAACCTCTGCTTATATCTTACCATATGGGCACCTCCTTTCGCAACACAGCACACAGTAAATTAATAATAAAATGCAGACACCATTTCCCTCCCCACAAATCAGAGGAATGTAAGGTGGGGATGAATGAGCAAGTTCAGAATAGAGGGAAGAGACTGTTTGGAGACAAAAGTATTGCGGAATAAGCACAGACAATGATCTGGACTGCTCTCCATCACTGCCACCCCAGAACTAGCCCCTTCCAGAAAGGCTTTCAGTAAAGGACCCAGAAGGGCTTTCTCAATAGTAACACACTTAGTGGTCTCAGTGCTCCAATGATACCCCATTAAGCAGAACTTCTGCAGCCAAAAAGAACTCTGTTAAAATCAGTTCATGTAGTACTATGAAAGATGAATGGCAGTGGGAAACAAATGCAGAAGGCACACAGATACATGAGAAATAAGTGCAGTGTCCAACTTACGAACACACAATAGCATGTTCAGTAGGGCTTTGATCAGTGAAGTCAAATATATGTCTACTTATAGACCATTATAGAATGAGGGCCTTTGAGAACAATTTTGCCCCTCAGTATGCGCCTTTTGTATATAATTTCTTGTTCTTTCTGGTTCTTTTACTCTGTGCCCTGTACCTTGACAGTCATTCACACCTGCACAGAGCAGGTGCAACATACTACCAGAGCTGATTTATAGCATTTCATGCCTAGTTTGCACAGGTGTGAATCTGGGAAGATTCATGACATGAAGCTTAAATTGGATACTGTAGCACAAGGAAGCTTAGAAGAGGCTAAACACATCCCAGTGTGGATGAACAATTGTTCAGTTGGGGAGAAAAGCTACCTATGCACTACAATAGGTGAGCAGAAAGGGAATACAACAGATGGTTCCCCTGGTGTAGCTGTATTCCCCACAAGAACTAGAGACATAGGTGGTAGAGGTGTGCAAAATGGACCGTAGTTGATTTGGATTCAGATTTGGCCCAAATCAGGGACAGTGATTTGATTAGTTTATTCAGATCACTGTCCCCAGTTCGATTCAGGTGAATCAAAATCTGAAGATTCGATGCTGATTTGGAGAATCAATGCTTTGGCCATAGACACAGCTTTAAATGTTTTTTTTCTACTTATCTTGAGGTACCAGGTGCAGCTTATGAACACTGAGGTGGTGGGGCATATGAAGCATCCCACAGGAGTGCAGGAGGGGGCCTCTGCATGCTCAGTTGTGAACCCAGAAGTGGACTGGAAGTACTTCTGGTCCACTTCAGGGTCCACTGGGGAGCATGCCATTCCCCTCTCTGCATCCCCCCAGCTCAGCAATCAGCAATCAACAATCAGCAATCAGGCACCAGTCACTGAGCCAGGAGGGATGCGGGGGAGGTCCCCCGTGCACTTCCCGGCAGACCCAGAAGTGGACTGGAAATGTTTCTGGTTCACTTCCAGGTCTGCTGCTGAGCACACTGGGGAGCCCCACATGGTCCTGTTGGACTCTCCATCCACCCCAGCATCACAGTGTTGACGAGCCACTTGGTACCTAGAGGTATGTAGAAGAAACATTTAAAGCCATGCCTATGTCCAAATTGCCAAATATTTGCGAATCTCTCCAAATAAATTTGGAGGGTACCGATTCGATTTGAAGAGATTAAAGGGTCTCCTGATTCAATTTGGATTTGGAGATTCGGCCACCGAGTCGGGCCGAATCTCCACGAATCAAATCAGGGACTGAAGCTTTGCACACCCCTAATGGGTGGCTTTGGGACAGTTCTTCAGTATTTGGTTTGCTCAGGATCAGGCAGTCCTCCAGTACATATTATAACAAATACCCAAGGTTCCATTGCTGAGTTCTTGTCCAGACCCAGCAGACATCAGAGGGATTACTGATGTTGCAACAAGGAAGAGCCAGAAACTTTCTCCAGAACTGAAAGGAGCTTGGTTCACCAGTTCAATCCAACCCTAAATAATTTCTGATTAATTCTGTAATGGAAATGGCATCTTTGTTATGTATAGGACTCTTTATAGTAGAGTTATTCTGGAATACTGTGTGTGATGGTCACCCCATCTCAAAAAGGATATTTCTGAACTAGAGAGAAGGAGGTGGCTGAGGAGAATGATCATGGGCCTGAAAAGTAAAAGCTTTCACCTGGTAGTGATAGAAAAGGCTAAGATTGTTTACCTAGGGAAGGAGAGAAATATGAGGGGACAAGCATGTAATATAATGTATGGCGCAAAGAAGAGAGATGATATCTTGTTTCTCTGTGTCATAACACTGGAAACAAGGGGGCAGTCAAACAAAATGAAGGGTAGCAAAGAAATATTTATTCACACAGTGAGTAATTAGACAGCAGATCTCATTGCCCCCAGATCGTGTTGTTGCCAAGATTCAGAGGTACAGAAATTTATGGATAACAAGAATCTCCAGAGCTAAACTAGATATTGGTTAAAATACAGAAAGAGAAAGTATATTGGAAAAGAGATAAAATCTGATGCCTCAGGGCTTAAACCAATCTCTGTGGGTTAGAATGGGACCTCATGAGAGGGGCGTAGGGGAATATATTTTATACCTCATATGCCTACTATGAAATGCGTTGTACCTTCCTCTGATCGATTTGATGCTGTCCACTGTAAGAATATGAATACTAGAATACATTGAACTTCGGGTCTCTTTCAGTCTGGTAATTCCTGGGTTCCTATAGAAACTCTGCAATTAAACCTCTGCTGAGAAACTGAGCATAATCACAAGTTTTGTTTCTTAGTGTGAATGTATGAGTTTGTGGATTAGCCCTAACACAGATTAATGAGTCTATTGCTGTATGTTATCTGAATTTGGTTTAATCAGAAAATCTTTTTCTGATGTCTCACCTGTGTCTCTCCATTGCCTTCTTTTTTATCAACATTTTTATGCAGAAAATGGCTTATCTGGCCAAGCAAAAGCCTGAGTTGCAAAGTGTGTTTGGTAACCCCATTCAAAATTGCCTGCTTAGAGCATACTCTCCACTGGAAGTGAACAGAAGCCATGTGGATGAGGTGGGAGCAGGTTTTTTCCACCAGATTTTTCCTCACCAGTCCTACAGACACATCTAACCTCCCCATTTAAGAAAAGCACATTAGAATTGCAGCAAACCTGTGCAGAGCACAAGTCCTGGGTTCCCAATGAGAAAATAGAAGGCAGGGCTGGTAATCAATGGCATAACAGCAGAGGGAAAAAATCAGTTGCTAATTCCTGTGTCTGAGAGAGAGAGAGTTGGGTATAGTGTGATTTGACCTCAGAACTACCCAGTACACAGGGCTGAGGGCTCAGCCATCATATACAGGAGGTTGCTGTCAAAAAACTTTAGATTCTTTTGCATCCCATCCTCCTTCCCAACTTACTCATTCCAATACCTTCTATATCATGGGAGTGAGCTTTATTTACTCTGAAAGCAACTGATGTTTAAGGAAGTCAGAGACTCCAGATAGCAACTTTCTTAACCAGGCATAATGCAGATAGCCATTGCAAAAAGATCCTTAACACACACTACCTTGCCAATATTCCTTAATCCTGATGTGCTGCACTTACTCCCTTTAGGTTAGCATTGTTAGCCTTATCACGCACTGCTCTGTTGATGCAGTTACATTCTGAGTTGCAACACCTCTCTCCCTGCATCCCAGCCTGTTGCCTTTAACCAGCTCTCCCAACGCATCTGTCATGTGGAATACATTCTTCTTCCATTTTTTAGGCCTCTGACACATTCATTTAAAGACATCATGGGATCTGATCCCCAGTCCTAACAATTGTGCCTCCTGCCATACACACCTTCATGTCCAGAATCATGATTTTGGAATCAGGGATCAGATCCCACTTGCACCCCTTCTACTTGCCAGTGCAGTAGTTCTGAGGATCAGCTGGTTTTTGGCACTAGCCCTAGGACAGCCCCAGGCAGATTGGAAATCCAGAGCTTGCTCAGGCTTGGGCTGGCGAGATTGTCTGCTCTGCCTGTGGGAGTCTGGAGCTATCCAGGGATGATTCTGACAATCAGCTGTTTCTGAGAGATCTGTCCTGGTCAGTCCCAGTGTGTGGATATGACATGTTCAAGTTAGGGTGCCATACAAACCAGCTATGAAAATGTTCTACATGATACAGGGAACATTTTAATATCCAGTTTACTATTTTATGTTGCCTTAAATTGGGCACACGTGTAGCACCTTTCCCATTTATGGTGTCATTGACACATTAATTATGGCATAAATATATCATGTAGAGGAGTCTTAAGACCCTATGCAGCCCCATGAACAAACTTCACTTGTGCATCTTTTGAGCAGACTAATAGTTGCACTGACTGTCTGTTATGTGACTAGGCACCAAGGGAATGTCTCTAAAACTATTTCTGCATCTGATCCATAAGGGCGGTGCACTGAAAAAACTATTCCACTGATCTGCCTTGGCAGAATCTACACTTATTGGGTGCAACACTGTGTATAACAGAGCTGTAAATTCTGAGTCAATCTAATCAGGGGTTTTGGGTTCCTACTGACTAACTACATTATACTGAGATCCTGAACAGATTAAAATGTTCATGTGATAGGAAGGAAGTGTTGTTCATCATCTGCAAAAACCACTCCAATTTTAACCCTGCTTCATCCAGCGTCAAAGTTGGGGCAATTTAGCTCACTTGTTTCACTAAAGGTTCATGCAGGCAATAGTTACAAAGGGCATGTGTAGACAAAATGGGGGGCATGTGTGTACAACACTTTAAAGCAGGTTAAATGCTTTTTTTTCCTTGGAGCCTGTCTGCCTGCATGAGCTGCAGCTGCGGTGCCCTCCGGAACTGCCCAAGCTGAGGGCCTGTGCATAGGTGCCACTGGAGGGGGGCACCGTTGCCACAGAGGGAAGCACCAGCCCTCCCCCTACCACAGCCCAGGGACTGCTCTGCCTGCCAGCAGCTTGCCCTCCCCTGTCTGTTGCTGGAGAGGCAGGTAAGACATGGGTGTATATGACACAGCGGTTTACTTCACCCTAAATTGAAGCAATGTTTTTAAAAACCCACTTCAATTTAGGGCCCCCGTTTTGTCTACACATTCCCAAAGTAACATGTTGTATAGTCCAAGCAGCAGTTTCCTTTTCCCTTCTGAAGTTGCTACAAGTGTATGCTTGTATATCTTCAGACTTAGGAACTTACCTGAAAGTCTCCAGGAGACAACAGGTTTTTTGTAACCCACTTGCAGTGCTCAGAGCTGATTCCATGAGCATTTCACAGTGGACCCACCCCTCACCACTGTTTAGCAGAGGGTGTCTTCACTCAGTCTACATCACTATCACTTTTTTTGCCCCACCCTTCACTGCTGATTGGCAAAGGGCACCTTCACTCAGTCTGTATCACTACTACTTTTTTTTGGTTGATTTCATGGGAAACTGCAGCTAATGCCAGATTCCTGGCAATCACAGTGATTGTGGAAAACACAGTTTTTTTGCCATTTCCATAAAATCTATGAGACCATGATTTAGGTAGGTCTTTACTCATACTGGGTGCTGACAGAAGCTCAACATGGGAAACTGGCCAGAGAAGTGAATAGACACTCTCCTATCCCACAGGCCTTATTAAGTATCCATTTGTTGGTATTGCTGTTCAACTACAAGTAAGTGACATTTTTTATTCATTTTTTTTTCAAAGCAGATTTGAGTCAACTCCATTTATATGTGAATTTGTGTCAAATTCTTTGAATTGTTTTGGCCAAAAGAAACTTAAAAAAAAAGATATAAAATGTAAAATATATTTCAGTTTTAAACTAAACATTTTGACTTTTTCTTTCTTTTTTTTCCTTGTTTTGTTTTGTTTTTTTTGGGGGGGGGGTAAAGGTTTTATTTAAAATATGAACCAAATTACCCTATCCAAGTTGAATGAAACAATACATTCTTCATTTCAGGTCTATCAGCAAACTGAAAATTCAGTTGCGTGAACTGGTCTATATTCAGTCACAACCCTGCTGATGCATAGAGACCATGTTTGTAATGAAGGATGCACTTAAAGAGAAGTAAATATTTTGTTGAATATGCTAGTCTACAGCCACTTTAAGGAATGGGACCACCAGACAGCAGTTAAGATGTCAGATGGCAATCCAGTGGTTTGAGGGAAGCTTGATTGTCTCATCCATCCTTTTGAAAGTACATACAGCTACAGGAGCATCTAAAATTTCCTAAAGCGGGGTGTACAACATCACCCTCAAACTATGCAGGGGTTTGGATGAAGAGTTTGGAGCCTCCAGGTTGGCAAGCAATACCAGAGAGCCACGCAGCAAATGAAGGAAGTGACTGCCTTCCCTTCACTTGCCCATTGATACCATTGCCATTGACCCTGGCAGACTGGAGGGTGGAGCGGGGCCGAACCACTCCTGCCTCACTCTAGGCCTGGGCTGCAGGGAACAGCTTTGCAAGGTTCTGGGCTCAGCCAGGGGCAGCAATGGTGACAGATAGGTTCCTTCTTCCAGCCTGTATCAGCTGGAGACAGCAGTGACATGAGGGTTTCTCCTTCCAGTGCCTCCTCCTGACCAGTGGGAGGGACAGGACAGGGAGCAGGCATTGGGAGAGGAACCTGTGCAACTCTATCACTGTCCTTTGCTGAGCCTTGCACCCTGCATCACTGCAGCCTATGGCTGGAGCAAGCCAGGAATTGCTCTGGGGCTATCTATCTGCCCAAATCAGCTAGGGACTGTGGCAACAGGGTGCATCCACACCATTGTACTCCCCCTGGACCTGCCCCTATTTAGAGAATAGTACTATTAAAGGCTGTGAAGAGTAAAGCCCTCCCACCTTAGCAGCAATAACAGGCAATGATTGTCGTAAATGCTGATAGAGAAGGCATGCACACCAGCACAAATAAAACCAACTTCATCCACAAAGGGTAGTGGTGCCACCACAGTTTGCCTCAAACCTATCTAAATGGATGAGATCAGAGTCAGTTCTGGGTTAATGGAATGCAGTAGAATTACCCTATATATAAATCTGCCCTTTCTCCCCCTCTCTAGTAATGAGAAGGGAGTTAAGCTTCCCTGGCTTCTCCATCTTCAGCCTGTACTAAAACTGGACTGACCCCAGTCAGTATTGTTGTCTACAACTGTCCAGCATAATGCTGAATGACACCTGCAGTTTATTTAAGATACAGCCCCCAATTATAATGGTACTTTTAGTCTCATTAACCTACCTTCCTTCAGTAACCTCTTATCCCTTGTCTGAGCAATTCTGTCTCCCATCCCCTTCTGCGGTGCAAGCAAGAACAAAATAAGAGTGTCCATTTATTCAGGAAGCCAAAGACTCCAGCTCCCCGTCACCACTGGCATTGATTAAAAATCACTCTCCCGTAAGATAACCATGCCTTGTAAAGATACGTTCAGGAGATAAAATGTCTTGCAGAGAGCTCTTGTTTTCTCCTTTCATACTTCATTTATTCCTGGGCACTCGATCAAAGATAACAACTACAAGGCTTCTCAGAAATCTCAAGCAAAAAAAGAAAAGGAAGCGAGACTAACCACTGTGCCATTAAACCCTACAAAACAGGGAGAATGGCAGTTCAGACAGTGCCCACAGATAAACGTCAAAAATAATTATTGAGGATCTGCCAGGACGCAGCGTGTCCTCTCTTTGTCCCTTGCCAAATGTGTTAGATTCCAAGAATCACCCAAGTCAGATGGGGAAAGAAGCAAGAGAAATGATCTCCCTGCATTTTGCCTGAAGGAGGAAAACTGCTGTCAAACATTGCCTGTGATAAGGACGTAGAATTCTGATTCATTAGCACACTTTGTTGGCGCAAATGAGGGTGTAATATAAGAAGCAGTGCAAAATAAGGGCCTGAGAGTTTCCCTTTACCTCTAGTACCTAGGAATTTTTAAGCAAGGACACTACCACAAATGAATGCTCAGCAAGACCATTAGGTAGGTACCTTTCAGAAGCTCAGTGGTTTACCATGGTGGGACCTTCAAGAAAGTGGATCTACCTATAAAGAAGAGGGTGGAAGCTTCCTTCTTCATTCTTCTCAAAGGAGTAGCTTCTACCTCAGCTAGGTGTTCACCAGGTGTTCCTGCTATGCATAATCCGTCCTATCTTGTCAAATATCTGTAATGTATTAATGGCTACTGTATCTTCCAATAGAAATGGGTTTTACTTCACTATATGCCTTCTCAACTGGCCAGAAAGTTTTCTTCTTCTTTGGCCTGTGCAAGTTTTATGGACCAATGCAGTCCCTGTAAGCCCTTAAGAAGTGGGTGGACATAGGACACCCTTTCAGTTTTATTTTGTGCTTTGCCACTGTTGTTTTGATACCTGTCAGAGGAGTTGGAGGGAGATGATGGTGACCAGTCAGACTTTCAAAGAAGTTGCAACAGCCTCTGAAAAATGACTAAAACACCTGATTAGGAGTTGTTTTATGTTTATAGATGATGGAAATGTCAGATTTTAGAAAACCTTTTAGAGCCCAGAAACAAACTTAAAATAATCTAGTTTCAAAGAAATAATAATAGCCAGATCTTACGTAGACTCTTTCATCGCTAGTTTTCAAAGTGCTTTACAGAAAAGGTCATTATCATTATCCTTTGGGGTAACAGTAGTCTCAAGACCCTGACCTGTTTATGTTGTTGAACATCCACCCCAAATAGCAGGTATATTCCACACTCCTTCCTTGCCTCTAGCTTCTGAGGGGGGTACAATGGACTGTGCTCAGTAAGTTTAGATCATGTTGGATAAAGGCCTGCAAAGAACTGTGGTTATTCTCCTAGTGAGTGCCTTAGCTTTAGGAATAAGACCCAGGGGTACAATTTCTTTTACCTTACACTAGCAGCTACTTGTCAAAGAATGAGGAGAATTATCCACCTATTGCCTTCCTATAAGGTGAAGTTATTTCTTGCCTCATTTTCCAAATAATTTTTTTTTTTTTAAACTGGGAGGAAGGTAGGGCATATACTCAAGCCTGCCTCTCACAAGCTTGAAAACCTATCTCCTTTGTCTAGTTCACTTGTCTCAGTCTCAAAAGTTCAGTGTCTAGGTGCCATAATAGGGATTAAAAGGCGGAAGAGAATTCCAGAGAGGAACAACAACACTCACAGGTCAGGGAAAGTGCCATTCCTATTATCCTACATAGACACCGCCCCTGCAGTTCCTCTGCTAAGAAAAGGAGACATGCAGTAGCAGCCATCTGGCAGGCCTCAGGGAAACAGCTGCTAGTCCCACACAAGTGCAGGGGGAAATCAAATTATCAGCTTTCTAGAACAATAAAGGAAAAACAAAGGAAGGGGAGATGGGAAGTTGTTTGAATGTGAGAATTTGTAGACCAGGCATGATGATGTACATATGCAGCTAGAACCATAGGTAGACCTAGCTGGACCTGACTTCGGTGGGAAGGAAGATGCTGAGGTTTCAGCTTGAACAGTCCATACAGTCTCCCTTCCCAGTGAACTTGATGTAAACACTAAATGGTCCTCTTAAAGGGGAGAAATATAGGTTAGCGGAGTGGTTTATAAAGGACACAGCATATAACTCAGCCCCATTCTTTTGAGAGAAGGTACTGAATATGTAATGACTAGCTGCAGTCCCAGAAAAATAGGAGTCTGGAGTGACTGGGGGAGAGAAACTAAGCTATAAAGCATTCTAAAAATCTAAATTTCTTTAGTATCTGGACTTTTTTCCCCAAGTTTCATGGCTTCTAACTCAAGTGCTGTTCTGAATGATTTGCAATTCTTTTCATGTGACTTTGTTGAGAGGCTTATTTTTTATCAACTCTGCTCTCTGGCTCTACTGAGGAGGCTGATGAGGACAGAGATAATAACTTCTTGCAAGCCACCTCCCTCTCATAGGAAGTGCTGGACACCTTGGAAGTCTCTTAGGGAACCTCCCTTGTAACAAATGGTGAACTGACTCAGGTGACTTATGGATCTTGAGGTCAAAAGTGCTCAGTCTCTCCCGAGTTGTATCAAGGCCAATTCTGAGCATGCTGGAGAGAGAGTAATTTAATTCATGTAATCTGATGTTATAAAAAACTCAGGGAAGACAAGACAACTGTTGTCTTATGAAAAGTAGAGTCCCTGAAAAAGGTTTTATCTTGGCTATACTGAAACCAAGAGGCCAGATTCATTCAGGAGGATTGCTCCATTGGCTTCACTAGTATATAAATAGCTATCCCTGTGGGGTTCAGTTGAAGTTATGGACACAGATCTGGCTCATTTGTCCTATAGTCTCCATTTCTGAACTAGCCCGTATATCTCATAACATGAACATTTTGTTTCTACTCACGTTAAATACATCTCTGAGCCAAGACAATGAAGCCCAGGAAGTGCTCTTAACATGCTGTTTGGAACAAAATGGGAGCTCTTCAAATGTGCCAAAGCAGCCCCTAGAGATGCCCTCCTCTGAGGGGAAGTGAATCTGGAATACTAGCCAAGTTTTCATAGATGACAGATGTCCTATCCTGTGCAAGTCCTTTGCACTCTATAGAAGGGCAATCCAAGACAGCTCAGCCTGCTCCTACCATGCTAATTTCAGCACTGCTTCTTACATGGTTGTAATGGGCACACAGACTTTGAGGGCAAGGAAGAACAAAGTAGCTGATGTTTTGCACAAGAAGCACAAACATATCTAGGGAACTCAACCAACACAATCCAATGAATGGATGGCAGCCAGCCTCTTGCTGCATGCAGATAATGCTTAAAAATCCTGTTCACATGGGCCCACAGCACAAATAGCTTATGTCCATCTGTTATAGAAATATAAGGTTTACTATAGAAAGTCAGACCATAGATCCCTCCTGGCTCATTCAATGGAGCATATCTAAGGTATCAAGCCATCCTGAATACTACAGTGTTGTAGATATTAAAATGTTTGGAGCAATATATAGTTATAGAGAGACAGAAAGTATAGTCACATTGTCTTATTTTTGTAACTGTTGTCTTCCCCCCTTCTTGCCTCCTTCTGACATAATCCAATTGCTTTTATTTTGGGGTTATAATCTTGTATTTAGACATACCAAAATCCTTAGCACAAAAAAATGTATGTCTACTGTGTTAGGAAGAAATTGTGGTAGCCAAGAATCTACAACTTCCTGTAAAATATCTGGCCAATCATGTAATGTTATTCACAGTGTTGAATCACAGAATCATAATAAAACGAGGCTGAAAGGGACCACAGGAGTCATCTAGTCTAATCCCCTGCTTGAAGCAGGATCATCCCTAAACCATTCCATGCA
Organism: Crocodylus porosus; assembly: GCF_001723895.1. Taxonomy (NCBI): domain Eukaryota; kingdom Metazoa; phylum Chordata; order Crocodylia; family Crocodylidae; genus Crocodylus; species Crocodylus porosus. The sequence continues at coordinate 76,951,671 of NW_017728943.1, read as the reverse complement.
ACAGTTTATCCAAATAACTCTTAAAAACTACCAAGAACGGAGATTCCACAACCTCTCTGGGTAGCCTGTTCCAATGCTTATCCTTTCTGGTCCATCCCACAAAAGATATGCTAATGCCCTGAATCACAAGAACTGATTATGTTTAATTTAATAGTTTATATATTCTCCAGGATTACTGGTCAGAATATTATCCAGCCTTTTAAACTCTAGAACTCAATGTCTTCTTCAGCTTTTCTAGGAGTCACTACTGTAGCTAGGGAGGAGCCATACCCCTGTCAACCAAGCATTCACTATTATGTTTGCAGCAAAGGAATCACAGGAACTTCTTTTCCTGCAAATACAACCTTAAAACAAACACAAGAACCAATAATGAGACTGATCAGCTTATATTCAACCTTGGTCTATGTTATGCATTTCCTGTTTCTCAGCTTTGTCTTGTTCCTGCTTATGACTCTCATACCTTGACCCCTGGACTAGCTCTATTCCCTGGTTCCTGATCTGGTCAAAGCTCTAACTGCTAGGATGGCAGCCACTGACAGGCTTCAGGGTCTCTAATTTGACTCCAAGCTGTTTGATAATAACATCTTATATTCCTCCTTCCATATGCCTCTTCACCAAGAGACACTCTCCTTGTGTTATGGGGTCATGTCAAAGGGACACAATATTCTACCTCATTGTAGGGTCCAAATAGAAGGGAAGCATCCAGCCCCAAAGCAGCACAAACTTAAGATCCAAGTCTCCTTTCTCACATTCTTTACATTGGTTCATAATTGTTGATTTCAGCTGATTTAGGTGGGCATATCTGAGAAACAATTGGGTCCCCATTGTCTCTCAACACAATGTCTCTGCAACATTAATTTAACTCGTAATGCTTCCTGGTAAACAGCTCCTATTTCTACTGGGATGTTATAAATGGCCATGCTCTAAAAATATATTAGGTTAATTAGACAATTGCTGTTCCCCAGTTTATACTGCTTTGTTGATCTGCCTGCTTGTTTCTTCCCACACTGTTGGCACATGGAATTAATTTAACCTTCAGCTCTTCTCCCTGTTCTCCACTTCCCTCCTTTAACTACCCCACTCCCCCCCCCCCACACCCTCCATTCCCTTGCACCTGGAGAACTAGCCCTGTCCTCCTTCATTCCTTTCTTCAATCTAACCTTAAGACATTAACTCAACTAAGTCTTCCCCTGCCTCACATCAATAACGACTTGCTTTTCAGAGGTTTGTCTAGTGTTAGCTTTCCAGGATACATCTGATCAGGGTAAACTGCTGTGTAAATGTTACAGTAGTATACAGATGTTTTGGGATAATTATTTATGGGGGAGAAAGAGCTGAAGATTAATGAGCAAATAGGAGTCTGACTATAGACAAAGTGAATTGTCACCTGTCTAAAATTAATAAGGTGATCTCACAAATATGCCTAGATGAATTTGCCTGAAATTATATCTTAATTTCCAACAGTTTGGTGTCACAGTGCAGGGGATTGTTGTTGCAGAAATATGTAATTCTATAAAGTAGCAACATGATGATAGAGGGTCCTGTCTATTTTGAGTATCAGTGTATTACCACTGTAGCAGGCGGCATGCACTGACAGTTGATGACAAGTTGCAAACAACCCAAAGTAGTATTGAAATATAATTGTTGTGGTTTGAAAAAATGAATAGAAATAAGTGAAAGTACTAGTTGAATCCTTGGTTTGTGTGTGGTATGCAGGTCTGATTTTCAAATCATCCAGTAGCAATTCCCTTCTCTGAGAAGAATTTTTTGGTACCTTGATGAATTAGAGATCTGTTATATGGTCTACTGCAAGGAGTTTAACCCAACATATCAATGTTGGTAAAGTGCATACAGTTGCTGGGTGATGGAATGGACAACCCTCAATCAATGGTATGTTTGTGTGTGAAGTCTCTGCCCTTTGGGCTTATGTAAAAAGTCACACAGGGACCATTCTCCATTAAACAAGAGATAATGGTTTATAAAGTGTACAAGGTGGCCACAGAAGGGCTAGTCTTAATGACGCTAAATAAGGGAGCTAGGAGACTGATACAATGCTGAGTCACTAGTGGTATAGATCATCCTAGATCATCCTCCACTGAGAATAAGCTCACTTTGGGGGTATCAGCCTTGCCTTTCAGAAGCATACGTTTCTTGTAGCCATGTGACTCCATTAATTTCACAGAAATCACATAGCAAAAATAGGAGGGACCATAGTTAATTATCTGTTCAACATCCTCAAGGTTTGCATATAGCATCTGATCAGTGTCCAGGACCTATTGAGCACCTGCCACACATAAGTACATATCAGAAACAACAGAAGGGAGAATCAGAGGGTAATATACACTGGCTGTATCTACATGAGACACTGATTGTGTAGTGGCCCGTGACTAATGTGCAGTAGTGTTGTGTGGTAGGGAGAGCGATGCAATGCTACTGTGCAATCGTCATAAGCTACTGCACAGTCAGCATCATGAGAAAGCTGTTCCTCAGTATGACTGTGCAGTAACTCCAGTTACTGTGCAGTCATTTAGTACTTGCTTTTACAAGTACTAAATGACTGTCCAGTGATAACTGCGACATCAGCATCTCATGTAGATGTGGCCAGTGGGTCTCAGCAGTAGCGTAACTTAGGGGGGCAGGGGTAACAGAGGCAGCTGTCCCAGGTTATGCATTTGTAAAGGAGCACAAAAATAGCCAGGACCACAGTAGCTGTGGTTGGCACTGCAGTGGCTGATGCTGTCCTGGTCATTATGCGGCGCTCAGGGCTACGCCTCTAAGTCTCAGCTAGGAGTAAAGTGTGGGGTAGGGGTAGGGAAACCTAACTTCTTAACATGGGAAAGAGGACTAGGTCTAGGTCCTTTCTGCACAGCTTGTGCTAAGAAGATGGTAAGAAACTAGATATTTTGTATTTAAAAGGGGGTTGTTTCAAATCTTTGAATGGGAGGGGTGAAATTCTATGATCCTATGACGAGATATAACAGCCTATTGGAAGCCAATAGATTGCTATGCTAAACCATCGACATGGTCTGGACTCAAAAGAAAAAGTCAATCAGTGCTGAAATCCATTTTTAGAGGCCTCAAAATTATAAAACCTTTTCAGCACCAAGATAAGTATAATTTTTTCCTTGCAAATCACAGTAAGGCTGTTAGCCACTCAGCTGGGAGTAAACATTGAAAAGTATGAACCCAGGTTTTGGGGTTTTTTTAAACAAACAAAACTCTGGCATGACCGCAGTTGTCTCCTGAAGGCATGGCCAGTTATTTCCTACTTGAGAACAAAGCAAACTTTCAGGGCAGGGAATTAGCAGCCTCTCTTGTCTTTTTTCATTTTTTCCAGACTGGGGAGTAGTGAGAGTCGGGGGGGGGCGGTGTTTTATTTCTTTGCTAGTAAAGAAAAAGCCCCACTCTGAACAAGAAAAGTGCCAAAGGCTTCCTGACACCTCCTCCAAGTTCAGTGGCTTGGATGCTATTCCTTGTGGGAATAAATGACAACAGACATTAGTCACTGCAGAAGATATTAGTGTGGCAAGGCAGCCCAAAATTGCTTGCCATGCACCGGTTCTTTTTGCCTCCAGTACAGACCTCTGTTAATAAGAGAAACCAAACCAAGCCCAGAAATGTAGTGTTTTCCATCTTTTTTTCCATTGTTTTTTTATGGAAGAATGAACACACTTTCATGGTGAGGTGCTTCTTTTAGCATATTGAATCTAAGCTTGCAATAAGACTTTCAAAAACTATGTGCATGAATGCATGCAACCTTTCCCCATACCATATCACACCCATTTAATGAGGGCACTTCGTTCTTTAATACAACATCCAGGTTACTGTAATTCAATGTGTTGCCATTTTATGAGTCTCCCTTCCCATCCTGCACTCCCAGTTGAGCTGAAGATGACCTGTTTGGCCCTATAGAGCTCTACACCAGTTCAAAGGAAGCTGTTGTAGAAAACTATGGCTCTGTGAATGAGAATGTTCTGTAGGGTTCAATTCCATAGACATCCATAGAATTATACCAGGGAAGACCTTATTGTAACAAGTTTGTCTATAAACATTAACAGTACACTTGTCATTACATTGCATTTAGCCAAAGTCATTGAGGATGGAACTCCACAAACTATTAAGCTCATAGATGCAATTTGAGAACTTGCAATATCTGAAAAACTTAGAACATCTGCAGCCAAAACAAATGTTGTCCTTAGGATACTGTTTCATTGTTTACCCTGGCATTCATCTTCCAGACATCTAGTACATGGTCAGGCTGTGAAGTGTTGTCCAGGGTTGAAGGCATGCAATGGTAGACAAGTACTATTGAAAGGCGACAAGGTAGAAACAGAGAAATATCATGTGGATTGACAAGCAAGTCTGCAGAGGAAAATTTCTCAGTCTACTCTAGAAAGCCTAAACAGGCAAGTCACTCAGCTCTCTGCAAAACCTAAGTGAATTGAGGATGGCTGAAAGATGCTTAGTGGTAGATTCAAACAGTGCACTTATACAGGGAGAAACTGTAAATCAATTAGTTTTCTCTTTTAATCGTATTTAAAGGTATTTCTTGTCTCTTGTCCAAATATTGACTCTTTATGATTGAAAGACCCACTTGTGATGACGGCCTCCTGCCTCTCAAAAGGCATCAAGGTTAACAAGTAATAAATTGCACTTATAGTGTTTGTCATCCATAAACCCATCCTGCAGTGAATGAATTACTGCCTTTTATCAGTCAGTATATAACTCCCTTGCACCTACATGTACTGGAGGCCTTCTCTCTTTGCTGTCACTCACTGCACAGTTCCTCTGGTCTAAAATCAAGTCCTTCTGTTCATGGTGCTGATAATAAACTTAAACCTCCAACCTCAAGCAAAATTCCTTGTAACATCCCCCTTGTGTGCACCGCAGACTAACATCTGTGCAGCCACTTTCCTTTGAGTATCTAAACAACCATGATCTCTTTACCCACCCAACTTTGCTGGCTGGGTGGCCATGCCCCTAATGCCAGAATCTTCTTCAACTCCTCACCTCCTCACCCTGCTTGATGGTAGAGAACAGATGTTGCCAGCCTCCAGAGAAAGGGTGGGCAATTATTTTGGGCAGAGGGCTGCCTACTGAGTTTTGGCAAGCTATGAAGGGCCGCATGACAGGCAGCCAGGGGCAGATAAATATTAATTTTCTAATTTTTTTAGGGGGCCCGTGAGCCAGATCGAATGGCCTGGAGGGCCACATCTGGCCCACGGGCCACATTTTGCCCACCCCTGCTCCAGAGCCACCAGTATCAAGGTTGGCAGAGTCATCAGACACACAGCCTTCCCTCTCATCCCCTGACTCATGAAGCACTACATGGGGCAGCAGAACCACAGGAAGAAGCACTTCAACCTCTGCCTCAGCAGATTCTGTATGACTCTCAGGTGTATCTTCAGCTACCCCAAGGCACAATGGAAGGCTCTGGGCATGCACCTTGACACAGTTGAGAAGTACTTTCTGTGCCTCATTGCCACTCTCTGTGTTCTCTATGACATCTGCAAGGCTGGGGGAAAGTCTTCCATGAGAACCTGGTGGAAGAAGCACAACATCGGGGTAAGCCCTGGTGCACTCTTGTCCAGGCATCTATGCCTAAGGCACACCAACTGACAGGGAGTCCTGGTCAGAAAAGCCCTGACAAATTATCTCCTGGCAGGCTGGAACATGGGAAGCCCTAGCAGAAGTGTGATAGAAGAGATTTGGAAGCCTGGAACCTCTGACTGGCCAAACACCAGCCTTGGGTGGGGGAACTGTGTACTGAGAGGCTCCTGTCTCAGTTTCTCCCTCTGTGGGGTTAATAGATCTGTTCTTTTCTTTGGGGCATCACAAGATGCCTGGGGTCAAAGAAGCCTGGTCAGCTGAATGCCAGGCTTGGCTAAGGGAAGAACCCAGGCATAGGGGAACACAGCACATTGAACAGATGTGTCTCAGTTTACCATTTTTCAGTAGTAAAATGGACTTTTCTTTAATAAAAACAGTTGAACATTAAACTTTAAAAATGGTCCCTTTTCTTTTTGTGCAAAACTAGAAACATAAAGTGGCAGGGAAGAGGGGGAGAGGCAAAGTAACTTCAAATGATGGGTAAAATAAGAAACCAGAGATTTGCCAATGGGGCAACACCCCCTACAGGAACCCAGGAGTAATTTGTGTGGGAGGGAAAGAAAGAGACCCAAATGTCCTAAGTCCCTATATTCAGAGAGAAGACCAGGCATGTTTCAGTGTAGGTGGAGGATAGATAGGTGATGCCCAACCCACTGCCCCCTTGAGAGGCCTGAGAGGGATGCAGGTGGCAGAATAGAATGAGACTTCTACTGCTGGGGCCAGGGACTCTTCATAGCCTGCCAAAGGACCTGAATGTCCTTGCCCACGAGCCCTGGATCCCCCTATGCCCTTCTAGGGACTCTACCCATGGGATGGGTGCAGGGGTGTGGATGGGGAAGCAGCATGAGTCCATTTCACTGTTGGGGCAAGGGACTCCTCATGGCCTATCAAGGGAACTTTTTGTCCTTGCCCATGAGTCCTGGATCCCCTTGTGCCCTTCTAAGTTACCACCACCAAGCACACTGGGGGTACCTTGTCCCCTGAGACCAGAGTTGGGAAGACCCTCTTCCTGCTAAGGCTGGAGTAGTCTTGAGAACTAAGGCTGTGGTCCTGGAGTGCTGCTTCCCTGTGGGTCCTGGACATAGTTGGGGGAAGACACTGGGATCCTGGGACCCAAATCCAGCCTCTGTCCCTGCAATAGTCTGACAAGGTAGATCAGTGGGCTGTGGTCAGCCTCTTGAACTTGGCAGTCCTGTACCTTTCTAGGAATGTCCAAGGTCTGGTTTGGGCACCTGTGGACCAAGGAAAACTGTAGGACCTTTGCAGAGATGGCTGTGGTGCAGAGGACTACAATGTCTGGGATGGGTAAGTCCAAAGACTACCAAGTACTGCAGTCGCAATTCCACTGCTCTCCCCTGCCCCTTTAAGACGGGATGGTCCATTGCCCTTCCTGCCATTGCCCCCCCCAAGTCCAACAATCTACACCCTGTTCCTCCTGTTCTTGATCCTCTTCCTGCTGCATTTCCCACCAGTCAAGACACCCCGGTGTGCAACCTGCCCCCTGCCCCACTTCTAGGGGTGCCAAATAAGGGACTCCTGTTCCCCACCTGGGGGGAAGGGTCTTTGGGATGTGCCCTGCCACAGGAGCCACGGCTTGGTAGGTGCCTTTCATGCCATAAGGAGTGGTAGGGGCTACAGCATCTTCCCAAAAGATGCCTGAAGGCCATCCATAACCCTGTGTATCTTCATTCTCTCCTCATAGTAGTTCTTATGGCACCAGGTGTTTGTGCCTGCCACTCACAGGCAACTACCAGCACTTTCTTTTTGCTGTACCATTGTCTCCAGGTATCTCTCATCCTCTACACTGCTCTGTCATGACCTGTTCTTGAGCCTTCATTATGGTCTCCACATGCTCCCCTCCCTCATGCCAGTATGATAGGAGGCACTGCAGCTTTTTAAATTTATCAAACTTTTCAGATAACATGGCATATTACCATGTTACTGACCAGAATACTAGCCTAAAGCAGGCTACAGTGAGGTGGGTTGGCAACTGGCTCAGCAGCCAATCCCAGCAAGTGGTAATTGATGGGATGGCCTCATCCTGGAGGGCCATCTTCAGTGGTGTCCCCCAAGGATCAGTGCTTGGGCCTGTGCTCCTTAATATCTTTATCAATGACCTGGATGAGGGAGTGAAAAGATCAATGATTAAGTTTGTGGATGACACCAAACTATGGAGACTAGTGGGCATGTCTGAGGACAGGACAAAGATCCAGGATGACCTTGACAGGCTGGTCCTATGAACTGAATGCAATCAGATGAGGTTCAACAGGGACAAGTTCTGGGCTCTTCATCTGGGAAGGATGAACCCTCACCTTACCTATATGAGTGGTGGTGGTCTGCTGGCTGGCAGTGCATTTGAAAGGGATCTGGAGGGTGTCAGTTGACCATAGGATGAATATGAGCCACCAGTGTGATGAAGTCTCCAACAGAGCAACTAGAACTGTGTGCATCAGCAGCTGTGTCTCCCATGCTCCTCCCCCTCTATTTGGCATTAGTGAGGCCACAGCTGGAGTACTGTGTCCAGTTCTGGGAACTGCACTCAAAGAAGGATGTGGAAAAGCGCAAAAGGGTGCAGAGAAGGGCCGCCCGCATGATCAAGGGCCTGGGGGATAGGCCTTATGGGGATAGACTTCTGGACCTGGGTCTGTTCAGTCTAAGTAAAAGTAGACTGAGGGGTGACTTGATAGCCACCTACAAATATGTCAAGGGAGAACACCAGGATCTGGGCAAGCAACTTTTCAGAAAAGCACCCCCTAGGAGGATGAGAACCAATGGGCACAAGTTATTCAGGGAAAAGTTTAGGCTAGGCATATGGAAAAACTTCTTTTCCATACGAGTAACCACAATCTGAAACATGCTTCCAGCAGAGGTGGTGCAGTCACCATCCTTGGTGTTGTTCAAGAGGAGGGTGGACAAGCACCTCACTGAGCTCATTTAAGCCCATTACCTCCTGCCCATGGCAGGGGACTGGACTTGATGATCTTACAGGTCCCTTCTGGTCCTTCTTTCTATGATCCTATGATTCTGTGGAAATTTGTCACCACCATATCTTTGCCAGCCACACTCACAACAACAAAAGCTGGAAATGGTAAGTCCCCCTTCCCCTCTGTCTCTCTTAGGGTCTGGAATCTACGTCATGCTCCGGCACACAGGTCATCTGAAATTGGGTCCCCTGGGCATCATGCTCTTGCCTTATAGGGAGGTCTGCCTAGCAGGGAGAGGGTGGGACCCTCCTGAGAATTGCCTCTCAGGAACTTGCTCCTCTCACCATTCTGTCCCCAGAAGAACAAATCCTATTGAGATTCAGGGTTTCCCAGAAGAGCACAGGGACTGCCAGCTCACGAGGCACAGGAGGAGCTCTCCAACTCTGTCTCCTGTCATTGAAGGAGTGTTACTTCTTTCCCAATGTCTTCATAGTGAAAGCTACCTGGTGCTGGAGGGTGGAACTTTTTTTGTGTAAGAGGAGGGCTCCTTCTCTCTATGCTATACTCCTTCTGCAAGAAATGGTACCTCAAAAGGTATACATGTATTAGAAAGGGGTCACATGCTTTGATGGCAGGGCTAAAAGACCATGGACTCCTTTCAACATAAAGAAACAGACTGTAATGCTACCTGTGGTTGAGATACACTGACTAAGGTGGCTATGGACACAGAATTTACCTTTTGTACACTATTTTTTTACCCACCCACCATGCCCCAGACACTGCCCTGCCTGACAGTGCCTCAGGCTTCAAGGAGGAGAGGAGATGCAGCTATCCATCCCATGCCCCTGATCCTGCTACTGAGCCACAATGAGCTCCCAGAGGGATATTCCACTACTGATGTGGCTCACCTCAGAAGGGAGAGCTGGACCTGGATGATCCCAGGTACTAGAGCAGGGGGAAGGAGGGACATGCTTCCAGGAAGAGGATTGGGGTTCCATGAGGTTTTAAGAGTTAGGCATGGTGATGGTTTCTGCTATGAGATTCAGAGCTTCCTTATGGCCCTTGACTTTACAGTAGGATCAAGGACTGCACTTCTCAAGTCCCATCCACAAATCACTCTAGGACTTCTATCTCAGACCACCCTATGTTTCAGCACCAGCAACTGAACCTATCTCTCTCCCCTGAGAATTTCCCCTTGGCTTTTTGATGACCTGGCTAAACAAAGCCTTGGCTGGGATGATATAGTTGGGAATGGTCCTGCTTGGAGCAAGGGGTTGGACTAGATGACCTCCTGAGGTCCCTCCCAACCCTCATTTTCAATGATTCTGTGATTCTTTCCTTCTCAACAGTGTTTTTCTTTGGGAGGAAAAGGGGGAAACCTTTTTTTCCCAATGGTATTAACATGCCATTGCTTCCTGCCACTATGTCTTCCCATATCTCCCTTCCCTGCCCTTCCTTGTGGGATGCAGTACAGGGAACTCCAGGAAACTTCTGCATGTGCTTTGATGCATTCTCATTAGAATGCATCAGGGCAGACTCAATTAATAGAATCATAGAAAGTTAGGTTTGGAAGGGTCCTCAGGTCATCTCGTTCAACCCCCTGCTCAGAGCATGACTATCCCCAACTAGATCATCCCATCCAAGGCTTTGTCTAGATGGGTCTTAAAACCTACAAGGATGGAGATTTTACAACTTCTCTGGGTAGCCTTTTCCAGTGCTTTACTACCCTCTGTCTGAACCAACTTTTGAGTGGATGCTGGCTAACACAGAAGGGTTAAGTTTGAGCATGCACAGACAAGACAAGCCTGTGGAAAATTCCAAAGCATGCCCAGCATGTGCCCCCTACATGACCTTAGGGCTTGTCAATCATATCTGACCCAATTTGTTACAACACGCATGCCCAGTTGTGCTAACAGCATGAGGTAATTAGACTAGAAATTTCTATGAACTAAGCAACCTGATTGGCTCCCTGGTTGTCTTAAAAGTCTTGTGAGCCCCCGCCCAGGGGGGGGACCACGCTCGACCTTCAAACAGAGACTGTCTCGCAGGGAGAGATCCGTCCTGGGAGCAGAGGCTGTCCTGACAGGGACTGCTCCTCAGGAGGGCTTTCAGCCCACTGGTCTCCTCATCGCTGCGTTTTCGCAATTCGTTCTTCCTCGATTTTGTATTGATCTCCTGGTTACCGAACCAATCTCTGGCATCGACACCGACTACAATTTTAATCAATCTGACCTACCTTGACTACGGCATCGTGACTTCACTTCAGCACCGACCTCAGCATCGTACTCAATTGACTTTGGCATCGCACTCGACCCATCTTTTGTCCACGTTGGACTCTCGTTGTGTTACAGTTTTGTTGTCTGTTTTCCTGATTTATGAGCTGTTGACCAGCCCTGGGACTATTGAGTTGGGCAGCTGCACCTAGCCTCTGGGCTAGAAAGCAAGGGCTCAGCTTGAGAACCCCGTGGGCCAACAGACCCCTTTTGTCGTTCGTAAGTTCATAACTGTAACTGAACAAGCAAGCCTTCTGCCTATGCTCCAGAAGCATAAGTAAATAAAATCCATTTGTTTGAAACGCACAAGTCCCGTACTGCTCAGTCTCCTTGCCGATAATCCCTCCTGTTCCGTACCGAAACCCTCGGCCCACCATGACCCTCCTAAAGAGAAAGTTTTTCTTAATATCTAACCTAAACTTCCCTTGCTGCAACTTGAGACCATTGTTCCTTGTTCTGTCATCTGCCACCACTGAAAAGAGTCTAGCTGCAGCCTCCTTGGAAGCACCCTTCAGATAGTTGAAGGCTGCTATTAAATCCCCTCTGAGTTTTCTCTTCTCTAGATTAAATAAGCCCAGTTCCCTCAGCCTCTTCTCAGAAGTCATGTGCCCAGCCTCCTAACCATATTTGTTACCTTGCACTGAACTCTCTCCAATTTGGTTACTTCTTCTGTAATGGGGCACCCAAAACTAGATGTAGTACTCCAGGTGTGGCTTACCAATGCAGAATAAAGGAGAAGAATCACTTCCCTTTGTCTTCTGGTAATGCTCCTACTAATGTGGCCCAGTGTGTCATTAGCCTTCTTTGCAACAAGGGCACATTGTTGGCTCATTGTCCACTGTAACACCCAAGTTCTTTTCTGCAGAGCTGCCGTTTAGCCACTTGGTCCCCAACCTATACCGATGTATGGGATTGTTCCATCCTAAGTGCATGACTTTGCACTTGTCCTTATTGAACCTCATGAGTGCATCCAGATGAGCGGGCATGTGTCTCTTGTCTTGCCTCAAACCCCTTTGAGGTGGGGCAACAGGCATGTGTGGGGACAAAAAAATGTTCCCCGTGCTGCAAACTTGTAGATGAGGAGGAAAATAGACCCCTGGACAGGGGTCTAAAAAAAGCTAAGTATAAAAAAGCAGGGCAAGGCATGGTCCCTGACTATGCCTTGAGGCAAACAGAGGCTGGGTCCTCCATTGAGACTATCTGGCTGCCAGAGCATGTCTATGCTTGCCCCTCACCCTAGTGCTGAAACACGTGGCCGGCCAGGCCTCATGTGTCCACACCAGGGCTCCGGTGCCAGTGAGTAAGGGGTCAGGGGGGCTGGAAGAAAGGGGAAGGCACTATGGGGGGGACCCCCAATGGCTCCTCCCACTGTCCCAGCCTCCCTGAC
>NW_017728943.1:76872208-76938819 GCF_001723895.1 Crocodylus porosus | reverse complement strand
GGGGGGGCTGGGGTGAGGCATGTGGGCCTTGCAATGGGGGTTGTAGCCTCTGCGGGGACCATTTTTTGGGGGTGATGTACCCCTTGTGATAGTGCTGCACCCCCTGTTGGGGGTCTGAATCCCTTTTGGGGGACTGAACCCCCTTTTTGGGGGGGCAAACCTTTTGTTTGGGGGATGAATCTCCTGTCAGGGGTTGTAGCCCTTGTGCCGGGGCTGAATCCTCTATTGGGTGGCTGAACACTGTGTGTGGGGGCTGAATCCCTTGTGTAGGGGCTGAACCCTGTACTGGGGGGCTGTAGCCCTTGTGTGGGGGCCATCGCCCTGTGGGAGGGCAGCAAAATATGTATTTATGAATTCATTAAACCTGTATTTACAGTTCACTCTATTATTACGATAAGAGACCTGCTTTAACATTGTAGATATATCAATAAAACATTGTCCAACTGATCACAGTCTCTGTCTCACTCTCTCTCTGTCTTTATAGTGGTCTTTTGTTTTACTTGTGGAAGAACATGGATTTGGGGGTATTTTACAGAATGACTTTGGGATTTTTTTTTATCAGGGATTTTTCAGTTTTCTGATAGGGAACTCCAGAATTCCTGCTAGAGAGGCCAGTGGCAGGACCCTGCCTACTCAGAGCTGGCACCTTGGACCCACGTAGATGTGGCTGACCTCCTGGACAACTGGGGCCAGGAGGACATTCTTTGACAGTTCAAAGCAAGCCACCACACCCGGAACATCTTCTGGGTGATAGCTGCCCAGATAGCCAGGCAGGGGGCACAAATGGCAGTAGTGACACACAAAGGCCAACCCTGTAACTGCAGTCCAGTGGCAGCTGGCCCAGAGGAGCAGATGCCTCTACTGGCTGTGCAGTCCCCATCCAACTCTGGCAGGTGCACAGCAGCCAGACACCAGCCCCCACTGCCAGACTGCTTCAGTGGGTAGAGGGTGCAGGGAACTCTCAGGGCTGCTTCAGCAGTCCAGCTGTCACAAGGGGTGGTGTCCCCAGGTACCAGTTGGCTGGGTCCCAGAAGCTCCTGAGAGCTCGTAGGCCTGAGCTACTTGCCAGGGTGGCTTTTTATACTGCTGGGGCCAGGACAGGGCAGATTTTTATACTGCTGGGGACAGCACATGTGCTGGCCCCAGGCTCTAGCTCCCCCTGGTTGAAGATCTGGGAGGAGCCAGGCAGGGTTATTTTGTCCCTAGTGGCACAATTTGCTCCACAACAAAGTGCATGTCTGAGCACATGTGGTGAGGCAAAAAGCCCCAGCTCAAATTTGCACTGCTTCTACTTGAGCTGCTGCAAGCATATGTGATTGCATGTGTGGATGCGCCCAATGGGATTTCTTTTGGTCCAAAACTCTAATCTGTAAAGGTATCTCTGAATCCTATTCCTACCTTGCAGCATATCTATTACTCCCCCAAGCTTGGTGTCATCCGCCAAGTTGCTGAGAATGTACAGGTCCATCTTCCAGGTCGTTGATGAAAATATTGAACAAAAGCAGCCACAGGACCAACCCCGGGGTACTCCACTTGATACCAGCTGCCAACTGGACATCAAGCCATTGATTACTATCCTCTGAGCCCGATGATCCAGCCAGTTTTCTATCCACCTTACATTCCCTTCATCTAACCCATATTTCATTAGCTTACCTTTGAGAATTTTGTGGGAGACCCTATCAAAAGCCTTGCTAAAGCCAAGGTATATCACCGCTTCTCCCACATTCAAAAAGCCAGTCGTCTCATCATAAAAGGCAAACAGGTTGGTTAGGCATGATTTGCCCTTGGTGAATTCATGCTGACTGTTCTTATTTTTTACCATTACCATGATAAGATCTGATAGAATAGTCAAGATGGCAGATATATTGCATGAGAAGGAGCTATTGCATAGCAAAGCTGTACATCAGCTCCTGAGCCAGCCACTCAACCTGGTCCCTTAAGGCTATTTTTCTGAGTAGCAAACCCTGCTTAGACTTAAATGCACCATTGCTTTGGGTAAGGTGACGGTAACACAACCTGATTATCTTCTTACTCTATTATTACGAAGTGCTGTGAGTTCCTCTACATCATTAGATTTACTTTCAAGTTATACCAGTGTCAGTGAGAGGAGGGCCTTGTGGGTTAATTCTGCTAACATGGCTTACTGTATTATGAAAATAATTTTGAAACTTTGATTCAAAATGCTTGTAAATGATAACAGGACATTGAAATCAGTCTCTTTCCTGTGTGATGGAATCAGGAACTAAATCATGTCAGGTATACAGTACATTTGTTTTCTCAAATTCTGCAGTAGATGCTCAGTCATTAGACTGTTGAAGATTGTGGTCAGAAACTTCTGAGTATGTTTGGATACATTTTATTAGAAAATAGTTTATTTCTTTAAAAATTTAGTTGGGGGGAGGGAACAAAATATTTGTGATCAAAGTCAGAAAAAAGTTTTGGCTGGGGGGAAAATGCATTCAAAATATTTCCTTTTGAAACAGAAATTTCATTCATAAAACTGAAAAGATGTAAATGTTTAAGGTATAAAGTGGGGTGAAAAATTAAGCATTTCAGTTTGGATTCAACAAAATATTTTGGTCAAACTGGGCATATCTGTATGAGATGCTTTAATACACAATAGCCTAATAACACTGCAGTAGCGTGACAGGCAAAAACTGTGCTACTACACTATTGTGCAGTAGTATTAGGCTAGTGTGCAATAAGCATCACTAAAAAATAATCCACCAGTGCTACTGTGCAGCAAGTGTAGTTATTGCGAATTTAGTTATTACTTCATTAAGCAAGTAGTTACTGTGCAAGGAGTTACTGAGCATTAATGAACGTGTAGATGCACCCACTGAAACTAATTTGTTTTGTTTTTTTCATTTGCTGAGGAGAAAATGTGATGTCAGGTCAACCCAAACCCCCAAAGAAATTATTATTATTATTGTTTGTTTTCGTCAGTGAACAGAAACAGAACTAGCTTACCAATCAATGGGTTATTTGTATGGCTCTACTTAGGAGTGCTAATGGCCTTCACTTGATGCTGGATGAATCACTTAAACACTTTCAATGATTCAGTTTCCATACTTGCATGGACCTGAAGATATTGCTATCTGCAATATCACAGAGGTGCTGTGAGATTGGCTTTAAAACTCAAACTGGGAGCATCTACATGAGATGCTTTACTGTGCAGCAGACTAATCTGCTAGACTAATGTACTAAACTAATTGGTGCAGCAAAGTGTCACAGTCTACACATGCAGGGCATTTTCTGCTCAGTAAATTAGACTACTGTGCAATTAATGAATACCTGTAAATACAGGTACTAGATTAACTGCACAGTGGTTACTGTGTAGTACCACACTTGTATATGCTGACTGGCAGCAAAATTGTAGATGCTGATTACAACCTTCCTCCAGGGGCTGGAAGGAGACGAGTGCCAGGACTGGGGAGGTCTATGCTTCCCCTCCCTGGCTCCCAGCTCCTAGTGCTGAGCTTGGAGTTCTGGAGAGCATGTGGGGGCTGGGAACTCAGCCCCTGCTCACTATCCAGAATTTCCAGCTCTATGCTATGCAGAGCTGTTCGAGGGGGTGGTCAGAGGTTGAGAACCCGAACAGGACAGCTGCCAGTGAGCTCCCTGCCACATGCAGGGGCATGGGCCTTGCTGGCAGCTGCTTCACATCCAGAAGGGCTCCTGGCAAACACCCTGCCAGGTAGGGAAGCCTCACATGGCAGAGGGCTTGCTGGCAGCTGTGTCCCAATGTGCACAGGGCCAGGAGATCTCTGTTGTTGCACTCAGCAGAGATCTCTTGGCCCCATGTGCATCAAGACTGGCCCCTGTGCCCCTTGCCAGACCCTGGACTAGCAGCTGGGGGAGCCTGAAGCTTTCCCTGGCTGCTGCAAGGAAGCAGAGTAAGGGAGGAGCAGCCCTGAACCAGGCTGCTCCCATCAGCTGCATCCAGAGACACACGGCCATCACATGCCACACATTCAGATATTTTCCATGGTGCAAGGGAGCACTGCCCATGTGTGCATTGCTCTGCATTTTTTTCTATGGGTATTTTTTGACCACTGGGGTCAAAAGAACCTATGGGGAAAAATCATGGAGCAGTGTATGCATAGGCAGTGCGTGCCACTCAGAAATGGAGCCAGACCACCTGCATCTGCACTGCAGCAGCTGGCCAGGCTCTGAGCAGCAGAATCACTGCTGCTGCAACTCCAGGAGGTCCCCAGAACCCCAGGACCCCAGGTAAGGCTTTTGGCCCCAGTCTCCCCTACTCCACTTGCGTTAAATTGCCATGCCCCAAAGTGTGTATGGCACAGGCATTCCCTGGGGACAAGTAGTGGTGGTGCATGTCCACTCTTATGTGGACAAGACCATTGAGAGCACATCTACTTCCAACAGGGTGCACATGTAGACGTGCTTCTAAGGGAGTTTACTTTACAGTATTTTACTGCTCAGTAAGCCTAAAGTGCAGTAATAGCACGTATAGATGCACCCTCTAAGTATTATTAGTAAGCAATGTGCCCTTCTTGTGCCAGCTGAAGCATCAAATCCTGCACCCTTGCATACCCTGTCAGTACTCCTAACTTACCTCTGGGAAGATGTGTGTGTGTTTGGGCATTCCTGGAATTAGATGGTCCATGAAGCAGAAGATTCTTATGAGGATCAACCTTCAAGGTGAAGATGTATATCCAGACCACTTCTTGCAGCCCCACTACTTATTCAGGGCACTACATGGCTCTACTACACTTGAAGAGATTGGTTAGAAGTAGCAATGAGATGTGTTGTTTGTCCTTCACAAGTGAAAATGGCTGCATTCAGCGGGGGTGGGGGTGGAGAAGAGAGAAAGGTAGCAGGAGAGAAAAAGGGAGGGAGAAAAGAGAAAGGGAAAAAGATAAAGAAGAGAGAGGAAAGAGAGAGGCAGGGGATGGAGGCTAGGTCACGTGGGTACACACGTGACTTATAAGCCCAATCTTTGCCATGAACAATCTGCTGCAGCAGGGGCAAGAGAGTAATGAGACCTGGACATGAAAGGTCCTTGTTTTCCTGGCCATTCGCTTCCTCACTGCCTCTGCCACGTGCTGCTGTTCAAAAGCCAATGCTCTGCCATGGATTGATGACCTCCACGATGGACGGTCACAAGCAATTTGGTCCCATGACTCCAGATCAATGCCAAAACTCTTTAGGGGCATATTTAGGGTGTCCTTGTACTGCTTCTTTGGGGCACCATGCCATTTGACAGTTCAAAAGCGTATGCCATTTGACAGTTCGCTGTAGAAGATTTTCTTCAGCAGGTGAGTGTTGGGCATTCTTGAAAGATGTCCAGCCCACCTTAGCTGCACCAGTTTCAGTAGGGTGTGGATACTTGGATATTCTGAGCACCTCAGTTTCTGGAATCTTGTCCTGCTATTTGATCTTTAATATCTTTTGCAGGCAGCACAGTGGAAGTGATTTAGTTTCCTGACATGATGCTGGTAGATGGTCCAGGTTTCGCAGGACCTGGACCTGCAATGGTTTTGTAAACCTCCAGTTTGATCCACATTCCAATGACTCTGCGATCCCTGACTGACTGACTTACAGGGTCTTCCAAAGGCCACACTGGCTTTTGCTAACCTCACGTTGATTTCATCATTCATGTGGACAGCATGGGAGAGCATGCTGCCTAGATAGACAAACTTGTTGACCATCAACAGTTGTTGGCCTTTAACTAAGAGGTATGGTTCCTGCAGTGTTGTGCCAGGTGCAAGTTGAAACATTACTTCGGTCTTCTTTGTGTTGATAGTGAGTCCAAAGTTGTTACAGGCTGATGAGAATAGGTTCATGGACCATTGCATGTTAGCCTGTGAGCATGCACATAATGCACAGTGATCAGCAAAGAGGAAGTCACAAAGCATGGCTCTCTAGACTTTGGAGCTTGCTTGGAGCCTGCACAGGCTCAAGAAGTCTCCATCAAAATGGTACCTGATCCCCATACCAAGGTCATCATTTTGGAAGGCATCCAACAGCATGATAGAAAATACCATGCTGAAGAGGGAAGGTGTGAGCACACAGCTCTGCTTGATGCCATTTTTTCAGCAGAAAAGGGTCAGAGCATTCGCCATTCACAAGGACGCATGCCATCATGCCATTGTGGAACAGTCAAACCATATTGATGAATTTTCCAAGGCATCCTTACTTCTTCATGATTTCCCAGAGGCCTTCACAGTTCACTGTGTTGAAGGCTTTGATTAGGTAGATGAACATGAGGAGAAGGTTGACGTTCTGTTCCTGGCACTTTTCTTGAAGTTGCTGAGCTGCAAACACCATGTCAGTGGTTCCGCATCCTTTTATGAAGCTTCATTGACTCTTGGGCAGTAGGTCCTTTAGATGGTCAGTCAGCCAGTTGAGGAGGACTCTTGCGAGAATCTTGCCAGCAGTTGAGAGGAGGGATATGCCCCTGTGGTTGACACAAAGTTGGTGATTTCCATTCCTCTTATACAGGTAGTTAATGAAGGCATCCTTGAATTCTTGAGGAACTACCTCTGCACCCACTGCAGACGATCTCAGTTAGTTTCTCCGTGAGGCCGTGACTGCCAACTTTGTAGACTTCTGCTGGAATCACATCAGCTCCAGGAACTTTGCCACTACACATTCGTTGTATGCCTTTTGGACTTCCGCAATTGTAGGCAGAGATTCAAGCAAGGTGTTGATGGTGATTTGAGGCAGCCTGCATATGGTATCCATATTGGTGGAGGAAGTCCGACTGAGGATGGCGCTGAAGTGTTCAGCCCATCTCTGGAGGATCTGGGCGTTGTCAGTTAGCAGCATGGTCCCATCAGCAGACAGCAGAGGGGAGGATCCAAGGACCTGTGGACCGTAAACAGCCTTCATGGTGCCAAAGAACTTCTCTGCATAGTTGCATTCAGCATAATACTGGATCTCATCTGCTTTGTTCGTCAACCATGTGTCCTGCATCCCTCGCAGCTTGCATTGAATGGTCTTTCATATTGAGCTGTAGGCGTGTTGTTCTGATGCAGACTTATCATAGAGGTAGGCTCTGTGGAGATGTTGTTTCTCTTCCAGCAGTCATTCTATCTCCTTGCCATTTTCATCAAACCAGTCTTGGTGTTTGTGAATGCTTAGTACCAGGGTTTCAAGTGCTGCAGAGTGTATAGCTTCATGGAGCCACTTCCAGTTGACTTCAATGGAGCTGGAATGAAGCGGTGTAGTGTAAAGCTGTTCTTTTAGATGGTTTGCAAAAGACAGCCTGGTGGTGTCATTTATCATCCCTGCAGTGATGAGGCACTTCAGTCCACTGTGAACAGTGAGATGTATATCTGAATAAACAGAACTATGTGACTTGACACTCAAATATACTTTCTCCAACTGATTTCCCTGCTGATGTAAAGTGATGCAAGACAGTTGACTACAGTGAAGTTCTTCCGGTTTACAGCAGCAGAGAATTTAGCCAATGGTGTTTGTAAGTTGCCATAACTCTGAAGGTACAATAATATCTGTTTTCCAATACACTATTGGGTTACAATGTCTTTTTCTCTTTCTTTACATCTCATTAGATTGGAGATGGAACCTAGATTGGAGATTTCTTGTACCCAGGACTGTTCTTTTGCTGTGCCTCTATACAATGTATCTCTCATTAAACCCTGGCACTAATTAATAAGAAACAAGAAGAATACAGTGTGGCCATGTTTACACAAGGCACTTGTGGCACTTAGTGTGATGTGACACTACTGTACAGTAATAACAAGCTACTGTGCAGTCAGCATCACCTCAAAGCAATTTGGCGACATTACTACTCAGTAACTCACTAAATGACAGCACAGTAACGACTGTGCAGTCAGTGTCTCATGTAGATACAACCTGTATTATGAGCCTTACACCAAGATTACTAGTATTTTGAGTGTTTTCAGGAATTGTTGCTATGTGTAAAGATGGGCAAGGATGTCACCACAGCAAAATAGCTCCTTATTTGTGCAAAATTATAAATGGACAAAAGGTCATACCATTATTCTGTTTACTCTTATGAATTTCCTGGGCTTTCTTATACAGCATTGCTTCTTCCATTTGCCACCACCCAGGAAATGCAAAAGCAAATGACCTCCAGGCAACAGGATGATGAATGATTGGGTTTCTCTTTTACTTTGATGTTGTCATCCTAGGACAGGTACCTCACCACATAAGTGATCTGCCTTCCTTGCCTTACTCAACTTGCATAGGTTTGTTTCGTATGTATCTGATTTCCTGCTTAGCTGCATATGACTGAAGAGTGTTAGCTTGCAGACCAAAATGCAGATGAAGTTCAGCATCACTCTCTCTGCTTTTCACCCACTATCAAAGCTTCCCAGCAAATGCTAATGGTGTCACAGTGCAGCATCCACTGCTGTTCCCATCCATAATTTCTTTGAAGGTGTCTTGTCAACATTCAGAAAGCTGTCAGTTTTCTGCTTCATCAGACATGGGAAATGTACTGTAGTCTTATTTCACTGTTCAAGGGGGTATGCAAATAGCCCTGCGCATACTCATCACAGTTTAATTAATAGCTTTGTATTGCTGCACAAATTTGAAAATTTTGAGAAGCACTTTATCAGTGTGGCACTGGACTGCCCATCTAAGACTTCCACAGAGACAGCAAGTTTCCTAACAACCCATTTAGACAATTGCACCTTCATTTTTCTCAGCAATATAGACTTGCACATAATTTAATGTGAAAATGCAATAGGTATCAAAGCATACTCTTAATGAGAGGGTTCTGTCTCACCCTGTGTCCTTGGTAATTGTATACCTTACAAAGAATATAATGAATTGGGCAGAGTACATTGTATTGCACCTTGCTAATTAATGGAATCAGAACAGCTAGTCATAGGCACCGTCCTGCTGGCAGCTACTAAAGTTACACCTTTAGCTCAAGTGGTGGAAGCTAGTGCACTTGGAGTAGGAGGAAATAAGTTCAGTCTTCACCATTGAAATTACATTCTAGCAAAGAGCCTTGCTGTAGAGCAGGAGGGTCAAACTCAAATTGGGTGGTGGGGCATATTCTCTGCCTGGCAGGTGCCAATGGGCCATACTCATAATTTAGTGCAGAGAAGGAGGGAAGAAAAGAGGAAGAATGACTGGCTCCTTGATAACCTGCCCAGCAGTGAGCTGTCAGGGATCTCTGCTGGGACAATGCTGCCACCACAGCCACTGGAGTGTCAGCAGCCAGAGGCAAAACTAGTGAGGTTTGCCCCCTGGGGCAGCATCTACCTTCACACTGTTCTTTTTGCTTCTCTTCAGCATTTAAGCTGCCTGCTGTTGCTCTAGGCCTCCCCACATGGTTCTAAGGGCTGCTGTCTCATTCTTACCCCCACACACCCCCTTACCCTTGCCTCTAGTTCCCACCACTATAAGGGGCAAATATGGTGGAACCTGAAGTAGAGGCAAGAGAAGCCTGGGGCAGCAGAAGGCAGAGAAGGGCAGAAACACCACCAATTCCTGTTTCCTATAACTCCCACAGGGGGGTGATTTTGGTGGCAAGACAAATGGTAGGGGGTGGAGGAAGGAGGACAGAGGAATATAAGGAGCTGGAGGGAATGCAAGAGCTGGGGCTTTAGCTGCAGTGGCAGGGATGAGGCCCACAGTGCTATCAGGGCTGTGAGAAGCTCTACTACTGCTGTCAACACACAGAAGCTCCATGGGAAAAGATGGTGGGCAGGGTGTGATACACCTGTCATATCCATAGGTTCGTAATTTGGAACACCTCGGTATTACATACAGAACTTATATACACCTATTTACAGTAAGAGGTAACAGTTTCACTGCTGCTTTTGCAGGGGGCTTGAAGTTGACTGCCCCTGTTCCCTGACCCAGAAATTCTTGATAACCTCACCCAGAGTTTCATGGGTTAACACAGTTAAACACATTTAAAAACCTATGCAAAAAAAGAAGTGCAGCAGCGCACATGGGGGCAATGCACGCCACTCAAAACCAAAGGATCAGCACTGCTACAGCCTCAGGAATCCCCTAGGACTCCAGGTAAGGCTGCTGGGGCCAGCCCAGTGTGGGCCCCAGGCTACCCTACACAGGGGAACCTACCACGTGTAACGGAGCATGTGGCACAGGCATTCCCTGGGGACAAATAGCAGCAGCACCACGTGCTAGTTGTCCTCAGGGAAACAAACGTCCCTGCTTGTGTGGACACAGCTTCTGTGCGCAGGAGGACTTACTCTGTATTACACCACCTGCATGAACTGTATCTAGCCTGCAGGCCAAATGTTTGTCATCCCTGCTGTGAAGTACACTGGGAGCCATGATTTTTTCAGAAGCCTATGGATCTTATGGTTTCATCTGAGGGCATCAAAGCTCCTTAAAATCATGAATTAATTACAGACATTATTAGTTTTGAATCCTATATAAAAATCCTTACTTATGTTAACACCTTGGATCATTAAACCTGGGATAGGATTTTAAAAATCTAATTTATTTTTCACAATTTCTGTTATTATCTTTGGCTGTCTACTCAGGCAATGAAAATAGGCCAGTTGGTTGGACTGTCTGGCTCCTCTGTCCTGTAGCAGCTTTGCATTATTGGAACTGCAAGCACACAAGTGACATTTAAATTCTAACAAACCATGCTCAAAACAGATTATGAAAATATGTTCAATTAATACTGTGCTATATGTTACTTAAATTGTAAGTACCTCAGGGCAAGGACTGGCATTTTGATTGCACTGGATGATCCTGTAATTTTAAGTACAATACTTTTTAAAAAGGGGAAAATTGTCTTTAAACTTAACAGCCTCTCTCAGCAATGTGATGATGCAAGTGCGTGTCAGAAAAGGGCCTCTAAAAGTTGGTCTACTTGTTGTTACCATTGTTTGTTATCCTAGCTACTTCATAGTATAAAGTTTCAAGGCCAGTTTTCTGCTGTTATAAATGGACATTGCCCCATTTGTATCAGTGTACACCAACTGAGAACCTGGCCTTTGATTTCTCTGCAACAGTACTGCTTTCAGTGAAACCTGCCACATTCACACATTCCCTATGTGAAAAATGACCTTCGTCAATAAAACCCAGAAATGCATGGCATCAACATGTTTGGGGTTTTTTCTGCTGTACAGTGGGTGCATCTACGCATGATGTTAATGTGATGCAATAAACTTTGATGTAGTTTACATCAGAGTTTATTGCTCTGGTCACAGCATTTGTATGTGCGCCTAGGACCACGACATGTTAAGCCAGGGTGGAGCAGCCTCAGGGGGCCCTGCCAGCCCAAAGCTGCTTTGCTCCAGATCAACATGATGTGGAGGGGCTGGCTGGGGCATGAAGGTGCTCCAGTGCAGAGCTAATTGGCAGGCGGCCCCTGCACTGTAGCACCCTCATGCCTCAGCCAGCCCTGGTCACCATCTACACATGCATTGCATGCATTGTGGCAGAATAAATAACTCTTTCAAAGAAAAGTATTTGTGCTGGGCAGTAATATCCTAAGGCAGATTTAATAGTTTACTCTGGCCTAATAGGGGTGCATGTGTAGATGGTGATGCTTAACTGCAGAACTAATTAGTCAACTCCTCGGTAACAATCTCATGTAAATGCACTCAGTAGAAACTATTTTTTTTAGTGAAAAGCTTCAGAAAAAGTTGCAGTCTTTTTCAAAATAAAATACAGAAAACTTCAATTTTGGAAGGTACGGTACCTTTTCACTGGAGACCCCACTCCAGAAAGCACAGAGGTGCTTAACCTTATGCCAATGTGGCATCCGTCTGAATTCAATGGAACGGTGCCTGGGAATTTGAGTTACAAGGGTGCATAATTAGAAGACTGGGGCTGTTTCTTGCAAGTATTTCACAGAACTCTAGTAGGCATTTCTATCCCTATTTTTCAGACTGGGAATCTGAGGCACTAAAATCTAAATTGCCCAATATTACCAGCAAGTTGGTAGTAGGGCTGTGAATAGGCAGCAGGGGATCCGACTTGCACTTCTAGACATATTGTCCAATTACATCCAATTTTCTTATTCCATCTCTTTTTCTTTCCTATTAGCACTTCTAGTGTATTGCCTTAGTAATGCACATGAACATGCATTTTTGGGAAACAAGTGGTGGTAAGCTGATAATAACCTCCCTTTTACATTAACAAAATAAAAACTACTAATTTGACAAAGGCATTGTTAAATGGCTTCACTCCAACATTGAAAAATGAGTAATTGTTAGGACAAGACAGATTCAAGGTACAGCAAAGTGTAAACCTCTATAAAATGTCTATACTATTAGGGACCTTAATTTATACCTACAGCAAACATAAGCTGTACAGCTAGTTAATCATGGAAGTATGTGTAATGTATCCATTATTCTAATTCTTTGCTTACATTAAAATGTTATTGGGTTTTTATAATTAAGTAGGGGTTAGGTCTCAGTTCTCTTATCTACAGAATTGCAGTATTGGACTGGACCTCTCCTAAGCTGGTTTTCCTATTTCCTTCGTACTTGAAACTATTTCCAAGCATATTATAGTCTCACAGATGAGGAATGTAATGAGACAGTGATACTTTCCTTCGATACTTTAATTACCTGCTCTGAAAATGGGTTAGCGGGGGGAGTGGGAAGGAATAATCTTCTGTTCTAAGAAGCGACATATTAGGTAGCAACATTTTCTGTGCGTCATGCTGGTCTAAGCCAGCTGCTTGCTGAATTACAGTGAATTGGCTTAGTATATAGTAATCAGGTGTGCAAAGCTATTCATTCGTACATAGTGGATTTTCACAGGTGGAAACTAAGACCTCCATTAGTCTTTGGAGAATCTGACACTGTAGGAATGGGTGAAAAGATGCTTCTCTCTCAACATTTTACTTTATAGGGAAATTAATTCATAAGGGACTAATCCAAAGTTTACTGAAGTGAATGGGCAGACTTCCCATTTATTTTTCTTGGATCTGGCTCAGATCCTAAAGGATCAGTTCAGGCTATTTTCACCTACCAATGAAATACATGCTGTTGGCCATTGACTGGATGGATGACTAGATTGCACTGATTTGGCAGTTCCTATACTCCTATTTCCATTGTGGCTTATTGAATGAAAATGGACCCGTTACATAAATATGATTCCAGCAACCCAACTGATTTTTTTGCAGTAATAGTAATAGTATTAAAATGGAACCAGAAGTAATTAAGCTCAGTAGGGTTCTTCTAGGGAGTAGTGAAAAATATTTACCCCTGCAGTGAGAAAGGCTACATAAAATTCTATGGCCATGTTATGCAAGGGGTCAGACACGGTGATAGTCATGTTCCCTTTTGACCTCAAATGTATTACTAGTTGGTACTGAAAGGGCGTGCCTACATGTCACCCTACAGCAATGTAGCAATGTGCTGCATCACTATTACGGCGCACAATGATGACGTAGTGATCACGCGGTCTACATATGATCACCAGCTACATTGCTGTAGTGGTGCGCTCTTTAGATATAGCACACCACTACAATGATATAGCTGGGAAATCTAAGTGTGCATTGCCCACATGGTGCAGTAATCTCCTATACTGCACTGTGCTTTAGTACTTCCAAAAGGAAGTACTAAAACACAGCGCTGTAGCAATGTCACTATACAGTGCCATGTAGACACACCCAAAGAGAATCAGGGAAGAACTGGAGGAAACAAATAAGCAAGCCATCCCAGCCTATGTCCTTAAGTTTCTCTCTCCTTGTGTAGATGAAATCTCAAGGCTTAAATGCCACCAAAATTTGCTGTTACCATTACAGGTTGTCTAACTGCTGCTTCCTATACTTTCTCTCTAGACAAAAGGAAAGAAGAAAAGTTAAAATAGATTGAATGTGTCATTGCAGAGGTGATAATTCTGTCATTAAATAAAAGTTTATGTACCTAACACAAGCAGCCCAAAATGTTGGACAAAAAAGATCCTCCTTGCCTGGCTAAAATAGAACTTTTCTTTGTTTACCCTTCCTGAGTACAATGCCCTTTAAAGGAGGAGGTGCACTGGAATAGGATTGATCTGATCATGTTTTTAGACAATGGGACTTAAAGCTCAAAGAGTTATGTATATCTATTATCTATTTTCTTTGAAGATTTTTTTAAATTCTAGGGATCTTAGGTTAGATTCCACCCTACTGTATCATCTGTGAATTCTAGTTGTGTCACAGTACTGAGAAATTTGTCCCACTGTGTTTGCTAGATAGGTTTATCTCTTTCATCTACCTGTTTAGATGCACTAGTTCCCCAATTTATTTGACAATCCAATCCAAATTCCCTTTTTTGGTCAGGATATAGCTCTGCTGATGAAACACTTCACTGAGTTCCTGGACAGCAAAGAATGCACAATGAGCAGGAATGCCCTGATGCAAGCTACCTGTGGCCCTTCCTCACTGGGACACTTATTAAGGTGTCCTTAAAGATTCACCTGCATAACTCAAATCACTGTGTATGCAGGGGTGTCTCATGGAAATGTGTGCTCATCCTGTCATCATTCTCTAGGGCTGACAAGCTGCTTTTTCTGGAGGGTCTGTGAAAAGCCATTTGCACTGCTGAATCATCTGAAAAAAGTGGGTGGGTCAAGCACTCTTCACCCTCCAGAGAGAGGGTGGTTGTCCACTCAGAATAAACTGGCACCGAAGGGAAGGCTACAGCAGGCTAGAAGATGATAACAACTCCACAGGTGTGGTGATAAAGGTGCCATTTGGAGATGCTTTCTTATTTAAACTACAAAGGTTGGGAAAGCCAAACAAAGGGTCTTCAAGGGCTTGTTTACTGCTTTACACTAAAGTTCATTGTTGTTAGTTCTTCTTATTCACTCCATAGTGTGTTTATTAAACCTGGTGATCTCTACACCAGGTTTAGGGGATCCACCATGACTGGGAGAACAGGCTGCAAAGTCTGAATTGGAACAGTGCTTAATTCATAGCACAGAGAGCATTTACTCAGTCTTACTGCAGGGAGATGAATCCTCATGTTTCAGGTCATGGAACAATCACTATCAAGAAGAAATTTCCTTCAGCAAGATAGCATTGCAAAATTAGACATTCTGGGCTTGATTGTGATTGCCCAGAGGTGTAATAATGCTTCACAGTGGAACAAAAGGTTGTAGATGTGTTGTGCCTCCGAAGGAATTTTCCTGCTTCTCTCACTTTCTCTCACCCAGCCCTAGAACCCTGAGTCCAAGGAAGTGTTGGGATGTTCCAGCCAAGAGGGTGGCATGGTACAGCCTTCATTCTTGTACATAATCCTAGCTGTCAGGGCAGCCCCTAAAGTGACTTTAAACTGCTGGTTCTGATAGCGTATCCCTAAGAAACACACAGGTGATGAAAAGTCTCCTTTGTCCCTCTCCTAAGGTCTCAGTACCAATCAGGTTGGGTGCAGAGATACATTTAGACTGTTTTTGTAGAGCGTAGGCCTTTCTCAGAAGTATTTGACATTGGCCAATGGCAGAAACAAGATACTGCAGTGGTTGGATCATTGATTTCTTCCTTCTTAATGAATATGAGGAACATGGCATTGTGAAAACTACAGATTCTCCCTGTCACATGCCTTTGAAATTTATCCTTGGTATGTTAGTTCCCTTTTAGGGACTTTCAATTTTTTCCTATTCCATCAACATTAATTCTCTATACACTTTTGGGATCTTCCCCTGTCAGACAATGGAATCTGGCCCTTGGTCTTAGGAAAACGCCTCCTTGTGAAGAGCAAATCAGAGAAGCAAAAGGTTTTTTTAAGAAATCTGCCATCCCCACATCCTTTTTCCAATTTCCAGCTCTTATTATTTCTAAGTGGTCCAATTTTCGTTTTTGCTATCTGTTGCTCTCAGCCACAAATATATTTGAAATCCCCCTTTATGACTACATTAAATCATACCTGCAATTTGACTTTTGCCATTCGGTTTTATTCCCCCTCCCATCACCGTCTTAACTTGTTCATCTCTATTTTATAGCTCTCCACAAAATTCCTTCCTACTCGGTTATTTACACTTTTTTTTTTTTAATTTAAGACTTAAAGGCAGAAACAACTCAGCTGTGGCTTATCCAGCTGTTTGCTTGCAATTACACCACACCTCTGCCAGTGATTTTTGTCAGCACTCCTAAACTGAGTTGGATTGATGCTTACATGAGAGATCTCAAGGCAGTCTAGAAAGTAACTCAATAGGTGGCAATTCTCCTTCTGAATTAGTATCAAACCAATGCTCCAAAATGATGTTATCAAGCATCATGCTGCGAAAGGTCCTGTCTTTTGGAAGAAATAGAAAACCGTGGCTATAACCACTCATGGCCATCAAAAATGTGACACTTTCTTCTGGAGTAAAGGAATTCATTCTGATGTTTTGGCCATACTCTAACTGGGAAATAATATTCTACCTTGTAGTAAAAAAAAAAACCCAGATAGTTGCAGCCGGTGATGCCATTTACACTTATGGCAAATATTGTACCAATGTTACTGTGCTTTATTAAACAGATGCATTGTTCTACCCAAGATGCAGCTACTTTTCTGGGATAAATTAAGTGATCCCTCTCATTACAGAACACATATTTTGTGAATAATGTTGACAACTCTGAACAGAATGGTCTTGTCCAGATAGAAGATATTAATGCCGAAAGGGTAACACTTTGTAGGCGGATGTTTATGAAAGTAAACACAGTTGGAAGCTATATTAAAGGAGCATTATTTCTGTTTCAGAGTTGAGCATTTCAGTTTCAGGAAAAGCCTGAATATGCCGGCCTGTGCAACCTTAATTCTGGTGTATACCCACAATGATGGAGTCTTTTTCCATTTTGATGAAGATTTTCCCCAGAAATTCAGCTTGAGGTACATACCCAACATAGAAAAAAATCCAACCAAATGATCAAAATTAGGCAAAGTTATGTGCAAGTGAAAACAGAGTCATATAATAGGTGCCATTGAGCAACCTCAATGGCAGACAGTGCCACCATCTTCACAGGCAAATATTGTTATAGTACCATTGGAAGAATGCAGGGTGATTCACAATGTATATAGAGTGTCAAGTGCAGTATGATGGCATAACCTTTAAAAAGGACTGCTGTGGGTGTGGAGGACACTCAGTCCCTTGCACTTTAGGCTATACATTTTAACAAGATGTGAAAAAAAATCTGTGCTTCATGGAAAGGTACAGTTACAACATGAACACCACATTTCTGGGGAGCTGGGCATAGAACACCTTCTCTTCAGCTTCAAAAACACAGACACCTATTGCCTGAGCTAAAAGAAACTGATTAGAAGTAAAAATATAAGTAAGTTCCATATTCTCTCTGTAGGGCCAGTTTTTACTGGGTAAAAGACAAATCCATGCAACAAGGTATATTATAACATAACAGTGTTAGTTAAATACTAGGGCTGTGCAAAATTTTGACAGCCATTTCATTTTGACACTGTTTCAACTCATTTCAAGGTCAAAACAGCAAAATCAAAATGAAACAAATGCCTTTGAAATAGCCTTGAAACAAAATGAGACTAGTCAAAATGTTTGGAAAATTGAAACATTTTGACCATAGCGCAGGGGATGAGAAGTCAGTCCAGCTTGACTGACTTCCCACCCCTGGTGCAAGAACCAGCAGGGGGTGGGGAGGCAGCCCAGCCCAGCTGCCTCGCCATCCCCTGTGCTAGATCGCACCGGGGGCAAGAAGGGAGCCCAGCTCGGCTGCCTTGCCACCCCCCAGGGCCGTCTGGAGACCCATGGTCTGGCAAAATGGTCAGAACAGTGTCAAAACAGCCTCACTGTTTCGGTGAAGCAAAACAGTGATGCTGTTTCAACTTGAAATTATATTTGATACAAAACACTCTTCCATCCAGACCTCAAAACTGAAGTTGGAACGGAACACTGCCATTTTGCACAGCCCTATTAAGTACCTTGCTTCATTTGGTGCTGGTTTATATTTTCAAAATATGTAAGTTGCCCTTCCTGGGTAATCTTTCAACAGTCTTCTAGAAGAAATACATTTAAAGTGTCCTGAAGGCTGATCAGTGTTAAAGTTATACCAATTTCCCCAGCCTACTCACATCCAGTCTATCCAAAATTCTCATATAGGAAGCATACTCTACCTACCATTTGTATTCAGTTCAAGTTACCATGCATAGAAGATTTTCCTTAGCAAGGACCCCATTTTGCCATCTACATATACCTCCAAATCAGCCATTTTATGTATGGCACATGTGCCTGCAGAGCCCCGTTCATAATTAATTTACAGTCCCTTTGCACCCTTTGGCAGACTCAAAAAAAAGTGATCATAATACAAGTTTGGGAATTACCCTTTTCCCACTGCATAGGGAGCTTCTATCAGTGCTCCCAATTCTTCACCTCCGGAAGAGGCCTGGACAAAGATGGCATTCTAGCTGTGCTGGCACCCCAACCATAGTGTGCTGCTGCAATGGCCCACAGGAATTATCTCCATTGGGCATGTCTACCCAAGAAGTTTACTGAGGAGTTGACTGATTAGCTCCTCAGTAGTCTCAGTTTCTACATGTGTGGCCCTTTAAGGCTGCAGTAAACTGAAAAATAACCCAGTAGGCTAGTATTTGTCAACATAATTACTATGCGATGGCAGTATTATTTAGTGAGCTGCAACACAGATGAAGATGCTGATTGGGGCTGACTGTGGCACAAGGGTGCTACACTGCAGTGGCTGCCTGCTGGCTAGCCCCACACCGGAGCACCCTTATGCCCCAGCCCCTCTGCAGCACATTGAGTTGGGTCAGAGCAGCTCTGGGCTGGCAAGCTGATCCCCCAGGTCTCTTGCCAGGCAGGGCTACTCTGATCCAGTTCAACATGCTGCGTTCCCAGGAGCACATGTAAATACTGCACCCGGGAGCAATAAACTCTGGTGCAAACTGCACCGGAGTTTATTCAGTTGCATTAATTGCACATATAGATGTCCCCATTGAGTGTGAGTTAGGAGTGCATTTATGGAAAACTTTGTCTTATTCAGGGACGAAGTTAGCACAGACTATCACAGCTGCCATCTCTCTAGCCTTGTACTATTGATTAATTTGCCCCTCAGCATGACAGTTATTAACAACATACAAGTTTCTAACATTTGTCAGGGATGAAAAACAGATGCACTTTTGCTTGACAGAGACCAAAGAGGCTGACTGTGCCTGATTTCAACTGTCTGGAAAAACTAAGCAGGTTTGGGCCTCAGAGCATTTTGGATGAGTGACCAACTGTGAATAGCTGGTGGGCTAAGTTTGGTTGCTTTTTTTGTACCTGCCCCTAACAAGAATTTCTTCCTTTGCTCAATAGTAGCCCTGCTGCTTTGAGATGGAATGGTACTTGGGTCAGTTCCTTGCTGGACTGGATTTCTCACAAATAAAGATAATCCCTCATTTAAAGTTTTCCCACTTGGCTGCTTTTCTGTATTCTGCACTGCTCACATCAGGCTTTATCAGCCTAATGTTCTCTTATCAGAGACTCTGTTGCTTTCAAGAAGCAGTTCTAATTCTATCTTTGACAGTGGTTCACCATGGCTAGTACAGGCATTCAAGAAGTTCATGGCAGAAGTGCTCTAACTTTCTAGCTTTATTTTAAGTGTCCCCGTTTAGGTAAGGAGGAAGCACAACACATTAGCCCTTGATGGGGTGGGGGGCATGGAACTTGACTTTATCACCTGTGTGCAGTAAGTGGAGTTGGGAGGGGAGGGGCTCTTGCACGCCTCCCAGCATGACCAGCAAACTTCCCAGACTGCAGAAGACTCCCAAGAAGAGCCAAACAGCTGAATTGCCTATGATTGGTTGGCAAAGACATCACGGTCACCTACCTGGACCCCCCGCCCCTCCTCCCCACACACACACACACACACACACACACATAGAATCCAGGCATCCTGGACACTCACATGCACACTCACACAGAGAACCCAGATGTCTGGGATATGACTGGCCCACTGAGTTTCACATGGCCAATGAGAACACTGCCTGCCTCTTGCACAACTCCCCATTCCCCAGGGTGATGGAGAGTAGGCACTATGCTCCCAGGGTATCTGATTTTGTTATTGGTGACATCATTACCTTTCCAATGGTCATCAGGGGCCTGGCTTACCTCCTCCTGCTCTGGATCATGAGGTTCTGTGGGGGCAAATGGGCTGCTGGAAGGAGCACTTCAACTATGGAATGGGCATGGCACCATAAGCACACAGGGCACAGGGATGGGGAGATGGCAAGCCTCCTGCTGATGTGTGTAGTTTCATCTTCTCATCACAGCAGGCTATCTGGGTCTGATAAATCCTGGATGACTGCCTCCTCTGCTGCTTGGACTGAGAGCATTCCCTGGATGGGTAGGGCCTGATGGCTTCAGGTGCCCACCCCTTGGCCCAGACCATGGCTCTCTTGGCATGGGCTCCATTGTCCCTGCATCATGGACACAGCTGCCCACAACCCAGGTTGCCTGGACACTGTCCCCCTCCCCTCTCCCTCTCCCACTCCCCCACCAGGGACACACACTGGGGTCTGAGGCAATGTTGTGTGAGGAAGAGAGGTGCCTCATTTTAATCAAATGTTGAAGCTGCCAAACTGTTCACCGTGGCCTTGTCTAAATTTAGTGCAACATACAAGGGGTGGCGTGATTGGAAATTAAACGTTCATTTGGAGTAATCCAGTCTGAAGTCTATTCCTACAGCATTTTATATCAACATCAAAATGAGTCCCTCATTGGGCATGACCTTAACAGAGAAGCATGGATCAAGCTGAACAGACTGAGATCTGGATACAGACATTTCAAAACAACACTGTACAAAATGCTCAGGCAGGGTAGATGGAATCTACACACTGAGAAATAGAATGGCTGGAAACAGGGGCTTTGTTGACTCTTGTCAGTGGCAGCCCAGGGGCAAGGTCAGTCCAGTGCTCAGGCAGAGTCAAGCACTAAATGAGGCTAGACCACTGCCCCACAAGCTGGGGGAAGCAGAGCGCTGCAGTACACCATAGGATGTTGGCAGAATGTGATGTAACGTAAGTCATTATAAGATGTAGTACAAACTTTTGCTATGGTGCTCCAACCTACAGCACTGAAGCCTGATATCACATCCACCCAGTGTTATCCTAGAGCAGGATCTGCCATTTTTACAGTGCTGTATGGGCCCTGACTGTCTGTTACAGCTGTAGAGCATTTTCTGTGCACCTACCATGTAATAAGCATAACTTCTGTATCTGGCCCAGACTTGAAATGAGTCACTTAGGATTTATCTATACTATGTCAGTGGCCAGTTCCAGAAAGGAGAGGTTGGAAACTCCCTATTTACCTCAATCTGCCATCATGCTTCAGATCTGAACACCTATAAGCCTACACTCATCTGATCCCCAGTACCTGCTCTCAAGCCCTTGGTTGGTCTGATGGCAGGATCAGGGTATAGCTGAAGCAGCCTCACTGACTAATTTCCAGGTCTGAAGGACATCAGCAGACTCTGATGGGCAAGATACGTTCAGCTCCATCATCCCCTGGACCAGCCACTGGTGTGGAATAGATTTGCCCTTTTGTTTCCATGTCTGTGACTTGATGAAAAATCTCTGGTATAGTGGAATGTGCATTCATATTTCCCCAAGTAGACAGCATGTTGGGGAGCTTGTTATATCAGTGATTTTTGCAACTGCTTTTCACAACTTTTCTGAGACTGTGGCATAGAATGAGTGCTAAGCAGAATTGTTGTTTTCCTCTCATCTCCTCCTCACTTTAATGCAATGCACTATCCATGAAGAAGAGATGCTTTCCTCAGCAGAAGTAGCTGCATATTAGTACTGATGTACGTATTTTATGAAAATAAAAATCTCTTAAGGCAGCTTCAGGGTCTGTATAGATATTAAGATCTGGGTAGAACACAAGCCACAAGCCATTGATTCAGACTACTGAGTAGTTGCACATATCATTTCAGGTTCACCCTTTTTTTTTTTTTTTAATGGCCAGAAAACCAAAAAAAAAATCAATATTTTCTATAGCTGTATGGGTGAGGGGTGGGGAGGAGGTGGTGGGGGAGAGGTGGAGTCCATGATGAGACTGAATCTGGTGTGCTTCAATATGGGCTCCTTTTTGGCTGTGTGCCATGCACTCCTCTGCCTTGTGTCACCATTACTGTCTGCACCTTCCTCATTAGGCCAGCTCTTCCTGCTGTGTGCACAAAGCTGCAAGGGTTAGAGTGCAGCCTGCAGTACAGGCTGGCCTGGGGCACTGTGGGTACAGACAGAAGTACAACTCCCACTGTAACTGAGAGGGCTTTGCAGAAAGTGTTCTGAGTTACCATTACCCAGACCAAACAGAAGGTCACTGTTATTTCAGGGGGAGGAGAATCTAGCTGCCGGCTGCAAATCTGCAGTCAGTTTCCCCTTACAACAGTCCTTCCTCCCTCCTAGCCTGCCCCTGTTTTCAGAACAGAAAGGGGGAAAGAGAACACAGGGAACTCTTGTAGGGTTTGCCCAGTCAGTGCTGCAAGGTGCGATGGTTGAATTGGAGCTCCCCCTCACCCTCCCCACACACAATTTGGTAGGGGTCCAATACACCTGCTCCCCCTACCTGCCCCCCCTGACCAAACTCCTTCTGCTCCCTTTCCCCCTCCCATTCTAAAAACAGCTCCAGGCTGGGAGACAGTGCAGACGCAAATTAGAGAAGATGATATGTTTTGAAATATCTTTGTTTGAATCCTCATGCAATGAGGGTTCAGATTTTTACCAATTTGGCCATTTTTGAAGCAGCCTGCTGCCATGCACTTGTGTTTAGTCTTGGCTATAGACCACTTTCTGTGGCCAGATCAGGTGAAAATTGTCTCTTCTGTCTGAGTCTGGTGTAGAGGCTGTAGCTGAGGGAATTGGTGGCCACCAGTCTGCCATTCTTAAAGATTGCCAATCCCTGCTGTGTAGGATAGGCAACACTGCAGCTAAGCTTGCAAACTTTCTTCCTTGGTAATCCCCCTGAATTTCACATTGTCATCAATATATGAGATGGTCTTTTTTAGGAATGAAATGTTCCACAGCCTTTCCAAGATGGAAGCTTTGGAAAATCCCAGCAAAATCTCACCAGCCATGTTAAAGTGTCTGTGTAGGGTGGAAGAAGGAACCATATTTCCCATTTAAAAGAAAACAAGGTTTCTAACACCACCATCTCTGATGTGAGCTGTCATGGCTGAAATTGGTTAATGGAAATTGTCAGTGAACAGCCCTTACTGAGCCTTAGTTCCTTGCTACTTATTGGGAAGACAGTTGATGAGAGGCTTGATACTACAATGAGGGGTGCAACAGGGGACCCAAACTCTGTTAACAGACAAAGAGAGAAGCAAAGAGAAGAGGGGATATAAGGGGTAGATGACTGCCAGCCAACCTGTCCTTCAAAAGTGTTCAGGGAAGGGAAGGCAGTTGCTAATTACAAGGTGATTCACACCTGACTGGCAAATAGAAGTGATAAAAAGGGCAAGCATGGGAGGAGTCAGGGAGGAGAGGGATTGTCCAGGGCCTCCTTGTATTTCAGGTTTGGAAGCTACAAGAGGACCAGTGTGGAGGAATCCGGATAGGCTGCCAACACAAACAACTCCGTGCTCTGGTAAAGGGATCTATGACTGGATAGTGGACAAGGCCAAAGCAGATTAGACAAACCCAGAAGCACTGCTGGTCAGTGAGAACAGCAAGCAGCGGAAAGGAGATGCTGCAAGGGAGAGACTCAAAGGCAGAGCAAGAAAGGCCGTTAAAGGGATCGTGCCCTTTTCAGCCACTCTGTTCAAAGAAATATTTGAACCCTAGGTGGGGTGAGATGAGTGTAAAATGCAGTTGCCTGCATTTCAGTGTGTTTACTTTGTTGGACTCAAGAACCATGACCCTAAGACTGAGATGTAGGGCCAAGAGTGAAGATGCCTAAACAAATAACTCAGTTATAAGCAAAAATTGCTTAAATGTTGTGGGGTGGGATGCCAAGATTTAAGGAGGCAGTGACCCTGTTTTTACATAAGCCTCTAATTCAAGAATTCTTATTCCATCAAGTCGTGGCAGGAAGGAGTGTAGAGGCAGTGCAAGGACAAGGAAACGGGACTACAGTTTTCCTTGTCTTCCAGAGCCCAAGTCCAGATGCAGGAGAAGGGAGGAAGAAAGTTACAAGAGGCAATATTTAAAACTCTAGAGATAGATGTGCTTTATTATTGTAAGACAAAGCTGGTAAGAATTAGAGACCTGACAATGAAATTTACTTCTGTACAGGGGACTGACACAAGGTCTATGCATAGTTAAGTCCCATTTAAGCCCTATTTTGAGTCTGCAAGGGATGGTTTAAAAGATTTTACTTGGCAGATGTCGTAAGTCACTTGCTGCAGTGATATGAAATGGGGGCTGTCTATATTCAACATGATCATAAGTCCATCTATTTATCTTGCCTGTGACAGTGGCCAGTACTGTCACCTTCAAAATAAAAGGGTAAGGATAGCTGTTGTTTTTATTACCCCAGAGTGTTGCCTAAAGTTTCAGATTTGGATGATGAATCTACTGATTAACATTTTTATTCAGTTGTAGTTATGAATTTCAGGTCCCTTTAGTGTACAATTCTTGCAAGTGGGTGCATTAACATGCATGCATTATTTGGGATAGAAGAATGTGTGACCTTGCAGTTTCTTGGATAGAATTTAGCACCAATTTTAGCACTGTTTTTTTCTGGTGATTTTTACATACAAAAATAAATACTATTCAAAGAAAAGACTCCAGCTGGGGAATAAAATGCAGTAAGAATTTTCTTCCTCTCTGTCTCCTGCAACAGAGAAAGGTTAATGTTATTATCGTTAGCTTGCCATAACCTGCAACTTTTACTCTTGTCATCTAAACTCCCTGCATGACTTGCAACCATTTGCACTGAGCTGGCCCATCATTACTGAACTGCCCCTGAGTCTCTCCAAGGTTTGAATGTTAACAAATATTAAAGAGGAGCAGATTTCCTGCACAACTGCCTATTACCTCCATGCAGACATCAAAAAAGGATTCACCATGATTAATGTTGTTACCATGAATACCAAGGAGGGACAATTGATTTGGCAGTTATTACAGACTACTGCCTAATTTCTATAGACTATAAAAAAATAGCAGAAACAATTGGCTCTAATCTTGTACCTGCTTAGTACTGTATGAGTTAACTGAGCTTGGACTTACTTATTGCTTTACAGCCCCATCAAAGATGATGATTTTTATAACAACGATGGCAGCAAGTTTCTAACTGAAGCACATTGTTGGCTTCTGCCATTTAACACCCTAAAGAAAAGGGATTACAAATAGAAATATAGTCCCAGATCTGCAGCTCTTGTAAACAAGCCTGTCTCCATTGACTTTACTGGAGCTACACTGATTTATGACTGCTGAAGATCTGACCCCAAATCTCCATTAATTTACACAACTACACCTTCCCTTGCTTCAGCAGTGTGCTTGTTAGTAAATGAAAAAGGGTATGGGTCTTACATCTTGTTTTTCCCTCTGCCTTATCTGTACTTAAATAGGATTTTTTTTATGAATATTTCCTTCTGGCACCAAACAGCTGACCTCATACTTTGCCTCTGTTAAGGTGTTCTAAGTAGAGCAGGTGTGATTGTGCTAGACTGAATGCATTCATTTTTCACCCAGTGCGGGGCCTGGATAATTCTTGAAGGGGAGATCCCCTTGGCATTCTGGGTGTTGTAACTACAGACCAAAGCATTGAGGTCAAATGCTTAGCGGATAGAAGGCTGTAGAAACTGAATGAGTGGCAAGACTTCATCTGGTCCCATTGTTGCTGCTAAGTTGATAGTTGAGAATAGAAAAAAAGGAAGCGGGTATCTTAAGGGTATACAATTGGATAAGAAATAATCAGAAGCTATTTTCTTACTCACACATCTCTAATTGTAAGTCCTAACAGACTGACTTGGTGCTGTGGAGATACTGGACAAAATCCAAGATCAATGAATATGACTCTGTCAGCAGCATAATAAACCCTCTACACCACTGATAAGTTCCATTGGGAAGCAGTGATATAGAGAAAGGCTATAGGGTTTCTGGACATAAGATATCCTTATTAGAAAGAAGAAAGTGAAGGAATCAGTGGAACTTATTGTGGTTAGTCCTGTGGTTAAAGTACTGGCGTGGGATTTAGAAGTTTGTGCACCACTTTCTGATCTGCCACAGATTTTCCATGTTAACTAGTCCAAGGTGTTCGGTCTCTGTACCTCAGTTCCCCCATCCAGTGGTAAAAATTTTTTTTTTCTGTCCCGTCTATTTAAATTATAGTCCATCTGTGCCTGTCTTGCCTGATGACCCTAGATTAATTCCCCAAAAGATCTCCTGACTGCAAGTACAATAGGACATTGGAAAAGCTGCGCAGGGAAGTTACGGAATCTCTTTCTTCAGAGCTGGTCAAAAAGAGGTTGTAGAGGCATTTGCCAGGGGTAATTTAGGAAGAGCACCTCCTACTTCTGTACAGAGTTTTGACTAAATGACCTTTGAGGTCCCTTTCCAAATCTGGGATTACACCGCTCTTGGAGCCGTGGTCTCACTTAGGTTGCATAGGCACTGCTGTAATACAATTAATAATGAATGGCCAGAAAAAAATTGTCAGAGCCAATCCAGAAAAGCACTTTAAGCATGAAAATAATAGAGATAATCTAAGTATATAAATTATTTTCTTTTTCCTTTTCCTTTTTTTTTTTCTTTCTTCCCCTTTGTTCTCTGTTAACAGTGGTAATTTCAGGAGGAAATATTCTGGTTTTGACTGTTTATTTCTTTGGCAAAAAATATAAACTTTTTTGGGGAAAAATCAATGAAAACAATAACTTTTTTTTTTTTTTTCCTTTGTGGGAACAGAAGCAATTCCAGACCAACTCTACTGAGCAGTTTTATTGACCTCAAAGAACTCTCATCAGAGAATGATGTCAGTAGAAGAAGCAGCTGAGGACTGGAAATCCGGTCTTCATTGAACCAGACACCACTAACAAATTGATGCCCTGATGTGTTAGCCAGGCAGTAACAGTACCTTTAAAACCTTTTCCTGGAGGTCATTGACAGACAAGTACAGTATTGCCTTCAGACTTGATCATGTGATGGAGAAACACATACCCTTTGCTGAATAGAAAAGTCACCAGAAAAATATTCTTCTTCCGGAAAAATCAGTTCATTTTCACTGCTGATTCTTAATAGGATCAAAAACCTTTCAAGGCAACTTAAAGCACTTCCTCATCGCTATTTGTTCTCCTGGCCTGACTGCCAAGCTTTCTTGTTATCCATCTTTTGATTTTATCCCAGAAAAAATATCTCTGATGTGCTGCCAAAAGCAAATGCCTTCTAGATCTCAGCTTCACCTATGAAGTTTGTTTTTAAAAAGTCTTATCTCATAGTAGAGATGAAACTGCTCATAACAAGCCCTACCACCTTTTTATGCTAGTTTCTATTTGTTAGGTGACTTTAGTGCTAGTGAAATGTGCCAAACTGACAGCTCTGGAAGTGAAGCACTCTGCAAAGCAAGAATGTGAACAGCAGTAGTGTAGGCTTCCCTACAAACTTACCCACACTTTCTCTATATGCATGCAGAATCTGTAATGCCACTACCATATCCTCCTTCGTATTCCCTGCTACTTTGATGCAGCCAGAACACCAACCACTAGCATTAGTTCAGCAAGCAAAGAGCTGAGACTACTGCTAGTTACCACATCCCCATTAAGTTTACACTCCCCAAACCCCGCCTAGTATGTGGTGTACTAACAATGTCATTAAGACACCTTGCTGCCACTCCAAAAGCAGTGGTGCTTCATGTTCTTGCTATGAGCTGCTTCCAGTAGATCCTGATGCAAAAGGATACCTGAGCATTCAGGCTAGGAAGTCAAAGATGGCTGAATATAATGTTAACCACATCACTCTTACACATGCTGTTGGATACAGAAACTGGTGTGCCAGAATTATGCCAACCCAAGGGACTATTTGTCCCTAATAGACTTGAATATTTTATTTGGTAGCCATTCCCCCTTCTAGTCTATGGAAAAAACAGTCTTATGCTCTTGTTACCATACTTCTTTGTCTCTCTTTATCTCCCTCCTTTCTCCACTTCTACTGTCTCCATTAGTATTTTATCCATCTGCTATGTCTCATCTTAAAGTAATATTCAAATGTTGTACCATATAGACACAAGCTTCAGTTCTAAAGGATCTAGGTTGGGTATCATGGCATGTAGAATGACAGACTCCCTTCAGTGGTGTGTTTATTGAAGAAAACCACTATAAATACAGACAGACAAGTGGGTTTGAACACATTGTGCACTCCAGTGCTTTTCTTCATTGTTTAGCAATGGTGAGACTCTGTTAGTGGATTTTTAATACTTTAATATCTTTCTTTGGGGATCTCAGTTTCTGGGCCCCAAAGCAAAGACACTTAGGAACCATAGGGTGTCTGTGAGGACATCTTGGTGAATACCTCTAGTATACTGCACAGGACTAAGGTTACATCAAGGACATTTCATACCGATCCACATAAGTAAGAGGGAAAAATCAAGGCTGGGGCAGTCTTCTGTCCTGTTAACTCCCTTCAGGTGCAAACTCCTAACTATGGCAGGTGAAGGCATAAGTTAGCACAGCTTTCAAGTTGCTCCAGCCTGTGCCAGTAGTTAAGCAAGCAATTCTCCCACAAGCTGCTACTCTTAGTTCACACTGCTGTCACTCAAATTAATTCCTCTCCTGATGTTTGCTTGCCAGGAGCAGTCTCAACACTGAAGTCATTAATAGCTGTGGGAACACTGCATCTGTAAAAATCAGGCCCTTCATCTTAAAGCAGGCCATCCAAACACTGAGGTCCCCAGAAAATCTGGTCTTCATCACTGTCTCTGTATAACGGGAGTAATGGTCATGACTCTTTCACAGGACAACTGACTTAACTCTTTGATGTCTGAAAGCACATTGAATTCCATTCCTGGAAGATGTGGTACACAGCACATTGTAAGAAACTGGGTAGTATGAACATATGCCACTATTCTCTACCAGAAGGAATTAGAACTGCTGCTTATGGTTCTATAAACTCCTCATAGTATGAACCACATCTTACGGGGGAAAATTTTCAGAGAGATGCTTAGAGGAAATCACATAACATTCCCATGACAACTCCACCAACTGCTTGTTTTAGAATGTAACATTAAAAAATAGTTGTTGTATTTTAACTTCCAATTAAACAGCCGGATAAAAAAAGGACCAGGCAATGCCAGATGACCAACAGCTCTTTAATCAACACTAGCAAGTGTCTTGTAAGCCACAGCCTGGGATCCCCTATGTTACATATTCTGAAGGTCACAGAACTTCCTTGAGGTCAAGGGATAAGTGTCTCTGCTCATGGGACAGGGTGCTGCTCTGAGAGAGTCCTACTTGTGGATAACACCAGTTTGATTATGACCACTGCTACTATGTTTTTGTGTTTGTATAGCACATTATTCAATGGGACCTAGTTCCATTGACTGGGCCTCTTTAATACTGTTGCAGTGCAAATAATAAGTTACATTAAGCTCCTGCAGTTACTCTTGCTGTTTTGGGCTATCTGGTCTTGGAGCTTTGGTTACAAGAGCTTGTGGCAGTCCGAGAGGCAGTACTCAAAATGACAAAATTCAGTTAGAACTGACACTCCACATGTTGTCTTCTGTCATGCAAATGCATGCTGTCATTGGAAACACGAGTTAGGGAACAAGTGTAGGGCTAAATAACTTGTAATCTCCTGGCTTTTGTCAGTTTGCATCAAATCTTTAGTGCTACTGGATGTACTTACATGAAGTGTAGATTTTTTTTTGCACAGAACATCTTGTGGTTCCTAGAGCAAAACCAAACCATCCATGGAAGGTTATGAAACATGCAAAGTTTGCCCACGAGACAGCCCATCCGCTCTAGGAATATCTTGTTTTGGCTTCTGTGCATGCATATTTCAGATCCATTTATGCATGTATGTATGCATTTTTAAAAGCTTTCCTTTTGCTCTATTAAATACATTTTCTGGGTCAGGCTGTGTCACTTTTAGCTTTCTTCATAGCCAATCAGGTGGTGTCTTGAACAGCATTGGGGTCATGTATCTATGTCTCCCAAAAGACCGTGGTATCGCCCACTCGGTATGAAGATGCCACAGCAGGATTTATTCAACATTTTAAAAAAATCTTTGTAAGTAGCTCTGACAATTAGCAGAAACAGTGAAAAAAATCACACATGCACAAACCCTAAGAACAATCAAGCAGGAAACTTACAGTAAATCCATCTTTTAATCATAGTGAATTTTAAAGGATTTCCCACTGTGAAAGTTCTGTCTTTAACAGTTAGATTAGAAGGCATCAACTTTACACATTGATAAATATAAACACAAAGGGGGTTTTAAAATAATTAGCAACTCTTAGAACTTCAATCAGCACCTTTCATCTGAAGATCTCAAAGAGCTTCATGAATATCCATTCATTCAGCTTTGCAATAACACTTTGTTATTTCAGCCCTATTTTATAAATGGGGAAACAGCAAGAGACAGAAATTAAATGATTTGATCAAAGCCATCTAGCAAGACCATGCAAAAGCTGGGAGTAGAACCCCAAAGTCCTGCTCTATTCAACTCACTCTCACTTAGAAGTAAGTTATCGTAACAATTATTCTAATTGGTGAGATGAAGCAAAGTGATGTCAGGCCCAGTGTTCAAGTCTTGGCTCTACTACTGCTTTGTGGGGTGGCCTTCTTTATGTTACCTCTTTTCTTGCCATCTCAGCTTCCCCATCTGTAAAATGGGGACAATGGTACTAATAGCATTCACAAAAATGCATTGAGACACTTTGGATGAGAAGTGCTACATACAAGTGCTGACAATAATATTAACATATAGGAAATTCCATTCTTTATTAGGATGTGCTAAGATTAATTTAGCAGAGAGGTCACTTTCAGTGTTATCCTGGCTTTTAGCATAAACTAACCAGGAGGAACAATAATACTACACTGCTAAGCTTCTTCCTTTCCAGTACCATAAGAGTCTGGACATGCTGCAACACAAGGCTAGCAAAGTTATAACCCTGCCTTAGCATCT
Organism: Crocodylus porosus; assembly: GCF_001723895.1. Lineage (NCBI taxonomy): Eukaryota > Metazoa > Chordata > Crocodylia > Crocodylidae > Crocodylus > Crocodylus porosus. Next base: position 76,907,860 of record NW_017728943.1, on the reverse strand, counting down.
TTCATGATGCTTTCACAGCAGGTAATCAAGTCATGAGATCTACATAATGACTTAGCAGTAGCTTTAAATGTCCATCAGAAACAACACTCAGCTCAAAAAATAGATGAGGACTGGACCAGCAGGGGTGGAGTGCTGATTTTAAGAGAGGCACCAGACAGCCAGCTCAGAGTCTTCATTCTGCTGTGGAGGCTAACTGTTATACCCAGTCTTAGTTTCTCACTTCTTGGTGGCCTGCCACAGAGCTATATGTACTGGAGCAGGACCAATCTCTATCCATGTAAAGGCCTTGAACTGCTCATCATCAACCCCTATGGCCAGTAGTGGCTCCTTCCTGTGGCTCTTCCCTTTGGCTAGTCCACACAGACTCCAGCCAAATCTCCACTTGAACTCACCAGCTGATTGGGACAGGGTCTGGCCAGAGTCTTTGCTTTCAGGTGGTTCCAGAGCCCAGGGGACAGTGGTGATGCATAGGGGGTGCACGGGCGTGCACGTGCACGCCCTGAGAGTGCTGGTGCACTGCCTGATAGGCCACCCTCCCTGCTTAGGTGATGGGAAGATGGGAAGTGAAGGCAGGCAGGAGCACTGGTGCCCCCCCGCCCCCCGAGCACCAGCCAGGAAGTGCAAACATCTGAAATGAAGCACCAGAGATGCTTCGCAGTTGGTGTGACTGGCCGTGGGGGAACCCTCCCACCCTAGTCAGTACAATTGGCTGCCCTCTCCCTCCCCCCACCGCAGTGGGCAAAGGTCACTGACTGCTCACTGAGGGGGCACATGCCCCGCCCCTGACTAAGGTGGTACCAGTCACGCATGCTAGGGATGAACTCTGCTGTTGCTTGCTCTTCCCCTTCCTCCCCACCCCTACTGAATTGACAAGGGAAAGTAGAGGATGAGTGGTGGTAGCAGCACTCACTCTCTGGACTCCAGAACTGAAGGAAAGCAGGAGGTCTGGCCAGACCTTATGCTGAGAGTTTACCTGAAACACAGCCAAAGCAAGTGCAGGGAGGTGTGACTGTGCTGGCACCCCGCTCTGGATCTGTACCTGCTTATGGCTGATAAATTAACAGGAAGTTTTCCCCTAACCACTGGAATGTGTAGTATGTAGGACAATGATACTGCCAACAGCAGCCAAGCCATACCCAGACCAGGGAAACACTGAGGAGTTTGCAGCTAACACAAATGTTCCCAAAAAGTAAAGGAACTGACCAGCAAAAATGTGTATGAACTGGGCTTAGGCCTGGCATATGGTTAGGCAGGATGAAAACAGGTGAGAGAGAATAGAACAGAAATGAAGGGGCTGCTGTACCATGGCCACAGCTGGTTGGATGCTTTCTCACTGTACTGAACTGTTTGCTTTTCAAGGTTTGTACAGTCTGAAGAAACTGGTAGCCATGTTGCGCTCATTACAGCACAAATAGTTACAGAAGACACACACACATATACATTCGGAGTGCCCTCTCATGGTGTATTTTATTTTGATTCTTTTTTTTTAATTGCCTTGCTCAGCATCTTTCATACCAACTCTTTGCAGTGCTAACTGATGAGTTACAGATGTAAATAAAAAAGACATGGTCCCAAGCTGCAAAATTAAATGGAGACTTCAAAACTTCATACAAGCCATGCATCTGAATCTGTGTTTCAAGTTTAAGCCCATCTTTGAAAATAATAAATAATGCCTGAAGAAGGGAAACTAAGAGGTAGAGAGACACAGAAAGAAAAGATATTGTTCTGATTTAGATCTGAATCCACTGTGTTTCACAATAACTAATACCTGTGGTACTCAGATAATTGCTCCCAAGCCACAAGTAGCTCTTTGATTTATCACTGACAGTTTATCAATTTATCACAGAAAATGTTATCAAAGTTTTGTTCCTGACCCCTTCCCCTCCCCTCCTGCATGTATTATGTCTTTCTGGCAATCATCAATACTACAATATATGCACACTCTCTCTATGCCATGGGACAAGTATTACCAATTCTTCTCCTTTTGGAATGGAGTGTGCCTTCCACAATGCACCTACAGTTGCATAAATAAGGGAACCACATCACAATATCACTGTTAAATGAGACCTCCTTCTCCCTATCCCTTTCTTCTCTTTTTTTCAGACTAACTGGTTTCACCACTTGTCTCATATTACTGTAGTTCACACACTTCAGCACTGCAACTTGTCTTTTTATGTGTTCAGCAGACTAGAATCCTCACTTGAACTGAGTCGTTTCAGTTCAATGTAACAATAACTTGAACTGAGCTACTGTTACATTGTCATCAGTAATAACTGTAATGATTCAATGAGGAACAGAAATACAAGGAAGCTATTCCACGCAGCAGAAATTGTGGAGAAGAAAGCTTTCGCATCAAGAGGGCCAAGGCTGGGAAGAAAGACAGAAAGAGAAGCACTGCTAAGAGCTAGATTTCTCTCATCCATTCTTGCTCATTCAATGAGCAACCTCATTGAAATCAATGTGGCCATCTAAGGATTGAGGTACTACTTAACATGAATTAATAAGTAAGGGGAGTAGTGGAAGGAGACAAGATCTGAAATGATCAGGAGTTTCTCCATGGATGTTTTAAACTGCAGAAAGGATAGTTGGAACTAAACCCTGAAAAAGAATGGAAAGAAGAAATGGAAGAAGAAATGACTGGAAGAAGAAATGAGAGAGACAAAATAATATTGGTCCTTTTGTCATACGTATTTTACCCAAAAAAACAATTGGTTAACCCAGTGAATTAGAGATCAGTCTTCATGACATAGGTTCACTCCCTCCAGATACACCTCCTGTTTGCTGTGTAGTACAAGCAAAGGATTCATCTGTGGCTACCTTGTTATCATTTTCTGTACTGCCACTCTGGCTTGTGGCAGTGTGTGTAAAGCCCAGGGATCATGTTGGCTCAGGAGGAGACAAAATGACAGATGACACAAGTATGAGGTACTGTAATAACCATTCAATTTCTGTGACTTTTAGATATAGCACAAAAGGGAATACAGGTCCCAGGAGATTACAGATCAAATGGCAGCCAGTGTGTGAGATGTGCTGTCTAGTGTCAGTTCCATTGATGATGTGAAATCCCCATCTCTCTTGCAGGTAGTGTGAGAGAGTCAGTGGAGGCAATGTTCTAACTCTAGGTTAGGCGTACCAGTTACCAGAGAGAGACCTGTACCAAACCAGCAGTGGCCTCTTTCCCAGAGAGGCACTGGCCGTTCTAGGTAGTAGTATGACCTGTCCATTCATTTCTTACTCACTTACGTGTTCTCAGAGCTGCAATGGAGCTGGTGCTCTCCAAAAGCCTAGTCTTGTTTGAATGTACTGAGTTGAAGGAGTCCAGCAACAGCAATTCAGATAGAGAGTGGGACTGCTGTGAGGACCAACAGAGCAGTACTAACAGTTGCAGAAAGCTCAGCTGCCATGTGGCATATGCACCTTTAGTCGTAAACCACAGATTCATCTCATCACTGATCGTCAATGCTGTCTCCAGGCCAATGCAGATGACTTGGCAGGCACATGGAGCTTGTCACTGTGTGCTCACAGGCAGGTGGCTTTAGAGCCTCACACAGAACAAGTGTAGTGCTTCCATCCACCATGCAGGCACATTTTATCTGTCTTCTTGACATGTTGTAACTTGTCCTCCATGCTTTTTTGTTAGAGCTCCTATGAATTTAAACTGGAGCCTTGTGTGGAAACATTCTGCCTTTCTCTTAGTAGGAGCTGTGTCATTCCTGGTTACACAGATAGCCCTAGCAGATTGAACTGGATTTCCTGCATCCGCTAGAACTTGGATTTATTGTGTGTACATGTGGCAGCTTCCATCTTGGCCAGAATGCCAACCCACTGTACATTCAAAGACAGCATTTCTTTTGTTGCTGCACCAGCTGGCCCACATCAGCACTGAAGAGAGCCCCAAAATACAGACAGATTCTGAAGCAATCTTGTTTACTATAGATAGACTCTACGGGGTCCTGCTCTAGTCTCATCTCTGTACCAGCCTCCTCAGCTGAGCATCCGTGCATCTTACAGCATTCAGAAACCCCTGCTGTGGAGGAAGAGAGAACAGAATAGCTCCAACTTCTAGCTTAGTTTGGCTAGAAATCCAACCCCTTTAATATCAGTTTCCCAGAGTTTTCTTGCATTTAGTTATTTAATACAGTTTTAGACAAATAGCCCTGATGTAAATCCCCACCTCTAACTATTATTGAATAAAGCCCAGAGCTGTTATAAGTGCCTTAATGAAACTGAGGTCTCCCATGTAAATTATTCATCACAGATTATGTGTATGTACTTGTCGAGATGGCTTTCAGAGAATTAGTCTCATGTTTCTCATTTATAGGACTTTATACTTTCAGATAGGAATCTTTTTTTTTTAATGAGGCATTGGTATCTAAAATTATAAGTATGCCCTGTAAAATGTCCCTAGTGAAAGATACAAAAGAACAGGATGGGCCTGCATGGTTCACAGGGTTGATAAAGGAATGTGAGGCCTCACCTCTTGCTCAAAAGCTTCTGGCATTGATAAGGGCCATGTCACAACCATTCAGGCTAGGGACAGAAGTTACACATAAACCAGTTTAAGTGATCAGAAATGGGTTTAAACCTATAACAGAACAGAAGCTCAGTGTACATAAACCAGCTTCAAAATGGCTGAAACTGGTTTAAAATGAACCTGATTGAATGTAGTATCAGACTTAACTGATTTGGGTCAAACCGGTTTATGAAACTTCAGTCCCAGACCCCTTCCTGGTTCAAGTTAAATCACAGTCTCCCAGCATCCTAGCATGCTTTGAAGCCTTGGGCTGCACTGTGCTGTCTGCTCCAGAGAGCAGGGCTGGCCCCGCCCCTCTGCTCCCTATCTTAAGCAGTAAGGACTGGCTGACAAGTGGGAAGGAGAGGGAGACAAGTCCAGCTGGGGATGCAGCCCAGTCTGCAAGGTTGGGAAATGTCCCTAGGTAAACCCCAGCTGGGGCCTGGGGCTAGGGAGAGGGTTTAAATGCTGCTTCCACTGCTCAAACTTACTGCTTGCTGTGACTGTGGACTACAAATCCCAGAGGCACCTGGAAACAGGAAAAGGAAGTGACGAGCAACCCTGCAGAGTCCTGCTGTTGTAATGCTGGACTGCAAATCCCAGAGACCTCAAGGACAGCAGGAAGAGGAAGTGAACATGCATCCAGAGAGCCGTGCTCTAGCACCCCCCCCAGCTTCTGGCCTGACCTACTGCAGGCATGTGGCTGCATTTTCTGAATCAAAGGTCTGTTCACTTCTGTTTCAGTTTAATCTGTGCAGTTTAGACTAACCTGCAAAGATGAAATCGATTCAGCCTCAGGCTTTTTGACTGTCTGTACCTAGCCTCAGAGACATGTATGAAATAAGCTGGTGATTCTCAGTACCTAGTTGGACAGGAGTCCACAATAATACAAAACTTTAAGCCAGATGATCCACTGGGGAATGACTGGAGCATGGAGGTCATCTTTTCCCTTCTCACTCCAAGAGAACAAGTTATGGTCTCACCAAGTTACTGAGGTACACAGAGGCACTGTAAGGGAATGACGACTCTTCTAAGGTTCCACAGCATGTGTCAGAGTCCAGGGCAGTTCCTAGGCAGAGTTTCTGTGAGAAGAATCTGCTGAAAACTTGGATTCTTCAGAACAGAAAGTGTTGTCTAGGTGTCTCTAGTTGGTGCACCCTTCTGGATCCTTCACTGGGTACTAATGTCCTTTCTGATATTCCATCCCTTTGTTCACCTCCCCCCCGCCATGTTTATATAAATCTTCCTCCTCTTGCTGCACCCTCTTCTGAGGGGCAGCCTTTTAGTGCTAGTGGGCCACACCCACTAATCCTGGCATTTGAAGGGGCTGTCATTTTCATACCCCTATTTCTGTGTGGCCTTGCCCTCTCTTCTGAAGGGGAGGGCTTTGCTGTCTTTGCTTTTTTTTCTAAAGGAAAGTCAAGTATAACAGTAACATTTAATGGCATTAGAAAAGCCATGAAAAATTAAAAGAAAGCAGCAGGGAGGCCTCTTGACTGAAAAAGGAAGCTTCACAAAGGAACCAATGACATTGCTGTACACTGACTCAGAGATTAAGCAGGAGGAAACCCCAGTCCTGGCTCTCAAAGGAAACCATTCTCTTCTTGTGATAGAATTATGTTTTCTTTTAATTGCATGGGTTTGTTTTAAGCAGAAATAGAAGCAACAGTAAACATCCATCAAAAAGCATTTAATTAAAATGTTAAATACTCCGCCGTAGAGAAATCTCCTTTTCCAGCAATAAAACCTCACTTCAGAGTTAATTATTTAAAGTAATGTATTTGCTTCTCTATGTCTGTATATAAGAGATTAACATATTAATAGGAATGTAATTATGTTATAAAATGCCATTTTATTTGCGCTGTATTTCAAGAAGCAACATTTCAGCGAAATCTGTTTTTTTTTTCTTTTTTTTAACCTCAAGCATACAAGGGCATAGGGGTTTTTTTTTATTATTGTCATGGTAAAATAGCAGTTCTATCTGCCACAAAAAGGGAAATATTTCCTAACTCTGTTCATATTCTCCAAAAGTCTTGAAGCCACCCTTTTGAAACTTCATAGCATGATTTCTATTGTGTTAATATGAAAATATTTTTGGTGGATGAAATAAACAGTTATTCTCCTTGACGTGTAAAATCCAATCAAGTTCAGTAGTGACTGTAAAGCTGTTATTGCTTGATGAGAATTTTTGTTGCAATGAATTTGCTGGTTTTCATCAATTTCCTACTGGACATATTTCTGCACCATCAAAACCTGTACAAATGGCAAGCACATTTGCAGTTATGCTGAAAGGTCAAAGAATGAAAGGTCCATGGCCACTGGCTTTTCTCTCACTAAAAGTAATACTACCGGTTCACACAGAAAGCACATAAAGGGGGCAGGAAAGAAGTTTTCATTTCTCCTGTGCCTGTTCTACAGCTAAATAGAGTATATTTCAGCAATCTCTCTCTTGCCTTTCATCAGCACATACACAGTTGCTTACTGTTCAAATGAAGGACAAAACTTCAGAAAAAGAACAACATTTTATTAATTCATTTTCAAAAACTTATGCAGAATTAAGAAAAGGGTTTTAATGAAACAATCTACTAGTTGGGATGTCAATCATAGTTCTGTTCATAGAATTCCAACATGCGATACAGTACAAAAGACCAAAATTTCCAGTGCATTTAATTACCTAAAATGCAGACAATAGTGAAATGGGATTTTCACAAGTATCTATTTGCCTAAATCCCATTGATTTCATGATGGTATTCTTCTGAAACTGAAGAATCTCAAAGATTAGGCTCCAAATCAGTCTAACAGGCATGTCCCCCAGCCTGTGTTTTGTCAAAAGTTCTTCGACAACAATGTAGTTCTGCCAAACATTTGTTTTGATGAATCAGAATTTCCATAATTTTTTTTATCAAAAATTCCAGATCAGCTCTACATACAAGTACCTAAGAAAATTAGATGAACTACTACTGTCTTGAAAAGAGCCACTGAAGGATGCATGTAATGCAGTAGTCTAGTGAGTTACACAATGCATAGACAAGTGAGTGCAGTTCCAATAAGAAAACTTACCTAAACTTTTGTGAAACCCACCCAAGAAGTATTTTAACAGAAATAGTAGCATGTCTCATTTTGATATTGGAATAGTTAGGAAAAACCATGATCACAATTGTTTTGATGGCATTTGGGTCCAACATAGGGCTGAATAAAAAATGGTAGGAACAGAGTTGTGGAAATACCACCAAAACCCCCTCTTTTTCATCATTTTTTTAAAAACTATTCTATTTCACTCCAGATAACAGTGGAATTGTCTAGACTTAGAGACTGTTAAACCAACAAGGTATGCATAAGGACTCATACTTTGTACTTCAATAACACTAAAATTCTGAGCATATCCAAGCTCTTCAAAAACATTCGTGACTTAATCTTGTAGGTCAGTATTATCCTTTCAGATGATCTAGAGAGAAGTCAGTTGAAAAGAACAAGAATATGCTGAGTCAAGTATAGAAGCCAAGACAGCCATGCTACTTTTCACCGTTCAAACCACTAGAAAAGAAAATGTGACAATTTTAAAGGTAGAATCTAATTTCTATCACTATAATTGTGGTGCAGTCTCAAACTGCAGTCTTCAGCACACATCTCAGTTACACATGGAATGTGCTTCTGTCCCATTCACTGTAGTATTTGTAAGGCCCTTCATGTTCATGGTACCTGACTGCCTCACAGTCATCAAGCATCCATCATTCAATATTCACTGATGTTTCCTTCCAGTTGTAGCCTGATCTACAACTTTTTATGGTTTTGATCAATTCAATTTAAAACTGGTAATCTCATCTTTGAAACTTGCTTTCTCTATTTCTTTTTGATATTTGCATCCATACCACAAGCCTCATCAACATGGGCTACATGCTGCAGCTCACTCACCCTTAACCACCTCAGTCGTTCTTCAGCCAAAAGCTACTGCCTCATCAGTGGTTATGAGAGGGTTAATACTGGACTCTGCATGTGCTGTTTGCAGCCCCAGAAGACATGTCAGGCATCTTGGCAGCCATGAGTCAGTGTTTTCTTGCTCTGTTCCACTCTGTTTCTATTCCAGTGAAGAAATATCAGCTTCCTTCCTTAAGGGAAACACCCCAGTTTTGGAGGGCTGATTTTGGGGGGAAAGGTGCATGTGGTATGTGAGTAAATATGTTACTATAGTAGCTCCAACATGATGAGCTAGGGCATGACAGTGGTGAATTCAGAGGAGATAGAGTGGTGCAGTCATACCCTTCTTTCAGACCATGCCATGGAAATAGCATCCAGGGACTTTTCTTAAGTCGCGGAACCAGGTAAGAATTCTTCATGCTCATCAGTAGCACACCCACTGCCCTTCAATTCCCTCACCCTCTCCTGCCCCACCCCACTGTAGCAATCCCGCTTGTTCTGGTATGTGTTTATCTAAACTAAGCATGTAGAGTAGGATACATGCTGGTGAGACATGTACATGGCTATGTGTAGGCAGGCGTTGTGGATGCATAACTGGGTATTAAGTCCAGAAAATGTGAACAGAGGTTGAGCCATCCATATTCTAGACTCCATGGATGGGTGCCTAGGGCATTTGTCCAGGTTTTTTGCCTTCCTTGCTCAGAGAGATGTTGAACTTGACATCTCTCCAACTTCCTAGCTCATAATGCTCTAACCACCATGCCACAAGTTAGACATTATGTAGAGTCCTCTTCAATTTTCAGTAAATTTACTGTCATTCAAAATGTATCTCACAGCTCTAGCTGAGGTATGTATGTAAGTCCTGCCAGTCCCCTATCTGCATCTTTGGGTGCTCTAATTCTTTTGTAACTGTGTGCCTAAATTCTATCACTGTAGCAGACTCTATTTCTTGTCTGTGCAAGCCAATGGATGACAAAAGCCTAACATGGGCAATGGCTCTTTTAGATAACTTATATTAGTATTATGTAGGCTTCATAATTAGGATTCTGTGGTGATTCATCTTAATGCCCAAAAGTTGTTCATTATATTAAAAACATGCAAAATACTTTAATAGCCCATCTTGCTTCTTTTCGAAGAACTGAATGAAGAAGGGAGTGTGGGATGCAGCTATTGTTTGACAGTGGTAATAAAAGCAAATGAGTGGTGGTCTTTTTAAGGTTGGCAATTACAAAACACACTTTGAAGTTTCTTGGAAGGGTAGTTTTGCTGAACTGTCCAACAGAACATAACCTCAGCTCAAAAACAGTAAAAATAAGTGTTAGAAAGAACATCTTAGGCAGCAGGATTTAATTAAAAAATGAGACCTGAAATCAACATTGGTGACTGCCCGTAATTATGTCTGAAGTCCACCTCAGAATGATTCTTCATCTTAAATACAGAAAACATTGGGCTAGTCTCTTCCTCTCACCTGAGCCTTGATCTTTTTTTCTGCAGCTTTTCCCTTCCTTTTCATCCCATTCCTTTCCCTTCTATGGATTGTTGGCCAAACATTTTCCTGAAAGGCCTTCTTCTTAATTGTTCATTTCGATTTCTTTCCCTACCAGACAGCCAGTGCTGTGTGTGCTCATCTTCTTGTATCTGGATAAACTAGAGAGAGAGAGAGAGAGAGAGAGAGAGAGAGAGAGAATCATCCACTATATAGCCTTTGGGTCTTAGCACTGGCATTAGAGGGACCTTTCATGGAGGACGACATCCTTTTGTTTGAGTCAAAAGAATTAGATTCAAAGGACCTCAGCTAAGGGGATCAAATCCATTGGTAATGAGTCATTTAAGACTCTCCTGCTCAACTTTATTGTTTCCTATGGTATATATTACAGTATTGAATGGCCGCATCTACACAAGAAGCTGGCTGCACAGACATTACTGTAGTCATTGAGTACTTGTTTATGACCTTAATTACCATACAGTAGCACCAATGAACAGCTTTTTTATGACATGGACTGCACAGTAGCCCAAGACTACTGCTCAATAGTGTTGCATCACAATTTCTGCCACACAACACTGTTGCGCAGTAGCCTTGAGCTACAGCACATTCAGTGTCCTGTGTAGACACAGCCAATGTAAATGTATCCCACAATGGATCTCCAGTCTTCTCTACTCAGAAACAATTCCATAGTAATTGCTATCAGATTTTCTGAGAAATTCAGCAGTTATCGTCCTCAGTTTCATCCTATTACTTCCAAGCAGCACACTGTTCTGTTTAAGAAGGTTGCTTTCTTCCTTACACCCAAAATCCCCATTTTTCAAAAGGCAGCTCATCATTTCTTTAGGGTTCCTCTAGTATCTGGTTTTGTTTCTTCCATTTGAATTCCAGGTCAACAAGAAAGGCCTTGGGAACAAATTTAAAATATGGATGCATTGCAACTATGCAAAATAATATAAAGGTGTTAGAGTTAGTTTGGGAACCCAGAAAGAAGAAAGGTCACCAAAGATAAGGAAATATAAAAGAGACTGGGACATGGGACAGATTTAAGCAAAAGTCAAGCAGGAGAGGCAGGCTCAATGTATATGTAATTCAGGATCCTGATCTAAAAATCATTACAGCCAATGTAAATGATCTCATTGACTTCAGTGGACTTTGAATTAAGCTCCAACCCCCACCACCCCTTCCCCCCGTGACAGAAGCCTGGAGGCTCCTGTAACTTTATGGGGAGGGAACTCTGCAGTTAGGACCCAGAGCAGCATAACAGAGGCCAAGTGCAAGGGGGCAGGCAGCCAGGAATCACTGGGGCTTAGGCAGGGACCTACATATTAAGAAAAAGGGGAACTTCTGCAGTCAGTCAAGGGATCACTGCATAGAATAGGCTGGCTGTAGGAGAACTGGTAGCCAGGAGACCAGCTGGCTATTAATGAGCTGGCTGCCAGTGAACAGACAAAACCAGCTGCAGCCAAGGACTAACCCGGGGAGTGTGACTCACACAGGGAGCAGAAGCAGAATAGCGGACTGTAGGGCTCTGTGAAATGGTGCCATTCTGTTTTGACTTGTGTTTTGACGTATCAACAGAACAGCATTTTGTTTTGAATTTTGTTTCAATTTGAAACTGCTGCTCTGTTTTGTTTCTTTGAAAGCGTTTCACTGCTTCAACACTGTTTCAACGTTTCGCCCATAGGCTATAATGGGGAAACTCAAAACAGCCTATAACATTGTCATTTCTGGCTGGACTTGGATGAAACTTGAAGGAATGGTAGTCCCTTTCGAGGGCATGAAGCAAGAAGATAAGTGAAGGAGTTTCAAGGAAACTGCATCACAGTGTCTTGAAAGCAAAAAACTCATGTCACATGTTTGTGTTAAGTCATAGCAGGGTCAAAACTGCAGGCATGCTAGCCCCTGCTGAGGCAACAAAGCCTGCCAAGTTTCAAGGAGATAGGTGCAGGGGTTTGGGGGAAACTTCACCTCAAGCTGCGGACAAGCAAAGCTCATGACATGAGTGTCATTGTGTGTGTTAAGGCACCGCAGGGTAAAAGCTGCAGCCCTGCTAGCCCCTGCTGCAGCCACGAAGCCTGCTAGCTGTCAAGGAGATCGGTGCAGGGGGAGTCTGGCTTCTGGGGCCCTGCACCTCTAGCTGCTGACAGGCAAAACTCGTGCCATGGGTGGGTGACACTGTGTGTGTGTTAAGGTGCGCCCTCACTCAGCTGACACCAAGGCAGAAAGCAGGGCAGTTAAAACAATGCTAACTTTTATGCAGTTTTTCCAGAGTGTCTCTCTAGCTTGTTTACTGATCTCTATTGCCTTATTTACACTAGATAAATAATTCCTTACCATTATCCATATGAGGTCTGCTGCATTTAAGTTAGTCATGGTAAGGAGGCTGCTGCAGACAAAGCTCTAGAAGTCAACTCTGTAGTGTTGACCAGATGGACTAGCAAGGACAGTTTGCCTGCAAACTAATAATGTCATAGGCTCCCAACATGCACTGGGGCATTTCAATTTAATATCACTGGCTCAGTGGGAAATTCTTCAAAATTGCCACCAGGATAGATGTAGAGGACAGGCAGAAAGGAGGCACTGGTGAAATTCTGATCTGCATTCATATGTTGACTAGTTTAGGGGTCCAACAAAATGAACCAGTTACCAATGTGTCTGGATATTCAGCAAATATAGGGAGCAACTTCCAGCTCAAGAGACCTCTGCTTTTGAAGAAATGATTGCTATAAACTCCCTGTCAGGTGCAACAATTCCTGTTTTCCTCTCCTAAGTACAAGTTCATTGAACTAACTCCTTAGGGCATCCACACTGCTGTCTTACAATACATCCCCCTTGCAGCTGAGATGATAATTTATTTCAGCCAACTTACTAGTTCCAACTTTCCCATACTTTGTTGGTATATGCACACCACATTCAATGGATAAAGCTAATTTTTTCGGTGTATATTTTCTAAGTCTTCTATTTGAGGTGAGAGGTGGGGATGGTAGGTGGAGGAAGGAGGGAATGCACCTTTTGCACTGCAACCTGCACATTTCTCTCTCATGGCATCTCCTTTGAATTGCTCATCTCTTGTTTGCAGCACACCTTCTTCCAGCAACTGCAATGGATCCTGAAGCCATGTCAAATGACAACTGTTCCTTAAATCTCTTAAGGGTAAATTCTCCAGAGTGAGAGAAAGCAAAATTATTCCTTAGAGACACAGGGCTCATCCGGCATGGCCTCGTACATGCTCTCTTTACAGGGAGATGTAGAGAAAGCATGTCACAGTGTATCCACACAGGGCCAGTTATTACTGCTGCTAAGATTCATTTTCTTCCTTGTCCAAACCTCAAAAGACAAATCTCATGCCCTTCAAAAGGCTTTCCACATTCACTGTCCAGTGGGAATAGAATGCACAATACACAAAAAGTTCCTCTGATTCCTCTGATTCCATGAGCTTTTGGTCTGTTCTCTGTGATGCTACAGATGGGAACATATTGTTCATTGTATGCAAAGCTTTTTGATAACAAACTAAGCAGTGGCAATAAATAGTTACAGGCCCTACAGTGTACAATTAGTATTCCAAACATGAAATTAATTTGTCCTGTGAATATAGGAACCTTGTAATTTGTTTCACTTTTATTTTACTGTCAGATAGGATTCATTTTCTACATGATTTTATGGTTGGATAGGATTCATTAGAAATTTTCCCCAAACTACCTCTATAAAAAAAAGGGGTATGGGGGGGAGAACCTTTCTAGTGTTTTCATAGCAAATATTGTGCTAGCTTTTCAATTGAAAACGAGCCTTAACTTGAATCTGTCCCGACACAATGCACTGATTCATACCCTTAGACATTTTTTGTTAAATAGTATCATTTCAATTTTCAGCTCAAAAGAAGATCTTTCTATGGAGGTATTCAAACGAAGACAATATTTTTTTCTTAAAGAAAGCAACGGGCCTTTGAATTAGTGAGTGGACAGAACAGCCTTTAAACATTTTTAAGTGTTAAATTTCCAAATGTGATTTTTACACTGGTTGATTTAACAACTTTCTGACCCATGATTTGGAATCAGAGAAACAAAATAATGTTTTAAAATTCAAACAGCATAATGGCTAATGGTTCAGTATATTTGATATACTTCCCCTTATCAAACCATAATCTTTCTTCACAAATGAAATATATTTTTCTTCTTGCATTGCATTTCTTTCTTTGTTTTCTCTTTTTCTCTCACAGTGGCTTCACTGAACCGAAACCAAAACACATTCTAGTTTCCTGTTGAAGTAGTGGTGGCAAAAAAAAAAACAAAGAAAGAAACTGACTACTTTTAACATGGAACTTAATCCATTTTTTGGCTATTGCATCATATAACCTTTTTCATGAACTAAACTTGATGGCCACATAAATGTGTCCCTATAATACTTGGGCTACCACCTGAAGCTGACTACACATCTATAATACTATAGGATGTGAGTAGAGACTCTATTCTTAATTTCATGCCATGATGAGTTCGTGACTTGAAAGAAATCTGGTGGGGGGGAAATGATTAATAATTTCATTCTCTCTCTCTCTCTCGCTCTCAGTCAGTATGTTACACTTTCATTACATTTTCATGTGTATTTAAGAATTGGTAATTTTTCATCAGCTCTATAACTGGTTGAATATGAATACACTATTTTTTGTGAAAATAAAATTGCAAAATGTTCATTGCATTAATATCAGAATTTTAGAGGCCGAGAATTTGTGCAATTTACACCTTTCTTATTTAATATAAGAAATTGTATTTATTTTAGGGTGAATTTCCATTTTTGTTAACACCAGACTTCCTGGATTACTCCCTTATGATCTAAGAGTTCATAACAGTATCCAACTAGTCTTGCTTCAGCCTTCCCATGAAGCAATATGTCAAGTGGCTAGAAAGGGACCTAGGACTATGTGGCTTTCTTCCAAGAGTCTCTGCATCTTGAAACTCTGTTATGATGGGCAAATCATTTTGATTTCTCTGTGCCTCAATTTCCCCATCCATATAAACATAATATGAATTGAGATCCTTAGGTCAAACATAATTTAGGATGACAACGTGTTATTGTTGGGATAAATTCAGGTAAAACATTTCACATTCCAGTTTGAGCTTCCTTCCCTGAACTAATAATTAAGGGCAAATTGCACCCCAACCATGCCTAAACCTTCCAGGGGGAGGAACATGAGAGTTTACAGCTTCTCCTTTATGAAGAAGGGGACACAACACTCCTATGTTTCAGAGAACATTGCATTAAGGGCTCAGCTGGTTTAACAATCACTGGGTCTAACAAAGCACCATAAACCACCATCAGTGGTAAAGGTAAACTGCTCATCTAGAAGAAAAGTCAAGGATAACTACAAAGTACATGTTTCCAATCCGCCCCAACCCACCCCTGGGCACGCAGGTCAGTCCTCTTTATTTTCCACTTGGCTTAAGATCGTGCCCCAATTTTTTAGGTTATGTAATACATATTTGTACTTTATTTGATTTTTTTTAATATTGCAACATTTCCTCATAATCATATATCCGTAACATATTATTAATCCCATCTCCATTCTTCTGTGTGTGCATGCACACACACGTAAATGCAAACAAGAGACTGCACCCAATAACTAAATAAATATGTGAAGTTATGAAAGTCAACATGTCTTAAAGTACTAGGTATACTTTACTGCTCCTCTGATTGAGCCATGCGACCCGAAAAGCAACCGTATCGAGGTTTTAATGTTCAAGCCTCATTCTAAAGGCCAAGGGGAAAGAGAAAGAGAAAACAAACACCAGCTCAGCTGAGATGGTGGGTACCTTCAATGTAGTGTTTTTTGAAGAAGTTGCACAATTTTATTTATGTGGGAGTAGACTGGAATTGTTCTATGTGGGCGCATCTACATGAGATGCTAACCGCGCAATAGCTTAGTAATATTGCATGGTAGTGTATCACAGCATAAACAATGCTAATACACTACTGTGCAGTATTATTATGCCACTGCTCTGTAGTGTCACTAAAAAGTTGTGCACCACCACTACTGTACAGAAACTCCTGCTTACTGCACATTAATTTAGTACTTAATTATACAAGTACTAAACTTAATGTGCAATAACCACTGTGCATTAATGAACATGTAGATGCGCCATGTGAGGAGGGAATGATGTGATTGGAGACCATCAGGGTTGATTGCAAAGTGATGGTTCAGTGACTAGGTCACTTGCTTGGCCTCTTTTCTATACATTGTCTCATACATTTAATTTGTGACCTTATTAAGTAACTTTTGTTTTCCATGTAAGGCATCTGAATACTTTTGTGAACCTGGGCTTTGATCTTTTTATGCCTCATTTCCTCATCTGTAAAATTAGGATAATTTTACAGGTTAGATGCTTTGCTGCATCCCAGCAGTGTCATGAGGATAAATGCGTTAACCTTGGGAGGTGCTTAGCTATTATGGTGTTTGGAACTATATAAGTACCTTACTTGACCTGACCTATGTTGTGTCCTTTGGATTAGACCGTGTTTCCCTCAGTCATGTTAAGTAATAGATCACAACATAAAATAAAAGGAATATCTTAAGAATAATGGCTCAGAATTTGGCTTTCAGTGATTACAGATGAACCCAAGCTGCAAAATCTGGCTCTGAATCCACATGCAGATTTTAAACACCACAACATTTGAGGTGGCTAGTTCACTTCCTTATAAAGGAAGGGATCATTGGTAAAATTAGGATGCAAATTTAGGAAGTGTTCAGCTCCAGAATTTTTATTTTAGCATGCATCTAATATTAATCCTTCAGATTTATTGTATGGCCATCTGTAACCCAAGCAATTCAAAGCAGTTGATAAATATTCATTTAATTCAGGCTCACAACACCATTGTCACATAGGAAATGGTTACACTCTTTCTTTTTCAAAAGGCTGAACTGAGGCATAGAGCAGTTTAGCAACTTGCTCAAGATCATCCAGAAAGTAAACCATAGCACAGTGATAGGAGACAGGAAGGCCAGGGGCTGTCTTTGCTCTGTGTTTGGACAATGCCTAGGATAATCTCTGGTTTTAACTGGGATGTCAGTGCCCTACCATATGCATATTCGTAATGTTATAAATTATTATTACTACCTCATGCGTGTGAGTAAATATTATAAATGATTATTACTAATTCAAAAACTGAAGTCCTGTTTACACTATGGAATAAATCAGCCCACCCACTGGTAGGCAGTAGTGTAGTCAAATGGTGAAATCTCTTAAGAGTCTGGTTACAAACAGAAAGGAGGCCTCAATTTGCTCAGTTATTCTACCTCCTAGCTTTTTTTACTTACTAATAGCATCAGCACTTGCTGCCGATCAAAGGCTGAGTCAGAGCAGGTCTTGAGTGTGTCCTTTGCACACATTCCACCATAGTCTTCATTCCACTGTCCATTCATAACATCTGACAAAGTAGGTTTTTGCCTTCCAAAGCTCATGCCTCTCCAAACCAGCTAGTCTTTAATTTATACAGTTGCTCTGGGAGGTTGGGGAGGCACTTTAATCCTAGTGGTTCCAGGAGCTGCTGTAATTAAAGTGCCCAGAGCATCATGTGTATCGGTACCTCCTTGCTAATAAATGATGGTGGGGGTGCTTTAACAAAAGCTCATTGAAAAAGCTTTAGTTAAAGCATCCTTGCTGCCATTTTTCACCACGGGGATGCTGATACACATGATGCTGGAGTCTGCTGGAGTGCAGTGATTACAGCATGTCCGAGCAGCCTCAATGTACATGTATAGGCACCCAGTGGTGCCACCCTGCCCTTTCATCTGACATACTATGCTAGGTATAAAGTAAAGAACTGGGATTCTGTTGCTCCTTAGGAGTGGTGTGAATGAGTAGACCAGTATTTTCTCCTTCATTACAAGGGGTGCAGTGAAGTCTGATGGAAAACAGGGACCCTTTTTAAAAACATTAGGTTAAAGATAACACACAATTAAAATCTAAAAAATAAAGGAATGAAGAGCATGCAGGCTGATTTCTTGCTTAGAGAAGTGAAGCCAATAATGCAGGGAAAAAACAAAGGAAAGGGGGAAAAAAACACATTTGGATACCTGCCTTGGACTCTGTGCATGCATCTACATACATTATTAAGGTGATTGAATAAACTCCAGCACAGTTCATGCCAGAGTTTATTGCTACCAGGCACTGCATTTACATGTGCGCCTGGGAAACCACCATAATGAATTGGCTGGTAAGGGGCCCAAGGGATCAGCTTGCCAGCCCAGCTGCTTTCATAGTTTCATAGTAGCTAGAGTCGGAAGGGACCTAGGAAGATCATCTAGTCTGACCCCCTGCCTTGGCAGGAAAGAGCACCGGGGTCAGATGACCCCGGCAAGGTGTTCATCTAACTTCCTTTTAAAAATCCCTAGGCTAGGAGCCTGCACCACTTCCCCTGGAAGCCGGTTCCAGGCCCTAGCCGCCCTGACTGTGAAGTAGCGCCTCCTAATATCTAATCTAAACCTACCCTCCGCCAGCTTGTGACCGTTATTCCTGGTCACTCCTGGCAGCGCACGGGGGAACAGGGACTCCCCCAATACCTGCTGATCCCCCCTGACCAGTTTGTAGCAGGCCACAAGGTCCCCCCTTAAGCTTTGGCTTAGTTCAATGTGCTGTGGAGGGGCTGGCTGGGATTTGGGGGTGCTCCAGTACAGGGCTAACCAGAAGGCAGACCCCTCACTGAAGTACACTCATGCCCTAGCCAGCCATGTCAGCTTTTATACGAGCACTGCAGCACACTAAATAACACCACTTCAGGATAGTACTTGTGTTTACAAGTACTAACCTATGGTGCCATTTATTAGTTTAATGCAGCCTAATAGGGCCATGCATGTAGACACTAAGACTTTACTATGAAGCTAATTAGGTAACTTCAGAATAAATATCTCATGTAGACATGCCCTGTGTTTACAAGATCCTCTTTTCCTAACTCTTCACAGTGCCAGTAGCTTAGTGCAGATGAAACAGCAATGACAAACAAACCTAACAGTTTGGCACACAGGAACTACAGTAATCAGTTTTTCTGTTTTCTATCATTCTCATTTTCAGCAGCAACCAGAAATCTAAATAAACAATGGCGTTGGTAAGGAAAAAAAACACAACAAAATTTCTTTTCTGCCATAAATTACAACAATTACAATACAGCAATGTTTGTTTTCATCCAAACAAGAAGGAATAGCTAAACAAGAATCTTTTGGTAGAACAAACACTTCACAAAACCAGTGATTCAAAAATGTTGAAAAAAGACATTTTAGTTTGAGTCTGTATTTCATCTGCCACTACCTGAGCAACCACAGTGCCTCTGTCATAAGAAATGGAGTACCTGATCCCATAGTTTCTGTAGACTTTCCACATCTACCAGTTATTCTGAAGCATCTAGCTCATTGTCTTGTCCCTGACTTACTGGATATTTTCTGCCTTTTACTGAATATTTAAGTATGAGAAAGGCCCTGTTTAGTTGTATCCTGAGTATTTGCAGAAAGACAGTGAAATGTTCAGTTGGAAAACGGGAAGTTGAAGATGACAAGGATGGTGTCAGATATCTGTCTATTATGGCACCTGTTTCACACAGCCATTGTGAAAACAATGGATAGAGCCTTGCAGATAGATGTGAGTAAGAGGTGGTTACTTGAGGAACACTTTGAGCAGCCTGAGAAAAGACCTTATGAAACATTGCAAATATGGAGGGGTACAGAATCAGGGGTGCATTGGTCTCTGACTTTGAGGCTATAGCTCATATGTGAACAACAATCATGTTTTCAATCCTGATCACTGCACATAAATTAATGTTTCCATGCAAAGATACAAAACTTTCTCATGTTTTATGCAAGGAATTTAGTAAGTTTTACATGAGTATTTTAACAGCCTGTACAGTCCAGATGGATTTTACTGATGGACATGTGAAAGTGCACTGAAGGGTAGCATTTTAATGAACAATTTAATGCATTAGTTCAGTGAAAGTAGTCATTTCCATGACTTGTTCAAGATACTGAAGTGTGATGTAAACACAGCTAGCTGTGCATTTTATACGTTATAAGGAATACACCGCTAACCATTGCGAGCAGCAAAGTTACTATTAAAATAAGCATCATTTTTGAAAATTCAGGACCCATTTAAAATCTCAAAAAAAGGGAACAAAGAGCATGTACACTAAATCTGAGCTTTCTCCATTATCATCTTGTGTATATAGGATGTTCATAATTTGTTCTCTGCACCGTGGGATGTGGAATGTTTGTAGAAGAACCTTCCTCATGAAAGAGTTAAGGAGATCTCTCATTGTTCACTGTTCTTCTTTTTGGCCAGTGGTATAGACAGTCTCAAAAGGGGTCTGTTTCTGGCCATGACTTCAGTGAATGGTGCACTCCAGCACACAAAGATATCAATGGTAGGAGGCTGCAGGGCAAATTCAGCAGCTGGGCCTGAGAGTTGCTAGCCTTTTCTTAGCCTTTGTTTCCTGTTTCCTCTTTATCATGCTTCAGGAACCCTTCCCTTTATCTCTCCACCGTTTTATTCCTTTCTTGGGATTTGCACGCATGTTCTCTGAACATGCCATGGATTGTTTTTCTGTGACACAGAGGGGAAAAGCATTCAGTTAATGCTAGCTTCCATGTTACTAGCCAACTCAACATATTAGCTAGTATGGAGAAAAAGGACAATCTGTTATTGTCCAAATGGCAGTCTTCATGCCAACAGGTTTAAAATGTTGCTTTCTTCTCAACTTCAGAATTCCATCCCTCCAACCTACCCATAAGAACAGGGAGTATTTTGTGTCTTAGACCTGGAGTGTCCTAAGGCATTATTGCAAGCTGGGGAATTAGCTTCCACCTCCCTTCCAAGGAAAAAAAAGTAATAAAACCTTTCTCCATCCTATTTGCAGCTGGAAGTGTGTCACTCCTGAAGACTTAGACCCAAGTTTCAGAATTAAAGTAAACAAGTGCTTAGACCCCTGGAGTGATAGGTATGTTCTAAAAACCAGCATTAAAAAGATGGATGTGGAAAAAGTTTGTTGGGAATCTCCAACGTGATCAATTAAAAACTACCTAAACAACCTGCCCCTTTCTGCACAGGACTTAGAGGGTCTGATTTTTAACTTGATTGATCTGAAGTCCTCATGAAGAATCCAAAGAATAGATCTTTCTTTTTTACAGCATCCCCTGGGCCTGTATTAGCTCTCACTCCCTGCAAAATCACACTGAGCTTTCCGTGAGATGTGGAAACTGCCTATTAGGGTCTCTTTCCAGCTCCTTCCCTCATTGTGCTGGACACTAAATTACAGCAGAGGAGAGCCGGCTACCAGGGAGTCAGGGATCAAAAAGACAGCAGGATGAAAGTAATTTTTTCTGTGTATAATTCTGAGTAGAGCTCATACAAAACTTTCCTTAGCCATTTGATTAGAATAAATGTTCTCTTGGCATAATAAAATAAGCAAGCCCTCTCAGTTTTTCATTTTGGTATGGTACTTCTTTGCTTCATCTGAGGCCATAAGTGGACAAAATGAGAGGCATGTTTGCATGACACTTCAAAGCGGGCTAAATGCTTTTGTACCGCTTTAATGCTGTCAGTGTTTGCATGCCTCAGTGGTGTATTGTGCATTAATTCCAGCCACTGTAGGAAATTCGGCAGCAGCCCAGGAAAGCAGCTTCACCCAAGAAAAGCAGCAAGCCTGATCTTTTATTTTTTTTTTCTCCCCTGGAGCCTGCCTGCCTACCTGCCTGAGCTGCACGGGGCCCAGTGCTTCCCTCCACGGCTGCAGTGCCCCCTGAAACCACCCAAGCCGGGTGCCTGTGGGTGCGTGCCACCAGGGGCGGGGTGGTGCAGCTGCCGTGGAGGGAAGCACCAGCCCTCTAGGCAGCCGAGGGACTGCTCCACCCACTAGCAGCTCACCCTCCGCACCAAAAAGGCAGGTAAGTCACTGGGGTGTTTGCATGACACGGGGGTTTAATCAGCCCTAAATTGCAGTGGTGTTTTTGAGATTGCAGCTTCTTTTCCTTTTACGCCTTGTCTCCATTAAGAATGCCTAGATTTTGAAGAAGGTCTTCTATCACATAAATGTTTATTTGATTACGATCTTGTTTCTTCTGTCTGGAAAGTAAATAAATTAGACCCAGGTAAGCACTGGATTTTCTTCCTAATTGGAAATTCTATGATTGTTTTTTCCATTTTGAAATCATAGAAAGTGTGAATAGAATATAATGAAAATTAAAATAAAATGAAAAATTAAATGAATGAATGTTAAAATTGAAGGAATCAAAATTAAAGAAAATGATTATTTTAAAATCTGCCCCAATGAAATTCTGATTCAAATTGTATTTCATATTCCTGTTGAGATGAAATGCAGAAATCATTGTTCTAAATTTGACTCTTTTTAAACTGCTAAATTCTTTTCTATTAAAAAAATGAATTTCATTGCACAGAGTCATTTTGAGGAAAGAAAACAAAACATCCTGTTATTAAGGACTATCAAAACATTTTATGCAGAGGGCTTTTTGAAGGGAAATTTAATGAAAGTTGGCACATTTTCCAAAACATTTCAATTCAGATTGTCATTTTAGACAAAAACCTTTATTATAGAAGTTCTGACAAACTTTAAAATAAACACCACATACCAGAAAGTTAAGAGTTTCACATTGTTCAGGTTTACTTCCTTTCAAAGCAACTTATAACGTGAAAAGCAAGGTGTCAAGAACAGACAGTCAAGAATAAGGTATCACAAGCCCATTGGTAGAGAGAGATAGTCTATATGGTCATTTGCAGAAGACACTTTAAAGTGGGTATAAAGCTGGTTAAATGCCTTTTGCATCACTTTAATGGCATTGCTGTTTGCACATTCGGCGGCGTATTGTGTGTTAATTCCAGCCACTGTAGCACATTCTGCAGTGTAATGCTCCTTAAATGACTTCGGGATGCAGGAAATGACTATGGGGTCCTGCAAAGTAAAATACCTCTGAGGAGTTTTAGTTTCCTACCCTACAGCCATGGAGGGAAGCACCAGGCTTTGTGCAGCTCAGGGGCTGTGCAGGCAGATCATGCAGACAGCCCAGCAGTAGCCCAGGAAGGTAGGATCCACAGAAGGAAAAAAGAAAAAAAGCAGTCAGCTTGATCTTTTTTTTTCCCTCTAGAGCCTGCCTGCCTGCCTGAGCTACGGGGGGGCCCAGTGCTTCCCTCCACAGCTGCTGTGTCCTCTGGGACTGCCTGAGCCAGGTGTCTGCAGGTGGGTGCTGCCTGGCAGGGGCTGTCACTGCCGCAGAAGGAAGCACCAGCCCCCCACCCCAGCTCAGGGTCCACTCTGCCTGCCAGCAGCTCACTCTCCCCTCCTCACCACTGGAAAGGCAGGTAAGGATCAGGCAGACATGGGTGTATGTGACATGGGGGTTTACTTCACTCTAAATTGAAATGGTGTTTTTATAGTTTCATAGTTTCTAGGGTCGGAAGGAACCTGAACAGATCAACAAGTCCAACCCCCTGCCCTGGGCAGGAACAAGTACTGGGATCATAATACCTCAGCCAGATATCTATCCAACCTCCTCTTAAAGACCCCTAAGGTAGGGGAAAGCACCACCACCGTTGGGAGCCCTTTCCAGAGCCTGGCAGCCCTATCCATAAAGCAGTGCCTCCTGATATGAAGCCTGAACTTGCTCTCAATCTGTGGCCATTATTCCTTGTTATCCCAGGTGGTGCCTGGGAGAACAGAGCCTCACCTATTTTCTGCTGGTCCCTCCGGGTGAGTTTATAGATGGCCACCAGATCCCCTCTCAGTCTTTCTTGTGGAGGCTGAATAGATATAGGCCCTTTAGTCTATCTTCGTAGGGCCTGCCCTCCTGCCCGCTGATCATGCGAGTGGCCCTCCTCTTGGACCCTCTCAAGGTTAGCCACATCCCTCTTGAAGTGTGGTGCCCAGAACTTACTTCAACTGCAGCCTGCATAGAGAGGAAAGATCACCTCCCTGGACCTGCTTGTGAAGCATCTGTAGAGGCACAGCAAGTTGCGGTTAGCCTTACTGACAGCTTCCTCACATTGGCAGCCCATGTCCATCCTGGATTCAACAATGACTCCAAGATCCCTTTCAGCCACTGTGTTGTTGAGAAGAGTGTTCCCCAGCCTATAGGTGTGTTGCAAGTTCCTTCTCCCTAGATGCAGCACCGTGCACTTGCCCATATTGAATTCCATCTTATTCTCATCCCCCAACCTCTGTAACCTGCCTAAATGTAGTTGGATTCTGTCCCTCCCCTCCAGTGTGCCCACTTCTCCCCACATTTTTGTGTCATCATCAAATTTCAATAAGATGCTTTCCATGCCCACCTCCAAGTCACTGATAAAGATACTGAATAGCACAGGCCCAAAGACCGAACCCTGGGGAACTCCACTGCCCACATCCCTTCAGGTCAAAAATGACCCATTCACCACCACTCTCTGAGTGCAACCATTGAGCCAATTTGCCACCCATCTAACTGGGTAGGTATCAATACCGCAGTCGCCTAGTTTCTTTATGAGAATGGAGTGAGAAACAGTGTCAAAAGCCTTCTTGAAATTCAGGTAGACAACATCCACCTCAATGCCTGCATCCAAGGACTTTGTGACCTGGTTATAAAAGGAAACAAGGCTAGTTAGGCAGGATCTGCCGGCAATGAACCCATGCTGTTTGCCCCTGCGCATTACCTCCCATTCTGGGCCTCTGCAGATGTGTTCCTTGATAATTTTCTTAAAGGTCTTCCCAAGAACCAGGGTGAGACTAACTGGCCTGTAGTTACCCGGGTCCTGCTTTCTCCCTTCCTTGTAAATGGGGACTACAATGGCCCTTTTCCAGTCCTCTGGGACCTTGTCAGAGCACCATGAGCGCTCATACAGGTGTGCCAGGGGCCCTGCTATGACCTCTGCCAATTCCCTCAGTACCCTTGGATGAAGAGCATCTGGACCTGCTGATTTATACTCGGCCAGCCCCTCCAAGAGTTCCCTAACTAGATCGTCCCTGACCCTAGGCATGGAATTGTGTCCCCTGAGCCTGTCCATAATCCTAGCGGGGAAGTTGTCCCGGTCCCTGCTCAGAAATATGGAGGCAAAGAACTCGTTGAAGAGATCAGCTTTTTCCTTTGCTGCAATCACCATATTGCCAGGCCTGTCTTGTAGGGGCCCCACGTTACCTGGTGCTTTCTTCTTACTCCCTGTGTATTTGAAAAAGGACTTTTTGTTATACTTAATTCTGGTCGCCAGCCCTAGTTCCGTCTCTGCGTTGGCCTTCCTAACCACCTCCCTGCAATCCCGAGCAATGGAAGTGTAATCCTCCTTGGTGATTGCTCCTTGCTTCCACTGATTGTATGCCACCTTTTTTGCCCTCAGGCCTTCTGAATGCCTTTACTAAGCCAAGAGGACTTTTTAGCACTCTTGCCCCTTTTGGTTTGTGCTGGGACTGACACTCTCTGAGCTCAGAGGATCATCTCCTAAGGAACAACCACCCATCCTGGACTCCCATCTGATTGAAGCTCCAAGTCCCCAATGTCTCTCTTACTAATCTCCTTATCTTATTGAAGTCGGCCTTCCTGAAGTCAAGGACTTTTGTCTTACTGCTTGCTTTTACCACCCTGCGCTGGATAGTAAATTCCAGCAGACAATGGTCACTAATGCCTAGGTAGTCGAGCACCTGCAGATCCCTCACCAGGTCATCCCCTGTGGCAAGGACCAAGTCCAGCAAGGCATTTCCTCTGGTGGGATTATATACCTCCTGGGTTAGGTGGAGGTCCTGTATGCAGGCTAAAAACCTACATGAACATTCAGGCCTGGCTGACTGATCCTCCCAGCAGATGTCTGGGTAGTTTAGGTCAACCATGACAACCACATCCTTTTTAAAAAAACACTGCTTCAATTTAGGAACAAGTAAACCCCCATTTTGAGTACAAATGCCCTATGGTGCCTTCTGCCTTACTTCAGAGTAACATGGCTAACTAACTCGTTCAGAGAAGCTTTGGAAAGACTACTCCTATTATGTAGTTGGATCTTACCTATTTGTTCTATGTGTGATGAGAGGTGCTAGTTAATCATTCAGTTCTCTCCTGTTTTTAGAGACTGGATTTCAACTTATATCTCAGATTAAAATTGCAGTTGAAGCAGTTGTCTTCAGGAGTGCTCTTACATTAGAACAGTTCCCCATAGAGGGGATAAACCCTGTTGCTTGCAGCACTTAGGACTTGGTTTTACAAAGATCTGCAAAAGTTCTGTAGGTAGTAATCTCTTACTGGCTGTGGGAGAGGAATTACAGGCAAGTAGATGCCATATTGTAGGGTTGTTCAGACCACCTCATCAGTATAAAGATGGCATTAGTGCTAAAGAGATGTATGGAATGGGGAAATGGGTGGAGCAGTAGAGGAAGTGCTGCTTGAAAGCAGGGTCAGAAGCGTATGTAATGAACAGCAGGAGGTATTTCACATCAGGATTAGGGTGTATTATCAGGGTTGAATATGGATATGATGCAGGAGTGAAACAGCAAAGCTTGTTGAAGTTTTGGATTTTAAAATTCAATTGTAGAGCAGTGTATAGGTGGAGATTTACACAGGCTTTATTAGTCTTATGTCTGAGACAAGCCAGTGCAAGGAAACTGACTTCCATTAATATTAATGTTTAAAACAATTTAACATTTAAAACAATGAACAAACAAGCTATTTATCATATACTTTTCCCTACCATGGTCTAATGCTTTCACTGCTGCTGCTTCTCATTTCTACCTTGAAACCACCAATAGCATCTTCTCCACTCACCAAACCCTTCCAGGGCTCCCCCACCACTCCTAATTTTTTTCTTTTCCTTCATTGTAGTGTACCAACATGCATGAGACTGTGCACAATGCAATCACCATTTCTGCTCCCCTATAATTCTCCTTAGGCCTTCAGTATATTTCCAGTGAAATATAAGGCTGCACAATGATTTCATAATGGCTGTTGATAGAAACTAATGAACCTTCACAGGTACGCATCCACTCTAGGTATGGTATATCAATGAGCTGTTTAATGCAGCTGAATTGATAGCCATTTAAAATTCATTCTTTCACATTCTGGCCGACACCCAACCTGCCTAAACTAATTTTGCTACATACATTTGTTAAGCAGCCAGACATCATCTAAATGCTTTTGTATATTAGCTCTGTGTTTATTTTCAATCAGCTTACATGGCAAAGATAACCAGGACAGGATGTTTCAAGTCTGCTTATCCAGTCTCCATGTGCTGCCAGAGATGCATTGAGCTGATTGAAATTTGAGTAAAAGAGATTATATAAGGGCGGGGGGTGGAGGGGAACACTTTCTTAAATTATTCCCTGTCATAACATCATTTCCCTGACCTGAGCTGGATTCTGTATTCTCCATAGCTGCTTTTGAATGATGTTACAAGCTCTGTAGCTACTTCAGAACAATCTGTACACATCTGTACAAGACCTCAGCTGACATAATATTCAGATCTTTCCTTCTGTGAAATGTATGATGTATGTATGGATGAGCCATCTGGAGTACATGAAGCTGTAACCAGATACTGGGAACCCAGAACAAAGGGGCTATTGCAGAAAGCTTCTCAAAAGTTAATGGGCAGAGGATCTGTAGAGAAATGAAAGGAGATATGATGGTCATGGGTAGGTTGGGAAGAAGAAATTTAAGTGAACGTCAAGGATCTCCTATGAATATTGAAAATATTGACTGTGTACTGTCTGTATGTCTTAAAGGTTTGTAATGAAGCCCATAATCATAGTAGTTGAGTGCTGTCCATTTAAAATCAATAGCAATGTTAGAGTCTTTACTGGATTTCATGGAAATACTAGACCTTCTTTATTTTTGGTGTCAAAGCTTTTTATTGTTTGTTTAGGAGTTGTGAGTTGGTAGGAATTTGAGAATAGAGACAACAATTTTAGTTAGAAACAGGCAAAGCATTTGTATATATTTTTAAGGAAAGGCTTTTTATTGAGATAATATTTTCATAGTAAATATGTTACATTTTCTAAAACTTTCTAAAAAAGTTCAATATTTTTAAAATTTCAATTAGATTTTCCCCCAATACATGCTAAAAATATGGGAAAATTTACACAAAGTCCATACATTGCTTTCTCTGCTTTCTTAAATACCCCCCTGCCCCAAACTTTTACTTTGTCCTTCCAGATACATATAAAAAAGTGAAAGAACATGATGAAAAATGTCACATGGAAAATAATCCAACTCAACATGAAAAAAATAGTTTAATTCTTTTTGTCCATATCAACATGAAGAACCTGAATATTTATAAAGAAAATGCTTATTGTTTCTATGAAAAATGATTTGTTTAAAAACAATCAGTTCCACTCTTTGCTTCATCTGACTTTCTGAAATTTTCTCAATGCTGAAGGTATAACCTTGATTTTTTCCTAAGAACTGAAATTGGAAGGCAGTAGGAGGGCTGTGCTGAATATGAGGAACTCATGAATTATAATCCCAGCTGTGCCTTAGACTTCCTCGATGGCTAGGAGTAAGTCACTTCATTTTCCTGTGCTTCTGCTTCTACATCTGTGAATTGGAGACAATAGTGTCAAATTCACAGGGATGCCATGAGCATGACTCCATGTTAGTTCCAAGCTCTGATGATAGAAGGTGATAAATATAATTTTTAAAGTATATTTCAGCCCTTTTAAAGTGATTTACTCTTCTTTATAACAACACATGATTGTGACTGGAATACATTTTCTATCGTTTTTCACTCCAGAGGCAGAGTGGTATGTGTACACATGAGAGAGAGAGAAGAGAGCATGCAAGAGCATTGTTCTGGATGGAATCAGAATTTCTCTATTTTGTGTCAGAAAACCTCTTAAACCTCGTAGTAATAACAAGGGTTTTACCCCTTTACTTCAAATGGCAACAGCTCATGCTTGAGCAACAAGGAGATCTGAGTTCATGCCTCACTACCAGCATGCACAACTGAGTAACCAAGGTAGTGATAAACCACAATGTCCACTGCCAGCTCATCCTCTGTTTGGCCTGTGAGGTGTCTGTCCAGGCACGACCACTCATCATTGAGGCTTCCACCCAGCTCCTTGTTTGGTGCTATGGAGACTGCAGCTTGCAGGTTCCTTCCAGTCTTCTAGTGACAGCCAGGTGGGGGAGTGCCTGCAATGTGAGTGGTGTCCCCTGGTGGTGTCCCTCAGTGAGCAGGCAAAACACCTACAGGAGGTGGTGGCAAGGCTCCAAAACACCTCCCACTATGAGAAATTCATGGAGTTGATGCTGAAGATGAATTCTAGGATTGCAGAGGAAGGACTGCCAAAAGCTGCCTTAGAGAAGGAAGAGGATATGAAGTCACAGGAAGGTGGAAGCTGGAAGCTGGTGATCTCTTCACCTCCACCTGCAGTCATTTGCCTACAGAACAGATACAAAACCCTAGCAACAGAGGAGAAGGAACACATTCCATTGGTGCAAGAGGCCAGGCAAGGCATCCCCAAAGTTGGAAGGATTTGAGACCACTGCCAACAAGAAGAAGCAATGGGTGGTAGTGTTTGGAGACTCCCTTCTGTGGGGGATGGAGAAATCCATCTTATGGCCTGATGAGTTTTCTTGGAAGGTCTGCTGCTTGCCCAGAGCCCAGATCTGTAATCCCTCCATGACATCTCAGAGACTCAGTCTCACAAGTAAGCTAAAAAAGTATAGAGTGGATGAACAGACTGTAAGGTGGATAGAAAACTAGCTGGATCATTGGGCTCAGAGTAGTAGTCAACACCTTGATGTCCAGTTGGTAGCTGGTTTCAAGTGGATGATAGTGGTTGGAGACTGCCTTCTGTGGGAGATGGAGGGAGCCATCTGCTGTCTTGACCTCTTGTCCCAGAAGGTCTGCTGCTTGCCTGGACCCCAGATCTACAATGTCACAGAAGGGTTACCGAAACTGATTCAGCCCTCTGACTATTAACCCATGCTGCTTATCCATGTGGGCATCAGTGATACTGCCAGGGGGATCCCAAGCAGATGAAGAGTGACTACAGGGCTCTGGATACAAGTATGAAGAGGTCAGGGACACAGGTTGTGTTCTTGATCTTTCCAGTCAAGGGGAAGGGCCTAGGCAGGAGCAGATGCATTTTGCAAATCAATGCATGACTGTGCAGATAGATAGTGTTGCCAGTAGGGATTTGGCTTCTTCAACCATTGGATATTGTTTCAAGAAGGATTGCTAGGAAGAGACAGGATCTACCTGATGAAGAAAGGGGAAAGCATCTTCACAGACAGGCTTGCCAACCTAGTGAGGAGGGCTTTAAACTAGGTTTGCCAGGGGATGCAAACAAAAGCCCTGAGGTAAGTGGGGAAGCATGAGACCTGGAGGAAGCACAAAGAAGAAGGGGCAGCAAGGGAGGCCTCCTCTTTCTTCCTGAGGAAGTAGGGCAATTGGCTACTTACCTCAGATGTCTGTATACAAATACATGGAGCCTGGGAAATGAGCAGGAAGAAATGGAAGTCCTCTCATGGTCAAGGAACGATGACATGATTGGAATAACAGAGACTTGGTGGGATAGCTCTCATGGAACACTCTCATGGATGGGTACAAACCATTCAGGAAGGACAGGCAGGGGAGAAGAGGAAGAGGAGTTGTGCTATGATTTCTCAGAGCTCCAGTATGAAACTGGAGACAGATCTGTTGAAAGTCTTTGGGTTAAGGTCAGAGGGGAAAGCAACAAGCATGAGGTTGTGATGAGTGTGCTATAGACCACTAGACCTGGAGGATGAGGTGGATGAAGCTTTCTTCAGACAACTAGTGGAAGTTTCCATATCACAGGCCCTGGTTTTCATGGGGAACTTCAATCACCCTGATATCTGCTGGGAGAGCAATACAGCAGTGCACAGGAAATCTAGACAGTTTTTGGACAGCATTGGAGACAACTTCTTGGTGCAAATGTTGGAAAGATCAACTAGGGGCTGCTCACAAATGGAAGAATTGGTTGGGGATGTAGAAGGGGGTGGCAAGATCAGAAACAGTGACTATGAGATTATTGAGCTCAGGATCTTGACAGAAGGAAGGAAGGACAGCAGCAGAGTATGAACCTGGACTTTAGAAAAGCAGACTTGGACTCCCTCAGGGAACTGATGGGCAAGATCCCCTGGGATGGTAGTCTGAGCAGGGAAAGGAGTCCAGGAATACTGGTTGTATTTTAAAGAAAACTTACTGAGGGTTCAGGAACAAACCATCCTGATGTGCAGGAAGAATATAAAATATGACAGGTGACCAGCTTGGCTTACCAAGGAACACTTTGGTGAGCTTAAAAACAAAACGGAAGCTTACAAGAAGTGGAACCTTGGCTAGCTGATTGGGGAGGAGTATTAGAACATTGCTTGGGAATGCAGGGATGAAATCAGGAGGGCCAAAGTGCAACTGGAGTTACAGCTAGATCCTCACCTCAGTCCCTGGAAAAATCATGGAGCAGGTCCTCAAGGAATCCATTTACAAGCAGTTGGAGGAGCAGAAGGTGATTAGGAACAGTCAAAATGGATTCACCAAGGGCAGGTCATGCCTGACTGACCTGATTGCCTTCTATGATGAGATAACTGACAGTGTGGATGCAGGGAGAGCAATAGATATGATACACCTTGACTTTAGCAAGTTTTTTGATGTAGTCTCTCACAACATTCTTTCAAAGGAAGTACGGCCTGAATGAAGGGATTGTAAAATGGATAGAAAATTGGCTGGATCACTGGGCACAGATGGTAGTAATTAGGGGTGTGTGAAGCGGGCCCTATTCAATTCAGATTTGGCCCAAATCAGAGACAATGATTCAATTCATTGATTCAGATCACTGTCCCTGATTCTATTCAGATGAATTCAGATCTCAAGACTTGATGCTGATTCAGAGAATCAGCGATTTAGACACAGACATAGCTTTAAAAGTTTTTCTACATACCTTGCAGTAGCAGGTGCAGCTCATGATCACTGTGATGCTGGGGCACATGGAGCATCCCACAGGAGTGCGGGGGGGGGCGGGGAGGGGCCCTCCACGTGCTTAGTGGCAAACCCAGAAGTGGACCGGAAGCACTTCCAGTCCACTTCCGGGTCTTCCAGGGAGTGCGCAGGGGGCCCCCCTGTGCCCTCCCAACTCAGCGATTGTCTGCAGGGGGACCCTGAGTCCCTCCCCTCCCAAGACCCAGGAGGCACCAATCACAGCCAGGGGAACATGGGGGGACCCCACACATGCTCCCCAGCAGAACCGGAAGTGTACCAGAAGTGCTTCTGTTCCACCTCCGGATCTGCTGCTGAGTGCTCTGGGGACCCCGCCCCCTCCCCCCCATGCTTCTGTGGGACACTTCATGCACCCCAGCATCATAGCATTGACAAGCCCCTGCTACCTAGAGGTATGGAAAAAAAACATTTAAAGCTGTCTCTATGTTTGAATCTTTCCAAATTGATTTGGAGGGCTCTGATTCAATTTGGAGAGTTTAAACAGTCCTCTGATTCAATTTGGATATGGAGATTCAGCCACCGAATTGGGCCGAACCTCTGCCGAATCAAATTAGGAACTGAAGCTTTGCACAGCCCTAGTAGTAATCACTTTTCTGGATATACGAGTTCACACTCTCTCCTCTTTGTCTGTCTTCTTTAAATTCTGACCTATTCAGAACAATGGTAACTACATAATCTTCAGAACACCTCTGTGAGGTGATTAGCATTGCCCTTTATTTCAGGTGGGAGAACTGATATATAAGAAGATCAAGTACTTGTAAGTGAATCCATATCAAAGCTAGGGTTAAGCATCTGGCTTCCACTCTGAATGCCCAGAACACACTACCTGCTAACATGAGCACTGCTTTTTGTTGATTGTTATTGGGCTTCAGTGTAAACTAGCATCATTTCAAGAAGAACCCCAGACTGATGCTCTGCTAGACCAGACGGAGCAATCCATTTCATTGGCCACATCCCTCAAGCCAAGTGCAAGCAGGTGTGTATGGAGGACATACGCTATTTCCAGCAGCTGCTGTAGGATTTGAAGCAAGATAACCTTTTCAAACCATGAAGATTTTTTACTGTACAATTTTACTATCCCCTGCATACTCTCTGGCCAAGAATAAGGAGAAAAAGAAAAGGGGGAAACTAGTTAACTACCTCAACCTTCCCGGCAGACAAAATATTGAATAAGTCATGGGAAAGCACCTGCCAGAACTCCTTTCTTTTGTATGTAAATACAGGATTGCAGCTAGGGCTAAATTAACTGGTGTGAATAAACAAGAAACAAATTAAATATTCACTGAAAATTCAAGCCAAACTTCAGGCTGCTCTGAGGTTCAGAAAAAAACAAAAGCTATTGTTGTCTCCCTCTCTCAAACCTATAATGTTTCAGTTTTGTGCGGTTCTACTTAAGTTCAGCTGTCTAGTTTCTGAATGAACAGAATCCAGGAATGTCTGAATGCCCAAATCATAGAATCATATCATAGAATCATAGAAGAATCATAGAAGTGGGGTTGAAAGGGACCTTGTAGATCTTGAAGTCCAACCCCTAGGCTGGGCAGGAGAAAAACTGGGCTCAAATGACTCCAGCCAGCTAGGCATCAAGCCTCGTCTTAAAGACCCCCAGGGTAGGAGCCAGCACCACTTCCCTTGGAAGTTGGATCCAGCTCCTAGCTGCCCTAACCGTGAAGTAGTTCTTGTGGATGTCTAATCTAAACCTACTTTCCAATAATTTGTGTCCATTATTCCTTGTTATGCCAGGGGGCGCTAGGGGAAACAGTGTCTCCACCAAAACCTTCTGGTCCCCCCTAGTAAGTTTATAGACAATCACCAGGTCCCCCCTCAGCCTTCTCTTGTGAAGGCTGAACAGGTTCAGGTCCTGTAGTCTCTCATTGTAGGGTCTGCCCTGTTGTCCCCGGATCATGCGGGTGGCCCTCCTCTGGACCCTCTCTATGTTGTCCACATCTCTCCTGAAGTGGGGCACACAGGACTGGACACAGTACTCCAGCTGTAGCCTGACCAGTGTCACGTAGAGGGGGAGGATCACCTTCTTGGCCCTGCTAAAGATGCACCTGTGGATGCACAACAAGGTCCAGTTAGCCCTGCCAACCGTGACCTCGCATTTTTGGCTCATGTTCATCTTGGAGTCAATAATGACTTCAAGATCCCTTTCTGCCTCTGTGCTCTCAAGAAGGGAGTTTCCCATCTTATAAGTGTGCTGCTGGTTACTACTGCCCAAGTACAGCACCCTGGACTTGTCAGTGTTGAAGCGCATCCTGTTTTTGCTAGCTCACCCCTATAACCTATCCAGGTCTTGCTACAGTCTTTCCATCCCTACTAGTGTGCTCACCTCACCCCAAATTCTGTTATCATCAGCAAATTTAAACAGGGTGCTTTTCACCCCGTCGTCCAAATTGCTGATAAAAAAATTGAACAGCACGAGCCCAAGGACCCAAGGAGCCCTGGGGGACTCCGCTGCCCACTTCCCCCCAGGTCAAATATGACCTGTCTACCACCACCCTCTGACCCTTCAGCCAATCTGCAATCCATCTGACTGTGTAGGCATCAATACCACAATCACCTAGCTTTTTAATGAGGAAGGGGTGGGAGATGGTGTCAAAGGCTTTGCTGAAGTCCAGAAAGACTACGTCCATGGCGACACCTGCATCCAAGGCTTTTGTGACCTGATCATAAAAGGCAATCAGGTTGGTCTGACATGGCCTGCCCTTAATGAATCCATGCTGGTTGCCCTTAAGCATCATCCCTGAAGTCGGCCCATTGCAGATGTGCTCCTTGATGATCTTGTCAAAGAGCTTCCCTAGGATTGAGGTAAGACTGACGGGCCTATAGTTGCCCGGGTCCTTCCTCCTCCCTTTTTTAAAGATGGGGACCACATTGGCTATCTTCCAATCATCTGGCACCTGGCCCAAGCACCACGAGCATTCATAAAGCCATGCCAAAGACCGACCCTGCAAAAACCCCTGCTAGCTCCCTCAACACCCTGGGGTGGAGAGCATCTGGACTCGCTGATTTGAACATGTCCAGCCCCTCCTGAAAATTCCCAGTCTAGCTCCTGCACTTGGTTGGGGGGTCTGTAGTAGGTCCCCACCATTAAATCCCTCTCCCCACAGCCCCCTTGTATCTTGACCCAGTCCTCCCCTGCCTGAGGTCTGGAGGTGTTCCCCTCAAGTCCATCTTGCATCACGGTGGGGAAGTCCTGGTCCCTGCCCAAGAAAACAAGGTGAAGAATTGGTTAAAAGGTCTGCTTTCTCCTCTGGCACAACACCAGATTGCCCAGCGTATCTTGCAGGGGCCCCACATTTCCTGGTGCTTTCTTCATCCTCCCTATATATTTGAAAAAGGACTTTTTATTATCTTTGATCTTGGACACTAGTCCTAGCTCTATGTCTGCCTTAGCTTTCCTGACAGTCCCCCTGCAGGCCCGAGCAAAGGAGATATACTCTTCTTTGGAGATAGCACCCCCCTTCCACCGGGTGTATGCTGCCTTTTTGGCAATCAGGCATTCCCAGATGCCCTTGGTAAGCCGGGGGGCTTTTGGGCACTGTTGCCCCCCTTGCTTTTTGTTGGGATGTTCACCCCTTGTGCTCTGAATATCGTCTTTTTAAGGAACAACCATTCATCTTGAGCAGTGAGTTCCCCTGCTCTCGAGAACCCCAGCGCCTCTCCCACGAATCTCAACTCATTGAAGTTGGCTGTCTTGAAGTCTAGGGCTACCGCCTTGCTGCAGGCCCTTGATACCCTGCACTGGATGGTGAATTCCAGCAAGCGATGATCGCTGTCACCCAGGTGGT
>NW_017728943.1:76870672-76871723 GCF_001723895.1 Crocodylus porosus | reverse complement strand
GCTAACTGCCCAGTCATGGGATGAATCCCACCATGTTTCTGTTAGCCCTATGACATCTGGGTTTGAACTGGCTATTCTGAGGGTGAGTTCCTCCTGTTTGTTCCCCATACTACGAGCACTGGTATATAGGCATTTAATGCCTTGCATAGCTGCATGCGCCATCCCCTGATTTGGGAGACTGTCTGGACCCCTGTTTCTTACCTGGACACTCCTTGCATTTGTTACCTGTCTTGCTCCAGTGGTGTCTCCACATCTTCCTGCGGCCCCTTCCCCTGGTGAAGCTAGTTTAAAGCTCACTGTATGAGATCAGCCAACCTGGAAGAGAAGACACGCTTGCCTTTAGGAGAGAGGTGAAGGTCATCCTGCCCCAGCAAGTCCCCCGCCCAAAAGCATGGGTCATTATCTAGGAACCCAAGGCCTGCCTGGTGGTACCAACTGCGTAAGCACTGATTGACCTCACCAATGCAGGCCTTGTGTCGCTGTCCCCCACCTACTCACTGGAAGAAGAGAGGAAAATACCACCTGTGCCCCCCCGTCTCCTTAAGCTTGTCCCCCAGAGCCTCGAATTCCTTCATAATGCAGTCAGGGTTGCCCCTGGCCGCATTATTAGTTCCCACATGGATGACAACCATGGGGTACTGGTCTGCAGGTTGGATGTAGGCTGGGATCCTCTCCATGATGTGCCTAACCTGAGCCCCAGGCATGAAGCAGATCTCTTGCGCCATGGGGCCAGGCTGGCAGATGGGACCTTCCAGGCCTTGTAGGATGGAGTCTCTGATGATGAGAACCTAGCATTTTTTCCTTCTCATGTTCGCTCTCTGCCCATTCCTTGCCATGTGGGGAGTGGTGTCTTCCCTGCCAGAGGCAATTTCTCTGTCTTTCTCCGTCACAACTGCCAAGGCTGCAACTGAACTCCAACTAGCTTCAAGCATCAAGGATAACAAAAAGTCCTTTTTCACATATGTGAGGAGCCAGAGGAAAAGCAAGGGCAACGTTGGACCCCTGCTAAACCAGATGGGGCAACTGACAACTGATGCCCAGGAAAAAGCCA
>NW_017728943.1:76854278-76870572 GCF_001723895.1 Crocodylus porosus | reverse complement strand
GACCCCAGCTGACTTCCTGCCCTTTGGGCAGGGGGCTGGACTCAATGATCTCCTGAGGTCCCTTCCAGCCCTGATGTCTATGAAATCTATGAAAGGTGTCAAACCTGTTCCCCAGGTGAACCTGGGGAGCTTCCACCGCTCTAGGCCTAGCAGCTGTGGATCTGGACACCTTCTGCCACTCCTGTGTTGGATGCATCTCCTGTGGGGGCTGTACAGTGGGTGATCAGGCCTGCAGAGAACAGAGATAGGCATCAATTTCATCCTCTGCATCCCTGATCCCCCTCAGCCTGCTCACCTCAGCCTGGAGCTCCCTCACCTGCTCCTCCAGGGCCCGAAGTCATGCAGAGGAGGGACGGGCAAGGGGACCACCGGGTCCCACCCCCCCAGGACCCCACCGAGCCCCCCCCCATAGACAGGGGGCAAGGGGCCACCGACCCCACCATGAGCTCTGTCTAGGTGGAGGCCTCAGAATAGCTGATGGCCGGCAGCAGCGCCAGGGCGGGGCCCCTGACAGCTGTACTCCGCGTCTGCACCATGTCTGCAGAGCTGTGCCTACTGCTTTTGCTCACTGGAGGTGCTGCTCTGGGCAGCTACCTCGTGCCTGCCTTACGTGAATGCGGGCGCAAACGCCGGTGCGCCCTTACAGAGTGCACCTGTTTGCGCACACTATTCGCGCATTCTGCCCACGCATGGCTCGGGAGCACGGCTCCCTGTCAGGTGAGCTAAGAGGGCTCTGAAGGGCTTCCCCTCTGGATCTGCCTTAGCTGTGCTGTACCCTCTGCCCCACTTACCTTAGAGGGAATTAGCTGTTGCTGCCCCCACCGCTGTCTCCTCCACAGCTGCTGCCTCCGCGGCCGAGGTAAGGGGGTACACGTGTGTGTGTGGCACATGTGTGCCCTGCTCCCTCTGCTCCTGCTCCCCAACTGCCCAACTGCCACCAGAAAGTCTTTAGTTTTCCAGCCAAGTTTTGCATCCTTAGGAAGTTCAGATAAATAGGATGAGTATATGGATTCTAGTATGCTTTTCTGAATGGAGTCTTTCAGAAGCTTGTGTGTTTTTAGTAATTTTCCATTGTTAGGCTCAAAGAGTAGTAATAAATGGCTCGATGTCTAGTTGGCAGTTGGCATCAAGTGGAGTGCCCCAGGAATTGGTCCTGAGGCTGGTTTTATTCAGTATCTTTATCAATGACCTGCAAGATGGGATAGAGTACACCCGCAGCATGTTTGGGGATGACACCAAGCTGGGAGGAGTAGTAGATATCTGGAGGGTAGTGCTAGGATTCAGAGATACCTCAACAAATTGGACAGTTGGACCAAAAGAAATCTCATACGGTTTAGTAAGGACAATTTCAAAGTCCTGCACTTAGGACAGAAGAATGCTATGCACTAGTACAGGCTGGGGACTGACTGGCTGGGAAGCACCTCTGCAGAAAAGGACCTGGGGGTTAGAGTAGACAGGAAACTCAATATTGTCCAACAGCATGCCCTCGTTGCCAAGAAGACTAACAGCATACTGGGCTGCATTAGTAGGAGTGCTGCCAGCAGATCAGGAGACGTGATTATTTCCCTCTATTCAGCACTGGTGAGGCCACATCTGGAGTACTGTGTTCAGTTTCGGGCCCCTCACTACAGAAAGGATGTGGACAAATTGGAATCCAGCAGATGGCAACAAAAATGGTTTGGGGGCTGGGACACATGACTTCTGAGGAGAGGCCAAGGGAATTGGGCTTATTTAGTTTGGAGAAGGGAAGACTTAGAGCTGATATGATATCAGCCTTCAACTACCTGCAGCAGGGTTCCAAAGAGGATGGAGCTAAACTGTGCTCAGTGGTGGCAGAACAAGGAGCAATGGTCTCAATTACAGCAAGGAAAGTTTAGGTTAGATATTAGGAAAAAGTTTCTCACCGGGAGGGTAGTCAAAGCACTAGAAAAGGCTACCCAGAGAGCTTATTGAATCTCCATCCTTGGAGGCTTTTAACACCCGGCCAGACAAAGTCTTGGCTGTGATGATATAGTCAAGGATGGTCCTGATTTAAGCAGGGGGTTGGACTAGATGACCTCCTGAGGTCCCGTCCAACCCCATTTTTTTCGTATTCTATGACTTGATACAGTATGTTAGGTGCCTCTGGAAATCTTTTGCTTTCTTGGCTTCATTCATTCACTTTGCCAGGAAACTTATTCTATATACTTATCGTCATACAATATGCTCCTTTCCTATTTATTCCTAAATTGTTCATAATTAGGTGAAGTTTTTGACTCCCATACCACTGTGAACAATTAATCTCCATCAGCTCCTTATTGGCCCCTCCTTGCTCCACCTGTATCCCATGCTTAGGCTGCCTCCAAGCTCCTCACTCCTAACAACATAAACCCTAGAATACCAGAGGGGTTGCAGAGAGATGTCTTTGATGGATTGGGAACAATATCAAGGCCTGCATGATCTTGGAAGCTGCTCATGCACCATCAATCTCCTGCCTTCCCCACAACATAATCATTTCCCTGTTTGAAATGCTTAGCCCACAGTTTCTGAGTCTTTAATCACTCTAAGGTGAAGTATCCACACTGTATTTAAAAAATGAATGAGATGTGAGGGGAGACATGCAGCTCAGCAGCAGCTGGTAGCATCAGCTTTGTTTTTTAGGGGCTGAAATCACTTTCTCCCACAGTAATCAGGAACGCCCAAACAGAAGTATCTTCTCTGCATTAACATATTTACAATTTTAAACTGAATACTCAAAAATATGTTGTTTGTGCAGTGATGCTATCACTTGTTCTAGGGCCCGATCTGGAATGCCCACTCCATTTTTACTCAGGAAAAATCCCCTTTCAAACCATACACAGAACTGAATAAAAGACTGAGGGATCTTGATGGCATGCACCACAAAAAGCAGTGAAGGCACTAAAATGGAGGACCACATTAAGCAATTGTAGCAGAGCTGACGGAGTGGGAGAGAAGGAAGCCCTGCTCACACACCTTCCCTTCCCTGCCTGGTGGCAGAGTTCCCTCCCGGCTGCTGCCAACAGAGGGAAAGTAATAAGTACCATGGTGCTGGGACCGCACTTCTAGCTGGCTGGGCAGATACTAGACTCTGATAGCACACAGAGGCTTGAGGCAGGAGTATAGGAACTCCCAATATAGACCCCTGAGGGTCAAGCTATCAAACTTTTCTTCTAGCATTCAGTGTAGGAGCTGGCTGGACAAACTGTGGTCTTCTCCTGGCTCAGTGCTGTTTTCCAGCTAAACCAGTTCTCCTGTTTTCCATCAAAGTTATGGCGGGTGAAAAAGAGAGTGTAGCCAGGAACAGACTTCCCTCAGGAAAGAATGCATAGTAGCACCCCTTCTGTACGGGGCAGCACTGGGACCAATTCACCAAAGTGCCCACACCTTTCTTGGGTTGGCACATTGACAGCAATGAAGACAGGGACTCCCCAAACTCCCCATTGTTATCTGGATTACAGTTTAAGATTGGGGGTTGGCTACTGATAAAAGAGGTAAGAAACCAGTCTACAAGCCAACTTTTAGTGGCCTAAAACACAAAAACAGGTTTCCTAAAGTCTATTTGGCTACCTATGACAGCATAGCATAGATTCTTATATATACCAACTGGGAGGACTTGAGAGGGAAAAGGAAGATGGTGCACATATTAACAGCAGGTCATCTTGAATTTTCAGAATTGTCCAAAATTCTCTCCATCCTATACCCTATATATATAGATGGCTTATTCAAATATTCTAGCAAATGATCTCTGACTGGTTTTATTTAACTTGATTTTTACTGACATTTTTGGAACTGGACTGAATCAGTGCAATATGAAAGATGTCAGTTAGCTGGGATTTATGTTCCTGTGAAAATTATACTTCTGGACAGAAGGATGCCTTGTCTCCTTGCTTCACCATCATGAAATACTGCTTGCCACCTTCTCTTCCCCAAAGTTTATGGTCTTCCATAAAGAAGGCTGCTTGGTTTTTTCAACTTATCTAAGAATCTTAACAAAAAATATATCCATTATACCTAAACAGCATCTAATAAATTTGATTACATCAATCACTACTCCTAACATTTTAAGAAAAGCTATGATATACTATGTTTGGATTATTTAATAATGGCCTTCCCTTATAATGTCTCTTTTCAGGCCTCGTGCTCTATTTAATTGGATCTCATTACTAGTTTAGCTGGACATGTTGATTGCTTCTTTTACTTGAGTGACCAAGCTTGTTGTCACATCTTGAAAGGTTCCTTCTACAGTCACTTATAAACAGGCTTTGGGGTCTTCTGCTTAGCCACACTGCTGCCAGCCAAGGCCCCATGAAAATGGCCAAGGCTGGCAACACCACCACAAAGAGGCTATATTGTTCAGTACCACATTCATCTCTGTAAGTATTTTTATTCTTTCCCCTTCCTCAATGGCTGCACTGCTCTAGAGATTGGTGCTTGGTGAGTAGCCTTTCCTTTGATCCATTATAGGTGACAAGGGGAGTGCTATTTGTAAGGAGAAGCCTTGCTCTTTGCAGAATACAGACGTTGCCTGGAGGTGTGACTGAATCACTGTGTATATGAAATCGCATATTGAAAGAGATCTGATAGCGAGGGACCTTTCAGTCTGTCAGACAAAAGTGTAAGAAGATCTAGCGGTTGGGAGTTGGACAAATTCAACACTTTCATAAGGCACAAGGAATAATGACAATTAAACAATAGAGCAACTTACAGAAAGAAGTGGTGAAGTCACCATTGCTTCTGGTTTTCTACATAAGAACATGTATACATATCCTTGTTAAAGAGTGGTTTTAATCCAGCTTCCAAAGTAAAAATATGGTCTGCTGGTATAAGAGGTTAGATCTGATGGTCATAGTTGTGTCTTCTGTTCATGAATCCATAAACTGAACCTGACCAATACAAGAGCTGTCCCATGGGGGAAGAAGTTCCTTAGGGACAGGAAGAAGCTTATCATACATAAAGTTTTCAGGATTGGGTCTCTTATTAACACACATAGATAGTCAGTGTATATGGGACCAAACTCTGACACAATCTTATGCAGGGGAGTTGCAGAGAAAATAAGTGCCCGCAACCATAACTTTAACTCATACTTAAATCTCTCATTCTAGTTGAATAGAAATTGTTTCCTTAAATGTTTCTCTTCCAAATTCTTTTCAGAGGCCGCTCTGCAGAAAAGGACACAGAACAATATTCTGAGTTAATACCTAGGCAGTATGAGAACTAGTTGACATGGTCTGTGTTTATGTCCTCCAACTCAGAAACTGTGGTCATGCATACTACACTATATATGGAGAGACACTGCCAACTATAATGTAAATATGCTCAAAAACTACATCTGCAGAATGTGTCTGTGATCATTTGCAGAATTACAGATGTCAGTCCAGAATCTAGAATTTTTCTTGTAAACTTTTTTATATAAGAGTCCTTGTTGCAACTGGGTGATTTTTTTCAATGAACAGTACATTCATTTAAAAAATCATTTATCGGGAAGGGGAGAAGGGCAGGGGGGAATCAGGCTTCCAAACTTTGTGGATTTGGACCAAGTCTGACAAATAGTGTCAGCTAGAAACAGGGAAAAACCTTTTCTCCACCTCATCCTTCTGTCCATTTTAGCATGTTGTGAGTGATTTGATTTATTTTGACTATGTCAAAATATTTTTGTTTTTGTTTCTAAACATAAACTTCACTTTTGTGTAAAATTATCCAATTAAAAGGAAAAAAGCTAAAATAACTCAATAATGAAACAACATATTTTTCTCTCCACTGAATTAAATGATTTGGTTTGACCCTGGACATTTTTTCATTTGAACAATATCAGTAAGGATCAAACTTTGATCTTCTTTATTATTATTATTTTTAATTTCTCACTTCAGCCACCACACAGAAAAATTCATTTTTCACTCAGCCCTAGTCCTCATTCTTTGTATGTACCAAGCCTTCACTTTCCATTGTGGTGTGAGTGGCTCTTTTACTCAATCCTATTTTTTTGTTCTCGGTGCAATTCTTTCCATCATCAGGGTTCTCTGTGTCTTATGGATCCAGGGCTCTCAAAGCACTCTCTTTATCTAAACTCTTTTAAAAGTGTTAATAAAAGTCTTCATAGCAGCTTCATTTCTGAGCATTGAAATCTAATCTAATCCATCAGGATAGCATCCAGACACTTTGTAAACATTAATGGCCAGCTACCGTTACATTTTCTCAAGTTGAAATCAATGTTGCTACTCAGTTAATGACTAAAGGTGTCAGAATCTGGCCTTAAGCTCATAATGCCTCATTCTTATCCTCATTTCATAGATAGGGAAACTGAGCTACAAAGAAGTGAAGCTGCCTAGGGTCACAGAACAAATCCGCTGAAAATAGAAGCTGGGAGTCCTAGCTCCCAATCGCCTGTTCTAACCAATGAATGTGAGAAATCTAATCACTGCACAAGGAACTGACTTGAGCTTAATGTATGCTATGCTTTCTGACTTGTGTCTTTGGTAATAAAAGTTTAACTGTAAAATAAGTGCCCGCAACCATAATGTTTACTCATACTTAAACCTCTCTTTCTAGTTGAATAGAAATTGCTTGCTTAAGTTCTCCAGGAATAAATCAGAAAAAAGGAAAAAAGGGTCCTCACCCTGCAGCAATGCCATAAAACAGATTTTAGGATGTCATGGGTTACATTGGACCATCAGGATGCTCTGTGCCACCTCCTGTCCTAAGAAGCCACAGCACAAAGTGCCAGGATA
The DNA here is from genome assembly GCF_001723895.1 of Crocodylus porosus. Classification (NCBI taxonomy): domain Eukaryota; kingdom Metazoa; phylum Chordata; order Crocodylia; family Crocodylidae; genus Crocodylus; species Crocodylus porosus. The sequence goes on along the minus strand of NW_017728943.1, from coordinate 76,863,847 downwards.
TGAAATGAATCACTGTTAGTTTAAAAGAAAAAAATATTATGAATTAATGATAAGATGCAGCAGTGCCTTTTGGATTTTTTCTGCAATTTGGTTTTGAAGCAGTTTTGCTGGTGCATGCCATACATATTTCTGTGTTTTTTTCTTCTTTTAATTATTCCTCAGGGTATTTGCATTTTTCTCCTTAAGTTGACTGTCTGTTCCCACAGCTTTTTCCCAATTTATTGTCATCATTTTCTGTTTGTGGCTTCACAGTGTGACACTGAGGAAATGCGCATATTAAACAGGGGTTGATAAATTGCACTTTGGCAGCACCATTCATTCAGAAGAAGTCCAGAAGCTTTACAAAGATGAATAGGATTTATTACCTTCATTTTCACAGCTGGGGAAGATGAGGCACACAGAGTGGACTTTGTTTGTCCAGAATTGTACTGTATGTCATTGGCAGAGTGAGAAAAAGTAAATGGGAAACTTGACTGCTGCTCTAATCAGTGGAACATAGTCCCTGCATGATGGGAACAAAAGTGGAAATTGCAAATGTTTCACCTTTCAAATAAGGCACCATACCAAGCAGAGGATTCACATTTCTTGGAGTACATGAAAAAGCCATATTTACGGACAAGGGTTTTTATCCATTCAGGAAAGGTTCCTTATTCAGGACACCACTTAAGCTTATGTTGTGAAAATTAAACATATACTTATATGCTCTCCTACAGTGGGGCTCAATTTTACATGCATTCTTCAAAATCTTGACCTAGCCACTCAGGCAAGAAGACTATGTATGTTGCTCTTCAGAAGTGTCAACAGGAATTAATCTCAATGGACATAAAGGTCATTTCTTACTACATGGAACTATGGTATTTAGACATCTAATCATATGGTTCTACTTACCCAATTCCATATCAGAAAAACAAAGAATCACATAATGGAACTATAAAGGAGGAGTCACAATCTAGAAATGTAGGGTACAGGACTGGGATTCAAGCAAGTTAGGTAGCACTCATAATGCGCTTCCTGTAGATTTAATATCATGTACTGTACATCTTATATACAATGCTTTTATTCCCTGGATCTCAGAACACCCTATAAAAGGGTGGCAACCACTCTTTCCATACTTTACATACAGGAAAACTAAAATATATGCCATCATTTCTGTTTAATTGAGATAATGTTTATATACCTTAGTAAAACATTTTGATATTCCCACATAGAAAGTACCATGAGTCCAATTCTCTACCTATATGCTGGTTTACAATAATGACATTTCATATGACCTAAACCTCAGCCTGTATGAACCAGTGTAGCACAACAAGCTGAGGGCCTGGCCAGGGAACTTCAATGATTAAAAGTTTGTGTAACTAACTGAGAACACAACCTGTGGCTGGGATTTTAAAAACAAGTCACTGAATTAGATCCATTAAAATTCAGCAAGAGTTGGATGCTGACTTTTCTTAAGGTCTTTTGCAAATCCTAGCTTGTGATGTAACTAGCTGTTATTTTAAATGCCAAAAGGCAATACATTTAAAAATTGGTAGTACTCAAAATCTGTAGTTAAAATATCCATCACAGCATTTTTTTTTTTAAAGGAATATTTGGTAAGGCTGTGCGAAACACCATTGTTTCATTTTGACATGCATTTTGCCATTTTGAAGGGACAGTGTTTCATTTCATTTTGAAGCACTGTCCCATTTCATTTCGTCAAAACCAATCGCTGTTTCTACGCACTATGATGTTTCTCCCATAGGCTATAATGAGGAATTATGAAAATGTCTAAAACGTTGTCATTTGTTGCCTGATTTGGATTATGAGTGCAGGTATGGTAGCCCCAGCTGAGGGCATGAAGCCTGCCAAGTTTCAAGGAGATGGGTACAGAGGTTTCTGGGAAACTGCACCTCTAATTCTTCAAAGCACAACTCCTGACACTTGCCAGCAGCGGCAGCCTCCTGTCATCCAGTGCACAGATCCAGGGGCCTGTACCCTTGGGAGAAGTCCAGCACAGCCCAACAGCCCTCTTGGGGGTGCAAGCCCCAGATCTGTACCCCGGATGAAAGAAGGCTGCCTGAGACTGGCGCTGGGCATAAGCTGTGCCCAGCACTGGAGATGATTGCTGCTGCTGCCTGTCTCAGGCAACAACTACAGCCTCCCCTCATCTGGCGTGCAGGTCCGGGGGCTTGCACCCCTGGGAGTAGTCCAGCACAGCCTGGCAGCCCTCCCATGTGTGCAAGCCTCCAGATCTGTGCCCTGAATGAGGGGAGGCTGCAACTGCTGCCTGGGCAGCAGCAGCAATGATCTCCAGGGCTGAGCACAGCCCGCGCCCAACACTGGTCCCAGGCGACAGTGCAGCCTCCTCTCATCCCAGGCATGGATCCAGGGTCTCACACCCTTGGGGGGGCTGCCAGGCTGTGCCAGACACCTCCTTGGGGTGCAATCCCCTGGATCTACATGCCGGATCCAGGTAAGCCTGGCAATGAAGCCAAGTAAGCCCAGCTTCAAAACTTGAAACATTTGAAGTGCCCTTGTTTCGTTTCAAAGCTGTTTTTAATCCTTTTGTTTCATTTGAATTTTGTTTTTTCAAGCTTGAAATGTGTCGAAACAGCTTCAATACAAAACATCCAGCAAAATTTCACACAGCCCTCATATTTGGGTTTTCCCAAAATGTGTCTGTTTCTGATAGACAATTTGCATTTTTTCCATTATAACTGACATCATGCCATAACATAATTAAATATAAAAGTTTAATCTTCAAGCATACATAAGACACAACATTTTGATTCTGAAATGCCATACATGCCACATCCACACATGCTGGTACATGCAGTTTGTGGTGCCACAAACCTCTTTGTGGGATCACAAACTGCATACATGTGGGTGTCAAGTTTGTTACCGGGATTTCCCAGTTCCTATGAGGCAGTCAAGTTGTTGGCATTTCAGAAGAAAAATAGTTCTATTTTCAGCCGGCATATATCAGGAGGTTTTTTAATCAGAAGTTTGACATTTTCCTTGGCAAATCAGCAGCATCATCTGCCCTGCTATAATTGCCCCACTGGATCAAATAGAGACATTAAACATAAAATCAAATTAAAAAGATGGAAATGCATATCATGTCTGTAGTGATACAGTCTCCCACAACATTCTCACAAGCAAGCGAAAGAAACACAGGTTGGATGAAGGGACTGTAAAGTGGATAGAAAACTGGCTGGATCATCAGGCACAAAGGATAGTAATCAATGGCTCCATGTTTAGTTGGCAGTTGATATCAAGTGTAGTGCCCCAGGGGACAGTCCTGGGGCTGGTTTTGCTCAATATCTTCATCAGTGTTCTGGAAGATGGGATGGAGCACACCCTCAGCAAGTTTGCAGGTGTACTCCAAAGATGACTTCTCAAAAACCTTGTGTTTCCCCTGGCTGTTAATCAATTTCTTAATATGTTCCAACTTAGTAGAAATTCATAACTTCTTGTTACTGAGGAAAGTGATTCAATCGGAATTGTAACCAATAATTAACAGTTTGATTAACAGGATTTTCCTGTTAATTACTGCTTGGGATTCTTTCTTGATTTATACAACTACAAGAATGCTTTCAAGTGCTGAACTAAAGGATATAAAAGAGGAATGAAACAGCCAACAGTGTGTGCTAAAAGAATGAGAAATCATTCTGACAAGAACTGCTACTGCACCCAGCTGATCTGCTGGTGACCAGATCCATCCTTGAGAAGCTGACAAGATTAAGACCACCTCTTCACTTGTATTGGTAAGATACTATCACGTTTACAGATAAATATACTGGATTTTGCTTTGCTTTAGGCTAGTTTAACAGTGGATACTTGTAGTAAATAAAGCCTTTCTGTCATTCATCAAACAAGTTGTTACATCAATCCTTTATACACTAGTCCTGAATCCCATTTCATGACTTAACATAGGGTTCAATAAAGGCATGTGTGAAGTCCTGCACTTAGGACAGGACAATCCCATACACTGATACAGTCTGGGGACTGATTGGCTAAGCAGCAGCTCTGCGGAAAAGGACCTGGGGGTTGCAGTGGACAATAAGCTGAATATGAGCCAACAGTGTAGCTTTATTGCAGGTCAGGCTAACGTCATACTGGGATGCATTTGTAGCAGTGTTGCTAGCATATTGAGGGAAGTGATTCTTCTCCTCTATTCAGCACTGGTGAGGCCACTTCTGTCCATGGAGTACTATGTCCAGTTTTGCCCCCCCCCTCCACACACACACTACAGAAAGGATGTAGACAAACAGGAGAGAGTCCAGAGGGGAGCGGTGTGTGTAGATGAAATAAGAGGCATGTGTGCACAACACTTTAAAGCAGGCTAAATGCTTTTGTATCACTTTAATGGTGTCAGTGTTTGCATGCCTCAGTGGAGTATTGCTCAAAATTCCAGCTGCTGTAGGTAATTCAGCGTGGCTCAGTGGGGGGAAGTGGGGATCACCCCCCACCTAGCAACACCTGCTGAGCCTAGGCTTTTTTTCCCCCAAGTGCTGGGACCTGGGGCAGGTGGGACAGCCATTGCTGGGCTGGGAGAGGGTGGGAGATGGACCTGGCCTGGCTGATTCAGAGATTCGAAGATTTGTCAGCGGCCAAATCACCAAATCCAATTCGGCCTAATCAAATCAGGACAGTGATTCAAATCACCAAATCAAATCACTGTCCTCTGAATCAGCCAAATCTGAATCCAGAGTGAATAGTAGCTGTTTCATACAGGCCTACTGAGTGAACTAGGTCTCTTTAGTCTGGAGAAGAGCAAACTGAGGGGGGATTTAATAGCAGCTTCCAACTACCTGAAGGATGGTTCCAAAGAGGATAGAACTCGGCTGTTTTCATTAGTGGCAGATAACAGATTATGGAACAATGGTTTCAATTGCAGTAAGGGATGTTTAGTTTCAATAATAGAAAAAACATCCTTACTAGGAGGGTAGCAAAGCAGTGGAACAGGCTACCCAATGAGATGTGGAATCCTTAGAGGTGTTTAATAGCAACGTTCCATTTCGACTTTTGTTTTGACATTTTGATAGGACAGTGTTTCATTTTGAGTTTTGTTTAGTTTTGAAAGCACTGTTCCATTTTGTTCTGTTGAAACTGTTTCACTGTTTCAGCGCTGTTTCAATGTTTCACCCATAGGGTATAATGAGGAAGCGTGAAACTACCTATAACTTTGTCATTTCTTGTCTAAGTCAGATATAACTTGCAATAGTGGTAGCCACTTCTGTGGCCATGATGCAGGGGGTTCTGGGAAACTGCACCTCAAAGACTTGAAAGCAAAATTCATGTCACTTATACATGTGAAGGCACAGAGAGGTGAAAACTTCAGGAATGGTAGCCCCTGCTGAGGCCACAGATCCTGCCAAGTTTCAAAGAGATAGGTACAGGGGTTTCTGGGAAACAGTACCTCAAGCTGCTGACAAGCAAAACTCATGCCACGTGTGTGTTAAGGCACAGCAGGATGAAAACTACAAGACTGCTAGCCCCTGCTGAAGCCATGAGGCCTGCCAGCTTTCACAGAGATAGGTGCAGGGGTTTCTGGGAAACTGCACCTCAGGCAACTGACAAGCAAAACTCCACTGAGTCTCCATGTCCTGCATGATTTTTGTGCTGTGGGATGTTCAGCTCTGCTTGTTGCACAGCATCTTGCCCCCCTTGATGCTCTGGTGGAAGTAACCGGTCACCTTCCTGCAAATGAGTTTGCCAGTGGTGCTGGTGCCATCACTGGAAGCCCTGTCGCCCTCCAAGGTGACCCTGACAGTGAGGTGGAACTTGTGTGCTACACAGTGGATACCAACAAAGTTGGCATCACAGACTGCCTTGACCATATTGGCCCCACTGTCAGTGACCATGAACCCATGGGTGCACTCACCCTGCCCAATGATCCTCCTCTGCACCAAGCAGTTCATGGCCCCCATGATCTCTGTTGCCGTGTGGGACTCATCTATCACCATAGCTTGAAAGAGAGTCCACCGGCAGCCTGATTCGTTCCACCAGTGCCCTGTGAGGGAGAGGTAGGCGTGATCTCCACTCTGGCTGCTCCAGATGTTCCAGGTGAAGTGTAAGGCCACCTGCAGACTTGCCCTGTGAAGATTCTCTCTCAAGTACTCCCTGCATGCCTCATACAGGGAGAACACCACCATCCTGCTGAAGGTGGTGCATGCAGGCACTTGGTAGGAGGGGCAGCAAGCTTTATGAGTCACCTGAACCCTGGACAGTCAATTAAGAAGGACTAGCCATTGACATCAAGCATCTCCCCAATGCTGTGGGTGATCTGGCTTGCCCTTGCAATGCATCCCCCTTTCTATCCGCCTTTCCCCCACTGTTCCAGGGTGGCCTGCCTCTGCTCTGCGGGGATGGGGGCTTTGGAGCAAAGGAGGGACTTCCCTTTGGGCATGCTTCTACTGGTGCCAGGCTGAGGAGGAGCAAGGGCAAGGGGGTAGTGCCTGCAGAGATGTATCAGCATCCCCATGGTGCTCATGTGTTTTGTTCCCTTGCCCTGGCTGGGTTTGGCTCAGCAGTGCAGGCAGATAGCATATGTGGGATCATCTGCCAGCTCAAAAAAAACACTTGCTTCTGGGGTGTGGGTGTGTGTGTGGATGCTGCAATTTCCCCCTCCTCAACAGGCAGAGGCACAGCAACAAGAGGAGCAGACTCAACTGAACTGCTTGCCTCCACAACCTCTACCTCAGCCTTCTCTGAAGTGCCTTCTGGGGAAGGAGTCCTGGCTCTAGGGGAAACTTGAGGGGTGTGGAGCACAAACTCAGCTGATTCCCCCTCCTTCCCCAGAATTTCCCTTTCTATGGCACTCAGATCTAGGTCCAGATCCAGCTCTTCCTTTGGCACTGGAAGGCTCAGCATGGAAAGTGAAACTGGTGCAGGAGACTGTCATGCTGGTGCTGGTGCTTCTTGTTGTCATGGTGGTGGTAGTGTGGGGGGTTTATGGCTGGTGCTCTTGGAGGGGATGCAGTCTCAGGCACAGGCAGTGGCACTGGCACTGCTCCCCTCTTCTTGCTGCTTATGGAAGCCTCATCACTGCTAGTTGGAGAAAAGAGGCTGCATGTCAGTTTGGGGGGTGGGACTTACATGTCTTCCTCTACCTCCTCTTCCACCCCTCCCTGAAGGCTTGCCACATGCCTTTCCACCATGCTTCATAGTGTTTTTCATAGTGTCTTGCTTTTATACAAACATGTAAATGTATCCGCATTCCTGTATAAATTCTCTAAGGTGTATAGTGTATGTTGCAAGGTCAATGTATCCGGGTTGCTATATAAATTATCTAAAGTGTGTAGTCTTCTATGCTGCAAGATATAAACGTATAGAAATAAAATACAACTGTATCTCCCTTCCTATGTAAATTCTATATTGTATATATATGCTGCAAGGTATAAATGTATAGAAATAAAATATAAATGCATCTTCCTTCCTATATAAATTAAGTTCTATAGTGTAATATCCTATTCAATATAATTATAACATTGAAAAGAATAAATCAATTAATATAATAATAAAATAAAAGTGTCTAGAAGAAAGAGGCGGAAAAGGATCTTGGAGTCATTATAGACTCCAGGATGAACATGGGCTGCCAATGTGGGGACACAGTCAGGAAGGCCAACCGCACCTTGTCATGCATCCACAGATGGATCAGGAGCAGGTCCAAGGAGGTAATCCTCCCCCTCTATATGACATTGGTCAGGCCGCAGCTGGAGTACTGCATCCAGTTCTGGGTGCCACACTTCAGGAGGGATGTGGACAACATGGAGAGGGTCCAGAGGAGGGCCACTCGCATGATCCGGGGGCAGCAGGGCAGGCCCTGTGAGGAGAGGCTACAGGACCTGAACCTGTTCAGCCTCCACAAGAGAAGGCTGAGAGAGGATCTGGTGGCCATCTATAAACTGGCCAAGGGAGACCAGCAGGCTATGGGAAAGTCTCTGCTCCCCTGAGCACTACTGGGAGTAACAAAGAATAACGGCCATAAGTTGACGGAGAGTAGACTCAGGCTAGATATCAGGAGGCGCTACTTCAGTGTCAGGGTGGCTAGGATCTGGAACCAATTTCCAAGCAAAGTGGTGCTGGCTCCTACCCTGGGGGTCTTCAGAAGAAGACCAGATAGACACCTTGCTGGGGTTGTTTGACCACAGCATTCTTTCCTGCCATGGCAGGGGGTCGGACTGGATGATCTGCTCAGGTCCCTTTCAACCCTACCAACAATGCTACCTTTCATGCTGTTTTTCCCTCCCTCTCCCAGAGCACTGGGATTAGAAGGGACCTCAGAGAAGGATCACAGTCACTAGCCAGCTACACAGTCAATATGAGAGCAGTCTTTCCCCGCTTCTTCTCCTTACTTTCTGCATGCAAGCCCAGTTTGAGCTTTGAAACTTGAAACATTTCAAAACTTTATAAATGTTTTGATTGCCCTTTTTTACTTTCAAGGCTGTTTCAAAGCCCTCTGTTTCATTTTGATTTAGCTGTTTTGCACTCATAACAGTCAAAACAGCATTGAAACAAAACAGACAGTGAAATTTCTCACATCCCTAGTGTTTAAGACCCAGGTAGACAAAGCTTTGGCTGGGCTGATCTAGTTTGGGGTGATCTTGCCTTGAGCAGGAGATTGGACTAGCTGACCACCTGAGGTCTCTTCCAACCCTAAGTTTCCATGATTATACATTTACACAGGTATAATTTACAGTGGTTTTCTATACCAATGTATATTACACTAAAATCTAGAGCAGGCTGACAACCAGCTCGTTTTGGAGTAGCTGAGTTCAGGTTGCAATTACAGTATATTGCCAGTAGGTGTCAGGGAACAAATAATAGCTTGAACAAAAGTCATCTGTTGGAGAGTCAACTGAAATTTGACTAACCTGTCGACACACATATGATAGTGCAATCTACACTGGTGAATAGTTAATACAATTTTATTTTACAAGGTATTATAACACCAGAAAAGAATGACTTACGCTTCTGTAAAGCTGTGTTTTATGTCCAATCCAGTTTTACACTAAGGCTCAAAAGAAAAGTCTACAAAGGATGGAGGACGGGATTAATCTCCAAGGAGGATTATTCTGCACTGGTCCAGTCCTGCAAGGAGCAAACCAGGAAAGCCAAAGCTGCATCTGAACTTCAACTAGCTTCGAGCATCAAGGACAATAAAAAGTCGGAGGAAAAGCAAGGGCAACATTAGACCCCCACTGAACCAGATGGGGCAACTGACAACTGACGCCTAGGAAAAAGCCAACCTATTAAATGGGTCCTTTGTGTCAGTCTTTCATCAGTCCCATGGGACGCCCATGCCCACTCTGGGACAGGGAGGTCCGGGTAGGGGAGATCCCCTGCCCTCCATAAATGCTGACCTCATGAAGGAACATCTTGAGAAGTTGGATACCTTCAAGTCAGCCAGCCATGACAATCTACACCCTAGAGTACTCGAGGAGCTGGCGAGCGTCATAGCCCAGCCCCTGGCACGGATCTTTGAGCCTTCCTGGTGCTCTGGTGTAGCGCCCGAATACTGGAAGAAGGCCAATGTGGTGCCGATCTTCAAGAAAGGGAGGAAAGTGGATCCAGCTAACTATAGG
>NW_017728943.1:76816132-76853448 GCF_001723895.1 Crocodylus porosus | reverse complement strand
AGAGACATGGGACTCTTTAGCCTGGAAAAGCACAGGCTCGGGGGTGATCTGATGGCCACCTATAAGTTTATCAGGGGTGACCACCAGGTTCTGGGGGAATGTTTATTCACCAGAGCATTAAGGTGAATGCAAGGGATGACGTGGTCGAATGGTCATAAACTACTGTGAAACCGTTTCAGGCTGGACATAAGGAAGAATTTCTTTACTGTCCGAGCCCCCAAGTTCTGGAACAGCCTGCCATCGGAGGTGGTTCAAGCACCTACATTGAACACCTTCAAGAGCTTATCTTGTTGGGATCCTATGACCCCAGCTGACTTCCGGTCCTTTGGGTGTGGGGCTGGACTCAATGATCTTCCAAGGTCCCTTCCAACCCTAATGTCTATGAAATCTATGAAATCTATGAAATAAAGACTAATTATACTGATACAAGTTATGTGTTCAAACTCCAGATAGAAATGATAATGGCTTTCAAACTTCAAGGCAAAACTTGGTGTCTAGTTTGGGTCTCAGGGATTTCAAACTGACTAGTCTGATTTGGCACAAGGGCTATTTTGTCATTATCGTTTCCATTTTGCTATGTATGCGGTAGGGTATATATTTTAAAAAGGCACAATCACAGGATCCTTTGGTATCAGCATTGTCTATATTATCAGAAATAAGATTTTTGCCTCGAAGGATCCAAGTGCGTTCTATCTGGTGTGCAATATCTCATAATGTTATGCAGAAGAGAGAGAAAAGGGAGAGTGTCAGATAGGAAAAAAAGAGTCATAGCTTTAGCTACATTATTAAAAAGTACTCTGAATCACACTGGTGAACACTGATTCAAAGATCACTGAGTTGCTAGGTACATTTTCATTGAGTGCTGTGGGCTTTGATTAATAGATTAAGAAATTTTAGGGCCAAAAGGTACCATTATAATCTTCTAGTTTGACCTACTGTTCAACACAGTCCATACTGCATAACATCCTGCTGAGCGATTCTTTCATCAATCCCCTACCAAGTGCCTTTGGAGAAAGGTTCTCCCCCCCACCCCACCCCACCCCACCCCTCCACACACATAGGTAACCCCATTGGAGTCAATGGGACTATTCATGCAAGTTGGTACTCAGCAATATCTATGAGTTGCATAAGTCAGCTTCAGGAAAATTACCCATTCCTGACAATCAATGTCAGCAATAAGTTCAGGTTGTTATGGAGACAGAGCTATATAAAGGAGTATATTTAAAGTGTATGTGTAGATCGTTAATATGAAGGTTGCCACCTACTGTTATATAAGAGTGAGAGGTATTATTCATAAATTAGCATGTGCAATAAAGTTGTTATGGTCATACACTGCAAACAGCTGTTGGATTCCAGCTTGTAACAGAATCGGTGCGGGACACAATTTGATTACTGACATATGCAAGGCTACAATGTTTTAAGAAATTGTGGCTGAAATTTGTGAGGGGCATCAAAAAACAACCTAAACAGAAAGAAAAAGAGAAGAAAGAGAAAAGATATGGGATTTTGATTTATAACTATAATTTGCATGAAGAATCATTGGACAGGAGTAATACCAGAAATCCAGCTGAATGCCTTGTCTATAAACATCTCCAGAATTAATCATTAGGAAAGACACTATGATCATGCTATTTAATTGAGGCTGAACAAAAAGATAAGATGCAGTTCTGAATACACTATCTAACTGCAAGATGACCCACTTCTCTGATACCTCATCCACAGAAAAAGTGCTGAGAAATTGTGCTGGAGGGACAGGAAAACTTGTAGAACCACCATTTAATCATCTTAATGAAATGGGTCTTGAGCAAAAGAAATAGCTAATTCACTTGGACTGGACCCTTTGGACATGCTTTGAAAAGATCATTCTGCTCTGATTGCATTTCATTATAAAGAAGAGCAAATTGCTAAAGAAAGACAGAAAGTATTTGACCAACAGGGAAGTGCTATATTTAACTGTGATAGTCCAGTCTGAGACACTGGTAATATTATGTGAAAGTATAGAAAGGCAGAAGACTTTCAGAGCAGTAAGGTATGTCTATTTTTGTAGAGATTTTGTTGGGGGGTAAGTTTCCAATAAGGGGGATGGTTCTGAACACTAAGTACCCTGTCTAAGACCAGTGGATACCTGCACTTTCCACTTTCCATGTGACATTCCATAGCAAGAGCAGGTGTGTGATTTAGCATCTAGCATTTTACAGATAAGAAGAAGTCTGCAAAGTGCCTTTGAATAAAGTTCATGAAATATGCTATGTTGGCACAATGCCATTTTTAATGGAATATTTCAGTGGTCTTTAAATTCCTGAAACTATAGCTGCAACATCAAGAGAAGGACAAGAATACAGTGCTCAAGATAACTGACCGTAAGTTACGAATGCACAATGAAGATTATAAACCTGACTCTTCTTCTGTATGCTGATGCAAAGCAAGAATAAATCTGATGGAATTATTTGAGAGTGAAATTATTTTAAATTAGAGCAAAAAAGGCCCCAATGTATTCAATCTTGGTGATCTAAAGATTCAGTTGAACTACTGTGTCTTTATGTTAGTCTTTGCTATGCATTTGTAATTCTTCAGCCATGCAAGTGGAAAAAGATAATGCTGCAATATAGACTTGATCATTTACATACATAGTAAGTGAATAACTGGTGGTCAGGAGTACAAAGAAGGGTAAATTCTATGTAAATCAGGCTTCTGTTAACCAGTAGATGTGGCACATATAGCTATTCCAAGAATAAATTCAGGCCCAGTATCAGTTTCCTTAACTTTGATAATCTCTGCACTGTCTTGAAAAATGATCCATCCTTGGGTCTTTCTATGCACTGATATTTTGAATGGTTCTGCATGCAACGAATACAGACTTAAGATGGCTGCTATCATCCCCTAGGTGCCAGCATAGTAAATGAAACACTCAAGTTTAGCTGTTGAAATACATTTGTTCTGCCTTTTGCTGTGGAGAGATCATGCAGTAACATATTAGGAGGATCTCAGGAGCCTTTAAGGGGGGCTTGCCAGTATCACTCAGCTTACTAAATTTGTACACACAGCAGGTAAGACTTTAACTCAACTCTAGTTTACATGTCATCTGAAAAGACAAATGTGTTCTGTTGTCTCCTCTTGTCTTGTGAAAGCTTTATCTCAACAAAACACGGACAAAGAGATGATAGTTTCCATGTCTTTTAGCTATCGTCTTTCACGTGGAAATACTACTCAGAACTCGTCTGCACTGAGATGAATACTGAAAAGAGAATCTCAGACTTCTGACGATGATACCAAAATAGTGGGCAGAAGAGGTCCCTTCAGTCTTGGAAGTAGAGTAAACAAGCTTTTTCTTTTGCCTTATGAATATTCCAGTTTTGATTTGAGTACAGACAACATATGACCTAGGCACAGCTCACCAAGCCAACTTTCATGAATATTTTCCCCCTCTTTGACTTAATTAATCAATGAGCACCAGATCACACCAGCATCCCTAGGGAACCAGAATTATGCTTGTCCCCAGAATTAAACAGGGACATGTTAATACTCAAAGCTCAGTGAAGGCAACACCTGTGTATTTAGAGCAATATGCATTTCAGACTCATTTGAGTTTAGACATACAGTGTGGGGATGCAGTCAGGAAGGCCAACCACACCTTGTCATGCATCCACAGATGCATCTCGAGCAGGTCCAGGGAGGTGATCCTCCCTCTCTATGCGGCACTGGTCAGGCCGCAGCTGAAATACTGCATCTAGTTCTGGGCACCACACTTCAAGAGGGATGTGGACAATATGGAGAGGGCCCAGAGGAGGGCCACTCACATGATCAGGGGGCAGCAGAGGACAGGCTGCAGGACCTGAACCTGTTCAGCCTCCACAAGAGAAGGCTGAGGGGGGATCTAGTGGCCTGTTACAAACTAGTCAGAGGGGACCAGCAGGTACTGGGGGAGTCTCTGTTTCCCCGAGCACTACCAGGAGTGACTAAAAATAATGGTCACAAGCTGGCAGAGGGTAAATTCAGATTAGATATCAGGAGGCACTACTTCGCTGTCAGGGCAGCTAGGACCTGGAACCAACTTCCAGGTGAAGTGGTGCTGGCTCCTACCCTGGGGGTCTTTAAGAGGAGGTTTGATGAGCACCTTGCTGGGGTCGTTTGACCCCAGTACTCTTTCCTGCCATGGCAGGGGGTCGAACTTGATGATCTACTCAGGTCCCTTCTGACACTACTAACTATGAAACTATGCACTCACGGATAATCATAAAGCTATATGGCATGTCATGCTTTGTCTGTTGAGAAGTCAGACTATATTATTTGTCTGTGCTGTGGATCCATGCTTTCCTCTGTTCTAAGCTACTCACTGAGGATGCATGTGGTTTGGCCCTAAAGATTTCTCAGGGCTGATGTTCAAAGAGAATCTCCTAGTAAAAAAATATAGCCACCACAGAAGACTATTGTTATCCTCTCTGCCACTTTTCTGCTTAATATCAAGACCATCCCAATGATAACTTGCACTAATGCTATTGTATAGTACATATACTGAGCCCTGTGCTTTAATGGAAAGCAAAAAGACCTCATCACAGCTGCAAAGTGCACAGAATCTAAGGCCTGAGTTCTCAAAGCTGTTTATGTTCCTAAATCCTGTTGAAATCCAGATTCTTGTTTTTTAAAACCAGTAGGAGTTAAGCACCTAGATGCCTATGAGGGAACAAAGCTAAATTCCAAGAAAAAGTTACTCACTTTTCCCTTAACCCTAAATATGGATTTTTCTCCTTTTATTCTCTGCTGCCCCCTGAATCTATATTTTGGAAATTGATCTGAGGCTTTATGATGATGCATTAGTTGCTAAATAATGGCTAAGTTATGGCTACTGTTTTCAGAGGTCAATGGGGGTTTTAGTTCCTCAAGGGAAATAGCATATTACCATTAGTGGCTAGGCTCATTATTAGGATGCAGGACATAAGCAGAAATAGTATCTCCTGGGTCCTGGAAGAGCATACTCAATATCACCACCAGCAATTAGTACACATTATATCCTATGAATTGGTTCTACAGATCCCAGGAACCTCAACAAGGACTGCAAGGAAAGCATATGCCAAAGAACAGGAAGGGTTTCTAAAGAATCCTAATTTTGATGGGTCTTAGGAAAATAACCTGCTTTGCTGCACTTCCCATTTTGGAAACCTTCAAAAGCCTCCCCCCTAGAAACTTTCCTCCTCTTCTTATAAACAGAACAGTCTCTAAGTGCTATTCTAGAGGGTTATGTGGGGCTGTAAATTTGGTCGTAGCAGAAAGGTGCAAGACTGGCAGACCCCATCCTATGAATCTCTTTGTCTCTCTCTTTTCTTATCCTCGTCTCCTGTAGTTTTACAAACTTGTCTCCACAGGCTCTCTTCACGATGCCAATCCATATACTTCAGTTGTCACCCTCTTGTCCCTTCTAGCAGATGATTTAGAAGTATTCAGAACACAGACCCCAACCCAGAGACAAAAGATAAAATGTGCTCAGGCAGACAGTCCCTCCAAAGTAATCAATGCTGCTTTCTGGACTCAGCAAATGCAACGGCCTTTTTTAAAATGACCTTTCCTAACACAATTCGAACCTTCAAGGGGCACTGCAATGTCAGGGAGTTGCTGTTAAGCATGTACCTTTTACAGTAATGGCCCAGAGAGCCCTCCTTACACAGATTCGTACTTGTTACTCCTGGGCACCTGACCAAAACCTTTATTCTTCCATGTTCTGATTTGCCCAGGCCAATCTCTTCTGTTGGATGACTTTAAGAGAATATTTTCATCTTTTCTCAAGGATTTTATAGAGAGATTTTGCTAAATGGGTATAGCAGGTTTGTGTGTCAGCATGCACATACATATATGTGTGATAATGTGTGTAATGGATGCAGCCACATCATTCTTATCTGGACATCAAATAACTTCTCAAAATTATTCTCCAGTGTCCCTTTATACAAATAAAGACCAACTGTCAAATCAGGGCCTAGAAATAGATTTGCTGATACTGTAACCACAACCATCAATGTTTGGAGATGTCTGGATGTGGGATTTTCACACAGGATTGTCTTTGTTTAAGCAGGCACAGGACTAGGTATAATTTTGAGTTAGGGACACAGAAAGTAAAATCAAACACTGAGCACTCCTATCCCCATTGCCTAGCCCCTCTCCAAGGAGGTAAGCACTGTAGGGGGGAGGAATGAGTCACTTATTCTGACAAAAAGGGTGGTTAGGAAGTCTCCCCTAAAGAGTACAGTATAGTGGAGAATATCTACATCCTATAAGGGATTTAGTCATTTACTGGGATCTTCTCTCCAGTATCTGGACTCCTCACTATACATGCAGTCTGAAAGGTAACAAGTGAGATGGTAATCGGACTATTCATGATCTGTAGACAAGAGCTCAAGCAGGGAAGTTACAACGACCATAGGGTGACCATATGTCCTGGATTGGCCAGGGCAGTCCCAGATTTCATAGGCTGTCCTGGTGTCTTTACCGGTTGGTGTAAATTGAAGCAAAGTCCCAGATTTGACTGTTGTAGGCAGAGGCAGAGGTTGCTGCCACTTATAGTGCCTGGGCCAGATCCTGCTGAGCAGCGGCTGCAGGCTGCGAGCCAGCTGGGCTGGGCTGAATGGGAGATGGAGCCCAGCCATGGGCCTCTGCACTGTAGTGCCGTGCCCCAATGTCAGGGCTCCTGGGAGGCACAGGACTGGGAGGAGGGTACAGTTGTGTGCACACACATGTGTGTGCATGTGTGTGTGTGCTTGTGCTTGTGTATGCACACGTATGTGTAGGAATGGGATTGGGGGGGTTGCACACATATGTGCACTGGCACCCCTCATCTCAGATTCCCTTATCCTGTCCCAGATTTCCTTAACAATAATATGGTTACCTTACCTCTTTAGCTGAGTTCATTGGAGCTGCCCTGAGATTGTCTTTGATGGAAGGAACATATCTGAAGGCTCCACGGTGTGGAAAGAAAGTACATATCTTACTGAATGCAGGATCATTTCCAATCTGGCTGTTATAGTGTACAGCTAAACTGCCAGGAGGGAGGGCATAGGTCGTTTGGCTCCTGTATTCTCACACATACCAAAAGTGGCTGAGTGCATAGCTGCTGCTTGGCCCCAGATTAGTGAGCTCTTTCAGTGCAATGATCATGAAATGAACACACAGATTTGACTTTTCACCCCAGGCACTCCCTGTACAGTGCGCCAAACATCTGACAGTGTCAAGCACAGAGAATGGCAGGGAAGTTCTGGACCCACTTTTCCCCACACTTACACTGGTGTGAATCTGAAGTGAATCAGTTGGGTTTCAAAGGCCTAAAAATGATAGGGCAGAATCAGATTCCCCATACACCCAGAGGAAGAATTAAGCCCACACTTAATCATATTTTGACACTCCTATCCACAACAAACATTGCTTTAATTCTGGATGGCTTGATTGAGTTCAGTGGGATTATATTCCCTGTGATGGTGACAGAATTTGGCCTGCCATGATCACGGAAGTCTCCCCCACCCCACCCCTTATACCATGAGGAAAAGGAAGGACAACCATGGTCATTAAAAGCATGAAGCACATAGCACCATCTATGCCTCCCAAATCAGGTATTACAAGTATTGAATGCTTGCTTTGAAAGTGGATTAACTATGTTCAATCTACTGATTTTGAGCTTGATCCAAGCCCCTTTTAGGTCAATGGAAAGATTCCCACTGACTTGATTACAGTGGGCTTTGGCTCAGACCCTAAACAGCTATATAATGCAAAGACTCTAATCCTGATTTTTTTACTTAAGTAAAACTCAGGTGTGAGTTAAACATTCCAAGAACATTATTGGCCTTCCACTTATCATTATAAAATATCACAATATTTTATCACAGGTCCTGTCAGACCAATGTGGTGGCCTTCTATGACTAGGTCACAAAATCCTTGGATGGAGGTGTCGTGGTGGACATAGTCTTTCTGGACTTTAGGAAGGCCTTTGACTCCATCTCTCTACTCCATTCTCATTAAAAAACTAGGAGACTGTGGCGTCGATACCTGCACAATCAGATGGGTCACTAATTGACTGGAGGGCCGCAGCCAGGGAGTGGTAGTGGATGGGTCTTATTCAACCTGGAGGGATGTGGGCAGTGGGGTCCCCCAGGGCTCGGTCCTCGGGCCCGCACTGTTCAACATCTTCATCAGTGACTTGGATAAGGGGGTAAAAAGCACCTGTTTAAATTCTCAGGCAACAGTAAGGTGTTGGGGGATGTGGGCATGCTAGAAGGGAGGAATAGGCTGCAATCAGACCTGGACAGGCTACAGGGGTGGGGGGATGAGAACAGGATGGGTTTCAACACTGACAAGTGCAAGGTGCTGCACCTGGGGAGGAAGAACAGGCAGCATACCTACAGGCTGGGGAACTCCCTTCTCGTCTGTGCAGAGGCAGAAAAGGATCCTAGAGTTATTATTTATGCCAAAATTAACATAGGCCAACAGGGTGGGGATGTGGTCAGAAAGGCCAACCGTGCCTTGTCATGCATCCACAGATGCATCTCTAGCAGGTCCAAGGAGGTGATCCTCCCCCTCTATGCGGCACTGGTCAGGCCGCAGCTGGAGTACTGCGTCCATTTCTGGGCATCACACTTCAAGAGGGATGTGGACAACATGAAGAGGGTCCAGAGGAGGGCCACTCGCATGATCAAGGGGCAGTGGCCATTCACAAGCTAGTCAGGGAGGATCAGCAGGCAATGGGAGAGTCCCTGTTCCCCTGAGCACTACCAGGAGTGACTAGAAATAACAGTCACAAGCTGGCAGAGGGTAGATTTAGGCTAGATATCAGGAGGCGCTACTTCACTCTCAGGGCGACTAGGATCTGGAACCAACTTCCAAGAGAAGTGGTGCTGGCTCCTACCCTGGGGGTCTTTAAGAGGAGGTTAGATGAACACCTTGCTGGGATCATTTGACCCCAGTACTCTTTTCTGCCCATGGCAGGAGGTTGGATTTGATGATTTGCTCAGGTCCCTTCCAACCCTACCAACTATGAAACTATGAAGCATGCTAATTCCACATTGGCATACAAGATGGCATGTATGATGATTCCCTGATAGGTGTCTTTAGGATTTTCACTTTTGTAGTATATTTCAACCAGATATGGCAAAGAACTTTACAAATCAACTCGAGAGGCAAAGCCTCTGTGAAGATTGGTTATTATTGCCCTTTTCCAGGTGGGGAAACAGAGGCACAGGAAGATCAAGTGACTTACCTGGAGTCATGATGCAAGTTAGCACCAGTTCTTCTGACTCAGGTGCTCTAACTGCTAAATCACACTGTCCCACCAACATGAAGCATTCTGAAATATATTGACTCCTTAACCCCACTCTACACCCAGGATTAAAAGAACCGTTTAATTCAGGTCATAGTAAATGGTTCAAATGAGCTCAATCTTTCATGAGGGCTCCAAAATCAAAATATCTGAATTGATGCATGAACCTTAAATCACCTCACTCCAGACCACATCTTTTAATAAACACATTGTCAGAAGATTTCTCACTTGCTGCAAGCAGTTTAAGAAAAAGGCAGCATTATAGATAAGCAGCAATATATCAGCACAAAAAGACGTCATTCCTTATTCTAACTTATCAAACTCTATTATCACTCCCTTAAGCAATAATACACTGTTTTTTATTCATCAACTAACACTATTAACTCAACACCACATTAAAACATCAAAGGAAACTGTTACGTGCACATACTAGCAAGTTAATTCCAACACAGAGAGTGCTGCCAGCCAATCACGCATGCAGAATGTATCACTGAAAAACAATCTATAACTCCTTCTATAGTAAAGATGGATTCAGCCTGTTCAATGTGGGCAGCTCAGGTAATCATAAGGAGGACAGGCAGTATATACAAGGAATTAAAGCACATTTTAGTCCTTTCCTCCAGCTATTGTGGATGTCTGAGATCAGGGATATCAAACACACCCCACACCCTCGGCCAGATCCAGATGCAACAGTGAGTCAAGTGGCAGGGTGAGCAGCAATGGTAACAGTTAACACAGCTATGATTTGCCCACCTCCCTGCCTCCGGCACATGGGTTCAATGGAGCTCTGTGCCCTGGATTTAGGCAGTAAGGCCTTCCTGTGTTTGACCCCCAAATTCTAGGCCCTTCTATCAAACCATTGGGCTGAACAATATGGCTGCACAGGGGCTATAATTTCATTGACATTACTTCATAGACATTAGGGGCTGGAAGGGACCTTGTGAGATCACTGAGTCCAGCCCCCCTGCCAGAGGCAGTAAGTCTGCAGGGATCAGATGATCGCAGCAAGATAAACATCAAAATGTCTTTTGAATGAGTCCAGAGTAGGTGCTTGCACCACCTCTGGGGAGGAGTCTATTTCAGACCTTGGACACTCGGACTATAAAGAAGTTTTTCGTTATATCGAGTCTGAATTGACCTTCTAGAATCTGTGGTCATTAGACCTAGCTATCTCTTGAGGGGCCCTGGTGAACAACTGTTCTCCCAGATCCTAATGCACCCCCCTTATATACTTATAGGCAGCCACCAAGTCCCCCCAAGCCTTCTCTTTGTCCAGCTGAAGAATCCCATGTCCCTCAGCCTCTCCTCATAAGGCTTGCTCTCTTAGCCTTTAACAATATGGATGGCTTTCCTCTAGACTCTCTCAAGCTTATCCACATCACTCCTGAAGTGGGGGGGCCCAAAACTGGATGCAGTACTCCAGCTGCAACCTCACTAAGGTCAAGTAAAGTGGGAGGATGTTGTCCCTGGTTTTGTTCGAGGTGCATCAGTAGATGAATGCCAGAGCTTGATTTGCCCTGCTGGCCATGGCATTACAGAGCTCACATTCATCTTGTGGTCAATCAAGACCCCCAGGAACCTGTAAGTATGATGCTGTTTTTTTCTCCCAAAGTGGAGTGCCTTGTATTTCTCTACATTGACTGCCATCAGGTTTAGGTCTGCCCACTTTGCAAGCATGTCCAGATCAGCCTATATCCTCAGCCTGTCCTCCAGCGTGACTGCCTTCCCCCCTAGCTTGGTTTTGTCAATGAACTTTGCCAGTCTGCATCTGATGGCTGAATCCAGGTCATTAATGAAGATATTGAAGAGTACTGGCCTGAGCACTGAGCCCTGGGGCACTCTATTGATAACCTTGCACCACACTAATTTGTTCCCATCAACTAGTACCCTTTGGGTTTGAGCCCGGAGCCAGTTCCCCTGCCATCGGACCATGAGATGATCGAGGCCACAGTTCCCCAGCTTGGTCATGAGGACATCATGAGAGACCAAGTCAAAGGCCTTCCTGACATCCAGATAAATGATATCAACTTCATCTCCCCTGTCCAGGCAATGTGTCACCTGGTCATAGAAGCAGATGAAGTTGGTCAGGCAACAACTTCCAGTAATAAAACCTTGTTGGCTGACATTCAATAGGCCCATTAGTCTGTTTCAGATGGATCCCTTGATAATTTTCTCCAAGATCTTTCCAGGGATGGATGTCAGACTGATAGGTCTGTAATTCCCTGGATCTTCTTTCTTCCCTTTCTTAAAGATTTGGACCACGTTGGTTCTTTTCCAGTCTTCTAGTACATCACCCAAGCACCATAAACTTTAAATATCTTGACCATAATGAACGCTATGATGTCCACCATCTCTTTTAAGACTCTCAGGTGTAATCCATCTGGGCCCACGGACTCATGGATGTTAAGCTTCATGAGGTGTTCTCTCACTTGATCTACAACAATTGTGGACCCAGCTCCCGAGCCCTGGTTGCTCTGCGTCTTGTCTGACAGTGTGACTCCCTTGGGTAGGTGGAAAACTGATGCAAAGTAACCATTTAGGAGATTGACCTTTTCTTGGCCGTCAGACACTAGCCGTCCTCTTCGATTTCGCAGGGGGCCAGTGTTGCTTTTGTTCTTCCTCTGATTTCCCACCTATCTGAAGAATGATTTTTATTATCCTTGATTCTGGTGGCTAGCCTGAGTTCAGTTGCTGCGTTGGCTTTTCTAGACCACTCCCTACAGGTATGGGCTAGTGCTGAGTAGTCCTCCTTGGTAAGGATTCCAGTTTTCCATCTGGTGTAGGCTTCTTTTTTTTTGTTTCAGGAGACCCAGAAGTTCCCTTTTGAGCCAAGAGGGCTCCCCTACCCTCTGACTGCATTTCCTGAGGGACGGAATGGACTCCCCTTGATCTTTGAAGATTGAGTTATTTAGGAACAACCATTCCACATGGACTCCCCTTCCTAGGGGGCCATGGTCCCTTAGTGCCTGACTGACCTGTCTCCTGAGTTTTTAGAAGTCAGCCTTCCCGAAGTTGAGGATTTCTGTTTTCCTGAGGGATTTTCCTACCCTGTGTTGGACAGAAAAATAAATCAGATTATGGTCGCTGTCACCAAGCTTGCCCTCGAGCTTCATGTCACTCACTATACCATCCCTTTTGGTCAGAACCAGATCCAGCAGTGACTGTCCTCTAGTTGGCCTGTAGACCTCTTGCATTAGGTACAGATCATCAGTGCAGGCAAGGAAGTTCTGCAACCGGTCAGACAAGATGTTATGGAGGTAGAAGTCTCCCATGATTATCATACATTGGGAACATGTGGCCTTGGCAAGTTCCCTACTGAATTCAAGATCCAGTTCTTCTTCTTGGTTAGGAGGTCTGTAATAGACTACTACAAGTATATCTCCTTCCCCATGTTCCCCCTGTATTTTAACCCAGAGGGTCTCAAGACACCCT
This sequence comes from Crocodylus porosus, assembly GCF_001723895.1. NCBI lineage: Eukaryota > Metazoa > Chordata > Crocodylia > Crocodylidae > Crocodylus > Crocodylus porosus. The sequence goes on along the minus strand of NW_017728943.1, from coordinate 76,840,727 downwards.
CCATGGTTAATTATTTCAATTTGAAGTGAAGTATACTGCTCCTTGACATAGAGAGCTACATCCCCACCCCTTTTCACAACACAATCTGTCCTATAGAGCATATAGCCTTCTATACCTACCAACCAGTCATAGGAAGAGTCCCACCAGGTCTCTGTTATCCCTATGAGGTCATAATTATTATTGGTCAGGAAAAGGGCCAGCTCCTCTTGCTTGTTACCCAAACTCCTGGCATTTTTGTACAAGCAGTTGAGTGTGACATGGGAAGACTTAGGCTTCCTTATGTGATGGGACATGACCTTTCCTTGAGCTCTCATTGGAATGAGTCCCCTTGGGCTACCTAAGCTGTTATTGCTGTGATTGCCATGACCTTAGCTAGAACTGTTGATTGACCACCTGTCCTCCAGTGAACTTTGTTTAAAGCCTTGTTGAGTAGGTCAGCCATTCTGGCCAAGAAGAGCTTCTTCCCTTTCCAGGTGAAGTATAGGCCATCCCTTCCTAACAGTCCACTACCTCTCTCACTGAAGTGTGGAGTGAAGTCAAAGAAGCCAAACCCATCATCAGAGTCTTTGGTTCACCTCACCAACGCACCTATCCCTTTACAGCCTGCAACCTGTAACAGGGAGGATCGAGGAAAAAACTACCAGAGCCCCCTGGTATATAAGTTTGACACCTCTGTCCTATACACTCTTGATAATGCTCCAGGATGATAAGCATGATGATTCAGTATGATCCATCCCAGGAAGCATGGCTCCCAGCATCCTGTTTTGTTTGGAAGCACAAAAGTTGTAGGTTACCAGTAATAAAAGAGTTCAGTTTTGTTTTCTTTTTTACATCTGAGAGTCTGACCCGGACTATTTCTTCAGTTTTAGGTTCTAGGTAGCATTGTTTTCATGCATGTGGTGTGATATATTCATAGATTAAGAACAGATCCCTTCACAGCCCCAGTGCCTTCAATTCCTGTCTTTCTGGATATGCTTATTGTGCCATCTAATGTCATGGCTTCTCCCTCAAGTCTGCATCTAAGTATGAAAAATATTTTCCCATCCAAACCCCTTTGGTACAGTCATTCAAGGCCTGAGGTCAAAAAGACTGCTCAGACCATCTAGTATGTTTTCCTACATAATACAGCAGTAATTCTCAGCTAAGGTGTTGGACCACCCTGGGGTACTGCCAAATGCTTTGAGGGATGTCCCAAGGTATGAGGAGATAATCAAGGTGTGAGGAGATAGGCAGATAAGAGCAACTCCAGGCTTGACCTTGCCTAGCCAATCCCCAACCCCCATTGCCTGGCCCCACTACTTGATCATCCTGTATCCTGTCAAGGAAGTAAGCACTGCAAAATATAAATCAGTTTTTGAACTTGGGTGCCACTCAGTCCACAGAAATTATAGAGGGGTGCCTTGGGTCCAAAAAGATTGAGAACCACTGTAATACAGGCCATGAAATTGTGCACCTTAATTTCTGCAATGGTTTGTATTATCCCCTACTACTACATACAAGAACACTTTTGAGCCCAATAACTTATCATTATTGTTTCTTTGTAATGCAAAAAAAATTCTGAAGCCAGATCCTGTGCTAGGTGCTGTACAAATATCTAGTAAGATATTACCCTACCACACAATTTACAATGTACAGAGAGAAATGCATATCTGAAAGAGTAAAAAAAACCTTTTTCTTCAAGCTTTCAAATGCTATATATGTTTGCCATCTCATGTGAATGCAACTGAAGATTTGAAAGGTTATTTTTATTATTACTGTTTACAAATATTTATCACAGTTTTATCTTAACATCCCCATCCCACTTTCAGGAACACAGATACACATACAATACAAAGAGATGATTCATATATACCTAAGAGCACAGTGGCTTGAGTAAATAATTTGTTTCCCCTGAAGTGCTGAATATTACTAGATAGAATAATAATAATATACCACAGTAATATATCATATGTAAGCAGCATACCTGACCATGGGCTGGCCATCCATGTTTAAAAACACATAACCCTTTGGGGGAGATAAGGAAAACAGCTCCTTGCTTAAAATAACAATAAGTAATGGAGGGGTTATTTTACCACCAGGAAGTTAACCAGGATTTGTACTTTGCTGCTCTCCCTCCTTCCTTCCTTTCCTCATGATCCTGAACTCAATCATCTCATGCTTGCTGTTGCCCAAGTTTCCATCCACTTCTACATTTCCCACCAATTCTTCCCTTTTTGTGAGCAGCAGGTCAAGAAAATCATGGCCCCTTGTTGGCCTCTCCAACACTTACACCAGGAAGTTGTCCAGAAAACACTTTTAAAACTTCCTGGATTTCCTGTGCACTGTTGTATTACCTTCCCAGCAGATGTCAGGGTGATTAAAGTCCCCCACGTGAACCAGGGCCTGTGATCTAGAAATTTCCAATTTCCTCTACCTGTTTGAAGAAAGCCTCATCCACTTCATTGTCCTGGTCTGGTGGTCTATAGCAGATGTCCACCACAACATCACCCTCTCTAGATGTTCCCTCGTGAGATCTTCGCCAAGTGTTTGTGGGTAATCGCTCCCACCTTGATCATCCTGTATCCTGTCAAGCAGGGTAGCACCCTTGGACTGGTGGAATAGTGGTGTGAAGTAATCATTTAAGAGTTTGGATTTCTTTTGGGTGTAGCTTGACTGCTGTCCCATTTTGTTCAGCAGGGGTCCAATATTTCCCTTATTTTTTCTCCAAGTCCCTGTGTATCTAAGTAAGGACTTTTTATTGTTCTTGACTTCCATTGCCAATTTGAATTTGGTTTCCACCTTTGCTTTTCTAATTCTCTCCTAATAGGTGAGGGCTATTGCTATGTACTTGGTTGTATTTCCCAACTTCCATCCCTTATAAATTTTTCTTTTCAATTTCAGGAGGTTCATGACTTTCCTATTGAGCCAAGGGGGTATCCCAGTCCATTTGCTACCTTTCCTGCAGGCTAGAATGGACTTCCTTTGTGCTCTGGGGATTGTGTCCCCGAGGAATGACCTCTCATCTTGGACCATGCTCCCTATTGAACCATGGTCCCTCAGGGCCTCACCAACTAAACTCCTAAGCCTGTAGAAGTCAGCTTTCCTAAAATCAAGAATTTTAGCTCTACTGACTGATTTCCCTGCCTTGCGATGGATAGAGAAAGTGATCATTTCATGATCAATGTCACCTAGCTTCCTTTTGATCATTGGATTGCTCATAGATAATTTTGTTTGGCCAGAACAAATTCAGTAGTGCCTTACCCCTTGTCAGTTCATAGACATCTTGAGTCAGATAGAGCTCTGCAAGTGAAGAAGCTTCATGACCAATCATATCTTGCTGAGTGCTCTTCCTACAAGATGTCTGGGTAGTGGAAGTCACCCATGATGACCATGCTCCAAAAGCATGCATCATTTGCCAGTTCTCTAGAGAACTCCTAATCAAGCTCTTCCTCTTGGTTCAGTCATCTGTAATATACTCCTACAGTTATATCCCTTTCAAGTCATCTTTCTCTAGAGACAGTCTCTGCTTGAAGGGATGTGAACTGCTCCTTACCAAAGAGAGCCACAGCCCCATCCTTCTTTCCAACCTGATCCCTCCTGTACAAGGTGTAGCCCTCTATGCATGTGGTCCAATCATAGGTGGAGTCTTATCAGGTCTCTATTATCCCTATAAGACTGTATTCCTTATTGCTTAGCCAGAGGGCCAGTTCCTCCTGCTTGTTCTGCATTCTCCTAGCATTTGGGTATAGGTATCTAAGCCTGCCATCGGAGGCCCTAGACTTTCCAATATGCTGAGAAAAATCTCACCCTTGGGCTGCTGTCAGAATATATTCCCTTATGTTGCCTGACTTGCTGGTTCCATGGTTGCCATTTACCAAGCTTGCTCTGGTAGTTGTCCACCCATCTCCCAGAGATCTTAGTTTAAAACCCTGTCTAGGAGGTCCGCCATTCTAGCCAAGGAAAGTTCCTTCCCCTTCAGTGTAAGGTGGATGCCATCCCTTCCCAACAATCCACTATCTCTGAAGTGTGTGCTGTGGTCAAAGAAGCCAAAGCCCTCATGGTAACACCAGCACCGGAGTCTTCTGTTCACTTCTTTGATGCATCTATCCCTCCTGTGCCCATGACCCATAACTGGGAGGACTGAGGAGAAAACCACCTGCACCCCTAACCCCCTGAGCCAAGCCCCCATAACCCTGCAGTTGCTCATGACCCGGCCTGGATTGTTCTGATTTGTGTTAGTTATGCCCACATAGATGAGGAGCATGGGGTAGTGGTCAGAGGGCCAGACAAGTTTAGGAACCCTTTCTGCCATGTCCTGGATACGGGCTTCTAGGAGGCATCAGATCTCATATGCCAGGGAGTCAGGATGGCATATTTCTCCTTCGGTACCCCTCAGGAGGAATTTACCCACCACGACCAACCTATGCCTCTTCTTTGGGGTGGCAGCTAGCTGCCTCCCCACATCCAGAGCCAGTGTTTCTGCTGATGTCTCTGCTGGTTGTGTGAGAGGTGTGTACAGCTCTCTTACGCTCCCATTCTCTTCCATTGGCTGTGCTCAGTCTGTCATGATACATCATGGAACCATGCAAAAGAGTCTGCAGTGCATCGCTGTGCATGTAGTAGCATCAGGAAAACTAGCTCATAGAGAAAAGTGGGAGCACAAGACTCACTAAAATTTCCACGAGCTGCTTGTCCATGGAGATATGAGGTATATGATAAACTGAAGTGCTGAAACAATCGAAGGAAACTTCAGCTTATGTCATAGAATCATAGAAAATTATGGTTAGAAGGGATCTCAGGAGGTCATCTAGTCCAAATGCCTGCTCAAAGAACCATTCCTAACTAAATCATCCCAGCCAAAGCTTTGTCTATCTGGGTCTTAAAAACCTCCACAGCTAGAGCCCCCAACCACCTCTCTGGGTAATCTGTTCCAGTGTTTTACTACCCTCGTAGTGAGAATTTTTTCCTAATATCTAACCTAAACTTCCCTTGCTGCAACTTTAGACCATTGTTCCTTGTTCTGTCACCTGCCATGACAGAGAACGGTCTAACTCCATCTTCTTTTGAACCTCCCAGATGTATCTACAAGTATGTATTTACTGTGCAGTAACCAAAATTACTGCATAGTACAGGCTTATGTCTACACACAGATACCTGTACTGCACAGTAAATATGGCAACTTATGCCCACCTGAGTGAAAATTTGATACCTGCATCATTTAGGTATCAAATTTATGCCCAATTACTTACGTAGATGCCTTAATGCGCATAATGTTGTGTGTGGGGACTGACTTGGGAATAACTTTAGTCCTAAGTGAGTCCACACATAGTGTTGAAGTGCTTTAATACCTTCACATGTAGACACTGGCCTGCTCACACTTACTGTGCATTAAATTTAAGCTAGCATAAATGCACATGTAGCCCAATCCTCTGATTTGTTCAGGTCACTCTGAATCCTAGCCCTACCCTCCAGTATATCTACTACTCCCCCAAGCTTGGTGTCACCTGCAAACTTGCTGAGGGTGCACTCTATGCCATCTTCCAGGTAACTGATGAAGACATGGGCATCAGAGGGACACCAGCCCACCAACTGTTGACACTGACTTGGTGCAGAGTCACTTGGATGGACTGGATGTGTGCAAGTCAGCATTGGCCCAGATGAGCTGCATCCAAGGGTACTGAAGGAATTGGCTGGTGTCATACCAGAACCACTGGCATGGCTGTTTGAGCACTCGTGGCATTTAGGTCAGGTCCTGGAAAAGGGCCAATGTGGTCCCTATTTTCAAGAAGGGGAGGAAGGAGAATCCCAGTAATTATAGGCCAGTCAGTCTCACCTCCATCCTTGTAAAGGTCTTTGAAAAGATTATAAAGGATCGTATTTGTGGGAGTCCAGTGGGAAATATAATGCAGCAGGGAAACCGGCATGGATTTGTAGCAGGTAGATCATGCCTGACCAATCTGATTTAATTTTATGACAGGGTCACAAAACACTTAGACACAGGAGTAGAGGTAGATGTCATTTTCTTGGACTCTAGCAAGGCTTTTGGTAAGGTATCTCATCCTATTCTCATAAATAAATTAAGAGGCTGTGACATAGATGTTTACACAGTCCAGTGGGTGGCAAATTGGCTTAGTGGTCACACACAGAGAGTGATAGTAGATTGCTAGGTATTGACCTGGAAGGATGTGGGTAGTGGGGTCCCGCAGGGTTTGGTCCTCGGAGCAGTACTCTTCAATATCTTCATCTGTGACTTGGATGTGGGTGTGAAGTGGACTCTGTCCAAGTTTGTAAATAATAATATATTGTGGGGTGAAGTGCACACTTCAGATGGTGGGAATGATTGCAGGCAGACCTGGACAGGTTAGGAAAGTTAGAAAGGGATTGGAGATGCTCTGTTCATCAGGGAGCCTCTTGGGATAACGAGGAACAGTGTTCACAAACTCCTACCTTGGGCGTCTTTAAGAGAAGGCTGGATAGGCATCTGGCTGGGGTCATCTAACCCCTGCACTCTTTCCTGCCTAGGCAGGAGACCAGACTTGATGATCTGTTGAGGTCCCTTCTGACCTTTTGCATCTATGAATCTGTGAACATTGAACAAACCCAGCCCCAGGGCTGACCTTGGGGAACTCCACTTGATATCAGCTGCCGACTAGACATTGAGCCATGATTACTACCCTGTTAGCCCAATGCTTAAGCCAGTTTTCTGTACACTTTACAGTACATTCATCCAGCCCACATTTCCTTAGCTTGCCTGCATGAATGCTGTGGAAGACCATATCAAAAGCCTTCCTAAAATTAAGGTACACCATATCCACTGGTCTCTCCATGTCCACAGAGCCAGTCATCTCATCATAGAAAGCAATCAGGTTGGTCAGACATGACTTGCCCTTGGTGAATCCATGTCAAAATGAACAGAAGTGTTTTAACAAGCTGACGTGATTTGATTTGGAGAGGTCCAGTCAGAAATAGTGTGTAAATGATGAAAATTCCTGATCAGCTCTACCATAAAATGATTTTAGATTAGCAAACTATGTACCCTTTAATGATATTTCCCTACAGAAAGACAAACTCTTCCTTCAATAGCACTGTCACTTTGAGGTACAACATTTTCAGAGCTCCTTAACTAATATAAGAGCCTAATTCCCATTTTTAGAAGTGATTTGGGAACAGAAACTTCACTGAAAATCAGTGAGACTTGAAAGTCTAACAGCCTGGGTGACTTTAGAAAATGATGTTTAAGGTTCTAAGAAACTGAAGTAGTTTCAAAGATGATACTCTATGATTTTCCATCAGTTATAAAGGTTTTCAAAGCCAAGCTTCTCCAAGGGGCTGTCATAGCACGAGTATGTCAGAACTAAGGGGTACATAAATTTTTTCTTTTGCAGATCACTGTTTACACTGAAGTGAAGGGGTAGGGGAAAACCCACTCCATTGCCAGTCTGCCTCTAGCTAAATTTCTATTAGCTCGATTTTCCCTTTTCATTGTCACTTATTTTAAACCAGTGAGATTTTGTCTATACTAATGGACTTACTCCTTATTTATATTGAAGAAATCTCTCCCTGCCCAGAGCCTTCTCCTCATTCTAGAGTCCCTTGTAAAGAAATAACCTGGATACAATCATGTTATTTCCACAGTAGTGTTACCCCCCTGAATTACCTGCTCAGAGTTGGAGGCATCAGCTTTCATTGTGTCATGGATGCAGCAGCCTCATTTTCCAGCAGCATTTGAGAGTTGGGCAATTCTATGGGACTCTTCCTCTTCAGCCAAATATTGCAATTCTGCCATTATCTCTAACCAAGAATCCTTACCTCGTATCTCCAGATGTTCTAAAATGCATGCTTCCTCCTCTCCTGCTTTCCAGATATTAAGAGAAAGCTTTGCTGAGACCATTGTTGAGAAAGCTTTTCTGAAACCATTTGCTGAGACCATTACAGTCCACCAGATGCCAGAGATTAAACATCCGCTATGTACCAAGAGATAACACACACACACACAAAAAACCCACTGGCTCATCATTCAATAAATCTGTTCTTATTTTATGCTATTATGGTTTGTGCTGAGTTCTCTGTATTTTATTTCAAAATAAATACGTCAGCAGTTGTAACGGGAAAATATATTTGCTCATTTGAAAAGGAGAAAGCGAATGGATAGCAAGAGAGAAAGGAAGGAGAGAAAGGTGGATGGACAGATAAATTTGACATCATCTTTTATTCACTTTTTGCCCATTTCTGCTTCTTGGAGCTGACTTGTTAATGTGACATATATCAATTGCCTATCTAGCTGCAGGGTATTTTTTAATAATAATAATCTAATTACAGGTGGAGTGTGAACTGTCAGCAAGGTACCAGGTACCTGTGGGGTTGAAAATAAAATTAAACTTCTCCTGACTTAAGCACAAAGGGACAACCCAGGACAGCACAAAAAGTGGAACGTGTTATTGGTGGGAATATGAAACTCAAAACACAGGAGAAAAGGGCAGATTTGTGTGTCTACTCTGACTGCCCTGTGGAGGAGGCATCAGATAGAAGGGTCTGGTTTTATTATGGGAGGTGGGAGTGTGGACTTGTTTGGAAGCAGCCACAGCACTATTGATAGAACCCCTCTTTGGAATAGGGACTGCCTATTTCCTATTTGTATTTGTGGTCCCCTAATTTCTGTTTGGATGCCTGCATACACTGCCACACTACAAATAATTATCAAAACAACAACCATCCTGTCAATCTGCTTACTATAGTGTTAACTGATTTTCTGTCTTTTCTTCCCTTCTCTGCCTGTTACATCTTTGTTATGGCTTAAATTGTGGGGCAAGACATACCTTTTTACTGTTTGTCAGTATAATGTTTTACTATATAATCCTGATCTTTGAATTCAGCCTTGGTATGCTTATAGATGTTAAACTATAACAATACACGTAATGTAGTAAAATGGTGTTCATTTATCCCAGTAAAAGACAACAGACAAAAGCACGAGGGTGAGATTTGCAGATCTCAAACACCTAAATTCCCTCCCTTTCCACTCTGGAAATTCATCTTTCCCAACAAGCTTTGCAGTGAGATTAACAAGAGACAGAAAGAGAGGCAGAGCAAGTATAGAGGACAATGTAGAGTTTTCTCATAGGAACAGCCACTTTAACAGCCCTGCAGGGCCTCCACAATCAGACCTTTTCAGGAAGGAATGTAATTTATAATAAATGATGTCCATAAACCCAATGAATTTGCTACTTCAGATGTTCCCACTGATTTACATTTGGAACCTCAGTGGTAGCTGGAGAGCCTGGCAGGTTAACAAAGTGGCATATTTCGTGAGGAGCAGCAGTCACACTCACAATGCCTATGGGAAGCATAGCTGTCATGGCAATAAAATGTTTAGTATACAGAGGAACAGAAGGGCACTATCTAGCCTGTTTTTAATCTTCTGGCTTCTGACGGTTAAAGCGACTGGCAGCATGAGACACCAGATCTTTGTAGACATCCAACTCCCTTACTCTGATTTTTATTTTTTTGCTATCCAGATAAGATTGCTATCACAGAGCCTGGAGATCTTGGCAAAGGCAATGAGAAATAGTAATGCTCTGATCTCTATAGGTCTGATCATTTAGGAAGGCTGCTACCCATTGTGGAGGAAAATGACAAGGCAAGAAAAAAGTTCAAAGCCAGCCTTTATAATTCTGTCTTTCTCCACTGGAATGCTAATATTGAGCAATTCAGAACTCATATATCCATGGTCTGTGGTCATCACAAATAGAGATATCTGATTCATTCTTTGATGCCCTTAGACCTGTGGTGGATGATTTTCCGTATTGGCCAATAAAAAGAAAGGGCCTCTCTTAACAGGAAAAACTTTGTGAATTAGTCTAATGTGGTACAATTGCTACCTTTGAATGTTTTCTTACATGAGTTGATAAGATATAGACAGAATTCGTCTTGATTAATTTTGGACCAGGTTCATGCTCTCTGTAGTGGTAACTCCTAGAGAAAGATGTATGTGTTTCTGTTTGTGTTCCTGTATCTTCCCAGAAGTCACCCAGTGAACAAAAGGCAAAAGACCAAACCACAAAGTTGAGACCCACCCAATTCCAGATGTGACCATTCCCAAAGTTCAGGGTGTCTGAATCAAGTTGTAAAGTATCTATATCAGAGACTTTATCTCATCCTGCTCTTAGGTTGAAAGATACCCAATGGTCATCTGAACTGTGTCCATGATTCATTCTATCCTGAAACTGTTTTCTATTGTCTGCAAAGCACATACAGATTGACCACTGAGTTTCTTCCATTTAGGTATCACAAGGCATGTCTACACAAGATGCTGATTTCACAGCAGCTGGAAAATACTGTGCAGTAGTGCATCACAGCACAGAAAGTGCTAATAGCACTTGTATAGATGGAGAAATGTGCATCAGTGCACAGATAATGGCAGCAGTGCACTTTTAAACTAAAGCATCTCCAAGGTGCTTTAGTTCAAAAGCACACCACCGCTATTTTCCTTGCGCTGGCACACATTTTGCCACTTATGCAACTGCATGTATTTCAGTGCTGGGCGCTTTTCAAAGCACCTGGAGCTGCAGCATCTACATATGTAAAAATGCCCAGTGTGTCTAAGTACCGAGCAGGCAAGAGCCTAGAACTGGCAAATTGAAAATACTAAGATCATGGAGTTTTCACTTGTCTCTAGGGCTAAGGCATCCAACTCAGGACTTTACATTAGGTACCTTTATCATCTTAGGATCGAAAATGCTCAAATTGGATTTGTCTACCTGAATCAGGACACAAAACTCCTACAAAGTCAGTGTAGTCACTAAAAAGAACAGAATACCCTGTTGCCTTATCAGTATGTATTTTAGTTCAAAAGCAGACTGCCGCCACTTTCTGTGCATTGATGCACATTTTGCCACTTATATAACTGCAGGTGCTCGGTGCTGTGGTGCATGCATGTATAAAAATGCCCTAAAGGTTTAGTTTTTATTCCAGTAAAGAATGAAAATGAATGTTGAAACTCCATAACACTTTCCACACATCCAGTTTGTTATGTGGTATCCTGCTGTAACTCCTATTGTTTTTTGATGTGATATGTAGGAAACAGAGCAAAATGAATTTCTTCCTGAGTGAATTGTGGCCACCTCTGGAGTGGAGCTTGGCAGCTCTTCAGCAGTGTTCCAACACTGTAATTGCATAGGCTAAAAAAGGAAGCACACCATTCCCGGTTGACATGACCATTTAGGTAGGCAGAAGGTAGTTCCCTGAATTTGATTTTTCCCAACTCACATACCTTGCCTTCTGAAAAATGCCAGGAATCTTTAACTATCACTGGTAGGCAGGAGCTCAGTACTATAACTGATTTGAAATGCAGAACCCCCAGCAACACAACATCCCTAATAATGTATCAGAGATACTGGGTCAGTTCTGATTCAGAAAGAACCAGAAAAATATATAAATATGTGTGTGTTATGGCCTGTTTTTCTGCTAACAAACTAGAAATGGAATTCAGGGTGTCAAAGTATCAGTGTCTCTGGCCTGGTAGGCAACATGATCTCTACAGGCAGCATTTTAAATGAAAGTGTACAAATAACTAATCTCATCAAAATGCATTCATAAATAATGATCAGAGAATCAAGATCATATGATTTGTTATTTAACAAGGAGTTGATCCAGCACAAAGCAGCCAGAAGCACTATTTATGAGCCCCTTTGCTCTGACTTAGCTCTGATATTCTTTTACTTTAACCAGCTGCAAATGGTCCATGCAGGTAAAACTCTATGCAAGCATACAAATGCAGAGGCTGATGTATGAGAGATGTTTAGTGCAAAGTCCAAAATATCAAACCTGATGCAAATAGTAAGCAAGAATCATTTGGGGCATCTCTATATGTTCACTCATGTGCCTTATATACTGCACATTTAGTTGAGTATTTGCTTAGTAAAGTACTAACTAAATGCACAGTAATTAGATGCCCTGAGAAGTAGCTCTAGCACATGGTTATTTTGTGATGCTTACTATGCATTAGCTCAATAACACTGAGCAGTAAGCTATTAGCATGTTTTTTAACCGCCATCCTACTTCATAGTGTTATTAGGCTAATGTGCAGTAAGTGTCTCATGTAGATGCGCCCTTGGTATTGTATAATCAGACAACAGATAGGTTGGGCTATATTAGGGGCATCAAATATATGGCCCATGGGCCAGATCAGGTTTGCAGAGCTGGTCCACCTAAATTGTTAGGAGTCTGGCAGGATACTGGATGCTGGGGGGATGGCCACTGGAGTGTATCCTGCTGCAGAATTTGGAGGACCTGGACTCAGCTGGACATAGTAATTGGTGGGGGTGAGCGAGGGTTGTGCAGAAACAACCCTTGCTTTCTCTGCTACCACCTTACCTTGGATCCATCCATTCCCCACATTTGTGCTGCCACCCACTCTCCTACCAGACCATATGCTTTCTCCCCCATCCACTCTGCCACCAATTCCCCCACCCAAACTGCTGTCTACTCCCCTACAGGTGCAGCTGTCTCCTCCCACACATGTTGCTACCTGCTCCCCTGCCCATGCTACCACTCAGTGCTCAACCCATGTCACTGCCTGCTCTTGGCCCCACCACAGCTGTGGCTAGCTCTATAGATCTGGTCTGGAAGAAGTCCTGTGGTCCAGATCTAATTTGGGGACTGGAGGGAGTTTGACACCTTTGAGCTACAGGTTTGGGGAACAATAGGTTAATTAAATTATCAGTCTGCTTAGAAACAGACCAGTTGTAGATTGGTAAATGTTCTATGTCAAATTTTCAGTCTCTGCTATAGTGGCTCTTGGCATCCAGAAGCGGCGAGAAAACTTAGCCAAAAAGTTATCTGGGGAGTCCCCTGGCATGATAAAAATCTTTAAGCAGAATGATGCTCTAGTGAATTCTCAGCCAGGAAGACTAAGGCTCCCGACTAGTCAAGAAAGTGGCTTACAAATGCAGCTAGTTGGAAAACAACATCCACAGGAAATTTAGACAAAAAGATTTCCATCAAGAGTTTTCCATAGCATAGAAGTTTTCTTTTTTAAATTTAAAACTTTAAAACCAGAAAGATTTAGCCAGATATACGAAAGGTTTTTTTCTGAAACATTTAAACAAAATGATTCTCTTCAGTAAATATAAATTTAAATCATTTTCTTTGCCAAACTAAACCAAAACATTCTGGTGTCCCTTGATGTTCTATGATCTTCACTTACACTAAGCTGTTGCAAAGCATCATAGGTTACCTGGATGGGGTGCATCATGTAAGATCCAGTCTGGCAAGAAGCCTTGGCAATATGGAAGAAATAGAAGCATGGCACGTGGGGGGTGGGGGCAGGGGTGCTAGTACATATAACAAGGTCATGATGCACACATGATGAAAATTTCTCTTTGTGTGGCTTAATGGCATCACACATTACACATACACGATTTTGGGGGGTTAAATGAATTTGCATAATTGCAAATTAAACATCCAAATGTAGCTTAGTTTGCAATGTTGCAACTTGGATCATTGCAGCCATTACTCAGATTGCCTCCTGGGCAGAGGTGCACAGCCTCTGCAGAAAGAAAGAATTGGGACCCTTGCTGCTTCTGCCTTCATCAGGCTCCTGCAACTGGCAGGATATTTGAGATCACCCAGGAACAGGCTGGCTTTCCCTTGGGGCAGCATGGGGAGGCAGCAGGATGTGCTGGCAGCCAGAGAAGATGGCAGGGATGGTGCACAGGGCATAGGGCCACCCAGGTGGGCTGCTAGCTTTCCCAAGCCTGCCCTGGCTTCCAGCATCCTGTACATTGTCCCCACCACCGTCTCTCACCACCAGCACAACCAGTCACCCTCCTGCCACCTCCTTGCACTATCCAAGGGGAAAGCCAGCCCATTCCCATACAGACCCAAGCATCCTGCTGGCCACAGAAGCCTGATGAAGGCAGAAGTGGTAGTGGGGACTGATCCTGTTTTTCTGCAGAGTCTGCCTGCCTCTCCTGTGGCTGGGGGCATGAGCTGACAGATTAATGGCACAGATTAATGACCCTCTAGCCATGGGAAAGGTGGGCAGGTTCCTCCAAAAATAAAAAAGGATTTGTCCTGTCACTGCTTCTGCCTCCAGCTGGCATCTGGGGCCACCAGGACAATAACGTATATACAGTGATGGAAAAATAAAGTCCACAGTTTCAAATAAAAACTCACTGTTTCAATTTAGGGGGCATAGAATGCAACCCTAAGGACTAAAATGCCATCACATGTACAAATACCCAAGGTCTCTTAACTAGAACTCCTGTGAGGTATTGCATCATCATTGCTTAAAGTCAATGCAAGAAACCATGCCATTCACCAGAGCTTCTAGCACGTGCCGGTCTACCAAATGTTGCCATTGTCCACAGGAAGGTTAGTCAGTGATTGAGACAGGTTTTGAAGGGTCCTCAGTGGTTCTCACCTGCCACGGCTGCTGAAATAAACATGTTTAGTGGGAAAGAAGATATATGTTCTGTCCTGCCTGGTCCCCTCCTTTGGTCCTTCTGTGCATCTTCCTGTTTTGGGGCTCTGCCTCCCCTACACCCCACCTAGCACCAACTGATGATGTCGTATCCCAGTCTTCTGGGTTTGGTCATGGTCTTGGTACACACCTTGGCCATTCAAAATGGTAAGCCATGTATGGATGTCAGCTCGCCTCACTCAGCACTTGTCTAAGTGGGACTGACTTAGCTGCTGTCTGTCCCCAGGTTACCTGGTCTCCTGGTGTTGGTCTCACTTTTTTTTGGTTTGTCATTGCTGTGACATGGACACCTGTCTCACATTCTCTCTGCAGGCTCTGAGATGGCCCAATCTGCTTGGAAGACTTCTGGAATCCATGGATCTGATTATGGTAAGTAATGTTGCCCTTCTGGGCTGCCACCATTTGCCCTCTGTGTGGCACGGCTCCGCCCTCAGATGCTGAGTGCTAACAGGAGAACTCACTTCCAGTCCCCCAGGCTTCCTGTTCATCAGGGTTTTATCCCCGGTTCTGTGGGCTGGCTGGCAAATTGGCACCAGCACATGGCCATAAAGTATGACCACACTGGTGCAGGAGCCGATTCCGGCTCCTCCCAGCTCAGGTGTTTCTTTGGGGGTTTTTTTTCTTCTGCTGTAGCGTTTTCTTTTGTCGTGGCTCTGTGCCCACTGCTCCCTCAGCTCAGTGCAGTCTTGTGCCAGCTCCACACATCTCCAACCCCAGGTGAGTTCCCCTCTGAGGTTTTATCTTTATCACAGTCAACAATATAAGTTTTATTTGGGAATGCCAAAGCCTTTCATTTTCATTTAAAATGACAGTCTAGAAGGGAAAATATTTCTAAATTGACTGTCAGGGAAAAAATTTTAATCTTTCTGAAATTCAACTGTGTGTTTATCTGACAAATAGGGAATGTCTACACCTGATGGTTTAGTGTGCATTAGCCTAAGTTAATGTGCATTAAGGGTACACATCTACATTTGAGTGTACTTAAATGCACATTAAAACTGGTGAATTTAGGCCAGTCTACAGTGAGGACCAGATGGAGCAGGACATCAGAGAGCAAGCAGAGGGGTTGAAGGACCTCCATCAGCGGATATACTATGACTGGACCTCAGAGGGCTGATGTCAGGCCAACCAGAACCCTTCACCTGCAAGTAGGTGGGAAAGGAGAAAGGGAAAAGCCAGTGATGGCACTCCCCTTGCAGGGCAGGACTGCTCTTTGGGATCTTACAGAGACAGTGTATGATTTTTTTCCCCCTATTATTTACTGTTTTCTCTGGAGGATTCCTTTTTTTTTTTCTGTTTGTACTTAACCTCTGCTGGAAGCTATGTTTGTGTTTGGGGTCTGTACCTGAATGGGCCAGCTTGACCTCAGAGGTGTTAGCAGGAGAACCAGGATCCAGGACTGTGGGTCTGTTAGGATCAGACTTAACTAGCCCAGTCAGGAGAAGACAGTACACCAGCTGGTGTTTGCCATGTCAGATTCAACAACTTAAGTGGCTTGCTAAGAACAAGGATGATGTCAACACACTAAGGACCAAAGCCCTACAGCACCTATCCTCAACAACATATGAAAGTGCATTAATACTGTGTCTATTGACTGACTTGGAACTAACTTTCGTCCCAAGTCAGTCCACACACAACATTAATGTGCTTTAATGCCTGCACATGTAGATGCCTGCCTAAACCCATTTAATGCGCATCAAGCTAATGCACAAATTTAAGTGTCCTTAAATCCATGTGTAGATGCGCCATAGACTGCATTTTCAATGGACAGCACACATATTTTTAATGAAAAAAAATTTGGCTACAAACTTTTCAACCATCCCTGTTGTAACTATTTTTCTTCCTATCTCCCACCAAAAAGGATAATCATGAACTTTGAAAAACTGAGGTCTCCTATTTTTTTCTCTCTCATACATTTATGTACACTAATGAGAATCAAGAATAACATACTTAAAGAAAAAGGAGGTTTGTTAACATACCTCCTCAGATTAAATCAGAATTCTGAAGTCTTTAACACCCCAGCAATAGACTAGATTCTAATGCAGTCCAAGACCACTTTTTACTGCATTAGCCCTTTAAAGATGACTCAGATTAAGTATGAATATAATTTACTGTTTCTATGAGAAACAGCAAATTATTTTGCTGAAATAGTATAAATTAGCTGTAGTGCAAATATGAATCAGGGCCAGTTGTTAATTTGAGTAGGTTCTCATTTCCACTCTGGTAACATAATGGAGCCTAATCTTGCTCTGACCTGCTATAATACCAACTCTGGAGCAAGGACAACAGAATCCCTGTGGTTGGCACCTACAGCCTCTAAATTCAACACTTTAGATAAATTGTTAATGACCTCCTACCCTCCTGGAAAGAGACAACTGTCCAAAGATAG
This sequence comes from Crocodylus porosus, assembly GCF_001723895.1. Taxonomy (NCBI): domain Eukaryota; kingdom Metazoa; phylum Chordata; order Crocodylia; family Crocodylidae; genus Crocodylus; species Crocodylus porosus. The sequence continues at coordinate 76,823,880 of NW_017728943.1, read as the reverse complement.
CCATGGGGTAAAACCTGCCCTGGCTTACAAACAGGCCCCAACCTCAAACAGCGTCTCTTAAGCAACAGATTAGCCAACTACCATTCTCACTGAGGTACCAGGCCTTGCAGTAGGCCCAAATGCCAGCTGTGTACCCCCATTTATAGAGACCATATCATCAGTAGACAGAATAACATGGGATATAACATCCAGAGTTCATTCATTTGCAACTGTACCAATATCATTTATGCCATCACCTGCTTATAGTGTCCTTCTGCTGTCTACATTGGACAGACAAGGCAATCCGTAGACATAAGAATGAATGAACACCAGTCTTACAGCAGCTCTAGAAAAACACAGAAGCCTGTGGCAGAATACTTTAACCTCCATGGATGTTCCATTACTGAGCAGAGGGTAGCTTTTCTTAGGCTGCAAAACTTTCAAAACCAACTTGAACACAAAATTGTGATGCAAGAAATCATCCACAGACTGGATTGTGTTAAGTATGGCATGCATAATCCACAGACTGGATTGTGTTAAGTAAACAGGGACTATGGATTCTTATCCCATTTTCTATATTAAGTTTTGTGACTCCTTTTTTCTCATGGGTTCATTGCTTGCTTTTTTACCTCTCCCAGCATTGCCCCCACTCCCTGACCTTCCTCCCATCTTGCCTTATGTATTGAAATCACTCCCTTCATTTTATACACTGCTCTATGTCCTTTCAGAGCATCTGATAAAGTGATCTTGAGCTCATGAAAGCTTTATATAGCTCTTATTTAGTCAGTCTATAAGGTGTAAATCTACCCTGCCTTCTGAATAATATTTAGACCCATTTTAAAGATGTTAGAGTATTATAAGGAGACCATAGTGTAAACCAGTGGTACCCTGTGGGCTGGATGAGTGGTATGGGGCCATTCTTCTGGCCAGATCAGGCTCCATGCCAATTTGCCCATCCTTGTGCACCTGGATTGGGCCCCACACCCTTCTGCAGGCCCTGTGGGTTGCTCCCACACCACCCCTGTCCAGCCCACCATGCTGGTATTGTGTCCTGCACTACCTCCATTGGGCTCTGTATGCCCAATATAGCATAGGAACAATAATTGTTGCTACTACTCCCCCACCAACAATTTTTTGGACTTGGCAGGAGCCCTGTCATCTGGATAACATGGCTTCACGGGTCCAATTTGGTTTGCGAGCTGGGCATTGAGGCACCCTGGTGTATACAAGAAGTTGGCAAATTGTATTTTAACTGGGTTGGCTGAACTGTTTTGCAGGAATTCTGAAACACTTCATTTCTTCACAAATGCAGGGAAATAAAGTGTATGGAAAACCCTGTGCAGTGAGGAGCTTGAAAGTGGAATCCTTTTTTTCCTGAGCTGGTGTAACCCATGAATAAGCGTGTACTGTAAGGTCCTCGCACCTTCCTAGACCCCTTTCCCTCCTTTTTGCTATGACCAGTCTTTAGACAATATGTCTGTTCTAACTCCAGTTAGTGAGCTTTAGCTCAAGCTGTAGTAGTTCTTGCTGCTAGCTCTGGGAGTCCCCTGTATAGTGTGTGATGTTACAGTAAAGTTAGGGGCCCTCACCACTCCTTTATCTGCAATGTAAATAAATCAATCAGAGACTAAGGGCACTTACAGCAGTTACATTTTTTACATAATGAGGCCCCCAAAAGTGCTCTAAAACCATAATATAACAAATGTTCATGGCTGCAGAGCACTTTTAAAATGGCGGATCATGCAAAAAATAATCCTAACTAAATCAGCTATCAGATGAAGGTGCTGTAGGGCAGAGCAAATCTCCTGAAAGTTAACCCCTTCAATGCACCAATGTATGGGTTCACTGGGGGGTTAACTTTCAAGAGATTCCGCCCACATCCCACATGCCTTTGAATGGGGCTGTACTGTAGCCTAGGGCAGGCAGAGCTTCTCTTGTCTGCCTGTCCCAGCAACGGGCCAGCTCTGCCCCATGACTGTCAGTGACAGCCTTTCATTCCAGCTCTGCTTCCTCCCTCCAACCACCTGACAGCCACAGCTTGGCTGATGGGAGGGAGATGGGGATGGTGTCTCTCCCCTCTGGGAGAAGAATTCCTGAGTCAGCCCCATGCGGGGCAGAGGGGAGCAGTCTCTTTCCCTGTGATTCCCCCAGGGAGTAAGGAGTCTTTCTCCCTGTAGACAACCTGCACATTCACACTACAAGTGCAGGGTTGGGGGAGGGTGTTCCCTACCCAGAATTTCCTCTGGTACCAGACAGAAGTGCAGTCTCTCTCCCTGGGAGTCTCCTGTGTATGTGTATGTGTGTGGGGGGTGGGGCGGCTGTCTGTGGGGAGAGAGCCTGGTGGGACCCAACAGGTAGAGCCAGCAGGCAGCTGGTCAAATAGTGCTGCAGGGGGTAGGGGAGCCCTGCCCAGCTTCCCTGTCAGTACCCACACAGGGGAATCCCAGGTAGAGAGACTGTGGCTTCCCTATCAGTACATGCGGGGTGGGGCTACAGTTAGCCCCCTCTTAGCACTCTCCTGCAGGACAGGGAGCCTTATGACCATGCAGTGAGGTGTGTGACAGTGCCCCCTGCTTCCTGGCCTCAGCCAGTGCATGGAGCCTCTGAGTTTTCACCACCAAACACTGAATATCTGTTAGGTTTGATCACACTGTAACTTTAAACACTTTGTGTAAAGGGCAAAAGTTTTGGCAAGATCAGAAGTGTCTTCCATTCACTTGTGTAGGTGCCCAAAGGGGCTTTCTATATGCACAAAAGCAGCCTGAATGATTTGCTTGAGTGCTGGAAAACTGCAGGAATCCAAAGAAGAAGTCTTCTCACTAGGCTGTAGAGAGGCTGTGGGCCAAATATTCTCACCTTAAGGTGGGTAGAGGAGCAGAAGTTTTGTGTAACAGTAGATCCTCTGGCCTTTCTTTGGCTCTAATTCCAGAGCCAGTCCAACCTGAGTGCCTTGTTCTCTTCCCTCTGACTCACTGGGGACCCCTTCCAGTCACAGAAATGGGAGAAGGACTTGAACCTTGCAGCAACAGAACCTTATCAATGGAACAAACTCAAAGATGTGGAGAGGCCAACTCATTTCAAACCAAGAGCTGAGTTTGGACATTCCTCCCACCCCTCCCTTTCCCTTAGTACCATATTTTCATGCATATAGTCCGCGGGCTATACACGTTTTTACAAACTTGATAGATGGGTGCGGGCTATACAAGGGTGCGGGCTATGCAGAGTCTTTAGAACAGCATAGCCCATCCTCACTCGTTCCCCAGCGGAATTTTCTTGAGCACAGCTGGTGGCGGTGGTGGGGAGCGGGGCTACCTCCCCCCCGCTCCCAGCTCCTCATCCCTCCTCTCCCTTGCATCACTTTTAGCTGGCTCCAGCTCCGAGTTTGCAGTGAGCCCCGGCAGAGCCCCCGCTAGCGGCCATGTCTCAGGGGAAGGCTGCAAGTGGGCGGTGAGAGTCTGCAGTGAGCCCCAGCAAAGCCTGCATTTGCAAGACATGGCCACAAGCGTGGGCTCTGCCAGGGCTCCCTGCAGATTCTCACCACCCACCTGCAGCCATGTCTCAGAAGGAAACTGCAGGTGGGCGGTGAGAGTCTGCAGCAAGCCCTGGCTCCAGCTCCAGCTCCGGCTCCAGCTCTGGCTCCGGCTCCGGCAGCCATGCCCAGCATAACCCGCACTTGCGGCCATGTCTCGGGGGGTGGGGAATACATAGGTGCGGGGAATACTTGTGTGTGGGGAATACACAGACTATTTTACGAAAATACAATTTTCCGCGGGTTATACATGGGTGCGGGTTATATCAGTGTGCGGGCTATATGCACGAAAATATGGTAATAGCACCGACTGGATTCTATGATTCAAAGAAAAGCTTTCTTTCTCCATCCCAACCCCCAAATTTACTAGTTGTTTGATCCTGCTATGATGTAGTCTTCCTCTACAGAGCTAGCATTTTGACTCTGTGGCAGGATCAAACAAAAGATGGGTTAGGAGGTATAATATGCTAAGCAGCTTTGGTATCTGGGAAGGGGAAGAAAATAAATGAAGAATAAAACCATTTCTGAAATGTAAATGGGTTGAAGTTTGAAACCTTAAGGGACTGGTAGTGTAACCCCCATATGAAAATCTATTGCTAGTACTTTTATCATCATTAATTAGAGGAAGGAATTTGATACTGTGGATCCTGGATTACAATTCTAAATGGATATTTCTAGTTCTATCCCTGGATTTGTGAATTACACAAAGTAAACTGAGTGATAACACAAAACGAGATAAAGTTTGCACATGCAATTGGATATCAAAACCGGGTATAGACAAAAAACTCTATTTTCCAAACAGAGAAATTCTTGATGAATTAGACTTCATTCTCACCTGGATAAATTCCCAAAGACTCATCAGATAAGGACTTGAGAATCTGGCCCAGTACTAAGGAGTAAGACCTGGACATTTTGCTTATTTGTAATATACAAGGGATACTATGCTCCATATAAAGTACAGCAAAGCACAGTGTATGGGCCTATTTTCCCTTTATAGTTTAAGCCACTTTACAGGTTAAAGTTTCATGGACAGAAGTTCAAAGCCTTAAATGATAGTAAGCTGCCTAACTCCCACTATAGGTCAAAGAAATCTAGCTGCCTTTTGTGCCTTTGAAAATGTCCCTCTATGCTAAATATACCTACTCCTGTTTGAAGCTTCTGTATTCTGCCAGAGCAGTGAAAAGCATCTTAGAATAAATGAGAATCAAACACTATATGGGGAGATGAAAAACAGGTAATGACCCAGAGCTAGTACAGATACAAAACAGTTACATACTAGAGTATCAGGGAAGAATGTATGGGACATAAATATGTGGAAAAAAAATAAGGTGCAGAAATTGACTGATGGTAATGGAGAGAAAATTGAAATTTAAAAGCTTTAGAAATGGAAATGAATGTTTTTATCCACCAGTCACAGTCAGGTGAGGAAGAGAAGAGCCATCAATAAGGGTATGACAGAGAGGAGATGGCTCAGTTCCAAGAGCTACAAGTTCTTCAGAAAGGCTATGAAAGTATCACATCCTCCATGTAAAAATGTTATTATTCTGTCCAATTTGGAAAGAGGGAAAACAAGTCATGGAATCAGAAAGAGACTTGTTTGGCCACACACAATGAGTCAGCTGGGGAAACAGGCCCTTAAAGCGTGGCACAAATGGGACTCGAGCCCTGGAAGATTAAATCTGAGACCCAGCTCTTTTATCTAATAGGTAAGACAGCTGCAGAGAGCAGTCACATTTGGATACAGAGATGGGACAGGGTGTTTTAGGGACAGAGCAGAGAGCTGGGATAAGGAGCTTCCTACCACCTGTGTAGGGAAATGGCTGGGTACCTGAGGCAAAGTGGAAGCAGTGACTTTCCACTTGCCATCATGACCATAAACATGTGACTGCTGGCAGCAGCTGTTTTTTTCACTCCTTCTTCCTCCCCAAGATAGTGTGCAAGGTATTTGTCCTCCACCAGTTATGCCCCTGCTTCCTACACCTTTTGAAGTACCCTTTCCAAGTTCAACAACCCCTTATTCTCTTCTTTATACCTCACCACACAACCCATATATTTCTTTTCTTTTTATTTCTACTGTGAAATAAAATTTTCACCAAAGATACAATAATTGGGTATCTTTTGTTCCATAAAGATTCTGACAAGCCTTTCCATGATGCCAGAGCCATTCTGTTAAGTGCAGCAGCCTCAGTGGGCTTGTGCCTTTTCCAACTGTTATAATGTGTATCTTCAAAATAAAATTACATATAGAAAGACAGTGAGGAGAATGATGGGGAGGGGTGAGACAGGGAGAGAAAAAGGGATGAAAAGGAGAAAATCAAGGAGGGGGTGAGCAAGAGAGTGGGAGGGTGATGTTCTCACTATGTATTCCCAGTCTGAAGCTCTACCAGTGCCACTATGCATGCAGCATTTTAATAACATGCTTTTATTTAACAGTAGCAAAACAATTTTAGACTTACTGAATCCTGAGAGCAAAAGGCATGTCAGTGCCAGGCATTGTGCACAGAGTCAAAGAAGCATCTCCTCCAATGAGTGAGGCAGCAGGAACCAAAAGGAATAACAAAGGATTGCTGAAAAGCAGAGGAAAAGTTGTAATAGTATCAAAGAAAGATCTTCTGCCAGGTCATATCATCATAAAGTAAACATAGAGTGCAGAAGTTGCCAGCTGTGCTCTACAGGCCTTTCCAAAGGTCCAGCGCAAGCCTAGAATATCAGTTACCTGCCTACTTAGGAATCCATACTCCAAATATAAACATAAATAGGAGGCTGACTGCACTTACAGTCCCACTGGTGTAAATTTGGAATAGGTCAGGAGGCCAGTGGAATTAAGCTAGTATAAAGACACTGAGATGTGAGCTATGCCCCACATATCCATTATTCCATGTCACAGTTTAATATATTCTGCATAGTTTCTTTGTAACAATGATGATGATGATGATATATGTGTTTCTATCAGCATCCAGAATCTCCAAAAAATCCATTGTTTTGGAAACATCTTCCATATAGAGACAACAGCTGAACCTGGAAAGATACATCTGATCCTTCACTCAAGATGGATTAGACTAGACATCCAAAGGCACTACTTCACAGTCAGGACGTCTAGGATCTGGAACCAGCTTCCAAGGGAAGTGGTGCTGGCTCCTACCCTGGGGGTCTTTAAGATGAGGCTTGATGTCTACCTGGCTGGGGTCATTTGAGCCCAGTTTTTCTCTCCTGCCCAGGGGTCAGACCTGATGATCTGCAAGGTCCCCTCTGACCCTACTTCTATGAATCTATGAATTGTCAACTCAGTGGCTGCATCTACATGAAACACTGACTGCTCAGTATCCTGTAACTACTGCACAATAGCCTCGCATGGCAACAACCATGATGTGATGCTACTGTGCAGTAATATTAGGCTACTGTGCAATAACATCACAAAAAAGACATTTTGGGGGGCTACTGTGAAGTAACTCAGGTTACCGTGTGCACTGATGCCAGTCCAAGAGACTGTGATATGAAATAACAATAGTAGTAGTACTGTAGTAGCAGTAGCATCTAGTACCAATGGCACTCCAGTTGAAAGGCAGTAGCACTAGATGATGAAACAAGAAATGCTAGCTGAGAGGAGAAATCTCAGGCTATGTATTAAAAACTCTTAGAAGAGTCATCGAGCTACTGAACAGCATGGTTTATAAGAAAAAGGCGCATGAGCTCACAGCACTGGCTGGAACAGGCTACTGGGCAATTCCAAATATCATTAGCAATCATTAGAAACAGAGCCAGCCAGATGTGTGATTGGAGATTTTATTAAAACAACATCTGGTTTTTTTCACCTGTTGTGTTAGGAAGGCTATCAGTACATCTAGGCAAAAGTAAGCAGATTTCCTTGGTAAAGTTTTGAACTAAAATGTCCCCAGCTGTTGTTAGTTTACCTACCTTCCAGACACCCCCAGTTCACTTTTGAGTTTTCTGTCCTAGTCCTCAAAATACAATTCACTCAGCATGGTTCTGTTATACTAGATTTCTTATCCAAACTATTTGAAACCTCCTGTTTCACACCATTTTAAGACAAAGGCATACATCAGCTAAACCAGATGGGGCAACTGACAACTGCTGCCCAGGAAAAAGCCAACCTATTATATAGGTACTTTGTGTCAGTCTTTCATCAGTCCCACAAGACGCCCATGCCTGCTATGGGACAGGGAGATCCGGGTGCTGGGGATCCCCTACCCTCCATAAATGCTGACCTCGTGAAGGAACA
>NW_017728943.1:76781216-76815249 GCF_001723895.1 Crocodylus porosus | reverse complement strand
CACCAGAGCGCCCCAAGGGATGACTAGGTCAAACGGTCACAAACTCCTGCAAGACCGCTTCAGGCTGGACATAAGGAAGAATTTCTTTACTGTCCGAGCCACCAAGGTCTGGAACAGTCTGCCAGCGGAGATGGTTCAAGCACCTACATTGAACACCTTCAAAAGTAAATTGGATGCTTATCTTGCTGGGATCCTATGACCCCAGCTGACTTCCTGCCCATTGGGCAGGGGGCTGGACTTGATGATATCTCAAGGTCCCTTCCAGCCCTGATGTCTATGAAATCTATGAAATCAGTCGTATTTCCACTCAAAGTCTCACCCCAGGTAACATCAAAATGCTTAAAGGACCCTGTAAAATCTATTTCAGTGAATCCGATTGAGTTCACAGTTTGCAGCAACAGACAACACTCAGCAAACATTTTGTGTGTTTGAACTCTGCTTAAAATACAGGTGCTCGGATGAAAAGTCGAAACACTCATCTTGCATTGTAACTACTGTGGAGGCACATCTACATACTCAATTAATGCTTTTTAATTTTCTTCACAGAAAATACAGGGGCATTAAACTGTGCCCCCCATACTCATGTGAATGTGAGCCCATCAGGAGCAAATTTGCTACTGATGGGAGCAGTTCAGTCCAGGGATGTTCCTGCCCTGCTCTGTCCCCCTGCTCTGGGCTCCCCCAGGTTCCAGCCTGGGGTTGGCAGGGGTCATGAGGGCTGGTCCCAATCCCCACATGGCTGGTATACAGTAGTCCTGGCTGCTGGAATACCTCCCCCCGCATTAGGGTTTAGCCAGGCAGAGCAGGTCCCCTGCTGCCTGGGCTGACTGGAAGCAAATTCCTCGTGTTCAGTGTCTATATGTATGCTACTGCATAGTAGCTAATGTGCCATTAATTTAGTAGGCCTGTGCAAATAGGGAACTATTTGATTGATTCAGATTCAGATTCAGCCAGCTTAGAGGACAGTAATTCGATTTGGAGATTCGGATCACAGTCCCGAATCAATTGGGCCGAATCAGCTTCAGAAGATTTGGCGCTGATTCGGTGTTTGGCCATAAACTGTCATGGGGGATCACTGAAATACCTATAACTGTCATTTTTTGGCAGATTTGGATGAAAACAGAAGAAATGGCAGCTTCTTCTGAGGGCATGAAGCCTGCTTAGTTTCAAGGAGATAGGTGCAGGCATTTCTGAGAAACTGCACTTCAAACTGCTGAAAGCAAAACTTGTGTCACTTGTATGTATTAAGGTAAATTTGGGTGAAAACAGCAGGCATGGCAGCCTGTAACAGGGTATACCAGTTAGATCTCCATTCACCCACCTGTATCTGGGCCAGCCACCAGCCCCTCTTTTGCTCAGGAAGAAACAGCTCATAAGAGACAGAAAGGCTGCAGAAAGAGGCTTATATGCTGTTTCTATGTTCCTCCCCTGAGTACTGTGATTGGAAGGGGACTCAGGGAAAGATCACAGTCACTGGCCAGCTACAGATGTCAGTCTTTCCCCCTATGCTCCCTCTCCCTCTTCCCAGTTTCTGTTCCCCTGAAAGACTGCCTTCCAAATCTCTGAATCTTTTTCTGAATCTTTTCTGAATCGATTTGGAGGCTCTAAGTAGATTTGGAGGGGGGTTTTTGGTCTCCTGATTCAATTTGGATTCAGTGATTCAGCCTCTGAATTGAGCCAAATCTTCTCCAAATCATATCTGTGACCAATGCTTCACACACCCCTATAATCTAGTACCTATATTTCCTGGTACTATAAAATGGCACATTAGCCTTATTTACTGCACAGTAAGTCCCTCACACCTATAGGTGGTGATGCTTTACTGTGCATTAGATTAGATGAATGTGCAGTAAAGCATCTTGTGTGAATGCACCCAGGGGCTGTATACACAACACACTGACTGTGCAGTAGCCTAACACTACTGCACAGTAGCATCATGTGCCAAAACACTGTGCAGTAGTATTAGGCTATTGCGAAGTAGCATCATGAAAAAGATGCTCATACTTGTTTATACAGTTAGCGTCTTGTGTAGAGGCAGCCAGGGTGTCCTAGACAAAGGCCAGATTGAAGGAACTGTGTTTGTTTACTTGGTGGGGAAATAAGTGATTAAAGGTAGTTTTAATAGCTGTTTTCCAATATTTGCAAGGTTCCCAGACAAAAGAGGACAGAGAACAAAGCAGTGAGTTTAAACTGAAGCAAAGCAGGTTTAGATACAGTCTCAGGGAAAACTTCCTAAGTGTTCAGACAGTAGGACAGTGAAAGAAGCTGCTTAAGGCATTTCCTTTGCTGAAAGTTTTAAAAAGAGAAGCTGGATAGGTATCTGTCTTGATGCTTTAGGAACAGCATGCCCTACATCTGTGCAGGGGGTTGGACTAAATGACCTTTGAGCTTTACTCCAACCCTATGGTTCTAAACTTTAGAGCAAATTCTCCTCTCCCCACTGTACACTGCAGTTTAGAAAGGAATGTAAATTTTGCCCATTGTCACCAGTTATTTGCATACATAGTGTGTTGTCCATGTAGATGCAGTAAGTGTTTATGCAATGCAGAGGTTTAACTGTATATTTTTTAGAAAACTTAACTAAGTAAGACCAAAGGTGTCCCACCTCCACCCTGTCAAGACTACAGGTCCCACCATACAGTATTTTATGAGTAGTATTTAGGGATTTAAATACACATCAGTTGTGTGGATGATTCCTGTAGTAGGATGAAGTGTAATCAGGTTGCTGGTAAGACCTACTTTTGTGTTACATCACTGGCTCCTGAATGTAGTGCGACTGCTCATACACAAATCCATGTAAACTGGCTTTCTAATAAAGATCTCTTTCCTACAGACTCTTTGCCTGCCACTTTTTACTAACAGAACAGTTCCATCTTATGAAAAGAGTTGTTTCCCTCAAACTCTTGAAAAGTTGCTCATAGATAAAATGTAATCACCCTGGGAAATGAACATAATAACCATTGACTTTTTAAATACATATTATCAAGTACTTTCGAAGTAGCAGTACCAGGTGATATAACAACTTCACCTCCACAAATTGAGCTGGTCAAGACTGGAAGGGATTCCACATTTTTATTCCAACTGGCACAACTCATGAAAAATCAGATATGACACTAACCTACTACATGTCTGAAATGCTTCCAGCCAACCACAGTGTAGACCCCAGGCTTCATTTGTCCTGTTTAAATGCCCTGTTGAACATGCAGAGTTGGGACAAGGATTAGAAAAGCCTGGAAGGAGTTAGCTTTCAACCTCATGTCCTACTTTTGTTGGACAGCATGTGTATTTGTTACCTGAGTTGTGGTGGGAAAACCAGAGTGATTGACAGGTGAGCCCAGCTGTCAATGCTGAGACCTGGGTGGCAGGAAATAGCTTAGCGATCTCTATCATGCCAATGGCTTCAGACAGGGGACCCACCTAGACAGGGGCACTGGTCCTTACCCCTGGTGATGGAAATGCCACCAAAAGGCAGGTGTCACAGCAGAGTGGACTGGGATGTCCAGCCTTGGTTGGCAACCAGTCTAAGAGGGGAGTCCCGAAAGGCAGATGGATTGAAGATCTTCATACCAACAGCTCCTACAGCCAAGCTGGTTCCAAATGTACTGGCTTCTTCCTTTCCTTTGGGATCAACTGGCTAGGCTAAGAGGGGGACATTGATATATGGGCAGCTCAAGCATCTCCATATCAACTGCCTAGGCCATCACAGCCAAAACTGAATGGAGAGGACACTCGATCTTCACTACTTGCATGGATAAAACACGGAAGGAAGCAGTCACAGGTTATAAGATCAACTCAATTGGCATAGACTAGAGTGCCACAGGTCACCTTCATCAGTGGGAGGAGCCAACTGTGTTCCACTAATCAACTACCACCCACCTTAAGCTGGGCTGCCCTGTCAGTAAGGTGCTGACCCACCATGATCTGTCTGTCTCATTTGGTGGGTGGGTCTAGATCAAAAGTCATAAAACAGATGAAAAATCAAGTACCAGGCAAAAAGAAAAGAAACCTTCAAACCTTCCAGCTGGGAATCTGGAATTTCATTACTATAATGCCTAGCATTAGTGACAATTTACAAATGATGGACAATGTCCAGAAGACCACTTTGATTGATCAAGAGCTGCAAAAACATAACATCAACAATTGCAGCCTTGCAGGAGACAAGATTGGACAAATCAGGTTCCATCTGTGAGGTCAACTACACCTTTTTCTTGGAAGGCATGAGTTCAGAAGATACTCGCCTACATGGGATCAGATTCACAGTTTGTACCAGGTTGGTCAAAACCATTCAGACCCCCTAATGGAACATCATATTGCATCGTTTCACTCCAAGTACAGTCAGCTGACTGCATTGTTAACTTTTTAGCACCTATGCACTAACTTTACAGGCAAATTCAGATGATAAAAGATAACTTCTATAATGCTGTGCACTAAATCATTGAGCACATACCATCAAATGAGAGGCTTCTTCTCCTAGGGGACTTTAATGCTCAAGTAGGTGCAGATCAGGACTCCTGGCCAACTTGCTTGTGACATCATGGCATCAGGAAAATGAATGAAAATACCCCACGTTTTCTCAAACTCTGCAATTTAAAACACCTATGGATCACTATCACCTACTTTGCAGGCAAAGAGTATCAAAAAGTATCATGGAGACACCCATGATCTGGCCACTGGCACCAATTAGACCTTGTGATCCCTAGAAGGAAAGACCTGCCCAGTGTACTGCACACCCACACTTATCACAGTGCAGATTGTGACACAGGCCGCTCCCTTATTGTCAGCAAAGTGAAAATAATACCAAAGCAGCTTCCTAGAGCCAAGCATGAGAGTCAGCCAAAAATTAACATATACAGCTCAAAAGTCCAAAGCAAATGCCTTGACTTTGAAAGGACATTTCAGCTAGTTATGTCTATGAAAACAACTGCAAATGCTGAAAGAATTTGGTGTGGAATAAGAGCAGTCATCAGGGAAACAGACACTAAAGTATTTGGGAAAAAGAAAGAGTCAAATAAAGACTAGTTTGAGGCACATTTGGATGAGATGCTACCACTCGTTGAAGCCAGGAACACTGCCTACCTGAAACACAACCAGAATCCAACAGAAAGTTCCAAGGCTAAGCTGAAGCATGCCAGGGCAATGGTACTGAAAACAGGAAGATGCTGTGCAAACCAGTACTGGGCTGGCCCATGTCAAGAGATACAGTTTGCCTCAGACACAGGAAACTTGTGCATTATGTATGATGGCCTAAAGAAAGCTCTTGGCCCAACTGCCACTGGTCACTCCCTTCAAGTCCCAAAATGGCAAAGTAAAGGTCACTGACAAGAACAAGCATATGTCACACTGGGCTGAACATTACTTAAATCTTTACTCCCATGAAACAGACATTTCAGAAGCGGCACTGGATCAACTTCCAGCTCCAAGTGTACTGTCACAGCTAGACAAAGAAGCTACAGCTAAAGAACTCAGCAAGTCCATAGAGTCCCTAGCAATTGGAACAGCACCAGGGAGAGGATGGCATCCCAGCTGAAGTCCTCAAATGTAGGAAGGTTAGCCTGCTACCACATCTTCATCAGCTCCTACCATGCTTCTGAAAGGAAGGTCAAGTACCCCAGGACATGTGTGATGCTAACATCCTCACTCTCTACAAGAACAAGGGAGACAAGGGTGGCTGCAACAACTATAGGGGCATCTCTCTCCTCAGCATCACAGGCAAGGCTTTTGCCAGAGTCATCATGAAAAGCTTGCGACAGCTTGCTGACCACATCTATCCAGAATCACAGTGTGGATTCTGAGTAGAGAGATCAAAAACGGACATGATATTTTCTTTACGCCAACTGCATGAAAAATGCAGAGAACAAAATAAGCTACTGTACATAGCATTTGTTGACCTGATGAAAGCCTTTGGCACTGTCAGAAGAGCAGGTTTGTTTCAGGTCCTGGTAAAGATCGGATGCCCCCCAATATTACTTAGCATGATACACTATTTCCATGAAAACACACAGGCCACAGTTCAGTTTCATGCATCAACTTCTGACAGTCTTAAAATGAAGAGTGGAGTGAACCAGGGTTGTGTTCTGGCGCCCACACTCTTTTGGATTTTCTTTTCAATGATACTGCACTATGCTTTTAATGGCTTGGAGAAAGGCATATATCTTCACACAAGATCAGATGGCAAACTTTACAATCTATCATGTCCAAAGGCCAAGATAAAAGTGAGGCACATAGTTATTAGGGAGCTCTTTTTCCTGACAATGCTGCAATGACTGCCCATGAAGAAGGCCAATGACAAATACTCATGAATTGCCTCTCCCATGCTTGCAGGATGTTTGACCTGACCATCAGCATCAAGAAGACTGTGGTACCAAGACAGGGTGTTCACCAGTCACCATCTATCATCCTTGACAATACACCTCTCAAGGCAGTGAACAAGTTCTGCTACCTTGAATCCACAGCAAGCAACAACCTACCACTGAATGAAGAGCCAAATGTGCACACTGGAAAGCCAGGTGCCACTTTCAGTAAGCTCTCCAAATGAGTCTGGAGCAATACAGAACTCACAATCAAAACTCAGCCGCTTGTGTACAAAGCTTGTATCTTCAGTTTCTTTATGTATAGCAGTGAGACATGGTCAACATATGCACACCAAGAAAAAAAGTTGAACAGCTTCCACCTATGCTGTTTGTGGCACATCATTGACATCAAGTGGCAAGACAGAATAACCAACACAGAAGTCATTGCCAAAGCCAACCTGCCAACCATCACTGCACTACTCAAACAGCAGCACCTATGCTGGCTTGTCCATCTTCACAGGATGAAAGGTGGGCACATTCCAAAGGAAATCCTGCATGGAGAGAGAAGAGTCGCATGCCCCAAATTGCTTTTCAAAGATGTCTGCAAGCAGGATAGAAAGGATTTTGGAATCAACTCAAATGTTTGGGAGGCCTTAGCAGGAGACAGGACCAAGTGGCACTCATTTCTAAATCATGGAGCCCAACATCTTTGTGAGAAATGGTCACTTAAATTACAACAGAAATATGCCCAAAGAACCTATAAGTCTAATATTGGTCGTTACAGCCACAAGAGAAAATGCACTACCGGTCAGTAGAATAGCTGCAATATCCACCAGCACTTGAGGATGAATGGATGCCCTATATGGCGTGACATGCTTGGGATAAAGGAAGAGATGAGTGAAAGATTATTGCAAGTTGAATGATTTGCAGGCATTGTCAACATGTGATTGGCTAATGATGAGGCAGTGAGTTGCCATGCACCACTTGTTATATAAGGACACTGCAAAAATGTCTCAGTTTGCATCTGAGTTTGTGTGTGAGTCATGTCTGGAGGAGCTGTGGAGCTCTGTTTTCCTGTGAGAGTAGCTGGACTATTCCAGGATCAGATCTGAGTGTGTTTCTCTGCTTTTGTGCCTTTGTGCTTCCATGCTAGTGTGTCTGTATGCTTGGGAGTAAGTGTACTGCTTCTGTATATATATTGAGGATGTGGCTCCTGTGAGAGTGGAGAGACCACTCCAGGGTATTTCAATTTGTGGATCTCCACAGCAAGTGAGTGACCAGCAGCAAAGTCTCCAAGTACCAGTGCATCCATCTTGTCAGAAAAAATATAAAGTATCACCCTCTATTGTTACTGTCCTAGGCTGTAATACCCTGCTTCTGCATTCCCTATTCTACTTATTGCCTATTGTTATTTCATAGTTTCATAGTTGTTAGGGGCTGGAAGGGACCTTACAGATCATTGGGTCCAGCCCCTCTGCACTTGGGCATGAAAGACTACTGGGATCAGATGACCCCAGCAAAATGGGCAAGGAGACACTCTTTGAAGATGGCCAGGGTGGATGACTACACCACCTCTTGGGGGAGTCTAGTCCAAACCCTCAGCACTTGACTTGTAAAGAGGCTTTGGAAAATTCAACTAAGCCTCTTTGTCTAGGACTACTTGAAGCTTCATAGGAATGCAAGATAATCAGCCTACGTTAGTGGGGAGCTAAAATCAGGTCTCCTGCATGGGAGGCAGGGATTCTGCCACTGAACCACCAATGCTTCAATGACTGTAGTGTATTTATTCCTTGTTATTTCTGTTATTCTATAATTTGTGTTTGTGGCGTTCCTCAATGACTAACCAGTTAAACCAAGCTGGACTGCCTTCATAGCTTGGCTGACCAATATCTAGCCACCCACCATCTTTAGCACCCTGATTAGCATAATTAACACTTTATTCCAAGGGTTCCTGCAACAGCAGCAGCTGCCTAGGCAAAACAGAAGGTGTTCCTCTTCCACAGTATACACTAAATGCTGAACTGAGAAACCCACTTACCAGCACTGTGCCTTATTGTTTACGTATCTGGGGAGAAATGTGCCCTTCCCTCCCCTCCCTGATTAAGTTTCTCCTTCACCCTCCAGATTGGCATCAAAACACTGAAGAATCTGTTCCAAAACTGATCTTCTGACAAAGCTTCATGTTTTAAAAGGGCAAACTCAGGAGAAAATCTACCTTCCATGCAAACTCCATCTTGGCTGCTTGCCCAGAAAGTCTTCCTTAATTGTCCAGGGGTATGAAAAACAATAGCTTGTCTCTACCACTCAATCAATCTCACCAGGAAAGGCTCTTCTAAGCTGAAAGTGGCTGTTCTTATTTCTGCTTTGAAGAATCATCATATGTGATGGTTGTTTCATATGTCAAACTAATACCACATACCTAAGCCAATGAGACCTGTCAGTTTCCCTGCCTTCAGAGAAAAATACAAAGACTACGGAATTTAACCCACTTATATGGCAGATACAGGAATACACTTGGAAAAGCAATTACGTTTCAGCTGCTATGGGGATATGTTTGAGTGTCCATCTTCTTTATACAACTTGAAGTTGGAAGGAAATGGGTTCAAGTCACGGTCTGGTTCCTGATATGGATTTCAAACTGCTCAAACTGAATTTTCCATCTTCAAGGTTGTTCACAAATCCGCTTTGTCACCATGTTGAAGCCTCAGCCACAAGTCGTTTTTTCCGTGAGAAAAGAAGAGAGTTAATCAATTGATAATACACATAGTAAAAGAGCATGGGAATCAAAATATTGAAAGACATATCTTGAGGGTATAACTGCATGCTATTATCACTGTCATCCTTTTCCTTCCTGTCCTTTTCATGTTTAACCTGTATGCTTCCTGAGACATGTCTCAGATAGAAGGCACCCTAAAACATGCCCATATTGTTGAGCTAGGCCAGTGGTCTCCAAACTGGGGTGTGCACACTTCAGGGGGTGCGCAAGATGATCCATTGGAGTGTGGGAAGAAAATATTAGAATTTCTATTTCTATTTATATAAATATACATATATTGGGGTGCATGCTCAAAAATGTTTTACTGATAGGGGTGCGCGATCAAAAAAGTTTGGAGACTACTGGGCTAGGCGATGAAGGACATTCTGAAATATCAGCTTTGCCAATAACTTGTCCTTGTATGTTCACAGGAGAGTCATTTACCCTCTATCAGTTACTTCATCTGTAAAATGGGGAATTAACACCAGTAGGAGTGACACCGCATTATGGTCATTGGCTTTCTGAATCCAGACAATCAAGCATTCCCAGAGTACTTATATCAGCTGATATAACAACTCCACTACTACAAATTGAGCTGGTTAGAGCTGAAAAGGATGTGAAGATCCTTTATTCTTTTGAAGCATCAGTTACCATCACTGGCATCAGTTAGTATTATACATTTCTGATGTGCTTATTATTATACCTGAGCATACTTCATCAGAAAAAAAGAGTGCCACTACATGATAAATTGTCTTTCCTCCTGCATAGCTTCTAAACGAAAACATGAGACCCCCAACTGGAGCTGAAGGGCTTAACCCACACCATAAAGCAGGCATTGGCAAAATGCAGCCCAGGGGCCAGATGCGGCTCACCAGGCCATTCTATCCAGCCCACGGGGCCCCTAAAAAATTTAGAAAATTAATATTTATCTACCCCTGGCTGCCTATCATGTGGCCCTTGATGGCTTGCCAAAACTCAGTAAGCGACCCTCCGCCCAAAATAATTCCCCACCCCTGCCGTAAAGAAATGACTTTTAAGAAAGATGACTTTTACGTCATGTCCAGGTTTAATATCAAGACTTTACAGCAGCAGCTTGCTCTCCACTGGACATCCCTTAAGTTTTCTATATAGGCCAAGTGGCAGAGCTTTTCAAATGTTGAACTGGAAGAAGGAAGCAATAATTGACTATGGTTTTTAAAACTTCACTGCAAGAAATTCTATGTGGACTGACCTATATAGATCACTTTCCAATGGTATGGGAGAATGAAAATTTTTAAATTTCCTTCAAGCCACTAATACTTTATTAGACTATAATGTCTCTGGAGCTGGAACTGACTTTTTTTGTGTGTTTTTATACTGAATAACACAATAGGGCTTAAACCAGCATCAGTAAAAAAAACCAACAACAATGCATTAAAAAATAGCTTTTTACCTTTTGGACTGAATTTTCAACTTTTATAAATGTAAGATTTCTAAGTTGAAAAATAGCTAGTAAAGCTATCTGGAACATAGCAACACAGGACCAAGAGAAATCCCATAGTCACTGAGTTCATTCCATAGTTCACAGGCAAGAATGTCATATTATCCCTTTCATAAATTTAGCAAACTTGGCCTTAAAACTAGATTGGTCTCTATCCTCCACTACGCCGAGGAAAAAAAAAACTGTGCTAGAAGTTCACTGCTCTGCTGGTTCTAAACCATCTAATTTATAACCTAAATTTATTCATGGCCAGTTTATACCCATTTGTTCTTGTGCCAATATTGTTCCTTAATTTAAATAGCTCTTCTCCTTTTCTGCTGTTTGCTCCTGGATATATTTACATTGAACAATCATATCCATTTTCAGCCCATATTTTTCTAGATTAAACAAGCAAGGATCTTTTAGTCATCCCACCCTGCCTCCCTCCCCACCCATATAACAGCTGCTCCATTTCTCTTGACCATCCTAGTAGCCCCTCTCTGCACTTGTTGCATTTTCACCACACCATTTTTTAACATGGGTGATCAGAAATGTATTCAATAACCTAGGTGTTTTATCAGGGTTGTACAGTGATATCAATCCTTCCTTATCTTTTCTGGAAATAACATTTCTAATGCATCCTAGAGTTACATTTGCCATTTGCATAACCAGATCAGATTTTCACAGCCAGATCAAATAACAGTAATCCTTGCTTTCCCTGCATTATTTTGTGTGGGTAAGCCCCCATAGCACAGAAATTATTAGCCCCTACGTGCAAGGCCATTATACCATTTAAATGTCATCCATTTTAATTATTCTAGCTCTTGAGGTTGTCCAGTTTGTCCTATATGATATTCCTACCCTCTTCTATGCAATCAACTTTATGTCATCAGTAAATTTGACCAATACAGGCAACCCCCCCTTAGCGCTCTTAATTGGTTCTGGAAAAACCAAGCGCTAAGTGAAACAGCGTTAAGTGAAACCGCATTGGATTTAATGTAAATAAACATAATTGGTTTCCCACCGCCTTTCGGCCCAGACCCCACACTCCTGCAGCCCCACCCTGGGCCTTGCCAGCCTGGGCCCTGCACTCCTGCTGGCCCTGGCTGGGCCGCTCCCAGCAAGGCACCACATGGGCTCTGCCAGGGAAGGCATCAGGTTCTCCCAGCCTCATTGTTTCCCTGCTACAATGGCCCCTGCCAGCCTGCACCCGCCAGCCACCAGTGCCCCTGTACCCATGTGGCCTGAGTCGGGGACCTTCCTGCCCAGAGATTTATTGTGAGAAGGCATCAGGGCTCTGGCACAGGGTAAGCAGTGGGGCCACCCACCCTCCTGTGCCCTGCTTTGCCCAGGGGAGACTCCTTCCAGACCACCTGGCACTGGGACGAGCAGCCAGCACCAGATTGCTGCAGGGGCTGCGGGCAGGGGAGCTCTGTTGCCTCGACTCACATTGGCCCAGGCCATGAACTCCTGCCAGGCCTGGCCTTGGGCCCCTTGATCCCGCTTCCTCACTGGCCTGGGCCCCACGCTGCTGCCACCCACCTACCCCTTCTCACTGCTGCTGCTGCTCCTCCCCACCCGCTGGCCGCTCCAGCACCACATGCCGAAGCAGACCCTGTGCTCTTGCCACCTCGCCTTGGACCCTGCCGGCCTAGGCTCCAAGCTCACACTGCCCAGCCCCTCACCCACCCTTTCTTGCTGCTACTGCTCCTCCCCACCCACTCCAGCACCATGTGCAAGAGCGGACACCAGGCTCCTGCCACTCTTCCCTCGGGTCCCACCAGCTGCCACTCACCACTTCCCTCAATGCTGACACCAATACCACTGCTTCTCCCCACCCCTGCGATGAGCGCTATAATGAAATTTGCTGAGCGCTAAGTGAAAACAGGTAGGTATTTTAAGTAAGCAAAACCACGTTAAAGGGGGTTGCCTACAGCTTTTCTTTGTTCCAAGGTATTAATAAAAATATTAAATGAGATCAGTCTCAAGGCAAATCCTGTAGAAATTCATCTAATAACCTGCTTCAAGCCTTACAGTTTCCTTTTCAGGACAAACTATTCTTGTTTCCCCTTAAAGAGTTCTTTATCCAGATTATAATTCTCAGACTAAACTCCATCTTCCCCAGTTTAACTAATAACTTCTTCAAGTAGTATTACATCAAATGATTGACTTATAACCAGATGGATGGGGTCTGTTATATTTCCCTTGTCTAGAAAAAGCTGGTATTTAATCAAAGATAGATATCAGGTTACTCTGTTGCAATCTACCTTTGTGAATGAGTGTTGTTTTACACCATTTTCAATGTTTCTGTAATTTAGTAATTCTTTTCTTTATGGGGAAATAATTCCTTACGGTTCTAGTAAAACTAAAGTCAGGTTCATAAACCAGGTTAAAACTAAACGATACCTTGAGGTCCCTTCTAATCTTACTTCTCTATGAAGCCTAAGCTTTTCTAAAGCTAGACCATAGTAACAAGATGCCCAGAATTTTTTTTTTTTTTTTATATGGAGGTTGTACATTTGCTGTTTCTCAACCTTTTGGAGGACCACCACCAATTTGATAATTTCACTAAAAACTCTTTGATGCTGGATTTGTGATGTCACATGCCTGGTCTTTCAGTACTCTGGGAGTGAGACTATCTACTCCCCCTAACTTGATCTCTTTAAGTTCTTTGAACTTTTCTTCCACCTCACATACAGTTATACAATATTTTGCTGCATTCTTGTCATTCACCCTTCTCATGTGGGTACCCCTTAGGAGGCTAGATCTGGATTATTCAGGACTATTCAGATCCCAGTTACAAGGCATGGGAGCAGTATAGGCCAATGTTTCTCTTTTTATTCTTCAATTCAGCATCTTGGGGCTGTCAGCTGCAAAATGCTCAGTAATAAAAAACCTTGTGATCTGTCACAAAGTTGGCATTATGTCTCCAGGCAGACTTATAAACATCTTTCCTGCCAGTCAGTCGTCAATACAAAGACTTTAACTAACTGGGAAAATATGGCCTTGGGCTAGGTAGCTCCAGGGCTGGCTATTAGGGCTATGCAAAATGGGCCCTATTCGATTCAGATTCAGATTCAGATTTGGCCCAAATCAAAGACAGTGATTTGATCTGTTGATTCAGATCACTGTCCCCAGTTCGATTGGGCTGAATCTGATTCTGATGATTTGATGCTGATTCAGTGAATCAGTGATTCCAACACATTGGCATGGCTTTAAAAGTTTTTTTACATACCTTGAGATAGCAGCACAGCTCATGATCACTGTGATGCTGGGGTGGCTGGAGTGCCCCACAGCAGCATGGAGGGGCTCCAGTGTGCTCGACAGCAAACCCAGAAGTGGACCAGAAGTGGAACCTGGAAGTGGACCAGTCTGCCCATGCCCCACCGCCCGGCTCCGTGACTGGCCTCAGTAGACACCCGTTGCCGAGTCAGGGAGGCACAGGGGCAGGGGGTGGGGCCTGTGTGCTCCCCAATGGACCAGGAAGTGGACTGGAAGCGCTTCTGATCCACTTCCAGGTCTGCTGCTAAGTGCACTGGGAAGCCCTCTGCACTCCTGTGGGATGCTCCATGCACCCCAGCACCACAGCATTCAGAGCTTCTGCTATCTAGAGGTATGTAGAAAAACATTTAAAGCTGTATCTATATCCAAATTGCTGAATCTGTCCAGATCTCTCCAAGTCAATTCAAAGGGTTCCGAATGAATTTGGAGTGATTGAAGCATCCTCCAATTCAATTGGGATTCAGAGATTCAGCCACTGAATCGGGCCAAATCTCTGCCAAATCGAATCAGGAACTGAAGCTTCACACAGCCCTACTGGAGACTGCACAAGGGGGTCAGGAGAGCATAAGCTTGAAGCTGCCTGTATCCCCTTCTAGGTGTGTCTCTTGCAATCCACTCTATTCACCTAGGCTAGGGACAGACAATACACATAAACCAGCTTAAGTGATCAGAAGCTGGTTTAACTCTGTAACAGAACAGATGTTCAGTGCACGTAAACCAGTTTGAAAATGGCTGAAACTGGTTTGAGATAAATCTGGTTGAATGTAGTATCAGACTTAACTGATTTGGCTCAAACCAGTTTATGCAATGTCTTTCCCAGATCCTTTACTTATTTAAGATAAACCAGACACCCCCAACTTCCCAGCATGTTCTCTGGGCTCCGAAGAGCTCTCTGCTCCACATCAGGGCTGGCCCCTCTCCTCTGCATCTGCCTGGCTTCCCCCCTGCCCCTCTGTTTTAGCAGACACCTCAAGATTATCTAGCAGACCACATGCTGGCTACAGTCCAAGCTGTGGGAGAGACAAAAGCAGACAGGCTTTTTGGAGCTAATCAACAGGTAGCTTAATGTCCTTCCTTGGAAATGTTTGAGAAGAGCTGTTTGCTTCCCTCCCCTCTTCACCACTCTCTGCTATGCACAAATTCCCCCCTCTCCTTTGCCTTTGCTGAGATGTCTGTGTATTAGCCACCAGACCACATGCTGGGTCTGTGCTGAATCAACAGATAGCTGGTAATGTCTCTCTGTTGTTTTCTTAATGAGGGAATAACAACTGAGATAAGGGTGATAAGCACTATTATCAGCATCCCCACCTCCCAGGTTGCTTGCCTGTCAGTTTCCTGCAGATGGTGTAGGGAAGCAGGGAGGGAGAGTGAAAAACTCTGTATCATCAACAGATGCACACACCCCCCTTTCCTCAGAGTGCTAGCCCAGGGCTGCAGGCTGGCAAACCCCCCACCCCTTGAGCAGCAATCAAGGAAAAGCTTAGGACTGCAGGCAGTGTGTGTGGTATGAACCCCTCACTAATCAGAGTCCTGCTGGGGCCTGGCCACACCCCACTCAGCTTAGCTCTGTGGAAGGGCAGGGGAGGATGCTTTAGCATGCTCCAGCTTCCAGCCTGAGACACTGCAGGCATGTACCTGAATTTCGTCAGTCCAGAGGGATTGTCTATATGGTTGGAAACCAGTTCAGTCTAGCCAGGTTAGACTAACCCGCAAATATTGAATCAACTCGGGCTCAGGCTTTTTGAATGTCTGTCCCTAGCCTTGGAGTACTGTGTCCAGTTCTAGGCCACACACTACAGTAAGGATGCAGGCAGATCCAAGAGTCCAACAGAGAGCAACAAAAATGTTCAGTCCTGGGAAGTCTGACTTGTGAGAAAAGCTGAAAGAACTAGAGTTATTTAGTCTGGAGAAAAGAAGACCAAGGAAGATATTTCATACCAGTTTTCAAATACCTGTAAGGCAATTAGAAAGGATGAAAATGGGATTTTCTCTGTGGCCCAGGGGCATAACTAAGAGCAATAGTCTCAAGTTGTAGCAGTGGAAATTTAGATTGGAGATTTGGAGGAATTTTCTAACCATAAGGGTGGTCAAGTATTGGAACAAGATCACTAGAGAGGTTGTAGAGTCTCCATTCTTGAACATGTTTAGGTATAGGTTAGACAGACACTTGACTGGGATGATTTAGTCAGAGGCAATTCTGTCTTAAGGAGGGGGGTGGATTAGATGCCCTTGTAAGGTCCCTTCTAGCCCTTCTTTCCTATGATGCCATGGCACAGGCATTTTTGTGAATGCAAATTCAAATGGCCTGGATTTTATAGACTGATCTCCTAAAAATTATATATATGTATGTCTTGTCTCTAGGACTGTAAGCTGCCAGCCATCCTTTTCTTCACACAGTAAAAACAGTTCTATTGGAAACTATTGGAAACTTCTCATCCAGGCAGCATCATTGTCTTCCAATCCAGATAGAAGCATACATCCCCAAAATAATCACAATCTGTAAGACCGTGCTGAAACTCTAGGAAGGCAGCGGGAGGGGGAAAAAAAGCCACCAAGAGCTAATTGTGAAGTACATAGTAGATGTACCACATAATACTTCTATAGAAAAACGCTTACACTTTCTTCTCCAAAGCTATATTCAAATCAGAAATTAAATCCTGCTGCTTACCTCATACTGGCCCATTGCAAGGACTTTTTGTGCTGCACACTGCTGACCCTGAGCCTACTGAATGGCTAACAGATGTGTGATGCCTATCTAAGACTCCTTTTGATACTTTGGGTTTTTAAAACTTATATACTTCTATCTTTATCTCCTTACCTTAACCTTATACTTTGCATTTGGAGTACTTTTTCATCTTCTGTATTGTACCATTTCTGCATTTGCTTTAAAAAATGATCTCTATTGAAAAGAGAGGCAAATTATTAATTTAGTTTTTGGGCCAGTCATAAATTATCTTTAATCTCTACCCCATCTTCATTGCATAATGGCTCCACTTTTTCCATTGTTCTCCTTTTTAATTTATATTGTTACAGACCTTTTTACTGTATGTTTTAATTTTCTTTGTAAGATACCGCTCCACTTACCTGTTGGGGATTCTCACTTCATCCCTGAACTTCCAGACCTCCAAGGTATAGCTTTCTCTGTTCATCTTCTTTCCTTCCTTCACTCCTTGTAGGCACTCTGCATACTCATTACATCTTTTTTCTGAGGTGGCTATTCATCCAATTGTCAACTCTGGTTCTTTCTCATATATGCCCATTGTAAAATGCAGACCTCTATTCCTCAATAGGTGAGTCTACACATGCAATTAATGCACAGCAATTAACTATGGTGCATGTCACACTGGAGTTTGTTGCTTCTGAGCACCACATTTGAATGTGCACCTGGGGCTGCAGCACATTGAGCTGAGGTGGATCAGCCCCAGCTGGCAGGGTGCTGCTTCTGCCTACCTCAGTGTGTTGCAGAGGGGCTGGCTGTAGAACAAGGGTGTTTCAATGTGGGGCTAGCCAGCAAGCAGCCCCCACACTGAAGAACCCTGGCACCCCAGCCAGCCCCATCAGAATCTACATATGCATTGTTGCAGAGTAAAACATTCTGCCATAGGATAGTACTTATGTTTACCTATGGTGTAGTTAATTAGTTTGCTCCACCCTAATAGCACTACATGTATAGATACAGAGACATTTACTGTGAACTAATTAGGCAACTCCACAGTAAACGTCTCATGTAAACATGCCCAACGTCACTGAATAAGTCAAACTGACCTCTTTCGTATTCAAGCTACCACAGCCTAATTCCACAACAGTAAAACACTCCACCATTTCAGATTTTCTCTACAGCATCCATGTGTTATTCTCTTGTTCATTTTCTGTCTTAAATTGTTGTCAAGTGTTAACTCTGAACTACTTACCACGTATTATGCCCCTCCAGATGGATAGACAGATAACGAATTTGTCGAGCCTGTAAAACATTTGGAGATAATTGATGAAAGGAACTATATAACTGTGTCAGTCTTTGTTATACCCAACAGCTGGTTATTGGAAAGACTGTTGTAATCTTTGTAATACCACTGACTTTGTTTAACTTCAGTGTTCCCAATCAGAGTAGAAATGGAGTTTATAGAAATGAAGGGAATAAGTTTTTTTAATAAAATAATACTCTAGGTAGCTTGTTTCCCTGAATATGAGAAAAGATGAGAGTTCTTATTCCTCTTCAGGTTTGTCTACAAGGGAAAGTGATATCAGCATAAGGTTGGGTTGTAATGTAAACGACTGTAGTTTACTGCCACCATCTGCATGTTTGAGCATTCTTGTTTCACTGTAAGCATGCCTTTTACCAGTTACATTTATGTCACTAAAATGAAATTAAGCTAAACTGAAAAAGCCAATCATTCTGAAAAATAAGTGCCTAAATACCTATATTGGCATATTTGTAGGCCTGTACATACAAACAAATTAGTATCAGGTAAGCTAGGGAGTGAATTTACAAAGCGCCCACTATTCTCAGGTAGCTTTCATTTACATCATTCTTATTTCACAGTAAGTGAGAGGTAACTAACCCTACTTTTATGAAGCCTCATTTGCCACAGGATATGAGCATATACACACATAGTTACTGCTGAGGAGCTCACAGGCTCATCTTCCCATACCTGTGTAATTAAATTGCTATGGGACATAACTGGTAAGACTTTCTCATATAGACAAGCCCCAGTGTAATAAATACGGAGTAGTGAGATGCTAATATGCATCTAATTCAAGCCTCTACCCACAAGGATTTTTATGACCTCCATGTACATCCTTTTATCATCTTCTATTCCTCATTTGTTTTTGTTTCTCCTTGTGTAGGATGGAATCCTTCCCATCCAGTATGGAAAGCAGGGTTGGGCTTGGGAGTGTCTGATTTACTGCCTCCTCACAGAAATATTGACACTGGTGACTGTGAGAACTAATTTTTTTAAAACAGGTAAAGCAAAACAGCTGGATGGGAAAAGGTGGCTCAAGGGAAGTATGAGGTAGTTTTAAGTTGCCCCTCTTTGTTGTTATATTTGGCTTTTCTGTTGACACGGTGTTTTTCGGTTCCCTGAGCACTTCCCCTTCTCACTTCCTGTTGTAAAAGCTGAAGAAAGAGCTGTAAATACTCCCAGTCTAGTTCTTGCAGCATAAAATGAGAGCTGAAAATGCAGCAGTATAAGTGCCCTTTCTTAACCCCATTCTCTGAACTGGAATGCCATCTTTCCCTGGAACTCATAGGAAGAAGAATCCAAATCATTCATTTTGAGACTCTCCTAGAAAAATCAAAACAATGCCACTGAAGTTAAACATACACAGTGTGTCTACATGCACATTTGTGATGGCTTAAATTTACTGCTCAGCAAATTACTGCACAGAAAGCGGGAAAGGCCAGAATCTACACATGAAGGCATTAAAGCACATTAGCACTGTGTGTAGCCTGACTTGGGATTAAAATTAGTTCCAAGTCAGTCCACACACACTGTTACTGTGAAGTAAGGTGTCTACACGTGAGTTACTGCTCAGTAACTAATTGGGCGTAAATTAGATTCCTGCTCAAGTCGGTGTAAGTCACCGTATTTGTTGTGCAGTACGGGCATGCACGTCTAGACGCGTGCCCATACTGTGCAGTAATTTTGTTTACTGTGCAGCAAATGCACACATGTAGATGTGTCCACACTGAAACATCCTACTGTTTCAGATCATTTGGCCTATTAGGCATTGACAATCCACATTCTTACGCTCTGGGAGAAAAATTGAACAGATAATCAAATTTCTCTCTTAGGACTTCTCTACATTTTCCATTAATCTGGATATTAACAACAGTTTAGCTGTAAACATAAAAGAGAAAACTGATGAATCCTGATCACACTGTAACAGGTACAACTCAGAAGGGCTCAGGAGCCACATGTCAACGATACCAGAAGTCCAGATGCCAAAGTCAAAAGTCACAGTATCAGGTGTCAGTCTGAGTCCAAGGTATCACACTGAGGATTGGGAGAGATCCATGGTTGGGTCCAAGTCAGAATTAAGGAACTAAAGAATTCAGAACACACAACAGAGAGAGCAGGAACAAGGCACAGGGGTCAAAGGTTTGAGTGAGGTAGGAAGGTCTCAAATAGCAGGGTTACAAACACTAATGCCAGAACCAGGTCCCACCCCAGGAGAAGTGGGAGGATTTAAATAGCTCTCCCATCAAAGCCTTGTGGCTTTTGTCAATTCCCCTGGGCTGCCCAAGCTGGACTGGGTCTAACACTCTGCTGGCTGCTTGGTGGTGCTGTAACCCAGGCATCCTCCCCTGTAAGGCCAGAATAACCAGGGCCAGGGATTCTGACACTCCCTAGCCATAATGCACTTTTGTTTCTAATCTTAGCTGAACTGGCACTACCCTCATTACTAATACTACCCTCATTCCTAGAGTATACAGGACACATCTACATGATATACTACTGCACAGTAGTTGCTGCACATTTAGTTAGTTCTTATATTAGCAAAATGTGCAGTAACCAGATTTACTGTGCAGTAGGACTGGCAAATGTCTTTTAGGTCATACTACTGTGCAGTAGCCTAATAATGTTGTGCAGTAGCAGACCCAGAAGTGGACCATATGCACTTTTGGTCCACTTCTGGGTCTGCCAGGGAGCACACTCAACAACTAGTGCCTCCTTGATCTGGGGGGGGCACCTGGGGTCCCCCCACAGCTGATCGCTGAGTTGAGGGTGGTGCAGGGGGGCCCCCGCATTCTTCTCGCTGGACCCGGAAGTGGACTGGAAGTAGCTCTGGTCCACTTTCAAGTTCGCCACCAAGTATGTGTAAGGCCCTGCCGCTGTCCTGTGGGATGCTCCATCTGCCCCAGCATTGCAGTGTTCACAAGCCACACTGGTACCTCAAGGTATGTAGAAAAAACTTTTAAAGCTATGTCTATGTATGAATTGCTGATTCTCTGAATCAGTATTGAATCTTCAGATTCGGATTCCACCGAATAGAGTCAGGGACAGTGATCTGAATCAACAAATCGAATCGCTGTCCCTGATTCAGGCCAAATCCAAATCCAAATCCAAATTGAATAGGGCCCACTTATTACCCACTGTACTGTATTTTTCAGCTACTCTGCAGTCAGCTTCTTGTGTAGATGTGCTCACAGGGTCTTAGTTTTACTTGTATAATTGTTCAGTTTTGTGGCATACATGGGTGCAACTGGGATAAAAATTTGGGTTCAACTAATAATGTAAATATGCTCTTCCATGGCACTTTTCATGTATAGATTATAAAACACTTTAAATATGCAGCAGCAACCTCATATTATAACTGGGGAACATGAGACACAGACAAAAGAACTAATTTGCCCAAAGCAGGCACATCCAGATGAGCATTTACATGTGTTTTCACCAAGACAAATACAACAACATATAGTTATGCCGCTGCTACTTTTCCCCAGGGAATGGTAATGCACATGCACTCTGGCATGGGTCATGTTGCCTTGGGTAGTTTCAGGCAAGCTGGCATGGCCCCAGCAGCCTTAACTGGGATCATGGGGGTGCTGGCTGGCCAAACTCCAGTTTCAGGTGGTGCAGGCTGCCATCACATTTGCCACCCTACTTTTTTCTGTTATTGGTTTTTTCAACTTTGGGATCTCCTGGTGTCAGGAAAACCCACTGCGCTGAAAATTTGCAGTGTGGCAAAAACCTGCATGTGTGGTGCGTGTGCTTTGTGGCACAGCAGATGGGTCTGCAGTGCTGCAAACTGCACATGCCCACTCAGTCCAATGGCTGAGCCAAGAGTCAAGTTCACATCTGCAGCTAATTCAGCTAAATGCAGTGTCCTATACACCAAGGTATTCTACCTTCTCTTTTTCAACCATGTTTTGAGACAATGATAGCTACAGTTGGGTTCAATGTTAGTGAAATAACTTGAATTTCATCTATAAGTGTGTTGACATGTTACAGAGGAGAGAAGTAGGGCTGTGATTTTACTCTAAAATTTCAAAAGGCATGATTTGTACACTGGGGTCTGTGCATAGTGTTTAATCTCTAATGCAAACAAAAATTACAAGTAATGTTAACTTTCAAAAATTTTAATGCAGAATTTTTATACCACTTACTGTCTTTCTACATGTATTTGAAGGTGTTTGATCTTCTAAAAATTCCATTCACTTGGGAGGATGATTCAGACCTGTCAAAGATATAGCAGTAAATAAGCCTTTTGAAGATTGTTTCCTGCGGTGATATAAAAGACACCTGAAGAATGTGAAGTTTTAAGCTCAATGTCAAAATGATGTTACATCACTGAAGTTTGTGATGTCATTTTAGAGTTGACTGTAACAACATACTGAGCCATTCAAAGATAATGACATCATACCGGTGTTTTCCAGTCTTTGGTCTCCAAAAGCAATCCTTTTAAAAGTTCACTGGCTCTGAAAGAATTGTTCTTGCTCATCAGAGCATTTGTAGAACTGGCAACCTAAGGTATGTCAGACTTAAACATTGCATCACTAAGCACAAATAATTGTAATTTCCCAAATCTTCATTTTTTTCTGTTAGAAAGAGAGATTAAAAACATCACACTGAAATATTCCATTTTTGCCTAGTACTATTTCTGAGTGACATCTTTTATTCGACTTCATTCATGACACATACTACTAACTAGAGTCTCAAGAGCTTCTATAATCAGAGATGAATACTTTATCCTGTTGAAAAGCTGGGCTACCAGGCCTTCCAGATTGATGATTAGAATTACATTTTCACCAGTTCTGATAATCAGAGAATCACTATTTAATATTTTCTGAAAATGACTTCTTTATTTACAGCATGTCAAGTTACATATGTATACTCTCAAACTCACTGGTTATTTTTGAAAATTAAGGTTGAGCTTTCTAATTTGTAGGAGACACTAAAATTTGGTAGTGCATGTGAGTGTGGTGCAAGATAAATACACAGATGTATAAGACAAATACAAGGCAAAACATAGGTTAAAAAATGGAAGAATATAGCCAGAATGACAACTGAAACATTTTATCTTATAAATTGTGAAAAATGGAAACAAAGATCTAGGATTTGCCCTGAATTACACTATATAGTAGTGTTACATTTTTACAGAACAGATTGTACCTCTGACTTTTAGACACTCTCTCTGAAGCAGCGGATCACTTTTTTGGCCAGGTATAAGTTTCAGTTTTGAAAAGGGTAAGTCCTGCACTTCCGCCATTTTGAGTCAGGGTCTCTTTATCCACTTCTCTCTGTGACTCTCCAGCAAGTCCAAATGAACTTGGACTTTTAGAAGAAACGTTACTCCCTTAGGGGGCAATGCAATCAACAATAAGTTGTAGCAATGCAGGATAGTCTTTCAAAACAAGCCAGTATTTATTAGCTACCTGCAGTAAACTAGGGAGAGTCCTCAGTTTATTTTGGGAAAGTAAAGCTTAACACAAGTTTCTTGTGGGGTAAAAACATGTTTCTTCAAACCCTCTGGCATTCCGACTCTTTCTGTCTTTGAGTCTGTCTCTTTGAGTCTCCTTCTGCCTTGGGCAGCCAAGTTCTTGACACCTCCCATTTCTTTGTCTTCAGCTGCAGCATTGCTGTGCCATCTTCTGCTTGCTATAGCTGCCAATTGAGTGTCAGTCTTTGACTATTTCTTCAAGGAGCCTATGCTTATGTGGTCAGGTCTTGACAGCTTATTCGTATCAGCCCAGATATGTCCACATGACTACAGGCATATCTTATTCCTATTGCGCCTTGCCCAATAAATAGCAATGTGAAATGAGTGAATTAAACAGTCGTTCATTTTTTTTATAACATTATTACAAACATAACATATTAAAAATTTGGTTTAAAGGCACAATTTAATTGAAAAGCTGAGAATCCAAACCACTCATCGTATGTCTAATTTCCAATACATCCTAATGGTTTCTTGGATAACTAATCTTCAAACAGCTGCTGATAACTCAGGATTATGAAAATTTTTGGTCAGTGGTCAAAGAGAGCTATTTAAACTGAAAGAAAAAAACTGGCACAAAAACAAATAGGTTTGAACTGTTAATGAATAAATTTAGGCTGGAAATTAGATGATAATAGGTGTATCTACACGTTGAATTCAGGGGACACAATCAACTCCAGACCTGTTTGAGCCAGAATCAATTGGTCCTGGGCAGCAGGACACATGTGCACAGGACAGCATCAGTTTGAGCCAGGATGAAGCAGCCCCAGACTGGCAGCAAGCTCAGGGGGGTTAGCCCTGGGCTCATGGCAGTAGTGTTGGGCAGTGGTGGGGCTGGCTGAGGCATGAGAGTGCCAAACGTGCAAAGCCATGTGGTCAGGCAGCAGGCAGGCAGCCCCCTCCCGTTAGCACCCCTGTGCCCCAGCCAGCCCCGTCACCATCTACATGTGCATTTAAGCATAGTTACTTACTCTGCCAGAAGATAGTACTGTCAGTGACAGTACTATATTACAGCAGAGTTAATTAATTTACTGAGCCCTGACACTGGCACATGTGTAGACTTTGACACTTTTCTATCAAGCTAATTAGTCAATTCTGCAGTAAAGCGCACATGTAAATGCACCCATTGGGCATGTCTACACATGAAATTAATTCGACCAAATAAGCTCTGGCACAGTTCACACTGGAATTTATTGCTCCTGGACACAGTGTTTACATGTGTGCTCAGGCCCACCGCATGTTGAAATCAGTTGGCACAGCCCCAGCTGGTAGAGGGCCCCAGCGGTCAGCCTGTCAGCCAGGGCTGCTTTGACCCAACTCAATGTGCTGTGAAGAGCCTGGCTGAGGCATGAGGGTGTTTCAGTGTGGTGCTAGCCAGCAGGCAGCCTGAGCACTGAGGCAACCTTGTGCCCTCTCGAGTCTATATTTGTGCTGTGGCAGAGTAAATAACTCCACTGTAGGACAGTACTTGTATTAAGCAATACTAACCTATGGCAGAGTTAATTAGTTCAGTCTAACCTAATTGCTCCTCACATGTAGAAGCTGACATTTTACCATGGAGCTAGTTAGACAAATACATAGCCAATGTTTCACGTAGATGCGCCCAGTTTATAACAATCAGATCAATGAGGTTCTGAGAAAGCTAACTCAGAGATGTAACGAGGAAGAAATTAGCTAAAATGTTACAGAGTAGACATGCACATTGGACTCTGAAAAATAAGGACAAAATATTTTCCTTGCTGAAAAGGAAATACAAAGAATGCTGTTCCAGGATGAATGGCCAATAAACCCAGTCCTAAAACCTATTTTAAATTATGTGTATATGTTATGTGCATCGAGCCTCTGTATTGCATTGTGGAATGAGGGTATATAAGTAGATGTTAAGATTATTTGTTAATACACAGTAAGACTATGGAACAGATACCCCATTAGGCTCTGTCCTCTTTGAAACACTCAGGTGGCAGGATGGATTCGGGGTCTTGCTGGGTAGTGGAAAGTACTTTTGCCCAAAAGGAACTTAAAAACTGGTATAACTGGCTTCTGCAGGAGATGGCTGAATGCTCCATTCCAGTGGAGGGCCCTCAGGAGACAGAGGGAACATGTTTGGATTGTGGAAGTTTTCTGCTCTGATACACTGCTCCTTCACTAGCATATGTTCTCTTAGGGACTGTGCCTCAGTTATGTAAGTTAAAGCAGCTTCTAAATGTTCTAATGGATGTTCTTGCTTGTGCATCATCCTCAAAAGCAGTCAGAAAAATAGATATGAACTTAGCTGTCTAATCTTCCAAACGAGTGTCCTAGGCACTTGGGCATTCTGGGACAGAGCACTCTCAACCAGTTGTGCTGCAGCTGTTCAAATCTGTAAATTATGCATTGAGACACAACAGAAGAAAGTAAGAATGATTCTCTAGCCTGGTGGTTAGGACACTTCCCCAAGAGATGAGAGATGTGGTTTTCTGTCTCTTACTCAAAGCAAAAATAGCTTCAACAGGAAGGACTGAGAGTAGCTATATCTGACCCAGGATAGCCTGGTAGATTAGGCACTCTCCTAGTAAAATAGGAGAACTAGATTTAAATCTACCCACACACAAAAGGGAGACAAATTATGTCCTTCCCAGCCCCAGTGAGTGCTTGAGCCACTGAACTATAAAAACATAAAAGAGGCTTGGTGCCACCAACTGCTATGTTGTGAATCTATCCCTGAAAGATCATTTCCCACCAAATCTATTTGGTGAATTGAACCCAAATTTACAAATAATTTCAGGATAATCAAGAAGGTCACCTTGTAGTTTACCAAGAAAACAAATCACCAAGTTCTGCTCAGCTCTTAATGAAGACGGAAAACTGGATGGCATCACTATCAGCTGAGAGACGGGCTTTTCCCTAGCTGTGCTTTGCTTGTTTACTCACATTGTGTTGGCTCAGTCAAGGACATGCATACTATGTTCCAGGAACTCTCAAGCAATCTTGTGCAGTCTCAGTTGTCCATGACCCTCAATAACAGACCGAACAATATTTTTCTGTCCTGTTTTATCTTGAACATTTAATTGTTTCTATTTATTCTATTCTCATACACAGGAATCAGATATTGGGCATTTGAAGGGTATGGGTGACACTAGATTTTTTCCCTTTATACTCCCTACTCTTTTTCTTCACAAATATTCAAGTCATCCCTGCGCAACATGACATTTTTTTAACCTAAACTATGTTGAAAATAGGAAGGACTTCAGAGAAAAGCAACAGAAAGATCAGGGACCTTGGAAGGATTTTTTTTTCTGACAAACACTTAAAAGAAATCAGGCTCACAAACAACAAGGTGGAAGCAGGACATGAAAACAATATATACCTACTTGAAGGGTATGATGATCAGGAATGATAAGAGAAATGATTTGGAGAGGGCATATGATAGATTGATTATGAATAATAGGAAGAAATTAAAAGAACATTTCAGCCAACTATCAGGAAGGGTCACAGCAAGATCTGTTAGGTTGTGGTTTGTTACTGGCATATAAAAGCCATGTTACTTGGAACAATTAAAACTGGATAGTGCAGTTGCTAGAAAATGTCCTACAGCAGCAATTCTTCATTGCACAGAATTAAACTACATGATACAAGATGAATTCAGACCCTCACCATCAGCCTTACTGATTGAAATGTTCCCTAAAACCAAAAAGAATAAAACATGGAGTACATACAGTTCTAAATCATTTAGACAATCTGGTTCAAAAGTGCAATGATAAACAGTGCTTTCTCAGTTTACCTTAATTTTTCTGTGGGAAGGTGTCCATATAAAACAAAAAATGCCACCACCACCACAGGTATTAATTGCTGGTCTCAGCACCTGGGCTCAGATTGAATGGGCCATAAAGAGTAAACTCCCCCTTTTCAGGTGGTCCTACAAGGTGGTGAGATATGACTATCGTGGGAGGAAAGAAGCCATCTACTGCTCATGACCTTATTCTCTACAGCTGTCAATTCAGTATCTTCCATGAATGTCAAGTTAATTTAGTTTGTGATGGGCTGGGGGTTAAAAGTAAAAGCATCTTAAAAATACTAGTTAACAGCTGGAGTAGTCAATACTACCCTAGGTAACCTTTTACAATATTGCCTATTTAGATATGCTCCTATCTTGTTATCCACAAGGGTTGGCTTAAGCTCTGAAGAGATTCTTCTCTGGTTATTTCAGTTGTGATCAGGTATGTGGTAGAATATCCCCAGGATTGTGTGTATAGCATCCAGTGAGAAGGATCCTGTGGCACATTTGAGACTTTAGGACTCCAAATATTTGTAAGTGAGCAGAAATAGGGAGTTCCTGCTCAAGTGTGGGAGAATTAGATGGGCAGAAAGTTTAGGGCCAGAGAAGAGCAGTTAGGCGTATTAGTAGGTAACCATTAAAATCTCTCCCGTATTCAGAAAACATCCTCTTATATGTGGTGCCCTGGATAACTGGCTGCCACATAAGACTCTGTGTGTATATAGCAGAATGCTGCTAAATCTCATCTCAGATATGTTAATTAAAATAAAACGGATTATTCCTTTGGCAGGTTTCTTTGGAAAAAGCTGTCCTATTACAGGGGCATGCTTCAATCAGCCCCATATTTGCACCTGACCAATGTTATGGCATTTAACAACTAGTCTCATTAGAACCTGGAATGCCCTTTTGAAGAGGGAACTGAGCTGCATGTGCCGTTGCTGCTGAACTTGCTGGCAGAGAGCTGGGTCCATCACAGTTCACACTTCTTACTTCAGAGAGATCTCAAGATGTGAGGGTAAAATCAAAATAGCCACAGTGCTGAGTGCAGCAGCAAAACAAATGCTTACACTGAAATAATGAGGACACTTGCAATTTTTGCTCAGCCCATTTTTCTTCCAAGCTGTATTAAGAAAAACTTTGGCTGCTGCAACCCTCTCTCATGTCTTATTTTTTTCTTTTCTTTCATCCCCTGCCTGGTTTTCCCTGTTTTGTTTCCAGTCAGTAGCAGGGACCCCTCTATCCTTGGAACAGGAAGTGGTTGACAGTTAAAATCTTAATTTTAAAATAGTGTGGCTGGGACCTTCCTGATTCGGTAACTGATAATTACTAATATAATTATCGCTAGGCACTGCCAGAGTGATTGCTGTGCACTATAGTATTGCTATACAATATTCTACTACTTTTCAATATATTTTTAGGCCTCTCTACTGCATCTGTCACCATTGTAACCAAGGGAGAGTATATGTCCAGCATGAAGCATTCATCTAAATAAGGCTGCAGAATTAGAAACTTCTAAACTGATAGAAATGCCAGCATGCCAATAATAATAGTAATAATACTAAGAACAGGGCAAAGAGGAGAAATAGCATTTTTTCCCATTTCTCCTCAAATTTCCCCAAAGAATATTCCATTATATTTTCAACACACTGCACAAACATTAATGCTCTGTCCTTGCCTTTCTGCCTCACTGGGGATACAATCCTTAGCTTGCTTATAAATTCCATAACTTTCCTTCCATAAATAGGCCCCTAGTGAAATCCCTGGGTCTAATCACATGTCTAAAAGGAATTAAGTGTATATGTTTCTTCACATGGCGACCTAAATTAATAGCATTAATGCTGAATGAATCATTCTCTTTCAAAACAGAACATGCCTTCAACATATTTCACTGCTTTTTTGTTCATGCATTGATCATAAACAGCTCTCAATTTCCTCAGATTTATTTGATGCTTGAAATTATTTGCAAAATACATCTAGTGAATAATTCATATATTTCAGTCCTGCAAAGGATTACAAACGTGCTTAACTCTCTGCATGGTGAGACTTCAATGGGATTGCTGACAATACATTCAGTTAAGTACCTGAGTAAGTCTTTGCAGGATCAGGATCTTATAATCTGTATCTTCTGTGGAAACAGTTTGTTGGGGATATTTGATATCCAGAAGTTTAGCTGCTTTAGCTTATTAATTTTGCTTGGTCATGTAAATCAGGTGCTATTGTTCTTGTTTAGATTAATGTAAATCACAGAATCAGGAAAATACTTGCATTTGCAAATTCAAAATTCCGTTTCTGAAAATATGCTCCCAGTGCACTGTTTCTGTGAACATTGCTGACATCTGAATAAAGCTGAGAATTCAGCAGCTGAAATAAACTAGTAAGACAGAACTAGAATGGACTTCACTTGACATGGAAAGTGTTGTCCTGCTAGGGGACAGAGGCCATGGGGCGGAAAGAAGAAAAAATGACTTGGAACTATAATTCCCATGAGACACTGGAGTGCTTCAGGATGGAGGTCAAGCTCCCAAACCTCAGGATCTTCATTATAGATTGCAGTACCAGAATAAAACCTTTTGATTCAGAAATTTCTGAATGTTTCATTTTACTTTTCCAAAATGTTTCTGAAAAATATGAAGCTATGTCAACATTTTGTTCCAATTCAGAATGAAAATGAAGATTAAAAACCAGATTTCCCCGCAGACTATCACTAAGAGACTGATTGAATTATTCTATTACTCTTAATCAGGTCAGATATTGTTATTTTAATTCACCGCCACAATCTCTTATTTTGATTTCAGTAAACACATCAATAATAATAGATGGATAACAATGCAGAAAATACAACATTCATAATCACATTCCCAAACATTGTAGTAGCTAGAAAAATAGTCTAAAATTCTGTAACAACATTATTGAAGCCTGGAATGTTTCAAGCCTTTAATGAAACAGGCTGTAATATTAGAATACTTGGCTTGCAAGGGCTAAGTATTGCAGCTAAGGTCAGCATAGATTATTATGCAGGCAATACTCATTTAAAGGTCAGGGGTCTACATAACTCTAACAGTTCATGGGCCTAGTATGGTTAAAACACACCAGTTTCTCCAAGTAACAGCCCACAGAAAGGAGCAATGTGACTAGCATTACATCCAGTCACCTTTGACTCTTCAGCCCAAATGGCCAGGTATCCATTTTAAGTCCACTCAACTGGGGACCACCCTTGGAAGGAGTCCAGAGCAGGGCTGTAGCAAAACACCAAAACCACTGTGCTACCAAGCCCCTATTACACTCACATAGGTTTTGCAAAAATATGCCTGTATTCTTGGAATGGATTTTCAGCATTCATTGCCTTGTAGGCTGTAAATTTAGGCAATGTCTATTTTTCCCCCTTTTAATATGGTTATAAGCAGGTCTGCTGAGATAAGCAGTTCCTGGAGACTTTAGTATACTGCAAGAAGTACTTTTCCCTTATCCTTCATGCAGTGTGCATGAGTCAGATTCTTAGTCAGTGTAAATTAGCATAGTTTAATTGATGTTAGTGGTGTAATGCTGCTTTGTTCCAGCTGATGGGCTGGTCATGTGTGTATAGATGGGGGGTTAGTGGTGAACCCTCCATCCTCTATAATCCATATTTGAAACACAAATGCAGCTCTTAACAGAATTTACAATGATCTTGGTAAAAATGAGGAGCAGCCGCATAAGTTTGTCCCGATGCTGACACAGCTTCCCTGTGCAAACCCTATTCATGCAGGGGCCAGCAAAGTAAACGCATAAAATGATTATGACATGCTTTTGCTTTGAGTTGTTTCTTTTTCTGTCAGGCTCAAAAGAAATAGAGAAGCTTGGAGGAATCTCATACATGAAGATTTAGGCAGCCTTTTGTTAAAGGCTTCATTTGTTCAAGTTGTACAAAAGGTACACACAGCAGTTTAGCCAGAGAAGAAACTGATCTAGCCTCAAGGTTCAGAAAAATTCCTTTAACCCTTTGGTATGATCAGTCCACATTTTTCTGCATGTCTAAAGTCTCTGATTTGAGGCTCCAGCCAAAGCTCACTGTAGTGTTTCCATAGGTTTCAATGAGCTTGCGTTAAGGCTCATAGTTTCAAACTATGAATGTTGTTATATTTGGGCTGTTCTCAGACCCACCAAAACCAGCAAGGAACAAACATTTTTCAAGAGAAAATGTGTCCTTCTGAAATATCCAGCCTGAAAATAGTTGAATGCTGTCTAGAACAAGTGTCTTTTCAGATGCTAGCCATTTATGATTTTTTTAATTCATTTAGGCAATTACTAATAGTGATACTATGCAAACCTTGGTGCATTCTTTCCAGCCTGTATGTGTCTGCTGAGCAGCACAGCTAAGTGGTTAGAATATGCAAAAAGACCCCTCTATTCCTACCTCACATACTGGCACTGAAGCCTCTTTCATTACGGAGTGATCAGTGTTTTTAAAACCCATCAAAGTCTGTGAGAATTGAGAGCACACTGCACCTTTTGGAAGCAAACGAGCAACCTATAGAAACCTCAGATCAATTTTTAAAGGTATTTATGTCCCTAAAGATGGAGGGTACTGCCTTAATGGTATTAGAGAAGCAGCTAGGCATTTGGCTCACATTGATTTCAATGGCAGCTATATCCTAGGCATTCTGAAAATCCCATGGCACCAATATGCAGCTAAAGGTGCCTAAATACCAATAAAAAGCCTTCTGTCAACTTCCAGAAATTTCCATTTAAAAAAACCTTCTTCTTCCTCCAAACCAGAAAATTTGAGACTTTTTTGAATACTGAAGGGCAAATTCCTTAACTAAACACTTAATGAATTTAGAATAACTTTAAAAATTAAAAGCAGAGATGAAAAGAAGAAATGAAATTTGTGTTATGCAGAGTTCTAGGGAAAAATAAGAGCTAACTGATGTTCAGAGATGAAGAAACACAAGGGTTTGGCATTGACAAACACTGAGGAGCTGTTAGATTCTTGTGCGGGGGAAAGAAGGGAACACAAAATGTCGGGGGGCTTTGATTTGGATTGTGGTTGATAGGAAATTCCTGTCTGCCTTTAGGTACATTTTGTGGGATTGAATATTGTAACAGGAAGCCAGGGACTCCATGTTACTATTGAGTGGGAGCTAGCAGTGAAGAGAACTAGGGCTGTGTGAAATTTCAGTGGCCGTTTCGTTTTTGGAGGTGGTTCAGTGCCTGAAACACTGAATCTGAAATGAAACAGAAGGCTCTGAAACATTTCCAAAATGAAGTGAAACCATCTGAAATGTTTCGCATGTTTCAGAATGTTTTGGATGCACCCTCGGGAATAGTCTGGCACAGCCCCACAGCCCTCCTTTTAAAGTGCCAGGAGGCTGGGGCCAGGCAGGGGATGGGGCCAGGCAGGGCAGTCATGGGGGCTTCTCCCACAGCTCCCCACACCATGGCAGGGGCAGGCACAGCTAGAATAGACGTGGGAGAAGCCCCCACTGCTGCTTTGCCCGACCCCCGCCCGGCCCCAACCTAGTACCAGCACTTAAAAAAAGAAAAAAAAATCCCTGCACTCACCGACTGCAGCAGCAGCAATCAGGGCCTCTGAGGGCTCATGGCAGAACCCCACACTGCATGGGGCAGCAAGGATCAGTCCCGCACCTGGCACCCATGCAGCAGCTGCTCCCAGACAGCATGTGGTACCCTGCAAGCTGCACTGCACCCAT
Organism: Crocodylus porosus; assembly: GCF_001723895.1. Classification (NCBI taxonomy): domain Eukaryota; kingdom Metazoa; phylum Chordata; order Crocodylia; family Crocodylidae; genus Crocodylus; species Crocodylus porosus. Next base: position 76,782,578 of record NW_017728943.1, on the reverse strand, counting down.
GCCATAGGGCAGCTGCCACATGGGTGCCAAGTGGCGAGGGGTGATCCCTGCTGCCCCCCAACTGCCCTGCACTGCCATGAGCCCTCAGAGGCCCTGATTGCTGCTGCTGCAGTCGGTGAGTGAGGGGATTTTTTTTTTTCTTTTTTTAAGTGCCGGGAGGCTGGAGCCAGGTGGGGCTGGGCAAGGAAACCATGAGGGCTTCTCAAGTAGCTCCCCACTCCCAGGCAGAGGCAGGCACAGCTGGAGGAGCCACAGGAGAACCTGCAGCCACTCAACTGTGCCTGCCTCTCCCCAGCCAATCCTAATCTCTGAAACAGAATCAAAACTCCAAAACATATTCAGCGGAATCAAAATGGAACAGTGATCTGAAACACCTAAATGAATCACTGTCCTCCACGGCCAAATCCAAAACCAAAAATAAACATAGCCGTTTCACACAGCCCTAAAAAGAACCCCAGCTGGGCCAGGCTGCTTGCTAAGAGTAGCAGAAAAACAGGCTACCTGAGCACCTGAGGCTGAGGCCATGCTTACTGTGGAGCTAGTGGCACTGAAATAGTTCAATAGGGCAGAGACTACCTAGAATGGTGGTCTGCCTGCTGCAAAACTAGCTGTGCCACAGTAGTACCAGGGATAGAATATTAGCTTCTATCCTACCAGCTGGAAGCAACTCCAAAGACCAGCCAGGTAGCCTAAGGAAAAGGACCTGTTGCAGCTGGGAGGTCGCAAAACCAGGGGGGCAGAGCCTCAGCTACATATCAACTCAGGGCTTGAGTCCAGGGGGAGTCTGTCTTGCAGGCTGCTGGGGAAGAAGCTTTGCACTATGATGACTGAGGCTGAGGGACTACAGGAGACCCCACACTGAGCTGATTACCTGTAAGGAACTGAAAGATGACTACGAGTGGGATGTTTTTATGCGGCCAGAAAGCTTGATTTTTTTTATTTATGGCTTAAGGGCTGATATTTCTGTTACAATTATAACCAGAGGACAGAAATTGGAACTGATAAGGGAGGTAAAAGTCCAAGAGCTACCTGAGGGGTGCGTGACTACTGGATGCCCTGCCAGGGGTTCAACTCAGAAGTCAGATAGAACCCATCTGAGAGGTAACAGTGTAAGGGTGAGGGCACAGTCAAAGGCCCTGAAGGTGCAGATGCAGCTGGGGTCCTAAAGGGGTAGTGTCAGGGACCCTTGGGGGTGAGTCAAGAATGCTTGATGAGTAAAGAGGGAACCCAGCAAGGACAAGACTAGAGCATTGTTGGGTGACAGCTGGGTTCCTCCCCCAGGATGATGAACTATTAACACCTGAGAAGCATGATATCACCCAAGGAGGTGATCCTCCCCCTCTATGCGGCACTGGTCAGGCC
>NW_017728943.1:76749398-76780983 GCF_001723895.1 Crocodylus porosus | reverse complement strand
GGTCAGGGCGGCTAGGGTCTGGAACCAACTTCCAAGAGAAGTGGTGCTGGCTCCTGCCCTGGGGGTCTTTAAGAGGAGGTTGGATGAACATCTTGCTGGGGTCGTTTGACCCCAGTACTCTTTCCTGCCATGGCAGGGGGTCGGACTCGATGATCTGCTCAGGTCCCTTCCGCCCCTAGAAACTATGAAACCATGAAACTATGACTGGAGTCTATAGGTAGCCATCAGACTATAGTAACTTAGTGCCCATGTGAAGATGAGCAGGCCATACCAATGATCCCCTGGGACATAGGACAGCCTCCCAACTCTTTTTCTCTTAAAGTAACATTGAAGGTGTGGCAGGAAAGGAAAAGGGAGAGACTCCAAATCCAGAAAGCGAGTGAAGCATCCACCAGAGAGAGATCCAGCTAGCCCTGGACCTGAGTCCTACTACACATGTTTTTAGATGTTAAACCTGTTATTTTATGGGTTGTATTAATTTAATAAATAAAGTTCAAAAAGAAAAAAAAGCCTGTCAGTCATGGTAACTCTGTGCTTTTGCTTTCTACATATGTAAAACAGGGATAATACCACTGGGTTGTTGTAAGGCTTGATTCATTACCACATACTATACAAGATACTGGCTACTCATAGCACCCATGAAGGAGCATTTCATGGGATCAGATACTTAACTGGTTAATGTGAAATTCAAGGACTGTTGAAGTAAACAGGTTCTTTGCTTGAATAAAAACTATGGAAACAACAGAGCAAAAGACTTCTAGATTTAATCTTAAATGTTTGTAAAAAGGTGTTACAGATTCTCCTCAAAGCTCACCTTGCACACCACAAGGCCATGGATCCTATATTGCATGAATTAAGTTTAGGGATCTTTTTGCTTGTACCTGCCTCTCCCAAATGATTTCCACCATCTTTGGTACCCAGAATACTGCTGCAAAATGTAAATCTCTATTTCACTGCATCTGCCACACACTGCGCTTTGTTGCACATTTGTACACCAGGATATATGATTGTTTTTCAGTGGCATATTAGGGTTCTGTCCCACCCACAATTTCTCTGTTCTTCTCTCTTCTCTTCTTTCTTTAATGGCATATTATCTCTATTATAAGCTTGGCCTCACTGCTGCTTTCAGCTTTGTCTCTCATTTCCCCTTTATCCTTCTAGCTGCTGGTGTGTGCATTGTATTTCATTGCTGCTGCTTGATGGCTTTGTTTTCACAAGTGCAAGCTCCAGGTTTAAATGCAGATGGTCTGACAGCCTTCTGATTTTGAGAATGTTCCATTAGTTAGTCTAGACAAAGGTTCAGCACCCCTTTAGAGCAGTGGGTCAACTGCCGCTGCCACAGGCCACCACTCCCCTCTGCTGCACCCAAGCTGCCTGCTGCTTCCCCCACTACACATTGTCATCTCCCATACCCAGAAGCATTGGGGAGAGAGTGCAGAAGGTTGTGAAGGGGGGTGCTGCAGAGGGGATCAGCAGCACCGCAAAGGGCAGAGAAGATGGATGCACTAGGCTGAGCTGATTACTATGAATCCCTTCTGCCTCTGCAGCTAGGATCCAGTCACTTCACAGGACAGATCCAGCTCTCAGGCTGTAGGTTGCTGACCCCTGGCGTAGGGTGATAAAGAGACAGGCTTCTGTCATGCACTAAACGTAGTCATTAAAATGGCACCATGAAGAATTTTTAAAGAGCTAATATACTGTGTACACAAAGCCAAGTATTATTACGCCACACTTTTCTGGACAGTGTGATTGCCTTGAATTCCTTAGGGTGCTGGGAGCACATGTCTTTTGCTATATGCATTCAGAGAATATAGAGGTCCACTCTTAGAGAACATGTAATGGGCTAGGCCCATAACTCCTCCCGTTTCCTCCCCTTCACTATGTAGGAGGTGGGTCACAGTTCTGGATGCCCAGGGGGGACGTGCACATTCCTCCCCTGAATTCAGGGCTTGTAATGGTAACTGATAGGGGGGTGTGAAGCAGGCCCTATTTGATTCAGATTCAGCCCGAATCCAGGAGAGTGATTTGATTCATTGATTCAGATCACTGTCCCTGATTCAATTCAGCCAAATCCGAAACTGAAAATTCAATGCTGATTCAGAGAAATAGCAATTTGGACATAGACACAGCTTTAAAAGTTTTTTCTACATACCTTGAGGTAGCAGGCATGGTTTGTGATCGCTGCAATGCTGGGGCACATGGAGCGTCCCACAGGAGTCCGGGGTGAGCCCTTCTTGTGCTCAACAGCGAAGCCGGAAGTAGACTGGTACTTCCGTCCACTTCTGGGTCTGTAGAAAAAACTTTTAAAGCTGTGTCTATGTCCAAATTGCTTCCGAGTGCACTGGAGAGCCCCCCCACACTGCTGTGGGACACTCCATGCTCCCCTGCATCACAGCACTCATGAGCCCCTGTTACCTAGAGGTATGTAAAAAAAAAAAATTTAAAGCTATCTCTGTGTCTGAATCTCTGACTCTTTCCGAGTCTCTCCAAATTGATTTGGAGGGTTCTGATTGAATTCAGAGATATTAATGAGTCCTCTGATTCAATTTGGATTTGGAGATTCGGCCAGTGAATCAGGCTGAATCTCTGCCGAATCCAATCAGGGACCGAAGCTTCACAGATCCTTGGTAGCTCACTCTTATGGAAGCTGCACAGGTGTAAGAAAATGCTTCCTCTCCTTTCCTGTGCAACCCCAGTTTGGACCTATGCTCATGAAATTTGGTGTGCATCAGAAAGCATTGAAAACAGCTGATCTGAATCAAAACAAGGTTCTGTTTAAAAGTTAAGCCTTCTCCTGCAATGCTGAAACCCAAACCCAACAACATCTTGAGAGGTGTACCCTAGAAAGAATGTGTGTTTGAGGAGAAAATAAAAGAATGACCTTTAGTTTCATACTGTCAATGCTGAACGGAATAGAAGCAAAGCTACATCAGTTGTATTTTTCCCCTTCACAAATCTAGGCAGCAGAAAAAGATTTTTTTTTCTGTTAAGGCAAATAAGTAATTGGTTATAAATGTGATTTTACAGGATTTCTGAGGTATGAATGCTCACTGATGGTCAATGGGAGTTGGGGACCTAGTTCCTAGATGTGTCCTTGAAATCTCCACCTTCTTTCTTATTTTTATCTAGATTGCATGCTTTTAAATGAATATGACCTCTTCATCTTTGTAATTAATAATCACACTGAGGAGGTTCTCAGTGCTGGAGGAGCCACTCAGGCTGGGTCCTAGCACAACCAAGTATCATTCAAAGATAAGAGTGGAACAGGCAAACTCAGGTTGGTTGACCTTAGTTCTGCCTTATCCTCATTTTCTCTCCCCTTGAGGAGGCAAAGAAAGAGTGCCTCAGAGACAATCCCCAATGCCGAGAGAACAGAGGCAAGTACAGAGATAAGGCAAGCATAAAGGGAAGTGTGACAGGGAATCCATTGAACAGATTATGATTAGAAACCGGCCTTGCTGAAAAATCCTTCATTTGTCGTCTATTTATCTTTGGCAATAGAATGCCTTGCAAATACTGTGATTTCTAGTATTGGGGTCTTCCTTTGGGGCTCCTGTCACTTCATATGCAGCTCTGATATCTATGAGGTATGAAACAGCACATAGTAATGATGTTTCATATTTATATTATGCACCTGCACATACACAAATTACATTACTAGGATTGGAAAGTCAAGCACTGAAAAATTAGAAAATGTCAGGTTTAGAGTTGCCCACACAAGGTTAGTTCACTGCACTTGCATGTATGCCTCCTGGTGCAGTTTTAATTACACATGATCACATTTTGTTTTGGGGCCTTGGACCTGTCACTTTCAGTGTACACAATGAACATGCTCCACTAAACACAAAGAAGCCATATAGCTACCCTGTTATCTAAGAGCAAGATCCAAAAAAGCAATTTGGAGCATATAAATTAGTTTGAATTCAGTTGCCTGAGCCCAAGAATGTAATCTACAAAATCTCTGTGTAACTACTTAGGGCACCCAAAAGGCTGCAGATACCCATGTTTTTGTCAGAAATTTACTTGAGCATCAAAAATTCTGATACTGGCCACACCCAGAAGCACTACCATCTTGGCTGAGCTGAGTATTTCACAAATATCTGCTACTTAAAGGCACTTGGGATTCACAAACTAGGTATTCCAGTACCTAAGTGCTTGGAGATCCCTCCAGACATGACCTAACCATGATTAACATACTCAAACAGCACAAAAGTCAGCAACTGAGTTTTTTGGTTATAGTGAACAATAAGGTGGATATGAGTCAGCAGTGTGCCCTTGTTGCCAAGAAGGCTAATGACATACTGGGCATTAGTATGAGTGTTGCCAGAAGAACGAGAGAAGTAATTATTCTCTTCCATTCTGCACTGGTGAGGCCGCATCTGGAGTATTCTGTCCAGTTTTGGGCCCCCCACTACAGAAAGGATGTAGACAAGCTATAGACAGTCCAGCAGAGAGCAACAAAAATGGCTTGGGGGCTGAAGTACATGACATATGAGGAGAGTCTGAGGGAACTGGGTTTATTTATTCTAGAGAAGAGAAGACTGAGAGGGGATTTGATAGCAGCCTTTAGCTACCTGAAGGGTGGTTCCAAAAAGGATGGAGCTGGACTGTTCTCAGTGGGTATATCTACATGAGATGTTAATTGTGTAGTAGCCTAATTCTACTGTGCAGTAGCATGCAGGGCATAACCCATCCTAATATGCTACTGTGCAGTTAGCATCACTAAAAAGCCATGCACCACTGCTACTGTGCAATAGAGCTAATTACTGTGCGTTCATGTAGTACTTGGTTATCCAAGTACTAAACTGGAGCACTGAACTGGAGTACTAAACTTAATGCACAGTAACCATGATGTATTAATGAACGCATAGATGGACCCAGTGGTGACAGATGACAGAACGAGGAGCAATGTTCTCAAGTTGCAGCAAAGGAGGTTAAGTAGGATATTAAGAAAAAATTTCTTACTAGTAGGGTAGGGAAGCAGTGGAACAGGTTATCTAGAGACATGGTGGACTCTCCATCCTTGGAGTATTTTAAGACCCAGCTTGACAAAGCCCTGGCTGGAATGATCCTGTTGGGGGTGGTCCTGCTTTGAGTGGGGGCTTGGACTAGATGACCTCCTGAGGTCCCTTTCAACCATGATTTTACAGGAAAGTGCTGTAACCACCAAAGGCTAAGCTAGGACAAGGGAACTCTCAGTCCCTCCTGTAGAAGGTTGGACAATGTGTAATAAAGAATGCAGGATGTAGGCATCCAGAGAAATGGCAAAGAACATGGAGCATGACTCTGTGGCCCCGGGATAATGTCATTTTCCTGTGAAGGTGATATCCTGAGTTCTGTGCTCTGCTTGCATATTTTATCTCTGGAGCACAATCTTCTTCCTTCCAGTCAAGGGACCTCATTTCCTGGCACCAGAATCAGGTGTTCTGTTGCTTGCTGCTTTTCTGGCCCCAGGAATCTTCCTTTGCTAATGGCGCCCAGGATATTAGTAGTTGTGGTTAGACTTAAACCCATGGTTGCCTGAATCAAAAGTCAATGCTGCAGCCTTTAGAACATCTTCCATCCCACTTTATATTCCCAGAATGGTGAGGCACTGTATTGGACATTTATGGATCCATGGTCCTACCCAAAAAGGACATAAAATTGAAATTAAACATACCGAACTACCTGAGATTAAAATGAATAGACAGGATCAGGTGAGGAAAAAAAGAGGTTAAAACAGGATCATGCAATTATTTAGTTTCAGTATGCTCAAACAGCGCTGAAACTTGCAGTCTGAGAATTGCCTGCTGCCCTCAGCTTCCTTGACATTGGAGTTAAAGTTGCTTAGCACTCCTCAGGAGATACTCAGCATTTCACAAGTATGAGCAGGATAATTTAATGATTTACCTACCCATGTGGGGATTAGCTGGAGTTACTGTTTGGAAGCTGAATAAAATAAATAAAATAGTTTTATTTTAAGGATTAAAAGTGATTGTAGTTCATGACACAGGATAGTAGCTTCCTTTGCTCCTTTCTCATATTAGGTTCTCATTGCTGTTGGATATTAATGCCAAGTATCAAAATCAGCCTCACTTCCCACAAGGAGTCCCTTCCCCACAGTCCTCCCCTTGGACCCCTTTTCCTACCCCCACTCCCAACTAAGAGTAACTGAGGAAAGGGAAAGCACTCCGAATAGTCACTTGAATATATGGTCATATTCTTAGTAGAAGAGCTAGCATAGGGCTTTTGTAAAGATCTTAAAGGCTTTGGAGTCAGTCAGTCAAGAAACAGGAAGGATGCTATATGATTAGAGAACTAAATATAGAACTTGAATAGCAAGACTTTGAAGCAATAATCTAGTGAATAATCTAGTTCCTGAGCAGGTCATAAGCAGCAGGAGATTTGTATCAACCATCCTGAAATTATTTTACATGATGACCAAGTGAAATAACATTTCCATGCCTTCCTGTAGTCCCTTTTTACTTCCTAACCACCCTTCCTTGTTTCTTCTTTTACTTTCCTAGCTTTGTTTTCTTCTTCCATTCCTACTTTTACCTGTCCGTCCCTCCTTTTGTACACTTGCATATTTTCTTCACTTATCCATCTTGCCTGCTTCAGCAATCCATTAACCACTCCCCTCCCTGCTATTCCCTAACCTAATCTCACAAAGAGCACTCAGATTTTCTTGTTTCTTAATTATCTGGTTTACAGTTCAAACCACTTTTTCCTTTACCTACAGCTGTTCAATCTGAACAGATGTTCAAAAGAAATGATGATACAAATTTTTCTCTCTCCTCATTCTCCCAAAAGGCTGAAAGGCTTTTCCTCAAACTCTCAGATGGAAAAAAAAATTGCTCCTAGCCAGGCACCAACTGTAGAAAATTACACTCCAAAAGGTTAATGTTTCAGAGACTTATGACTGGCTGAAAAGGAATTAAGATGGACATTCTTCAGTGACCTTAACACTTGAGTTCCTCACCAACTCTCCCTTTATGAACAGGGCACACATACCCTCTATTTGAATGTAAGAGTTGGAAATCTTCATTATCTAGATTAAACTAACATTGCTTAAGTAAAACTAAAATAGAATATTTGGACACAGCTATGCCACTTTTAGATATATTAATAATACATCTGCCTCTCTCCTGGGAAAACATCCTTTCGTTCCTTTAAATAAAGATTTCCAGCCTTCATAATATTACATTTTATTTAAAAATAAATCCCGCCTGGTTCTGCTGATTTAGGTCTCTCTGCTGGCATTCATGCTGTATTAGTTATGAACCATGTGTTGTGTAAAGCTCAATATGCCTCTGCCAGTGTGCAGGAGAAGTAAAGGAACATATCAAGATGTGGGTGGTTTCAATCCACTGTGGACAATATGATTGGGATTATTCTGACAGGTCTGTAGTTAAGCCCCTGAGAATGGGCTTTTTAAATGCAGTCCAGTCCAATTTTTGTACAGCTCATATTTCAGCTATATCAATGCTTATCCTTCGAAACAATTTCAACATTTTGTTTTATAGATTTTTCTAACATCAAAAGGTGTGCTACTGAAAGAAGCCATATTGTGACATCTGGAGATGGATGGACAGTTCATCTCAAGACAACAGCTTGAGCAGTCCAGGGAGCAAGAAAAAGGAAATGTAACTATGGCCCAAAGCAGAGGGCTCTCCGCTGAGAGGGGTGTTCCTGTATTCTAGTACCTTCAGTCAAGTTTAATTATTCCTTTCTTTTTACACTACCACCCATTAGACAGGTAACAGGGGCCAGAACCCAGGAATCCTCTCTCCAAGACCTGGGCCACGTGTTATAAACATAAACATCATTGTTGTAAAAGTCAGAGGGGAGAGCAGCATCAGAAATGTCAGTCTGGCAAATTTTTGGAGTGTGTTGTGATAACATTTTGAGACACATGTTAGAGGGGCCAACTGCAGGGAAGCTGATGTCAAGTTGCTGCTCTCAAACGGGGAGGAATTGCTTGAGAATGTGAACGTGGAATGTAACATGGGTGACTGTTACCACAAAATGATAAGAGTTCAAGTTCTTAAGGGGTGGAAAGAAGGAAAAAAGCAGATTAAAGACTTGAACTTTAGAAAAGCAGACTTGAACACACTCAGGGAACTGGTGGGCAGGATCCCCTGGGAAGCAAATTTGAGAGATAAAGGTGTCCAGGAGAGCTAACTGTACTTTAAGCAGGATCTTTTAAGGGCAAAGAAGCAAGCTACCCTGAGGTGATGGAAGAATGGGAAATGCCATAGAAGACCAGCCTCGATAGACAACAATCTCTTCTATGTGCTGAAATGCAAAAAGCAATCCTGCAAAAAGTGGACACTTGATCATATTATTACGGAAGAGTATAAGATGTTCACATGGAAATGTAGGGAAAAAAATAGGAAACCTAAGACACAATTTGAGATTAACCTGGCAAAGGACATCAAAGACAATAAAAAGGGATTCTACAAATATGTCAAAAGTAGGAGGAAAAGCAAAGAAACCATAGATCCCTTATGGAATTCAAAAGTCAATCTAGTTACAGACGATGCAGATAAGCCTGAAGTATTTAATGTCTTTTTATTTGACTATTCACAACTAGGGGCAACTATTACATGACGAGTGCAGCTGGGAGCAAGGATAAGGAAAGCAAAAAGCAGTCTAGAGTAATGGCAAAACAGGTTAGGGTTTACTTAGAGAAGATAGATGCTTTCAAAGTGACAGGGCAAGCTGGGATACACCCTAGGGTACTGCTGGAATTGGCTGAAGTAATTTTAGAACCATTCGTTATCTCCTCTTCAAGGATTCATGGAAGTTAGGTAAGGTCCTGGATTACTAGAAAAGGGCAATAAAGTGCCTATCTTTAAGAAAGAGAAGAACGAGGATCCAGGAACGTACAGACCAGCCAGCCTGACCTTGGTAACTAGAAAGATAATGGATTAGGCCCTCAAAGAGAATGAAGTGATTAGGAACAGCCATCATGGATTTACCAAGAGCAATGCATGCCTGATTAACCCGATTTTCTTCTGTGTTAAGGAGATAAGATATGCAGATGGAGGTAGAGCAGTTGATGTGATATACCTTGACTTGATCAAAGCTATTGAAACTGTATTCCATAACATTCTCATTAACAAGCTAAGGAAATATAGACCAGATAAAAGTACTGAGAGGTGGATACATGGCTGGTTGAATCACTGCACTCAAAAAGTAGTCATCAATAGCTCAATGTATAGTGGGCAGGAGGTATCAAGTGGAGTTCGCAAGAGTCTGTACAGGGTCCAGTATTGTTTAATATATCTTTGTTAATGCTTTGAACAGTGGGACTGAGTGCATGCTTCACATATTTGCATATGATTTCAAGATGGGTGGGTTTGCAGACACTCTGAAAGGCAGGGCTAGAATCCAGACTGACTTGAAAAGACTGCAGAAATCTGCAATCAGAGGAGGTTCAACAAAGACAAAGGTAAATTCCGGCACTTGGGAAATTCCGGCACTTGGGATGAGATAATTGCATGCACAAATACAGATTGGATAATGGCTGGCTAGGCTGAAGCATTACAGAGAAGGACCTGGGAAGTTATACTGGCCAGTAGTCAAAATGTAAGACCACCGTGTGGTCTTGCAAAAAAAAAAGCCAACAGAATACTGGACTGCATTCACAGGAGTGCCATTTGCAAATCAAGGGAAGTGATTTTTCTGCTTTATTTGGCACTGGTGAGGCCTCATCTAGAGTACTGGGTCCAGCTTTGAGCCCCACACTTCAACAAGGACGTGAACAGTTTGAAGAGAGCCCAATACAGAGTGACAAAAGTGATTAGGGGCCTGGGAGGCAAGACATATGAGGGAAGGCTTAAACTAAATAATTAAGGCTATTTAGTCTAACAAAGAGAAGAATGAGGAGGGGATTTGATAACAGTCTTCAAATACAGAATAATAGAGAGGAAGGAGAAGGGCTTTTCTGTTTGGCCCTAAGGGGCCTAGGAACACTAACCTCAAGCTTCAAGCAAAGGAAATTTAAGTTGCAGATTAGGAGGAACTTTCTAACTATGAGGTGGTCAAGCATTGGAACAAGCTTAGCTACCTAGAAAAGTTGTGGAATCTCCATCCTTGGAGATATTTTCAAGCATAGGTTGGACAGACACCTGGATGGCATAATTTAGTCAGGGACAATGCTGGCTTGAGCAGAGGGCCGGATTAGATGGTTTTGTGGGCTCCCTTTGAGCCCTCCTTGTCTATGATCAGTCTTCAGTAACAATCACCCTCTTGATTGCTCTCGTTCTGGTCTCATGAATCTTGCATTTTTGGCTGACTAGTAGTCCAGCTTCCCCCAGGATAGATGGCTACTTCCTCCCTACTTAGTCTGTAGCTTGATAATCTGGGCATTCTCATGGTAATTGTGAGATGTGCATTTGAACTCCCCTCCTTAGGATGGCCTAGGCCCCTTAGGAAGATAACCTAGGTCTCCCACTTTTTGAACAAGTCCCCTTGCTCTTAGTCTACTGGACAAAATATGGGCACTATGATCATTACTTTTTCTTAGATCTGTGTTTTGTACAGAACTACATCTACACCCTCAGCATCGATCAGTTTGTAGGTGTGTTTTGGCTTTACCTAAAATATTGGGGTCTTAGGCTAAGTGTAAGGATCTTCCATACAAATTTTTGATCAGAGTAGAGCTTAGGTAGGAGTTACATGCTTAAATGGTTGATTTGGATCATTTCTCAGCATGTTCAGTGGCCTGACGCTTAGTGTCCAGGGGTTTTTTTCCAGGTCAAAAGGAGGCACAAAATGAACTTAGGTGCTGAAGCAATTTTGTAGTCGCTAAACAGGTTCAGGTATCATCATTCTTTGTGACTAAGTCCTGTTTAGGTAACTACTGTACAAGGTTGATTTGTATCTGGCCCTGGGTGCTTTAATAGCACTGAAATCAATGAGAGAGAGGCATTTTCACAAAGATCCCTATAGATGGCTACATACCTTTCAAAATTTGGCTTTAACTGACATGTCCAAGCTCACCCTCCAGTCAGCTACTAAGCCAGGGATTAAACTCATATCTCCTGAGCACTAGTCTAAGTTTTAACCACAAGACCATCAACCTACTCCATCTTGAAAAAAGGGGGGACATTGGATTGCTTTCCTAAGAGCATGCTAACCCACAGAATTACGTAACAGCTATACAAAGAGTAGAGGGTAACTAACTCTGACCCCAGTCTATGACCACTATATCTGAGTTTAGCGATGAGGATTTTCACTTGGTATAGTAAAGAAGAAGCTGAGACTTGACGGGATGGAGAGTCTGGTGGGATGAAGGGGGCTAATAAAAGCTGTGCCATTAGCCATATGAGAGAGAAAGAAAGCTGCTTCCATATAAAGCAAGGCATTTGGCTTTAATCTCAGCAGTAACTGCACTACAGGTTCAATTATTAATTTCATGCCTGGCCTACAGGCTACTCAGCACCTGGGTGCCTAGCTAGTGGGCTATCTAGAGCTGCATCTGTGATCTGTTGAGGAAAAAAAAGTGTCCTTTTCCATGGGTCATGCTCAATAATGTAATCTACTAATGTAGCTGCTGATTTATTCCTGTTTGTGTTTGGGTTATATTCATAGCTTAGGTGCTTAGTTTCCTGCTGATGGCTGGTTGCTCAGCAACCCAGCTCCTCTCTCTCCCAGCTAGAGAAAGTGACAGGTTTTTTTTCCTTGTAAGAAGCTGTTCATTTTAACTTGACTCAGTTGAAAACTGGGTACTACTTAATTGCAACTGAAGGGTTATCTTGTACAAGGGCTAGATTTCCTTGAATGAATCAGAAAAAAAATGCCTCTCTTTCAAAGGTTTGTTACCAATAACCAGGTTAAAGCCCTCTTAAAAGGAAGGTCACAGTGATCCTCATTGGATGCAGGAAATGGTTCAGGTGCATTCTCTTTCGGCTGTGATTTTGCAGGCTGAACTTTTTGAGAGTAAGGGCAAATAGCCTTTAGCAGCAGGTTGTAAAGCATAAGATCACTGCATGGGCACTGCTTTAATTAGGCAACCCTGTATAAATTAGCATTATCTACTGAGGTGTATGCAGCCATGTTGGTGAAAAGGCACCATCTCTGCTCAATTTTCTATGTACCACACCTTTAAGTGCAGAGAATCCTTCCTGCCTGTCCACATAGTGACAGCTGCCCTTTAGTGTTTTGCCTCAGATGCTGGAGTGTGTGTTCTTTTTCTCTCTAAAAGAATTTTTATAGGCCATTTCCTCAGCTAGTGTAAAGCCGTATGTACATTGAAAAAAGTGCTAGGCTGATTTACATCAGCTGAAGATATGTTATCCCTTTATCACCGTAGGACCTGAGCACTTTTCATGTAAAATCGATAGCAATGGCAGAGTCCCTAGATTCAAGGTTTCTCTGGCACGTCTTTTGGTGAAAATCTGTGGGTTGCAGGGATTTGGTTTGGCATTTATTTATTAATTTATTCAACTATTTTGGGTGGCTGGTTCAGGCTTAAGAATAGACAGGGTTTAAACACTATGGCTGCTTGCAAATATAGAAACAAAATGTGGGGCTTTACTTTAAACCTGGTGTGCTCCCATGCCAAGCTCAGCACATGCCCAGAAGAAGCATCGTGTTTGTTGCAGGCAGCTTTCCTAATGTCTGGGGCTTTTATGGCACTGGTTGAATCAGCTTTAGTGAAAAGCACCAAAAAGCCCACCTGTAGCACAAAAAGCCTTGCTGAAGCACCTGATCTATACAGATCCTGTGGAGCTGGGTTGAACTAACATGCTGCTGCTCCCAGTAAAGCATGTTTTTGTTTTTTCTTTCCGCATCTGTCAGCACCCAGTGGGTATCTTAAGATGGAAAAACTTTTTTTCAAAAAGGAAGGCTCTAGAGCATTACCTCCAGATTCTCAGAATCTGGATTTTTCAAGTTCTAGTCTCAGCAGGTGCATCTACATGAGATACTTTACTGCGCAGTAGACTAATTAACTGTGCAGTAAGGCAGTATCATGTAACCATGCACAATAGCTACTGATCAACAAATTAGGCTAAAGCACGGTTTGCTACTACCTGTAAATACTAGCACACTATCTGCTGCACAGAACCACTCATGTAGTTGCTCACCAGGTGCAAATTTGCTTCCAGTAAGCCACACCAGCAGGGGGCCACAGGGGACAGGGGAGTTCTCTGTCCCCAGTCCTGCTGCTGCTCAACTTCTGCCCCTGTCCCCACCCCCACCCCCCCCGAGCCAGGAGCCAATCAGTGTCAGGATGAAGTCTCTCTTTGCCCCCCACACCCCCCATCCCAGTGCTGTGTGGCTCCCAGCTTCCCTCAGAAGCCAAGTAGTACTGGGACTGGGGAGCTCTTTGCTTCCCCGACTCACCAGGCTGGACCACTCCTGGGGCACTGCAGCAAGATCCCGTGTGGGCAGGGATTCTTGCAGATGCTGACAAAACCCCAGCTGGGTGGCACCTTCACCACCCATCTCGAGTTTGCCGAGGACAACCTCCTCTGGGTCATCATCACAGTCTATGTGCTGCATAACCTGTGTGAGGTCAAGGGGGAGCTGTTCTGTGAGATCTGGGTGGAGGTGGTGCAGTATGCAGAGGATGCCTGGCACCAGGAGTACCACCTGTGGCAGTAGCAGCAGGCCTCTCCACATTGAGACCCCAGGAGAGCCACACACCCACCAGAGGGCACTGAAGCACTGGGTTGAGGAGGCCCTAGCTGACTACCTCTTCTAGCACTCCATGCTCTAGCTAGCCAGCACTGCCAACTATGGGCCCCCAAGCCCACCTGCCCACCCCCAGCACCATGCTCACTGCACACATTCTTCACAAGAACAAGTTTTTATTTCCATCACATAAAACAGATCCCGCTCCTCTTTCCCTCCCCACCAAACAGAGCTCCTTTCCCACCTCCCCCTTCAACAAGCAGAGGCCCTCCACCACCAATCAACCCACCAATAAAAAACCTTATTCCCTATGAAAACTACGTATAATGTCTTTTGTGGGCCATCTTGGGTTAGGGGATTGTGGAGCGGGAGCACCTAGGTGGCAGAGCCTGAGGACAGGTGGCCAGCATCCCAGCCTCTGGTTGTTCCCTTGGGGGTATGGATGCCACAGTGAGTGTGGCAGGTAGTGCTCTCCCAGTGCAGACAGCTCCCACTCTGGTAGGTGAAGTCCAGGCCCAGCAGGGCTAGTGTAGAGTCCTGGTACCACTGCAGGCAGCTCCAGTTCTGCACCCACATGGAGCTACTGCAAGCAGTGGGGCTGGGCCCAGGTGAGGTCCTCCAGCCAGTCCTGTGACATTGCCACCAGCAGCTCCAGGGGGAGGGTCCTGTCTTGGGTCCTCCTCTGGCAGACCTGGTTCATCTGAAAGGCCCCCAACTGTGGGCAGTGGCAACCCTGAGGCCACATCCCAACTGCCAGGGGTGGCCTCTCT
The DNA here is from genome assembly GCF_001723895.1 of Crocodylus porosus. Classification (NCBI taxonomy): domain Eukaryota; kingdom Metazoa; phylum Chordata; order Crocodylia; family Crocodylidae; genus Crocodylus; species Crocodylus porosus. The sequence goes on along the minus strand of NW_017728943.1, from coordinate 76,766,587 downwards.
TCCACTTGCAGCTGCAGGCCCTGTAGAGCCATGAGACAGAAGCTGTTTGTGAGAGTTTGCAACATTTCTGAGATAATATGCTCTGTACCAGGGGCCTATGCACTGTCTGGCCTCAGATTGGGGGTCAGATGTGCACAGGTGCCCAGGGACCATGGTAAGGCAGGTGGGCAGGTGGGCACCTGGGCCAGGTGGCTGCTGGCCAAGCCGTCCATCCCCAGTCACTTCTCTGGGGCCAGCAGCAGGCATCCTGTCTCCCTTGGCCCATCCCCAGGGTGGGATAGGCCTGGCTCCTGGCAGCACCTCCTGCCATGGCTCCAAACCCTGTTCCTCCCACCTCTTCTTCTGCAGACCAGATGCTCCCCTGTGCTGTTGCCCAGCCCCTGGGGCCAAGGTTCAGGGGGTGCAGGGCTCCCAGATGCCTGGGATGAGGAGATGCCCATCCCCCACCCTCCCCACAGGGGACCTCCCTGGGGAGGTGCCCCAGGGCCAGGACCCTGAAGCACCAACGCTGTTCCCCAAGCATGACCCTGCTGTGCGTCTTCTGTGCAGTGTGTGATGAGCTGTTTATGCAGGCCAAAGGGTGCCCAACCAACTATACCTGGCTGCCACTGATTGCTGTGGTTTCCTGGGACCACCAGCAAACTTGCTAAAGGCTCCTGAGCTACAATAGTGTATGAGAGAGGGGGACTCCCATAGCCAAGGAGGACATTACTGCCAGAATCCTTCATTTGCAAATAGGTGGCAAATGGGTAAGGGCCAAGCCAGTGAGGTCAGCCTCCTTGCAGGGCAGGACTGCTCCTTGAAGCTTAAAGAGACAGTGTATGGGGGGGGGGATGTTCCTGTTACTTCCTGTTTTTCTGGAGAAATCCTTTTTCTTTTCTTTTTTCCATTTGTACTTGCCTTCACTGAAATCTTATGTTTGTGTTTGCGGTCTGTACCTGAATGGTCCAGCCTGACACCAGAGGGGCTAGCAGGAGGACTGGGATCCAGGACTATGGGTCTGTTAGAACCAGGCTTAACTAGCCTGGTCAAAAGATAGTTAAACCAGGTGGTATCTGCCATGTCAGATTCAATTACTAAGGTGTGACTAGTTCAGGGTGAAGGGAAGGAAGGAGCCCTGTTAATTGATCCAGCCTACAGCCCAAGGTGATTCTTCCACTGAGAAATAGCCTCCAGATAATAATCTTAAGAAACATCAAAGACATGGCAGGAAAGAATAAGACATCAGGGAAGGGCTGAAGGAGGTAGTTGCTACACCTCCTGGCTTGCTATGAACAGGGAAGATGTCATGTACTGAGGACCAAAGCCATGCAGCACCCATCCTCAATAGCCAGCTGCACCTCATAGCTGGGACTGTGGAACTAGTGAGGCAGGCACTGGCCAGGGCTCCTGAGCTGCTGGTGGGAACTGTAGCCAGGGAACTCAGTGTGATGGGGTGCTGCACAGCCGAGGGGCCCTCCTCCTGTGACATGTCACCAGAGGTGCCAGGCCAGGGCAGGAGCTTGGACAGGCCGCCCGTGCTGCTGAAGATAGCATGGCTGCAGCCTGGGTCCCAGGGCACAAGGATGGCTGTCAATTGCGACATAAAGGGCATAGACTTATGGGCACAGCTGGGCCAATAATTGTAGTTGTTCACAGCAGGCCACTGTGCCAACAAGCCTTGCCCATTAGGTGGCCCACGCTCCTGCATCCAGCCTGACAAGGCCTCATAGAAGTGGACATTGGAGTGCCTTCCCCATGTGAACTGGCACTGCCTTCTGCCTTGCCTCACACTGTCACGAGTTTGCCAGTCTCCTCCTTGGTCCAGTTGGGACCCCAGGTTGAGGACACGGGAATGGGCATGGGCATGGGCCTAGGCAAGGAGGATGCCAAAGTCGGCCCTGCTTTGGCTGTCTGTACCCAGGCCTGGCTGCAGGGTGCAGTAGCCTGCAGCAGCCTGCCACACTGCATTGGCTTCAACAGCACTGTTCTGGCAGCTGTGCACCAGTGCAGTGCTGAGCAGCAGCTCTGGAGTACAGACAGTCAGGCCCAGCTAGGCTGTGGCCTGCCCAGGGAGACACAGGGCCAAGAGTGCCCTCAGGCTCCCTGATGAGTTTGACCAGGGCTCAAAATGCCTGCAAGCTTTTGAAGCCTGCAGGCTGGAGCTGCCATAGAGCCAGCCCAGCCCTGGGGAAGGAGAGGCTCCCAGCCCATAGCTCTGGGGCTAGCCTGAGGCCAACCCCTTAGTCGCAGGGCAGACCCAAAAGTGAATTTGCTCCTGGGTTGTGTTACTCCTATGTAACTGCACAGTAACTAATCCTGTGTAAATTTGCTACTTGCATTTGCAGGTAGCAAATGTACACAGGATTAAGAGTAAATTACACTAATGTGCATTTATTCACCTCATGTAGATGTGCCCAGACTGCCTCTTTTCCAACCAGCTGGAGCTCATCAGTGGTCCCATACAGTTGACTAGAAGCATAGCACCCTTTATAATAAAAGCTGATGCAAAAAGCTGGAATACCTCAGCAATTGTGTGCAACTGCTTGCTGTGCTCATCTTCATAGAGTGCATCAACACATGTCACTATGGTGACATTGTTACTGCACCATGATTTAGTTCTTCCTTTTGGAAGGACTAAATCATGGCACAGTAACAGCCCATAATGCACCGTACGCATGGTGCATGCTTATTTTTAGCAGCTACTTCATTGTAGCAGCATGCTATACCAGGGGAGTGCATTGCTCTAGTGAAGTAGCTGCTGGTCACATGTAGACACCTGTGGATACTATGTTACCATAGCATACCTACGACAACACAGCATTACATGTAGATGAACCTTTTGGGAGGAAAGGAACTCAGTCCTGGTAAGAACCTGGTGTAAGAGAGCACAAGTTTTGCTCTGTTACTCACAGTGGTGTTGGCCAGCAGCAGAGCAGCCTGCAGGTGGCTACACGCCCAATCAGGCACAGCTGCCTAATTGGGAACAGGGGTCAACTGTTTGGGATAAAAACAGACCCTGATTAGTAGAGCCAGCAGTTTGCTGCCAGCAGCCAAGGGAAGAACATCACCCAACTGAAGCTGCTGCTCAGAACATCTTGGAGGTATAGGGCAGGAACTATGGGGATGACTGGAGGTTCCTGGTCCTAGGGCATGACTTCAAACTTCACCCTGCTGGGGCTGGATGGTGTAATGGGACTGCCAGTGGTGAGGCAGTCTTCAGGAAATGCCACACCTGTGCCTTCTAAATGAAGGGCAAGTATGGGAAGCCAGAAAGCCTCAGCCCTGGATACCTTGCAGAGTACCTCATGGAAGGAAAAGGCTAGGGGAGTACACCCTGTAGACAAATCAGGGCCCAGGCTCACAGCAAGTCCTGAGGCATGTTAGAAACCAGGTGTGAGGCTCCAGAGAAGTGGGGCCCTGAGCCCTGGGAAGGAGCTGGATGTGAAGCTCCTTGGGCAAGGGGACTAAGGCCCAGTGTCAGGCAAGCAGGTTGAGTCCCAGGTTTGGGCAGGGGATGAGGCACCAATGTTGGGGCATGAGGGGACCAAGAAGGTCCCAAGCTGGGCAGGGAACTGAAGGAAAAGAGAGGGGCTGGAAGCCCCGAGTGAGTGGGATTGAGAGCCCATGTGAGGGCACAGGGATTGTGACAGCAATGCAAGGGTATAGGAATGAAAGTCCCAATGTGAGGCACTGGAGTGCAGGTCCTAGTGTGAGGATACTGGAGTATAGACCAGGTGTTGGGCCATGTATACTAAGGATGGGTGTTAGTTCATGGATGCCATCTGCAAGGCATGGGACATGATATATGGGAAGGTTTAGAACTGTAAACATAGGCCCTTGGCATCAGGGCAAGTAAATAGACAGCTTCCCACCTGGTTAACATCTTCCAAATAGCATCATCAAAGGCATGGCAGGAGAGGTAAGGCCCTGAGACAAGTGGGTGGGCCAATGATTTGACCATCCCCAGGATGCCCATTAGTTACACCTGGGTTCTAAATAACAGCAGAGTACTATGAAAAGGAAGTACTAAATAACAGCAGAGTAACAATGGTGTTGTATGACCACATGTAGACATGCTCTGAAGGCAGTACAAAAATCACTTTTCATAATTTTTCCTTCTATAACTATCAAATTAATGATCCTCATAAAACAATTCACGCACTGGGCTTCTTTAGTATATTCCAATTACAATGCTATGAAATACTTGAGTTTCTTCTGGGAAGCTTTGGTCTCTATTGGGATCCAGACCTGTCATCTGCTTTTTTCGAGTTAGATTTGCAGCCAGCAGTGTGCTTGGAATCTAGTCTAATCTTGGTAAGCCAAAAAAGAAAAGTCCTGAGCTGAACCATTAGATATCTTGGCATGAGTGCCCATACCTGTCTAAACTAGCATAAGCAATCAAGGAAGCGTGATTCACTGCTATACCTCAGATGTTCATTACTACAAGTTGCATTATGGTAACATCACTGAGAACATTAGGCAGTACCCATTTCTCATGACATTCCCTAAATGTAACTCTGTCAGGCAATGATCATGTTGAATTTGGGATTATCTGTCATTTCCTCTGGGCATCCTAATTACAACATTCTTAAGGGAACAGGGTAAGCCTCTTCAGGGCAGACCTAGTATCCACAGAGACTCAGTAAACCAAATTAGCTTGGCTTCTAAGGCAGATTTTGTAGTTTCAGCTGTGGAGCAGTTGCTCCCACATTGGCATAATACTAAAATGGCATACATTGACAGAAACTAGCTTACAAATGACTCCAGAAAATGTTCCTGGATACAGAAGGGTCGATTCCTTATAAATGAAGAACACAGGAGAGAAAGAGATGGAGCAAGTTAGAATGGCCCAGAAGCTTCTATAATAAAAAAATAGGGGAATGAACACATACATGGGAGCACCCTATTTTAACCCACCTTTGCACACCAGCCCCATGACTTCTGTGCAGTGCAGCCACGCTCAAGAAATTGGCTCACTAGCTTCTGCTTTTTCATGAACTTCACTCTTCTGGATATACAAGTTCACCCTTTCTCCTCTTTGTCTGTCTTCTTTAAATTCTGACCTATTCAAAACAATGGTAACTATATAATCTTCAGAACACCTCTGTGAGGTGATTAGCATTGCCCTTTATTTCAGGTGGGAGAACTGATATATAAGAAGATCAAGTACTTGTAAGTGAATCCATATCAAAGCTATGGTTAAGCATCTGACTTCCACTCTGAATGCCCAGAACACACTACCTGCTAACATAAGCATTGCTTTTTGTTGATTGTTATTGGGCTTCAGTGTAAACTACCATCATTTCAGGAAGAACCCCGGACTGATGCTCTAGTAGACCTGACTGCACAATCCATTTCATTGGCCACATCCCTCAAGCCAAGTGCAGTCAGGTGTGTATGGAGGACATACACTATTTCCAGCAGCTGCTATTGGATTTTAAGCAAGATAACCTTTTCAAACCATCAAGATGTATTACTGTACAAGTTTACTATTCCCTGCATATTTCTGGCCAACAATAAGCAAAAGAAGAAAATGAAAAAGGAAAAAAAAAAAAGGGAAAGGAAAGTAAAAAGAAAAAGAAAAAGAACAAAGGGGAGACTTGTTAACTACCTCAACCTTCCTTGGCAGACAAAATATATTGAATAAGTTGCAGGAAAGCACATCTCAGAACTCCTGTCTTCTTTATGTAAATACAGGATTGCAGCTAGAGCTAAATTAACTGGTGTGAATAAACAAGAAACAAATTAAATATTCACTGAAAATTCAAGCCAAACTTCAGGCTGCTCTGAGGTTCAGAAACAGAAACAAAAGCTATTGTCGTCTCCCACCTATAATTTTTCAGTTTTGTGCGGTTCTACTTAAGTTCAGCTTTCTAGTTTCTAAATGAACAGAATCCAGCAGAAAGACTTTAGCTTTCCAGCCAAATTTTGCTGCCTTGGGCAGTTCACATAAATAAGATAAGCCTATGGATTCTAGTATGCTTTTCTGAATGTAGTCTTTCAGAAGCTTGTGTATTTCTAGTAAATTTCTATTATCAGATTCAAGGGGCAGTAATCAGTGGCCCAATGTCTACTTGGTAGTTGGTATCAAATGGAATACCCGGGGTAAGTCTTGGGACTGGTTTTATTTAATATATTCATCAGAAACCTGGAAGATGAGATGGAATGCACCCTCAGCGAGTTTGCAGATGACACCAAGCTGGGAGGAGTAGGAGATATGCTGGAGGGTAGGGCTAGAATTCAGAGAGACCTAGACAAATTGGGTGATTGGACCAAAAGAAATCTCTTGAGGTTCAGCAAGGACAAATGCAAAGACCTGCAGTTGGGATGAAAGAATCCTAGATATCAGTACAGGATGGGGACTGACTCAGCAGCTCTGCAGAAAAGGACCTCGGGGTTACAGTTGATAAGAAACTGAATATGGGCCCCAAATGTGCCTTTGTTGCCAAGAAGGCTAACAGCATACTAGGCTGCATTGGTAGCAGCATTGAAAGGAAATCAAGGGACATGATTATTCCCCTCTATTCAGCACTAGGTGACGCCACATCTGGAGTACTGCATCCAGTTTTGAGCCCCACGCTACAGAAAGGATGTAGACAAATGGGAGAGAGTCCAGATGAGGGCAACAAAATGGTTAGGGGGCTGGGGCCCATGACTTATGGAGACTCTGAGGAAGCTGGGCTTTAGTTTCTGTCCAAAGCTGTGCAAGGCTTTGGATAGAGCTTCAGATCTGGAGAAGCTTCAGATGCTTCGGGGCCCGAAGCAGCACATCAGGGTCAAAGTGCTGGTCTCGTTAATTTTCTCGAGGCAGTTCGGAGATGCCTCAGAGATTCGGCCATAGGGTATAATGAGGAAACAATAAAATACCTATAACTTTGTTGTTTTTTATCCAATTTGGATGAAAATTTCAGGGGTGGTAGGATAGATAAAGCCTGCCAAGCTTCAAGAAGATCAGTGCAGGGGTTTGGGAGGAACAGCACTCTAAATTCTTGAAAACAAAACTCATGTCACATCTAAGTGTTACAATATAGTGGGGTGAAAACTGCAGGAGTGGTATCCTATGCTGAGGCCACAACGCCTGTCAAGTTTCGAGAAGATCAGTGCAGGGGTTTTGGGGCAACTATAGCCCAAATTCTTGAAAGCAAAATTCCTGTCATGTCTGTGTGTTACAATACAGGCAGGTCAAGACTGCAGGGCTAGTAGCTCTTACTGAGGCCACAAAGCCTGCCAAGTTTCAAGACGATCAGTGCAGGGGTTTGAGGGGAACTGGTGCCATGGGTGCTTGTGGGACTGACTCTGTCTGTCTTGGTGTGGGAAGGGGAGACACTGCTGCAGACCTGGCTGCTAAGCTGCTGTGTTATCAGTTACCAATCAATCATGATTCACTCAGGGACCAGGGACTCAGGGACCAGCTCAATACACAGGACCTAGCTACTAAATAAGGACTTAACGAGCATCAATTAGCACCTACAAAACTAGGCTAAGGAGAGACAATCAATACAGATAATCAACTGCCCCAAGACAGACACAGTCTTGGTGAGTTTTGTCTGTCAGCAGCTAGGGATGCAGGGCCCCAGAACCTCCCTGCACCAATATCGACAGCTGGCCACCACCCCTGCAGCTGTCACCCCACTGTACCTTACACACAGTGTCACCCATGGTATGAGTTTTGCTTGTCCACAGCTTGAGGTTCAGTTCCCCCCAAACCCCTGCACCAATCTCCTTGAAATGTGGCAGGCTTTGTGGCCTCAGTAAGAGCTACTAGCCCTGAAGTTTTGACCTCCCCCCTCCCTCCCTCCATGGTGTAACACACAGCTGTGACATGTTTGCCTTTCAAGAATTTGGGGCACAGTTCCCCCCAAACCCCAGCACCAATCTTCTTGAAACTTGGTAGGTTTCATGCTCTCAGTAGAGGCTACCATCTCTGCAAGTTTCACCCAAATCAGACAAAAAAACAAACTTATAGATATTTCATTGATTCCTCCATTATACCCTATGGCTGGATCTCCGAGGTGGCTCCAAAGTTTCAGCTGGATTGAGGCGAAAACCCAGTCCAGAGCTCCAGATCAGATCACGGTCATCTGAAGTGGACAGATATGAAGCCAGATCAGATCGTTGCTGACTCGCACAGGACTATTATTTAGTCTGGAGAATATAAGACTGAAAAGGGGATTTAATAGCAGCCTTCAACTACCTGAAGGAGGGTTCCAAAGAGGATGGAGATAGACTGTTCTCAGTAGTGGCAGATGACAAAACAATGCCCTCAAGATGCAGCAAGAACACTTTGGGTTAGATATAAGGAAAACTCTGTTACTGGGAGGGTAGTAAAGCACTGGAACATGTTATCCACAGAGGTTGTGGACTCTCCATCTTGGAGGTTTTTAAGACCTGGCTAGACAAATCCTTGGCTGGAATGATCCTGGTCCTGATTTGAGCAGAGAGTTGGACTAGGTGACCTCCTGAGGTCCCTTTGAACCCTAATTTTATATGATTTTATTAAATCAGTAAGTATGTGCCACACACGTTAACCAATGGCTAAAGGAGACTGAAATAGGAAAGGGAAATCTCTCTTGGTACCAGTCAGAAGTGTAGATGGAACAATATGTTTTGGTCTCTCTCAATCAAGGAGAAGAGGGGGACTTTCCCTCTGTTTTTGATTCTCCTTTCCTTTTGCCCCCAGTACTAACATTGATGGTAATCTTCCTAAGATAGTGGGAAACTGTCCATCCATCACTTTTAGTAATTTTGTAGATTAATATTCAGTGTTTTCTTCGACCAGGAACCATGGGCAACTGGTGCTCCTGAGTCGGGGGGGGCACATGCCCCCACAGCAGGCAGTCAGCGACCGGGGGGTGGTCCCCACAGCCGATCCCACCAACCTGCAACTGGCAGAAGAGAGCCACTAGCAATTCCAGGTACACCACTGGCACTTCTGGGCTGGTGGGATAGGCCACAAGGGGACTGCTTCTCCCCAGCCAGTGGTTTCAGGGGGGCCACCAGCGCTCTCACCTGCCCCCTGCCCAGGAACATTGCTGTCAGGGGGCACACCAGCACTCTCAGAGGGTGCACATACAGCCCCGTCCACCTCCATTGCCAGGAACTATAACATCCCTTTGTGGACAGAGGTCTAGAAATCTATTTAAAAACTTCAGTATTTTAAAAGAACTTCTTCACATAAATTGGAAGGGGTTATTTTAATAGATTGTTTTCACTTGTTGACTATTATGAAATCATTTACTGAAGGAAATATTTTTGCAACAAAAATCCTTTCACTAATGTGGGGCAGGGCCAGTGTATGCTTGCATGTGAGTACAAATACATGCTTATTTTGTATATCCACACTGTCAGGAAGAAATACATGTAAGTTAAATATATTGTCAAAATTCTTATATTTATTTCCCAAAATGCATTTCCCAAATGGATGAAGTATGTTTTCCTTAGTTATAACCCTTCTGCTTGCTTATTTTTATTACTTTTCAAGGGGCAGGGGGTTTGTGTGTGCGTGAGAGAGAGAGAGACAGGATACTTTGAAAGCAAAAAGTAAGGACTCTTCAACAATATAACCTTCCTTCTGCTAAATGAAAAGAAATATTTAAAGACTTTATGGACTGAATCAGAGAATGGAGCCCTTTAATAAATACTGTGCTTAATTGTATTTCTCCTTTATAGATCATGGTAACTGAGCAGAAGGACTTTCAGTGCCCTGGACAGCTCTGTTGTTGCCTGTCTAATGCAACTTCTGTACTATGGGGAAAGGTCATCACTCCTTTTTTCAATGATTCATGAGACCACTCACAGAGGGGCATGAAAAGGATCTTCCATCATATTATGAGAGGAAACAGATTAGAAAGGTGACTTTCTTCAAGGTATGTTGGAATCTCCTCAAAGACATTGGGAAAGTTGCTACTTCAGCCCAACAGAAAGTTTGAGACTAATGAAGAGATACATATGTTGCAAAAGGAAGGAACCACATTCTGAAGGTCAAGGAATTACATCTGCTCTTTGATTAAAAATATATATTTCAAAATAAAATGCCTCTCCAGAGAGAGAACTTCTCTTAGGTAGCAACAAAAAAAAATAATTAAAAGCCACTACTTGATTTAAAAAAAAAACAAAAAAAACACGTCCTAAAATACAGGTATGTACTTGAATGTAAGAAATTTCCATCGCACAAAAATATGAGAGAGAGGCTCATTAACATATGAGAGGCATGAAAGAGGCTGTCAGAATCTGAGGGTTTCCCCACTCCAAAATGGGTATGGCCCTCATCCAACACTTATGGGAGGAGGACTCTCAATCCCTACCAGAGAATCTCAGAAGAGATATACAACCTCTTTAGAACCACTGCAAAAGTGGGAATGAAAGAGATTTCCTAAGGAGAAAATCATGGCCAAACTTCTTTCCAAGCATGCAACACAGAAAGACTTCAAGAATGGAAGACTACTCAGGGAGTAAAATGTGCAAAAGGAAGCCCAGATCATTTGCAATGTAAAAATTATATTCTTTCAATCCCTCAAAAACTATGATCAACACTTTTCTTAATGTTATAGAACTACTTCCACCATTTCTACCTATGATTCACCTGAAGCCATTACTGTCTGGATTTCCCCAGACAGGGGCATGAAAGAAAAGGAGATTAGTGTTTTGGAATTTAAACTGAAAATTAAGGGACAGTAGGAAGACTCAAGAGATTTGTAATGATAATGTTTTGAACTTCTATAACAAAACCCTTGAAAAAATTACCAAGGATCACATTTGTAAGAGTCCAGCAGGTAATATAATGCCGAAGGGCAACAAGCACGGGTTTATAGAAGGTAGATCCTGCCTGACTAGCCTTGTTTCTTTCTATGACCAGATCACTAAATGCTTAGGTGAAGGAATTCAGGTAGAGGTCATCTGTTTGGACTTGAAGACAGCTTTTGACATGGTATCTCATCCTATTAATCAATTCATAGATGCTAGGTGTGGTGGTGACAAGCCCCCACAGGCTCTTGAAGGGAATGGGGAAAACCCCATGGGCCCCAAGCCACACAAGCAGACCGCCCCCCCCCCCAGGAAACTTACCTCTGGGAGCACAGCCAGAGCTGGAGCAGGAGCTGCAGTTGCAGCTGCACAAGTTGGCATCATGGTGGCTGTTTAATCAGCTGTTCCTGGGGTGGGGAAAAGGTGCACCAATTGCCGGAGCAGACACTGCAGGAAGATTTATAAACCACACCAGAACCTGACAGGTGGGGAGAGAAGGATCATACCAGCGTAGAGCATGCCAGGCATGGTGAGGCTCCTGTGCAGCTGGCTCAGTGCTGGCATCTAGAACAGGGTGAGTGAAGTCCCAGGGCGAGGCAGGGAGAGAGGAGCCAATCCACCCTCACCCTTTGTCCAGCTGCCTACATTACTGAAGATCATTATAAGTGTCCCACCCAGAGGTGGTTAGCAAGATGCCAGCAAGTGAGAGCTTCGCTCATCAACACCCGAGGCAAAAGCGCTACCTGTCATGACACCTGACCTAGTGCACCAGTACCCACACTGACACTGGTCCCCTGGAGAAAGGGGTCTACAGGGCACAGAAGAACAACGCAGGCTCCACCATCAGTTGGCAAGTGGATGGGGTGTAATGCAGGCAGAGCCCCACAGAATATCTCATCAAGACTGTGAGTACCACCATCCCTGGGGTGCCCAGGAAGAGGATCACCACTTAACCCCTCCTTTCATTCCACCTAGTCATGATAGGAGAATTGAGAGAAGGGGGGCCCCGCTCAGGCCAGATGGTATGGTACTCATCGTACCCCCACCTTAGGCCCTTACACAGTGGTACATTGGCCAGGAAATCCTTTTGAACATAGGTGTTAATGGGATATAAATCCCTACCCAGGTCAAGCAGACATGCCAGCATTAGCCCATGAACAGCTACTAATGCAGGTCATCCAAACCATACAGCAGGTGTTAGAGGTAGAGCAACTGCAGGAGGCACACCAGCAGGAGTGGATGCAGCATAATGCCACCCTATTAAAATGTTGTGAATGACACAGGAAGACAATCCTGAGACCTATATAGAGGCATTTGAGAGGATCACCCCATCATGACAGCCTGGATTGGGGGTAGGGCAGTAAGGGAAACCCTAGATATGGGATTCTCCCAGCCCCTACTCTGAACAGACGTGGCCTCATGGACTGGAGTAAAGGAAGTCAGACCCTCGATGTTGACTTGCATGTTGGGTGGCAAGATGTGTTTCCGGAGCTGCTACCTTCCCTTGAAGGTGATTGAGTTCCATGGAGAACTATGGGCCAGGCTGGCTCCAGACCTGGCCTGCAAAATGATCCTTGGATGAGAATGGGAGCTGTTCTACGCGGTACTGGAACAGGTATGAGTGACTGAGGAGAGGAAGTGACTCAGAAGGAGGGAGGGCTGGGCTGACAAAAGCCTACCTCACCAGAGGGAAGCAGCCTGAGACAGTATCATCCTGGAACAGGTGGCCAGGACAACACCATTTCGTCAGGCTCAACAGGAAGATCTAGAGCTCCAATGGCTTGGGACAGAGGACCCCAGGGAGGAAACATCCCAGAGTCACTCCAGCTTTGAGGTAATCGGGGGGCTACTATATTGGGTCCAAAGTGGTGAGAAGGGCACAAATGAAAGATGGCAGCTAGTGGTCCTGTCCTCACTCCACTGATCTATTTGGAGATTGGCCCATGATTCCCCACTAGGTGGTCATTTAGGTCATAACAAGACCCAGACCACATCTGCAGGAAGATGTGGAGAGATGGGGAGAAGCTTGCCTAGAATGCAAGAGGCCCTAGGAATGGAGACCACAGAGGGCACCATTGCACCTGATGCTGGTAATAGAGATGCCAGTAATAGAGATGCTGTTCTCCCATGTCACGATCGACATTGCGGGCCCCCTTCCGAAATTGCACGGTGGCTACCAATATGTATTGGTCCTAGTGAACGAGGCCATGAGGTTCCCAGAGGCAGTCCCACTCAGATCTATTATGGCAACTTATGTAGCAGAGGAGCTACTCAAATGGATTGCTAGGGTAGGCATACTACATGAGATACTCACCGACCAAAAGATGAATTTCATGCCTGGGGTGATGAAGGTTCTTTGTAATACCCTCATTATCACCCACTTAAAAACATTGGTTTATCACCCCCAGATGAACGGCTTAGTCAAAAAACTAAAAAGGACCATCAAAAGGTTGCTCAGGCGGTGTTCACAGGAAGACCCCTGAAGATGGAATACCACATTAACACCGCTACTGTTTGCCCTAGGGAATGCCCCCCAAGAGTCGACACAGTACTCCCTGTTCCAGCTAGTATACAGCCACAGCCCCAGGGGGCTGTTACAGATTGTCTGGGAGGAGTGGGAGAAACAAATTGAATGGCTGTGCCATAGATGTTTAAACAGTGGTGTGGGTGGTAAACTAGCTTAAGGGTCATACCCAGAGAGCAGTGGTGGATGGGTCTGTATCAGCCTGTAAACATGTGGGCAGTGGGGTCCCCCAAAGCTTGATCCTTGGACCAGTGCTGTTCAATATTTCCATCAGCGACCTGGATGAAGACATGGAAAGTACTCTGTCCAAATTCGCAGATGACACAAAACTGTGGGGTGAAGTAAATTCACTGAGGGGAAGAAGCTCTTTATCCTGGTCTACAAAATTCTTTGTGAAATGCCACTGACAATATATGCAAGAGTAAACCATGCTTATTTCAGCTCCATGATTTTTATTACATCAGCAGTGTGTATAAGTATTGAAGCTGATAGTGAGTTTTGTGTTCTTGGTTGTATGGGGTTGAGGGCACTCTGTCAAATAACCTGCATTAGAAGACTTCATACAGCCACAAGTTTGTTAGTGCCAGAAAGAGGTCAATACAGTGGAAATGATTCAAAGAGCATATGGAGTGAGGTATGGGGGAGTAGAGCAGAATATCAAGGGGACTGAATGACTTGGGTAGGGGGAGTCATATAAGACAAAGACTGTAATTGTTTAGGATGAGATATATTGTTTTGTAGAGTAAAATAAAAAGGAATATCAACCCATGTTATAGAAAAATACTGAGCAAAGGGCAATGCAGCTTGACTATCTGGGGGAAATTGTTATCTTCAGACCTGTTAGACTGAGAAACAGTGTCTCTCAGAAAATGTTGGAACCACCATTGCTGGAGCCATTTTAAATTTAGGCTCAGCAAAACCTTGGAGAATACACTGCAGTGGGAAAAGTCTTTATTGGAAGAGGAGACTGTATTAGGATAACTAATACGTTTTCTTCATTTCTAATTTCACTGCTTCTTTTACATCATTACTGTAATGACAGTGGAGAAGATGGTACACTTAATTTACAGCTGAATAGAATGTGTATTTGTTGAATTAAGCCCTCTTTCTGTTAGCTAAATATTCATGAGGAGATTGTGATTTTCTTGAATACATTTGTTATTCAGTGAATATCTTTTCAAATGCTTTTAAGCCATGAATTGATCACAAATATTTGAAGTTCAAGCTGCATTGCTCAGATATGTCATTGTTTCTGTTTCCTGATTGGACAAATGCTTCAAATATAAATATTGGCATGCAGGGATTTAAAATTTGGTTTTTGCAAAAAACTTAAGTGTGTGGGTTTGAAATTTGCCTTCCAAATTGTGAGAGAACACAGTACTTGAATCTCTTCAGGAAGTGAAAACTCAAGGGATGTGTGTTTTATCATAACTGAAACAAATTCACTTAAAACACATAAACAAATAGTCATGGAAATCTTATTGCATTATGTGCCTAGTTCCAATTAAATTATAAAGCATACTCATTCAGGCTGAATAACAAATGAAAATGTAATTTGCAAAGACCCATACAATAAATGTAAGCATCATAAGGCTTGACCCAAAGCTTATAGATATTCATGGGAAATTTTCTATTGCTTCCAATAGGTTATGGATCAGACCCCATGGTCCCAGTTCAGGAAAACACCTGCGTTCACATTTAGTCTGGATAACATAAAAATCAACAACCTTCTTAAAGTGGCTTAAGATATGCTAAGTATGTATGTTAGGGACCTAATCAAACAGTCTAGCCCAGACTAATGGCACAGCTGCCCAAACCTATCAGATGCCCCAAACCTAGGGGCATCTATGCACATGTTCAACATGGGGTGGAAGGTGGGAGGAGCTGCTCTAATGCAAGTGTCCATGGTGTCATGCTTATTCAGCTTCCTGCACTTCCAAATGGAGGGGTGCTTTAACTAAAGCTTATTCAATGAGTTTTAGCTAAAGCATCCCCACTGTCATTTGAAAAGTGGGGATGCTGAAAACATATGATGTGGACACTAATTAGCACACTCCAGCAGACTCGCAGCAGAATCGAGCCTGCTCCAACACATGCTAATTAGGACACTTCAGAGCAGAGGTCCATCCAGAGGTGTATAACTGGCCTAATAGCCCTGCCCCAGCTAATGAATCAGTTGGACAATGTTAAAAGCTTCCTTGGCTGCTGGAGAGAGCAGGCTCCCCATTTAAGTCCATCTCTGGCACCAGATTATAAGACAGCCAACAGCAGTTCTGGCTAAAGATATGCTGTCATAAGTCTCTCTGGATCCTGTGCTCTCTGGTTTTTTGGCATCTGACCCTGCTGAGTTCTGCCTCCAACCTTTGGCTTTTGGGAACTCCAATTGGTTTTGGTAATTCCATTTCTGACTCCTGAACCCTGACTCAGCCTGGGTTTTGGACTCTTCCTCTAGAATTTCTTCCTTGGATCTGATAACTTGATCGCTAACTCCTGAACCCTGAACTTGGCCTGTGATTTGGGTTCTGCCCCTGGCTTCTTCCCTCCCCCTTTGGTCTTACAGCTTGGCTGGCCTCATTGCTACCTGGGCTACCCAGTGGGATGGATTACTCTTGGGAACTGGCTGACAAAATGCTGGACGGCCCAGGCACAGGACTTGCAGACCCAGGTGAACAACCTGTGAGACCTTATTGCCTTCCTACAGGCACAGTTGGGAATCGTCCTAGAGCAGGTGGTTGTTTCACAAGTCTGTATCTCTTCACCAGACCATGAGCCTAAGCTGCCTCTCCAAGATAGATTTGACAGGATACAGGAGAGATTTCTGGGTTTTGTTAATCCGTACCAACTTCTGTTTATGTTGTAGACCCAGGCTTACTCCATTCATCAGGCCAAGACTGAACTAATAATTAATTTGTTATCTGGCAATGCCCTTGCTTGAACATCCTCCCCATCCTGGATGATTTTAGCCCTCTCCTTATCATTTTGAGCACTTTTTGAAGGCTATGAAGATCTTCTTTGGCAACTCTTTCCAGGAACACTCTGTGGAAATATCCCTCTAGACTTTCAAGTGAGGGCCACAATGTTTTGCGACTATGCAAATGAGTTCCAGTGCCTGGTAGCAAACACACAATGAAACAAGGCAGCACAGCTTCACTATTTCTGTTACGGCCCAAGTGAGGAGATTCAAGATGAATTTGCTCAAGTTAAGGTTCCTAAGGAGCTAGAGTCTTTAACTGACTTGTGCATCAGTGTTGACCTCCAGTAGACTGAGGGATGACTGGAAAAGGATATTTCATCTTGTAGGTGTCAGGGATTTGCCTCCCCCAAGCAACTATCCTTGCACGATCACAATCAGCCTGAACCAATGCAGATAGATAAGGATTTTCAGAATCTCTGAACAGGGATATCATAGAATCATAGAAGTCGGGTGGGAAGGGACCTTGTAGATCTTCAGGTCCGACCCCCCGCCTGGGTGGGAGAAAAGACTGGACTCAAATGAGTCCAGCCAGGTAGTCATCAAGCCTCTTCTGAAAGATCCCCAGGGTAGGAGCCAGCACCACTTCCCTAGGAAGTTGGTTGCAGCTCCTAGCTGCCCTAACTGTGAAGTAGTTCTTGTGGATGTCTAATCTAAATCTACTCTCTAATAATTTGTGTCCATTGTTCCTTGTCATGCAAGGGGGGGCTAGGGGAAACAGCGTCTGCCCTAAACCCTTCTGCTCCCCCCTAGTGAGTTTATAGACAGTCTCCAGGTACTCCGTCAGCCTTCTCTTGTGAAGGCTGAACAGGTTTAGGTCCCGCAGTCTTTCAACGTAGGGCCTGCCCTGTAGTCCCAGGATCGTGCGGGTGGAACCTCCTCTGGACCCTCTCCATGTTGTCCACATCCCTCCTGAAATGGGCGCAGTACTCCAGCTGTGGTCTGACCAGCGTCGCATAGAGGGGGAGC
>NW_017728943.1:76737677-76749298 GCF_001723895.1 Crocodylus porosus | reverse complement strand
CTATCACCCAGGTGGTCAAGAACCTGGAGGCCCATTACCATGTCGTCACCTGTGGCCAGGACCAGGTCCAACAGGGCATTTCCTCTGGTGGGACTGTGCACCTCCTGGATTAAGTGGAGGCCCTGTATCTCAGCTAGGAACCTCCTAGAATGGTCCGACCTGGCTGACTGTTCCTCCCAGCAGATGTTCGGGTAATTAAAATCACCCATGAGAACTACATCCCTTGCCTTAAATGCCTCTGCAAGTTGGCCTGAAAATTCCAGGTCCAGCTCCTCCCCTTGGTTGGGGGGTCTGTAGTAGACCCCCACTGTCAAATCACTCTCCCCATGGTCCCCTTGAATCTTAACCCAGAGCACTTCAGCCTTCCCTTCCTCTGACCCCATTCTGCTGGCAGAGGATGTGTATTGCTCCTTGACATAGAGTGCCACACCCCCACCTTTCCTTCCTTTTCTATCCCGCCTGTAAAGCCTATAGCCCGTAATGCTAACTGCCCAGTCATGAAATGAATCCAACCACGTTTCTGTTAGCCCTATGACATCTGGGTCGAACTACCTATTCTGAGGGTGAGTTCCTCCTGTTTATTCCCCATACTGTGAGCATTGGTATATAGGCATTTAAGGCCTTGCAAACATTCTTTATGGGAAAAAGCAATGGATCAGAGAAATATTTTCTTGGGGAAGTTGATCAAAGCTTCATCACTGCAAAGATTAGATAAGATGCTTGTGGGAATGATGGTATAGTTTTCTCTTGCAAAAGAAGCATTCCATGACCCAAAGAGATTTTTTTCTTGGTCTCTATTATTTTTTATCTATATTCTGTAGATAGGAGTATTAAAACATGACTGCCATTTTTTCTGAACGAGTGTGCATGTTTGCCATAAACAACAGCATTTGCAGCAATAAAGGAGATTGCAAAATTATTTTGTGCAGATAAATATTATATTTATGCTGCATCCACATCAGTTAAAATAAGGAGACAACCTGATGCTGATCATCTTAACGAAATACTATTTAAAGGCTATTTGTATCAGAACGAATTATTTTCTCAGCTCAGGATTGAAATTCATTGTTCTTTTGTCACCTACTAATTATTTTATCTCAAATGGTCAAGGAATTCCATTGTTCTGGCATAATATATTCTATTTTAAGTCTAAGGCATATTACTAGGAGTAATATGGAAATAACTTGTCAGTGTTAGCCTTCCAGGCCCTTTAAATTGGCCTGCTTAAAGTATGCATTGACTTTCTACTTAATTAGCAAGGAGCTAGATTCTGCTATCATTTACCTCTTGGTGAATCAGGAATTACCCTAGTGGTTTTGCCAGAGTTAATCTTTATGTACATCATAGTAAATAGTGACAACATGTGGCTGAAACATTTTATACTAAAAAAATATACGGATGGTAACATATTAGCAAGGACATAAGAGCAATAATTTATATGATAAACAATGATAAGTTTATGGTGATGGGGACCATCATCAGTTTAAGGAGAGAGGTACAGGGACAGGGACAGGGACAGAGACAAAGACTTTCAAAAGTTTTTTAAAGAACTTAATTAATGAAGCCTTGGCTCAATGAATGAGTCTGTTCAGCAAAGAGAATTAAATTAAAACATTAACGCCTGTATTTCCTCTTTCCAGGGGCTTTGAATACCCAGAGTGAGGTCAGGGAAAGTTGTGGGGGCCTGTTCTTTCTAAAAATCAGGCCACCTATTTAGTTGCCTAAAAATGCACTACATGCTTCATTTTCCCCATCCACATTTGAAATATCTGATCCAAAGGACTTGCTACAATAGAGACAACACAGAAAACAATAGACTGGAGGTAGGAACAAAACCAAGATGTTCTAACTCCCAGACCTGTGATCTACACAGAAGACAGCATAACTGTCATGGTTATATCCAGTCAGTTGTTTACAGCTACTAGGACTGTGTGACGATTCAGTCACTGATTTGATTCGGCAGACATTCAGCCCGATTCAGAACCCAAATCTCTGAATCCAAGTCAAATTAGGAGACCCTTTAATTTCTCCACATTGAATCAGAACCCGCCAAATCAATTCAGAGAGATTCAGAGAGATTTGATGATTCTGACATAGACACAGTTTTAAATGTTTTTTCTATATACCTCAAGGTACTAGGGGCAGCTCGTGAATGCTGAGATGGTGGGGTGGATGGAGTGTCCCACAGGAGTGCAGGGGGATCCCCAGAATGCTAGGCGGTAGACCCAGAAGTGGACCAGAAGCTCTTCCAGTCCATTTCCGGGTCCACCGCAGAACGCATGGGGGACCCTGCCCCCCAGCTTGGCAACTGGTGACTCCTGGGTCCCCCATAGTCAATTACTGACCCAAAGGGGCACAGAGAGGGTCCCCCACATGCTCAGCAGTGGACCTGGAACTGAATCGTAAGTACTCCTGGTCCACTTCCAGGTCTGCCACCGAGCACAAGGGGGCCCCTCCATGCTCCTGTGAGATGCTCCATCCACCCCACCATCTCAGCATTCATGAGCTGCCCCTAGTACCTCAAGGTATGTAGAAAAAACATTTAAAGCTGTGTCTATGGCTAAATTGCTGATTCTCCAAATCAGCATCAAATCTTCAGATTCAGATTCGACTGAATTGAATTGGAACAGTGATCCAAATCAATGAATCAAATCACTGTCCCCTGAATAGGGCCAAATCTGAATTGAATACAGCCCGCTTTGCACACCCCTAACAGCTACCCCTCTATGAGGCAGGATGTGCAGGTCACACTTCCTTTTGGATGGAATGCGTTAGCATTGTACTTTCTCTGTGTACATGTGTATCACAAAGGAAATAAGGACTAAATTTGTCACAAGGTATGGAAAGACAAATACAAAGCTTCCACCCTCACGCTATTCTGAAATATTAGGGTCAGTATTGCCACTTACTGAATCACCAGCAATACTCACTACATGACTATACAGGAAATAAGCTTCCTACACCATGCAAGGGCAGTTTAACTGGCAGCTTGGGGCCACATTCAGCCTGCATGAGGATAAACTCTGGCTCCTGAGCTCCCCCTGGCTGCTGCTCCCCCTAGTACTCTAGCTTCCCCTGCAGATTGGTCTCTAGGCTCCCCTCCTTCTCCCTAGATAAGGATGGGGGGATCCTGCCTGTCTGTACGTAGCGGTGAGGGAGGCTTCCTGCTCATTTGTACGGTGCAGTGGGAGGTGGGAACTGGCCACCGATGTGCAGCTAGGAGAGCTTGCAGCTGGGGAGGTGGCAGGGAAGCCCCCCCATGGCATGCCACTGAGAAGTCAGAGAGCCCTGCGCTATGCAATACCTATATTATGCAATATCTATATTATGCATCTCAGTCCTTTCTGGGACAGCTCTTCCCTTTGCCAGTTATGGTTAATGATGCCAAGGAAAACAGAAGGAGCAGGATAACTGGATCTCAGCAAGCAGGAGATTGATTGCATTTGGAAGAAATTGTTAAAAAATTGGTGGCCCAGGAAACATTTATGTGAAATAACAGCTGCTCAAGCAATGAGGCAGATCCTGTGCTTAGAGAGGTGCAATTAGAGAATGGAATGGGACATAATTTCTCCTACCTTCAGCCTGTGTTCAGTCCACCAAACCCACTCCCAACATCCTCTGAATGGGGGACAGGGAGAAGCACTCTAAACTCTCTTTTCCTGTCAGCATTTTCTCAGCTGTTGAACTGATAGGCTTATCCAGCAAAAGAGCATCCCCTAGCACCTCTTTCTATTCCCCTTTCTGGAAAGTCAGGAGGCTGCACCTGTGACTTCTGTGGGTAGGGTTCAAGTTCCCCCTTACTCTTGCAGATGACTGTGTGAAGCCTGATGGGTGGAGGTGCTGAGGTAAATGGAGAGGTAGTAAGTCGCTCAGTAGTTGCTCTGCTTTGAGTGCTTCTCTCCTTCAGTAGACAGGTTCCATGGCACTAGAGGAGGACAGTAGGACTGGGTGAAATTTTGCTGGCTGTTTTTTCTTGACTCATTTTGAGCTTGAAACAGCAAAATCTAAATGAAACAAAGGGCTTTGAAACAGCCTCAAAATGAAATGAGGGCAGTCAAAATGTTTTGAAAGTTTCAAAATGTTTTGAGTTTTGAAGCTGAAGCTGGACTTACCTGAAGGGAAGAAGAAAGTAAGGAGAGGGAGGGGGAAGAGGGAAGAAGGACTGCTCTCATATTGACTGTGTATTAGCTGGACAGTGACTGTGATACTTCCCTGAGGTCCCTTCCAATCCCAGTGCTCTGGGGTGGGGATGGAAAAACAGCATGAAATGCAAGATTGTTTGAACTGGTCAGCTTTTTGTCACCCATGTCATGAGCTTTGCTTGTCAGCAGCCTGAGGTGCAGCTTCCCAGAAACCCCAGCACCTATCTCCTTGAAAGCTGGCAGGCTTTGTGGCCTCTGCAGGGGCTACCATCCTGAGAACTGCTGTCTGGCCTTGAACACCTAGGGCCAAATCATGGCCCACTGAAGTTAGAAACAACATTTCCACTGACTTCAGTGAGCCAAGAAATAATCTTCAGTCCAAATTTGTAATTTAACTCCAAGTATGACAAGGTTCTTGTGTTCAGCACATCTCATACACATTCCCCAATGGCAGTAAGCATTAGACTGGGCCCTGAGCCAAAGGAGGCAGAACAAGCTTAGAAGCCAACTGATTCTGTCTGTGAAGATGGAAGAGGGAAGTTTGATTTTAGGTGCTGATCAAGCAAAAAAGTTGGCTTCCCTTTGAGGATCTGGATTCCCTCAAAATTCAGGTGAAGTACAGGAAAACCTCTTACGTACCCATGGTAGCTTTACTGCCACCATTCCATTCATGAGACCACCACTGAGAAGCAAACCCAATGGTCCTCTGGTACATGCATTGTGACAAAAAATGCCCTGTACTTCCTTTTTGTCTTGTACTGAGGGGCAAGGATCACTCAGGATCTCAGTCTCAGGCATGACCCTGAGGGTAGCCTCCTGAGCTCCTGGCACAACTGTAACTGCATGGTTTTTTCACCTACAGTGACTGTAAATTGGAAGCAAGTGATTAGACCTTGATTCTCATGCAAAGCTTAGAATTGCTGCAGAGGCAGCACAGGCATACCCATGAAGTCTAAAGTCTGTGATCAAGCCCCTCCCCTTCCCTCCCCCCCAGTAAAATAAACTCAAAGTTTTTCCTTGGTAAACTAACTCTAAAAGGAATTTCAAAAAGAACGAGTAAGCAAAGGAAGGCTCCGCTTCTTGACTCATTGTAAACTAATGAACTATGAGGAAGAGAAGTGGCACATGGAATAAAATTTAGGAAGCTGCACTTTGCTTGATATTTTATTAAAATAAATTCTTTAAGTGTAAAGCTTCTATCTATAGAATGCCCTTTTGTATAAGGGCACACATGTCTGCCAGATACAGCAACATACCGGATTGGGAAAAAATGCTTTGAAGCCTCCTAGGGGACTACAGCTCTGCCTTAATGAAATCCATTACAGAACTCTGCTTTCAATAAGGGAAGGCACTTTCAAAACACATGTCTAGCAATGAAAATGAGACTTTTCCATGAAGTGTAAAAGTTATGACAAGCCAGCTACAGATGAAGATGACAAGGTTTCACCTGTTGCAGACAGCTTGGGAAACATCCCAAAGCATACAAGCACTATAGGGAGTTAGAGTATTTCAATCAGGAACTGAAGAAATCAAGCGCATCTAGAAATACATTAGCTCTGTGGTCCAGGCCAATGTAAGGAATGCTTGATGATGCTGTTTTATGTGCACTATCCCTTTACCTCCTCCTCTGGGTTCCAATTTCAGCTCTGCCACAGTCTTCTTGTATGACCTTGAGCTGCTTCTCCGGGTTTCAGTTCCCCTTTCTGTAAAATGAAGATACACACACACACACACACACACACAATCTTGATTATTTAGATTGTAAACTCTGAAACCACTAATCTCTTTTATTGCGTGTATGTTTTCAGCTAGTAGGACCATGGGGATCCTGTTCTTTCTTGAGGCTCTAGGTTTACTGAAATAGAAATAATAATTATTATAATGGCTCTGAGAGTCGATTCAAGACAGATCTTAAAAAGCATAGATTGCACTGTGCTCTCTCTGGAGATGCTTTATTATTAATTCTTTCTTTTTGTTTGTTTCTTAGGGTTTTTTGTTTTGCTTTCCCTAAGCTGAATCAAACCTTCCTAGACTGAAACCAAGTGATTTTTCTTTTTTACATATAAGAAACCTGGTTGTAAATTGGGAAAGTTCAATTGGTTTAGTTAAGGTAGAATAGAATTCAGCCCAGTATTTTTGTCAGTGCTGAAGCCAAAAGTATTTGGCAAACATATTTTCATTGTTTGTTAGTGCTTCCTGGTTCTGAATGGGATCAATAGACAAAGGCCTGAAATCCTGAGGGGCAGGGGCCTTTAGCCAGGTGCAGAAGGCCCAAGACTAGGGCTATCTTGTCCAGAAGGCTGTTCTGGTGAAGTACCCAGCTCCTTAATGAGCATCTGATTGCTTTGGAGAGGGTTCAATTAAATAAACATTGAGAATTCAGCCTCATTTTGTATTTCTCTACTGCAGAAAGAAAGTCAATATGTTCCAGTGGCAAAAATAAAGGATTTCTAGGAGGTGGTTCTCCTTTTTGCCATCAATTTATTGTGTAAATTTGGACAAGCCACTGAAGGCCAGATCCAAATGTACAGTGTAGGCACCTCCACTTAGGCACTACAGCATTTTTAAAAGTTATCTCGCCCCACTAGGGCAATTCATGTAGACAGAATTTAGCACCCAGAGTCATTATACAGTCAAAGTAGAAAGTGAGGCACCTCCAAAGGGTGATCCAGCACACCTATACAATGAGCAGGGAGGCACCTAAAACTAGCTTATAGGAAACATTAGGGTATATTGAAGGTGATCATATGTCCCAGATTGACTTGGAGAGTCCTGGGTTTTGGATGCTGTCTCAGTATCCCAGCTGCTGGAGAGAATTGAAGCAAAAGTCACAGATTGAAACGAAAGCTCCCTCCTGTACATGCCCAGGACTTGACTAACTGTACTGTGCAAGCAACTACCAGGTAACAGTCCTGCAGAGTACAGATTGGGAGCAGCTGCTGCCACCTGGAGCCCAGGTGAGAATGGGGAGCTTAGACCCCTGACCTGAAGGGAGTGGGGGTCCCTTCCCATTTCCTGCCCACCTGGCTGCAGGGTACCCATGTTTGGGGGAGTGGCTTTGGGCTCTACTCTAGCCCCTGTCCCCACTGGCTTTCTCAGGCTCAGGTAGGGCAGGACACTGTGGGAGCTGGTGCTGCACCCCACCCCATCCAGCAGGATGGCTCCAGGATGAGCCTCTGCCCAGCCAGCCCCCCTCCCACTCCCCAGTGGAAACCCAGCCCTGCCCACCCTACCTGTATGCATGCCATCTTTGTGAGGGCTTACAGGCACAGGCCATGCATGGCATGCTCTGCAGTGCCACACGTACAGACATGACTGGGATGCACAATGAGCACTGCCCAGCAGTGCCCTCAGGTCAGGGCCTTATTAATGCATAAGCAAACTAGGCACATGCCTAGGTCCCTGACCTGCAGGGCCTTCCCTCCACAGTGGCAGCGTGAATGGCCCTGTCTGCCTCCCTTCCCTTCCCCTCCCCTCTGGCAGCCTCACCAACACAGTGGCTGCTTACTAGCGTCAGCTCCAAATCCTGCTCCCCACAGACAGAAGCACTGGGATGGGGAGGGGGGGTCTCAACTAGCCTGGGGCCCACAAGTTTGTTAGTCTAGGGCCCAACAAAGGGTTAATATGCCCCTGCCTCAGGGAGGCTGTGGTGGGGCTGTGAGGAGCTCAGCATGCTCAGCCCAGTCCCGGCAGCAGTATGGGACTGCCCCCATCCCCAACAGCATCCTCTAGTTACCGGTAACCAAGCAGGCAGGCAGGGCCAGTTTTGGCCCCTGCCAACTTGCCCGGGCTCTCCCCATGCAGGGGGACAGCAGCCCCACACCCCTGGTGACACTGGGCAGTAGCACTGGCTCCCTGGGCTCAAGCGGGCTTTGAGGGCTGTGCTAAAGGCAAGTGGGAAATGGGATAGAGGACAAAGCTAGAGGGAAGGAGGAGGGTGGAGAGATGGAAAGGCAGCATGACATGTCAGGTGGGCAGAAATGCTGAGGCAGTGGTGGCCCTCACATCTATATGTAGCAATGCCTAGGCTCAGGTCAGATGCTCCCTCTGCTAAGGGGCCTGGTGGAACTTGGTGGGAACTGTGATTCTAGTCAGCCCTGTCCTGCCTAAGACAGTGAAGAGGAAGGAGGGGTACATGATCCTATATGACTTTCCATGATCCTGTATTTTCACCCTGGGTATATCTGAACCCCTACCCTAACATGCAGCCTTGAATCAGGTGTGAGAGGAGGGGAAGGAGTGCAAGTGTCAAGTGCTGTATCAGCAGTCTTCTTTCTTATAGTACCCAGGGCTTTCTCTGCAGGTGCCTCCCTCTCCTAACCATTAACCAGATGCAGCCCTCTTGGCATCCATAATCTGCTTGGTACCACTCCCAGATAGCATGGCTATGCAAAAAATGCAAATACCATTCTACCAGATTCTTTTAAATCCAACAAATAGACATAGATTCATTTTTGTTCATTGCTGGCATGTTTGGCAGATGATCTCAGCTTATTGTGGATTTTCAGTTGGATTTCGGAGATTTACTTTTGTTGTGATAAAGAGATAATTTCACTTAAAGATTTTTCCCCTTGCCACCCCCTGTTCATTCTCATTGAATGGCAAGTGGCAGAAGGAAAGGCCAAACTTGCAATAGCAAGAGAAGCAACAAAAAGCAACATTGAGCAAAAAGGAAATAAAAGAAGGAAATAGTGTGTCTTGATCTTCTCATCAATACAGAACAAAACAGCATGTTTGAAGATGGATATTTACCTTGAACTGTGATCATCCCACTACCCTCCCCACCTCTCCCCACCCCCGCTCCAGCTGTGTAACAGGAGAAAAAGGATCAGTTTGGGATCTGAGTTAAATAGCAATACATCGTTCTGGAAAATATTGCATCTCAGATCTAGCACTTGTGTCAATTTATTTCACTCTTTCACTCCCCCTTTTTATATTGAAAAGTGTCTTTCTTGATGTGCAATATTTAATTAGACCTTCATGAGTTTTTAAAGCAGACTCCAAGGATTTTCATAACTCCATCATCCTTCAAGATCGCATGCCAGATTTACATAAATGGAGACAAAGAGATTAAAAGAGCACAGAGTATAATGAAAAATGCTGCAGTATGAAACCTATGTAGGAACAAAGAAAATAAGAGGAATAGAGCTTCTAAAAAAAGAAAAAAGAGTGATAGAGGTACAAAAAGGAGAGAGAGAGAGATTTTTAAAAGAGGGGGGGAATCTTAGCCACTGAATGGCTAATAATTCCATTTTTATCCTTAGAACTCAAAACACTTTATCAAGAAAGGAGAAGATTGTTGTCTCCATTTGATAAAAAAGGGAAACCAAGTCACAGAACAGGACTGGGGAGTGTTCAAGGCCAGTACCAGAGGCAGGAATAGACCCTGCCCCACCTCTTGAATGTTACTCTGGCTTCCTACTTCCTGCCTGACTGGTACAGTTTTTAAACTGCTGCCTCTTTAAAATGCTATTCTCATTTCCTGATTGCAGGAAAAAGACTCTAGACAGCATAAATTTCACAGTTCCATTAATATTCTTTAAATCTTAATTTCATTCCTTTTCAAATAATGAGGTCCCACCAAGTTAGATTCTTCCATTTTGAATGTAGTAATGGTGAGGGAGGAAAGATTCTCATTCAGGCTGTGGTCTAGCTTTTAGTTATATGTATTTCAAGTGCTGGGAGAGGCAGATTCAGAAATATGATATAGTAAATGCCATGCAAGGCTTGCTTCTCTGCAGGATCCAATGACTGTTTTACAGCTGTACAGGGACTGTGTCACTGGCTGATCTGGGGAGCAAAAGACGTTTACAAAGCCAGCCATTCTTTATTCTTAGGCATCCTTTTTACATGTTATTTTGTATGGTTTTCAGTAATCAGACATAGGAGCAATAATCAAGAGAAGGCTGGATTAGAGGAAGAACACCAGTGGTGTACAGAGCTCATTGAGCTTCTAGGGTGGAGGAAGAGAGGGGTGAGGAGCAGGGGCAAGGTATACTAACCATCATAGATAGCGGGGAGGGGAGCTTTCCCCTAGATACAATTCTGAGTACTGTACTGCCTGGCCCCTGTCACTCGGCAAGGGCAGCACAGGGCTTCCCCTACCACACCAAAGACTCCCAGCAGTGGAAGATCCTGATGCCCTCTGAAAGTCAGCACCTAAGCTGGGTACACCCTGCACCCTGCCCTTGTTGTGGTGTTGAATAACACTAAATAAAAGTAGCAATTTGTAAGTAGGATTGAAGCATGAAACTTAATGTACAGAAGAGAAAACAGAATGGACCAAAGAACGAAAGCATTGAGTCCTGAGAAACGAAGAGACGAAGGGGAACAGTAGGAGAAAGGAGATGAAGTCTAAGCAGGGCCAGTTATTTATCTTGTGAATTCAAAAATCTTGCCCTACTTTCCTCTGGGCTGTCAGTCTTAGGCATAGGGTTCAATCTAAAACCCAGGGCCTTCTCCCTTCCAAGCCAGCATCCATCTCATTGAGCCTCACACGTTCTGGTTTGCTCTACTGGCCCTATTTATCTCTCTTTCTATCCCAGAGGGAAGGTTTGGGCTAGCATTTGATCTAGGGCATGGTAGTTAGGGCACTATACTGGGACATCAAATAGAAGCAAGTTCAAACCCTTTTTGGGGAGGAGGTCTAAAACCTGAGTCTCTAGCTTATTGGGTAACTACCATAAGCACTCAGCTATTGGGGTTAAAATACAGGAGGGAGAGATTGTCCTGCTCTGTGTAGCACCTGCTGCTCAGCTACATTTCTGTGGCTCAGAATCAGTGCATGTCCAGAATAGACACACTGTTTTACCAATGGATGGCAGTCACTACATAAAGCAAATGCAGTGGTAGGGTTGAAGAAGAAGAGATCTGAAGAAAGAGGACAGGATACAGCTGCAGGCACCATGATTGACTTTTCAGCATTTTGATCAGGTCTTTAATTCTGCAAGAATATTTTGGGGAAACTGACCAAGTATATGGATGAGCTTGAAGTCTTTGGACTCTATGGGCGTGTCCACATGATCACACATGTGCCTCTTGCCCTGCCTCAAATCCCTTTGAGGTAGGACAACAGGCACATGTGGGAACAAAAAAGTGTTCCCCACACTGCAAGTTTGCAGTGCGAGGAGAAAATTAGACCCTGGATATCCAGGGGTCTAAAAAAATCGATGTTTAAAAAAGTGAAGCAGGGCACAGTCCATGCCCTGAGGCAACCAGAGACTGGGTCCTCCATGGAGATGCTCTGGCTGCCTGGTGCTGAAAGATGTGGCTGAAGAGGCTGCAAGTTTCAGCACCAGGGCTCCAGTGCCAGTGAGTAAGGGGTTGGGGGGTGCTGGAGGAGGGGGGAGGGACTCCCAATTGCCCTGCTCACTCCCCCAGCCTCCTGGCCCCTCCCCCTGCTAGCCCCCCCTGAGACCCCTGACCTCTGTCTTGGATGGCCCTATCCCCCCAAACCCCCCATATCCCATAGTTTTAAAA
>NW_017728943.1:76704824-76737133 GCF_001723895.1 Crocodylus porosus | reverse complement strand
GCAGCTGGTGGGGGATGTGGCCAGGTGGGACAGCAATTGGGCAGCTGGGGGTGGAGCATGTGGGCCTCATGGGGGGATGGTAGCCGCCATAACCCTTGTGTGGGGGCCAAATCCCCTGTTGGTGAGCCAAACCCCTTGTCTTGGAGCTGAATCCCCTGTTGGGGGGTGAACCCCTTGTGTGGGGGCCAAGCCCCTTGTGTGGGAAATATCACCCCTGTGGGAAGGCAGTAAAATAAGTATTCATGAATTCATGAAACATGTATTTAGAGTTCACTTTATTATTATGATAAGAGACTTGCTTTAAGCTACTTGCTGTAGCTATATTAAAAAAATATTGTCCACCTGATAGCTGTCCCTGTCTCTCACTCTCTCTCTCTCTCTTTATAGTGGTCTTTTGTTTTACTTATGGAGGAACATGGATTTGGGGGTATTTTACAGAGTGACTTTGGGATTTTTTTTATCAGGAATTTTTCTGTGTTCCAATAAGGGACACCAGAATTCCTGCTAGGGAGGCCAGTGGCAGGACCCTGCCTGCTCAGAGCTGGCACCTTGGACCCATCTGGCTGTGGCTGACCTCCTGGCCAAATGAGGCCAGGAGGAAATGCTTTGACAGTTCAAAGCAGGTCAACACACCCAGTACATGTTCCGGGTGATAGCTGCCCAGATGGCTGGGCAGGGGGCACACCTGGCAGTAGTGCCACACAAAGGCCAACCCTGGAACTACACTCTACTGGCAGCTGGCCCAGAGGGGCAGATGCCTCTACTGGCTGTGCAGTCCCCATCCAGGTCTGGCAGATGCAAAGCCAGTCACAGCCAGGCAGCAGCCCCAACTGTCAGACTGATGCAGTGGGTAGAGGGGGAAGGGAACTCTCAGGGCTGCTTCAGTAGTCCAGCTGGCACAAGGGGTATTGTCCCCAGGTACCAGTTGGCTGGGCCCCAGAAGCTCCTGAGAGCTAGTAGCCCTGAGCTACTTGCCAAGACAGTTTTTTATACTGCTGGGGACAGCACAGGTGCTGGCCCCAGGCTCTAGCTCCCCCTGGCTGCAGATCCAGGAGGAGCCAGGCAGGGTTATTTTGCCCCAAATGGCACAATTTGCTCCACAACAAAGTGCATATCTGAGCACGTGCGCTGAAGCAAAATTTACACCACTTGTATTTGAGCTGCTGCAAGTGCACATGCTTGCATACATGGATACGCCCTATGTTTGCATTTAATTTCACTTCTTACTGCCTCCTTTTTCTCATTTATAATATCTGTTTAGTTATACCTACCTCCCAAGGAGGTAGGTATAATTCATTTAGAACACAATCCTTTCACACACTGAAGACAGTCACACGATTTCTTAGCTATTTAGCTTTTAGGAGCTACATACCTAAGACACAATACATTGTACTAGCCTTGTGGACTGGGTTGAATTTCCCTGCACAATTGCCAAGGCCTCTGGGACCCTCGTACCCTAGGAGCTATTAGGAGTATAAAGTATTCCCCTTGTTGTCTGCATGGGCTAGGAGAGTGCTGCAGTTACCAACACTTTATGATACTAAGACATTAAAATATGCCTGTTGTCATAATCCTTATGCTTGGGTTGTTATTTTGTGTAGTTAAAATCCTAACATGCTTCTCTGATACAGCTAATTAGCAATATACACAGGGGAAATGTTACAAAGGCATAGGATAGTCTCTGTGACAGGGATGACAGTGATAGCAGTGTGCTCTGCTCCAAAGGCAGATATTAGAGAGGGGGGAAAATACTATAACTTGAAATTGATTTTTGTCTTCATTATTGTCTGCACTTACTCACCACTTTTTTCCCTGAGTGTACTTATTGGCTTGATTTATTTGAAAGCATAAAATTGACTTTTTTTTCTTTTACCAGTTGTTTTTTATTGGTACTTTTTATGCATTCTTATATATTCTCTAATAAAACTCCAGCAATTGTGAAGTCAAATTCTACATTTATCTTGTAACAAAGTCAGGATGAATAACAAACCTAGAATTAGTGCTTGCCCCCCTAGATTAAATTTTCTAAAAGTGGTGGGGCATCAACTATCAAAGCTCTTTGGGCAGCATCCAGCCAGGTCAAAGAAATCAGAAATTCAGGCAGTCAGAAGTTATTAGATGATGAGGAATCCTGGCAATTCAGTTTAAAGAGATAGTAAAGGTATAACTAATAGAGACTGTACTGTCGTTCTGATCCCTTTGTATCCCCAATTTTCTCTAGAATTCTTGCTCCCTTAGCTCATGTCAAGTTGCTAACCTCTCTCTCCTTTCTTCCAGTGCTCTCTACCTACTTCCTTAGCCTAAGGAGTTTTTATTTAGTGTATGCAGTTTCAGCCTATTGTTTCAGACATCTTAAGGAAATGTCATCACCAGTGTGAAGAGTCTGAAGTCCACCAAATAGCATTGTAAATGGACACAAATCAACAATGCAGGACATGGTTTGAACTTGTCCATAAGGACATCTGTTGTCATTGCAAAGGCCCCATTGGTATAGGTTGGATGGACAGTGAACTTGCCCAGTTTGAAAATAGTTGAGAAGTGCCCCATAATGGCATAGCCAGTTAAATCCTGGTTGACTGACTGTGGGATCAGAGATGATGTGGTGATTGA
This sequence comes from Crocodylus porosus, assembly GCF_001723895.1. Taxonomy (NCBI): domain Eukaryota; kingdom Metazoa; phylum Chordata; order Crocodylia; family Crocodylidae; genus Crocodylus; species Crocodylus porosus. The sequence continues at coordinate 76,734,523 of NW_017728943.1, read as the reverse complement.
TTGGTACTTGTGCTGACCATTCTTTGTACCATTGAGTAAGTAAGGAAAAGTCGAATGATTTTGAAAGGGAAGACCATTTTGGGAGTCTTGAAGAGAGTCAAGCTATTGGTTGGTGGAATATGTCCCAGTGCACTGGCAGCATAGGATTATCATGGAGTCTGGCTAGCACGTTTGCTTCAGCTTTTCTGTGGCAGGGATGAGGGGAAGCAGTGTTACTGAGGACTGGTAACCATGGGAGTGGAGTAGGGTGCCATGTGCCTGACACAAGACACATTGCAGCATTCAGTTGAGTGTCTACTAGTTTGCTGTGTGATGAACGAGCCCACACAGGGGCACAGTATTCTGCAACTGAATAACAATGTGTGAGAGCAGATGAACATACCATGGAGGTATAAGCATTTGCTTTGATTTTTAAAGCTGTTTTCTAGATATGTGATTTATAAATTAAAGTCCAGTCAAGGGTGAGCCACTGACCATTTAAAGTGATAGTGAGTTCATGATTAGCACTGGCATTATGCAGATGAAAATATTTGAGACAGTCTTTGAGATATATGGTTTGAGGCACCTTTTTGGGCAGTACGCTGACATCAGACTCATGTCTCCATCAAGTGTGAGTTCTACACTTGAAAAGTCATGAGCTTGGATGGCAAAGGCACTGTCATCAGCATGTTTATGAGCTGGTCACAGGCAGGTCATTAATGTACAGGTTGAAAAGAAGAGGCACCAGTACTGATCCCAGGGAGAGGCCACTGGTTTGATGTTTCCAAGAACTAGTTTTGTTGGCCAGGTGGACTCTAAAGAGTCAACCACATAATAATAGTTCAGTTGGAATAGTGGCCCAATATGGCCGAATTCCTGGTATTTTCAGCAGAAGACTGATATGCCAAACAGTATCATACGCTGTTGTTAAATCAAGGAAGTCAACACCAGTCTTCAGACTTTTTCTGAAAGCCATTTTCAATGAAGGTGGTTAAGGCTAGAGCTTGACTGCAAGTGGTCCAGACATGGCAGCATCCCGCTTGATCTGGGCTTAGAGCAGGATCAATTACTGGAGAAATAAACTGCAGAACTAGTCTCTCAAGTGTCTTGTAGCAGACACTCAGGAGGGAGATTGATCAGTAACTTGCTGCTGGCTGTGGGTCTTTGCCAGGTGTGGGAAGGAAATAATTTGTGCTTGGCATCATGCTGATGAATTTAATCCTTCATGTATAATACCGTTGAAGAAGAGAAGAAGCCAATTACAAGCTTGAGGATTGAGATGAGTCAGAAACTCTGGGTGCAAGTTGTCATAGCCAGTTGCAATGCCAGATTTTTATTTGCCCATCATAGAGTTTAGTTCTGTTGGTAAAAAGGTTTCTGGAGGATATTGGTTCTGAACATTTCAACAGAACTTATGCCATTCTTCATGTATTCTTCACTCAAAATCCTTGATGTTATAGTGGGCTCTTGCCACTTTTAGAAGGCAGCTGGCAATTACATTGGCCAACACAGATAATTGAGTTTGTACTGGGGTCATTGGGATGTTCCTAGTCAGAAAATGAGCCCCCAGCTCCTCTGACTGGAGTGACAGAAATTAAGTCATGAAGTTGAGTCCTTCCAGAGGTTTTGATGAGCAGCATCAGGTAATTCAAGCAAGTGATCTGTGATAGCTGGATTGCTAGATTTTTCGTACTCATCTAGTAGAGCAGATCAGTCTCCATCCAAACAAGGAGTATACAGGGGGGTGAAATCCTCTGGGAACAGAGGATTGTAGTACACTTTATACAGGGTACCACAGAAGTACTTATAGGCTTTAACTGGAATATTTTGTTGTGGGATGGTAACAGTGGATCCTTCAACAGTCTCTATGAATAGGTTTGCATAGCTTTAGTCAGGGTGAAGTTACACATTACACTTAGATGACACTAATGGTACTTAACATCCAAGTGTCCACATGCTAAAGCTCATCAACTTTTGCCAAGTGGCCTCATAGCATCTCAAAGTTACACCACTTCAACCAAGGGTTAATTCTCAGCTATGCCATTTAGCTTGCATTAGGATAACTTCAGTCTCATACACTAAGATAAAATGAGTAATTTGCAGTCCTCCACCATCCATCCCGCTGGGTCCTGCCCGAGGTAGGACAGGAGGCATCAGGCCAGATCAGCACCTCCACCCACCTGCAGCAGGGATAGAAGCAGCGGTGGGAGCTGCAGCCGACACTGCCAGGAACTGCCGCCCAACATGCAGGGTCCCATGGCTGACTCTTGCTGGCAGCTGCAGAACTGGAGGTGTGGGGCACACTCCCACCTCTGCCACACCCAGTCCTTAGTGTGCGCCCTCCCCCCCAGTCCTGCAGCTGCCAGCAAAAGACAGCCACAGAACCTGGCATGTTGGCCACAGGTCCACCCTGCTGCATGTGGCTGGAGGTGCCGATCTGGCCCGATGCCACCTGCCCACCCTGGGAAAAGCTGGCTGGGTCCTGCCCGAGGTGGGGCAGGTGGCATCGGGCCAGATCGGCACCTCCAGCCATAAGCAGCAGCGATACAAGTGGCAGTGGGAGCGGCCGCCAACAATGCCAGGCCCACCGTGTACCCCAACATCCACCCAGAAGCCCCCCACCCTCACACGCCTTCCATCCCCAGGCCACACAAGCCATGGGACTGCTGTTTGCAAGTGGCTCTTGCAGGCTGCCAGTGCCAGCCTGCAAAGAGCCCTTTGCAAACAGGGAAACATGGGTTTCCCTTTCAAAAACAAAATTTCCATTCCCACCCTCCCCTTCTTACCTTGATCTACCATGGCTTCAGTGTCCAGTCTAGAAGTTCTCTACAGACCTTACTCTAACTAAACCCTCAAACTGTCTCTCAGTCTTGCCCCACTTTTATTCTGGGCACACTCAGTGGGCATGCTCTGGTGCAGAGCAAGCGGGAACCATAGAGACCTCTGGTCCAATACCAGAGTGTCTCCCTGGAGGACCTCTTCTCGGGTTGCCTCTGGGCACAATCTCAAGACCGTGCCTTGCCCCGCTGTTTCCCAGCATGGTTTTTTTAGACCCCTGGATATCCACGGGTCTAATTTTCTCCCCATGCTGCAAACTTGCAGTGCAGGGAACATTTTTTCATTCCCACACGTGCCTGTTGCTCTACCTCAAAGGGGTTTGAGGTCAGACAAGAGGCACATGCACACTCATGTGGATGTGCCCATAGACTCCAGACAGCCCTAGTCAGACTCACTCAACTCAAGGCACCCCTTGGAAAATACTAGCTTTTTGCTTTCACTCATTTTTTACCATGGAAAACTAATAGAGCAATACTTCTGTTGCAAAGAACTCAGAAAGCCCACAGCAGGTCAGAGTGTTTTTGACACCATGGATTCCATTTTGAAATCTCTAAGTTTATTTTGTGAATTATAGGAAGGTGTTTGCACACCTAAGAGTGATAATATTGTATGGCACCCTGTGGCAGTTTAAAAGGATCTCACGGCATCCTGTTTGAGAACTGCTGTTCTAGACCCTATATTGTGCCATGCTAGAAATCTTGAAAGTGCCCTTAATGACTCTTACTGTTTTCCTCAGGCACAGTGAAAACATTGCTGAGTGTGGTTGATTAAAAACCATGCTGAACTAATTTATCAGTTCCCTTTAAAATCCAAGTATCAGTCCATGGCTTCTTTCTCTGGATATTGAAGCATTACAGAATGCTATAATTATTTCCTCAGACAGTTACGAAAAGAGAATTTCCTAAGTAAAGAGTTACCCTGGGCAGACAAAGAAACATCTCTTCCAGACAGACAGGCTAGCTACAAAAGAGATGACTGGCAAAACAGGTGACTGCAGGGAGCTGGGGTTGAAAAACAGGAGGAAGAAAATTAATACTTATCAGGGTCCAAGCTTATAGCAAGGAAGCATTCTTAATGATTACATTAGAAAATAGCATGACTCAGCTGGAACCCTAGAGTCATAAGAAATTCTACCTAAATGGCACTTACTTAAAAAAAATAACATCTGAAGACATTCAAAGATGCACAAGGATGAGGTTCTTCATTTGGATGGTCTTGAAGAAGTTCTAGTTTGGTTTTTATTTATCTAAACAGGTCCGCTTGTCTCCTGGACAAGATCCTAGGGAACCATATTGGTTTTGTTTCTCATACCTGGATTTGGAGGGGGAAGAGGGACCAAAAAAAGAACCAAAGATAAAAGAAGTTATCCAAGTTCATAGTGTGTGCATATCCTGTGAAATACTGTGTCAGCTCTGCCGAACAAAATGACAGCTTTTCTTCAGCTGACGGTGGGGTTCTGGAACTAGAAAGGCACAAGGTGCAGGTTTAAAAGGGCACATGTAAACAAAATACTAGACAGGGCTGTTTGGGGTCCTTGAATGTTTGGGGTCCCTTGCAATGTAATGGATATTTAATCCAAAGGGGTCCACGAAAGCATCCTTTTCAAGCTCCCTCCCCACCACCACAGCAGCCAACCCCCATCTAAAACCCCATGACAAAATTAGGTTCGTTAATACCCAAAAAAAAAAAAACCTGTGCCTTAAAAAACTAGAATTTGCCACAAGGAATGTGTGAGAGAAACTAAGGACACCAACAATGCCTTGCATTCCTGCAGTGGCAGGGAGTTTATTAGGTAAAATATGCCTGTACGGCCCTAGGGAGTGGACTGTATCCCAATGCCACAAAGGGGGGATTGGAAGAGAGGAAGGAAGGAGGGCAGACAATTCCAGAGTATCTGATCTAGGGGAAAATTCATTCCTGATGCCAAATTTGGTGTTCAGTTTAACACTCAGTGCTTGAAACAAGACACATCAGCCAGGCATCCAAGGGGTTTCTCAGCATCACTAGAAGCATAAGTATACCTCAGCCTATGCTCTATTGCTAGCCGTGTCCAATTTCTAGTGCTTCAGAGAAAGGTAGGTTTGGTTGGCAGGGAGGAAGGAGGATATATACTGCACCAAGATAAGGATGGCCATTAAGATTATTCTTTTCTATTTATTAAACATATTGCTTAGGTTGTTTCCATTTGCATGAATTCTGTTGGAAGTTTTAAATGAACCTGAGAACTTAAAGCAAAACTCAGTCCATAATGGGTGATTTTGGCTGAGTCTGAAGCCAATCAGAACTGCCAAGTTTTGCTCTGGTTTCAGAAGAAGCATAAATCCTGCCCTGGAACATTTAGGGAACAGGAGGTTTTCCCCAAGCTTTCCCCATGGTCTTCATATTTCCCCTCAGAGTTGCCTCTCATTATCATTAGTTCTCTCGAAAGCACTGTGCATCTTGATGAGCTGTAGTATGCATCTGAAAATGTTTTGGTTTTGTAACTTATTTAGAAAGCCAGGTGACTTTTGTGCTTTTGCTGACTTTGTAATGAAAGGTTCGTAGAGTTCTAGTTATGAGTCAACACTCAAGTTCTTACATAAACCAGCTTTTGAAGGTGCTGCTACTTAGCCCTTTGAAACATTTCTGTGGCCAAATCTTTAGGGAGGAGGACAGTTGGTTGCAAAGCATAAGGCAAAGCGGATGCCCTACATTAATGAAAGGGTGATCAGGTTTGTGAATAGCTCAGCTTGGCAGATTTATCCCCCCTCCTCCCCCCTTGCAAAAAAACCCAAAACAATTATGGCGAGGCATTGAGGAAAACTGAACGAAACTGTAGCTGGTGAAATTGTTCAGACTAGCAAATGGCAGTGACAAAAGTGATGTGTGATCTGGAGAGATGGGTCAACAGAAAAGAGGATTTAGGAGAGAGAAAGGATTGTCCTTTGATAAGTCTTTTAACCTCACTCTTTCCTACCTGTAAAAATAAGGAAATTAATACTCCACAACCTCATTAGGATGCTGTGAGAATAAAATACATGAAGGGCTGTGAGGCATTACTGTGAGGGAACAATAAATACTAACAGAGGAAATGAGGAATCCCATAATTTGGTCACCTTGGGATGCAAACAAACCACCCGCAGAACCCTTCCTGCTGAGGTTGAGCTCATTTATAAGAAACCAATCTCACCATCAGCCCTGACGACATCTGGGCAAATCTTGCCAATGATATTTGTACCTATTCATGAAGTAAACCCCAAAATTTGGCCTTGCAATTTTTGAGGGCCACTTCTAAAACTTACTGAGCCCACTAATCTTCCTATAAGTGACATTTTCATCTGCCAGTATTTTTTTTCCAGCAAATAACAGCTTTGTGACTAACCATGAAGGTTTTATGGCTATGTAAAGGGCAGCCATCTTGAAATTCAGTTACTTTCCTTTACTGCTCTTAAAGATGCTTTCCTTCTGAATGGATGACTAAGGAAACTGAAGGACTAACTGAATCTGACAATGAATCAGAATCTCCTGTTATTTACACAGATGTCAATCAGGAGTAATACTACTGAAGCCAATGGAGTTACACCAGTGTCAAATCAGTGAGATAGGAAAAAGTGACATATGCAACCAGTTGAACCCAATGATAGTGAATATTATTGTTCCTGATAATCCTGCTGGCTCTTCACATCAACAACTGGCTCACATCTTCAAGTAATGAACATATTAGTAAAAGAAAGAACAATGAATAATTTATGAAAGAATAAGTTGTGACATTGTTTGCAAGGTTTATATTTCATGGGCAGTCTGCCCAAATCTAACTTTTGTTAGAACTCTCCAGTTTCTATTTATGACTTAGTCAGTGGCTCATTTGAAGAAAAAATATGATGTGTAGGAACACTGTCTATCAGCTTATGAGGCAATACTGAGAAGCACAGTGATACCAAGCCATTTATGGTGAAGGATTGACTAAGAAAATTAAGAATGGATTATGGCATCTTCCATAAACTATTTAATTGTTCATAGCACTGTGGACAAAAAGGACTTTGGGGTCATGATTGACCACAGGATGAACATGAGCTTTCAGTGTGATGCTGTGGCTAGTAAAGTGAGCAAAACACTGGCTCACATCCACAGATGCTTCTCAAACAAATCACAGGACATCATTCTCCCACTGTACTCGACCTTGGTGAGGCCACAGCTGGAGTACTGCGTCCAGTTTTGGGCTCCACGATTCAAAAAGGATGTGGAGAAGCTTGAGAGGGTGCATAGGAGAGCCACGTGCATGATCAGAAGTCAGGAAAGCAGACCTTATGAAGAGAGGCTGAGAGCCATGGGACTCTTCAGCCTGGAAAAGTGCAGGCTCAGGGGTGATCTGATGGCCACCTATACGTTTATCAGGGGTGACCACCAGGATCTGGGGGAATGTCTGTTCACCAGAGCTCCCCAAGGGATGACAGGTTCAAATGGTCACAAACTCCTTGATGACTGTTTCAGGCTGGACATAAGGAAGAACTTCTTTACTGTCTGAGTCCCCAAGGTTTGGAACAGCCTGCCATCAGAGATGGTTCAAGCACCTGCTCTGAAAGCCTTCAAAAGGCATCTGGATGTTTATCTTGCTGGGATCCTATGGCCACTGAGGACTTCCTGCCCCCAGGGCAGGGGCTGGACTCTGTGATCTTCCAAGGTCCCTTCCAGCCCTAATGTCTATGAAATCTATGAAATCTATGAAATCCCTTAAAATGAACTGTAAAGGATACAACCTGAGTACACTCCCTATGACTTTTCCAGTAACTGTCAGGGAATATACTTAACAACTATCTGTTCACACTTCCTTAATATTTTTCCTGCTTCCCTTCCTAGCAAACTGCTGCTCATCTTCATCCCAAAGAAGACCTAACCCAAGAGGATAGGTTCCATTTTCAGGTTGATACAGATTCAAGTTTGTTTCCCTTTTAAGGCACTGTTGTCCATTAACATAGGATAAGAGCCACTATGGCATATAATACATTCGTCATTCTTAAAGGACACACATCATCATAATCAGTGTAATTTGAAGAAAAAAGTGATTGCAAGAAGTAAAAATCACACACTGAGACCAGATTTGGCAAGCTTAGAAGCACTCTAATATTCTTCTCATTTGAGAATGAAATTTTGGGATTAGAGGATAAACCACTAATAAAACTACTGTAAAATGGCACAGCAAAACCAAAAATCTATCTCTTTGGCTTTGTGAGTTTTCTTTTTCTCTGTCTTTTTTTTAAACACTCCATCAAATTAATGACAGATCCTTTATTTAGACTAAATTATGAGGGGGCGGGAAATTAAATATGTAATGCAATGCATAGGCAAGCTAAGCAAGAAAATTCCACGATGTGCAATGAATATTTAATGTTCATCCTTCCTGACTGTGAGACAATAGATCAGTTCCACAAGAGACATAGGACCGCCCAATTCAACTGACTTCAGGTATCGGTTTCTAACAGACACCAAGGACCTTGGTTAAATATAAGCAGCATAAAATCTTTTTTTTTTTTTTTCTGTGTGAGACAGGCTTCTTTTCAGATGGACTAGGCTGCTCTGCTTGTCATGGAACAGAAATCTAATGAAAAAGAATAACATGGCAGTCTCCTGAATGCTCTTGTGAATAAGTTAAATCTCATATGACAACACTTCTCCCTTTCTTCTGGAATGTTCAATCCCAGCTATGTCAGCATTGTGCCAGCTTGTAAAATAATAATGGATCCTAAGTAATTTTTAGGGACTATCAGATATCATTAAAATTCAATCAGTGTCATTATATTGTGTTGTAAAGTGAGAACATTTTGATTCTACAGCAGTGATTCTCAACCAGGGTGCCACCACACTCTGGGGTGCCACCAGATCCCTTGCAGAGTGCCACAAGGTGTGAGGAAATAAGTGAATAAGTGCAGGCTCAGACTCGTCCCTGCCTTGCTGACCCCCCTTCCCTGCTGTATAGGCCCTCTGGAAGGAGATAAGGACTGTAATATATCATTTATGTTTTGAAATTGGGTGCCACTCAATTCACAAAAGTTATGGAAGAGTGCCTCAAGTCCAATATGGGGTGGTTCAAGTTGAATAAGGGGTGCCTGAAATCCAAGAAAGATTAAGAACCACTGTACAGTGTGACCAGAGGTGAGTAAATAGTGCATAATGACTACTTAATTAATTTACCCCATATTTGTCATTGTCCACAAAGCTGAAATTTTCCCAGAAAAGTTTTGCGTAAATGCATTTCACCAAACAGATGGTTTGTGAAGACTACAGTAGGTCCTAAGTTGCTAAATAAAGATATTCCATAGTATTTGTTTGCATTCTCTTGACCAAAGTTTGGGTAAGAGAAGAAAATGAAAAGGAAATGATCAGGCCAGGGGACATCACAAGGTGTGAGGCATTTTAGAAAATCGAAGAAAGATGGAATGGAAAAAACTAGGTTAAAGGTTTTGCTAAAAGTCACTTAAAGTACATTTAGTAGTTAGACACGGTTAATTTCAGATAGGGTGTATCTTAGAGATAGAATAAGAATAGGCATATAAATATTAATCAGAGAAATACTTATTAGGAACCCTTTTTTTTAACCTTATTTAGTAAGCTTTTTGATATTTTAGCCAAGCCATAGGATATAAAAATTGGGTATATCTTTGCTCTTCAGCTTTCAACTCCAGCTCTTTTTGTGTATCCCATCTGCAGCTGAACTAAGACAAGTGGTCTTTTAAAACTTAATTTGAAACTCAGGTGAAAAATCCTTTCCTCTAACACCTGTTAAAGCCTTCTTAAGAGTCCTGTTACACATTAATTTTAGGCAGTTCCTGGAGCTCCATAAATTAACACCTGAGACTAGTTTGAAGCCCACTTCAGGCACATTAAAATTATGCCACTCCAGGACAGGTTTATTTCTGATCCATGTTACCCTGCTGATGTTCCATTACTGTTTAGCCACTCTCCACAGATCAGCCACCTAAGTTGCAGTTCTCCAGCATCCCAAGATTCAGTGTGGACCAGCTTTGCACCCCTGGGAACCTATTCACCAGATCTCTAGGCTAAGTACAGACAGTCAAAAAGCCTAAGGTTGAATTAATTCAATCTTTGCAGGCTAGTCTAAAATGTGTAGATTGAACTGATAAGCAAGTGAACAGACATTCACTTTTGATTCCATAAATGCAGCCACATGCCTGCAGTGGCCCAGGCCAGAAGCCAGGGCATACTGGAGCACACCTCCCTGCTCTGCTGGAGGAGATAGCTTGGGCCATGGCTAGCCCACCCAACCTGCAAGGCGGGGGGGTGGTGGGTGTTGAGGGGAGGTACAAAGCATCCTGGGATGCTGGGGGTCTATGAGTTACTTGAATTTAGAGAGGATCTGGCACAGAAGTTCAATAAATCCATTTAACCTAAATCAGTGAGGTCTGATACTACCTCCATCCAGATTTATCTTGAACTGATTTTGGCCATTTTGAAAGCAGTTTATATTTACTGAACTTCTGTTGTATTACAGATTTGAACTGGTTACCAATCACTTATACTGGTTTATGTTTAATTTCTGTCCTTAGCCCTTGTGGCAAGTCATAGTTGCGCAGGTGGGAGACAAAGAATTTTTTTAGCTCCGAACTTAAGCTAACGCTAACACCAATCAACATTTGAGCACCTCAAAGTGCAATGAGTAACAAGGCCCTAAGCCTTAGAAATTTGAAGGCTAATTTTCTTTCAAATATCAATAAGATTCTTATGCATTTTGATAAATGTGAACTTGATGAATGTTTAATCAGTTGCTTGATATGCCTTATCTGTACTATTTAGTAATTTATCTTTTCTATATTTCATTCAGATTTGCTATTACATTTTATCTACAGTTATGTTTGTGAGTATTTCATTTTGGTGGGACTGGCCTTTTGAATCTTTCTTGATTTGCAGAATATATATAAAGTCAACACTTAAACAGTTTATGCTGTAAGCAAAGTAGGCTTCTGCAAACCCAAGGAGCAAGTGTCTTCTGCTCCATCATCCCCCCCTACAGAGAGAGATTTAAAATGAAAAATGTTACTGCTTTTGAAGCATGGTAGGTATTTTCCTTGGGGACAGACTAACATTTAACCAATTTTGAGAGTTGAAGGATAGTCCCTGATTCTCCTGATGATCATATATTATTCAAAGTCTCCTTATAGCCAGCAATCCAAGGCTGGATGTAAGGGTGCAGCAAACTATAAAGAAGTATCTCTTGATTTTTTGAGATGGCCCTAGATCACTTGATGGATACAGAATGCTGCTCGGGTTAACTGCTGACACCACTAGACCAGTCACCAGCTCTTTAACAACTTGATGCCTGCATCTGAGCTAGCTTTTTTCCTAAACAACTAGCATAATCCTCCATCACGCAAGGGAAGTTCAAGGACAGGCAAAGTCCCTGGCTCAGTATCTAAAGAAAAGGACTCAAAGAAAGAAAACAAAACATGAAAATTGTTTTTACCTGCTTTACTTACCACAGACAACCCAAGTGTAGGAAAGTGGAAAACCAAACCTTTTCCTTCACCAGAAAATCTGAAAAGAGTAAACTTCAGTAGGTACCCCCCACACCAGTGCTCTTCAGTTCATTTTTCTTCCCTTGTGGCTTCTGCAGAGTAGAGCTTTTTGAAACTTAAGCTGCCCAAGACTGACTTGAAGTTTTCAGTGAGTTAAGGAAGGCTTGTTAGGAGGTGCAGGCATCTCAGTATAACATAAACTGTCAAAAATGCCTCATGTATGACAGTATGATAGATTAAAAATATCAGAGGTTTCCCTGAAATCCTCAGCTGCCTGAGTCTGAGGTACTCTTAGAGTTTGATAGCATGAGGTCATGTGTATAATTCAAACTGAGGGGATAAATGTTTCAGAGCAAAACACCAGCACACTGAAGGAAGGACAGGGTGGCAAGGATTGTCTTGTAATTAAGACACTGAGATGAGACTCAAGAGAGCTGCTCTACCTCATATAACCTTTATAACCTTGGGCAAGTCACTAAGGCCCAGTTTCTAGTATAAACACTCCCAGTGGCTCAACAGTCTTTCCTTAAGTCTATCTATGCCTCAGATGTCCATTTGTAAAGCCTTACTTCTGAAGGGGAAAACATTCAAATATCACAGTGTTACCAGCCATATCTACAGGCAGGTAATCAGATTTGCCCTGTCTGAGGAAGGATGGTTCATAGACAATGATTTCTCTAGGGGTCAAGGAGATGTGTATAGAGAGAGCTGGAAGTTGGTGAGAAAAAAGACTTTAATTTCTCTCTTTTTGCTGTCATCCTGTTCTTCTCTACTCAACCTCGTATCTAAACCCTTACTCTCCCATTCCACTACACTTACTTGTTTTATCACATCTACTCTCAGTCCTCTCTCTCTCCATCTACACCCTTTTCAGTCCTATTCCCACTATATCCTGCAACAGAAGTGGTACTCAGTAAACAGCATCATTAATGGGCCTTGCTGAATAGGTTCCAGACAAGGCAACATCTGTGTGCAGCCAGCCTCCACCTTTGGGGTCTTCCCAACAACCCAGACTGTAATTGTGGCAAAATACATACCACGTCACATATTGTCAATGAATGCCCACTAAGTTCAGTGGTGGACTGCACATGGACACTGAGGATGCTACCGCATGGGTCCACAATTAGGTACACGCTGACTGACCTCTGTATAATGGACCTATTGAATCCCAGTTCAAGAATGCACTGCTCACCAGCCTTCTGGAAGATGCCAGAGCTGATTTCCACACACTGACACTTATATAAATAATTCATGATTTTACTCACTTAAAATAATTTTTAAAATACATCATTCCCATAAGTAGTTAATTTGCACTTTTATGATGAACTGATTCTGTGACAGTAGTTAAAAAGTGCTAGAGGTTTTCCAGAAAAATCAAATTCCCATTGAAAAGGAAAGACCTTGAGTCCAAATTATTTATTAAAATGAAGTGCCTGTTATTCTTAACCAAACAAATGTTAGACTCGGAGTCATTTTTTCTACCAGTGCTATTTTACAGAGTAATTGTAAAATTAGTAATACATTTTTAACTCTTGGAAGTAATTATTTTACTTAGAACAAATGGTGGGGGGAAGTTTCCCCCCCTTTCTGTGTCAGGAACCCACTACTGAAATCTTTCAGAGGCAACTCTTCACTGCCTCTGAAATGTGAATGTCTCATTTCATGCTGCTTTCTTTAAACAGAAATAACAATAATACATAGCATTTATAGAGGGGCTTTCATCTTAAAGTAGTAAAAGCATTTTAAACTATGCAGTGCAGGCTGCACACTATAGGACATGTCCACACAAGACATTTACTGTGATATTGCCTAATTAGCTCTGCAGTAAACATCTCAGTGTCTGCACATACGATGCTATTAGGCTGGAGTAAACTAACTCTGCTGCAGGTTAGCACTTGTAAATACAAGCACTGCTCTGCAGCAGAGTTTTTTAATGTGCAGCACCACATGTTTAGATACTGATGGGGCTAGCTGGGGCATGAGGGTGTTACTGTGTGGGGGCTGCCTGTCAGCAGGTTCTGCACTGAAGCACCCTTTTAGCCCAGAGCAGCCCTGGGCTGGAAGGTTGATCCACTAGGCCCTCTGCCAGCTGGGGCTGCTCTGACCTGGCTCAACGTGCTGCAGTTCTGGGAATATGTGTAAATGCAGTGCCCTGGAGTAATAAACTCTGGTGCTGGAGTTTATTGCTGAGCATTAATAGCATGTGTAGATGCACCTGCAGTGTAGCACACACATGCATGTGTACATGTATACACATACATATATACAGATGCATATACACACTATACACACACAGACACACACTAGGGATGTGTAAAGCAGGCCCTATTTGATTTTGATTCAGCGTGAATCAGGGACACTGATTTGATTAATTGATTCAGATCACTATCCTTGATTCAATTTGGCTAAATCTGAATCTGAAGATTGGATGATTGAATCTGAATCTGAAGATTGATTTCAGAGAATCAGCAATTTGGACATAGACGCAGCTTTAAAATTTCTTTCTATGTACTTGAGGTAGTAGGCATGGCTCATAATTGCTGTGGTGCTGGGGCAGATGGAGCATTCCACAGGAGTGCAGGGGGGCTCTCCACATGCTTGGTGGCAAACCTGGAAGTCGACCGGATGTACTTCCAGGCCACTTCTGGGTCTGTCAGGGAGCGCACGGGGGGGTGGGGGGGAGGGACATGCCCCCAGCTCAGCAATTGGCCACAGGAGGACCCTGGGTGCCCTCCCCAGACCCAGGAGGTACCAGTCACCGAGCTGGGGTGGACACAGGGGCACTCCCGCATGCTTGCCGGCAGACATGGAAATGGAATGGAAGTGCTTCTGGTCCATTTCCAGGTCTGCTGCTGAGCATGCTGGGGAGCCTCCCATGCTTCTATGGGACACTCCATGTACCCCAGCATCACAACACTCATGAGCCCCTGCTACCTAGAAGTATGTAGAAAAAACATTTAAATCCGTCTCTATGTCTGAATATCTGAATCTTTCCAAATCTTTCTGAATCAATTCAGAGGGTTCCAATTCAATTTGGAGAAATTAAAGGGCCCTCTGATTTGATTTGGATTTGGCCACAGAATCAGGCCAAATCTCTGCCGAATTGTATCAGGGACCGAAGCTTCGCACAGCCCTAACACATGCACCAATCTGTCTGTTTCTACCACCTATGACACCCATGCTACAGGTTGGCCACCCCTGCTCTAGGCAGTTCATCTTTAAAGGGGTACCTGTCTGGTAAACTAGCAACATCCCTTCTTTGTGTGACCCTGGCTCTAGAAACCAGTGTACTTTTACTGTCCTTGGCCTAATGTGGTGGGTGTGTAAGGCAGACCTTTGGTTGCAGTAGAGTTAAATAAACACATTTCAAATAAAAATATGTACAATTTAAGACTGGTTTTAAGGATTTAAGGGGGACTGAAGTGATGAATAGGCCTATATCACTTCACTGTATAAGACTGAATTTCACTCAATATGAGTAAATCCCATTCAAGTTTATGAGATATTTTCCTGCACAAGGATGAGGACAGTAAGGCCATTGAAACTAAATCTTAAGTGTGTAGTGTGAATCCCTGGCTCTTGTTTGCCTCATACACTTTCTCCTGCTTGTTTCCAAAACAAACAGATACTTCTCTTTCGTAGCTTCAGTCCCCCCTGTCCTTTCTGACTTCTTTCTCTATATTCACAGAGAGGTCCCTTGGGTAATAGAGTGATATTGCATCAGGAGAGAGAACTGCCTTTCTCTCCTTTTCATTTCTGCTGGTCTCTTCAAATTATTTTTTCACCAAATATTTCCCAGGTTACTGAGACATGAGAAAACATGTCTTCCTTTTTCTATCTCAAAGAAAAGACTCAAAGTTTCTTAGGCATCAAGATAACAGCTGACAGGAATTTCAAGACGTATTGAAATCCACCGATCATCCACTTAGGAAAAGACCCTGGATGTTCCTTCTAACCCTACGATTCAACAAGACCCAATGTGTGTCACAGAACAGATTTGGAGATGAGATCATTTATGTAAATTTGCTCTCAAAAGAAAAGTTCTCATATTAACAGGTTGAAGTTACAGATAAAAATGCCCCATTTTCCCCACCTGAAGCTGGCCTTAAGCTTGAATGTCAGGAAAGAAGAAAGAAAGAAAGAAAGAGAGAAAGAAAGAAAGAAAGGAAAATTTAAAAAAAAACGCTTTGGCTTGAAATCCAGGCTGATTAATTTATCCCCTTTTTTGCCAGCTTGTTTCTCTGAGACAAAAGGAAATTTCTTACAACACCAAACACACATTCTTTCAGGACAGCAAAACTATATTTATGAGATGCAATGAAACCTATTAGTATGTCAGACAGTTGTGTCATACATCTAAGACAGCTGGGAGTAACAGTGCAGTTAAGATGTTTTTGCATGCGGTAAAATGAGTCCAGCTTTCCTGAAAGTTAATACAGCCCTTCACTGCCTCTTTCTGGTTTTCTTTAAATTATGGAGAGAAGCCTTTTTTAAAAAAATAAAAGCAACTATTTGCAAATAGCATTGACATTTTTATGTCAAATGTGCATCTGTTTCTCACATTTAATGCAAATCATGATGTTGTGGAAATGTATACCATCCCTAGAGACTCAAAAATCTGTGTAGGAGAAATAAATCTAACCTCAGTGTTCACCTAAAGCTCAAACTAAATCCAAACTTAATGGAGGTTAAAAATAAAAAGATTGATTTCAGCCAAAAAGTAAGGTAACAAAGCCAGATATATGATGAAACATGCATTTTAAAGTCACGTAAAAAATCACTCTATTAGCCTGCTTGCTGCTCAGGCATCATGCACATAGACCTCTATTGAGTTCCACAGGGCTAAGAAGTACTCACCTTCAGTGAAAGTCTAGGATCCAGATGGTCAGATCTGGCACAGCTCTCTGATGCCTTCCCACTTGAGAAATCCTCTGCTTCTATTAAAGAAGATATCTGGTTCTTTTATACTGCCACAGTGTCCTGCAATACACAGACATTGGATTATGGCCCAGGTTCTGGCCTAATCTCAATATAGAATGAATGACTGAATGAAAATGGAGTCAATATTAAATAAGAACTTCAGAATTCAGCCATATTGTAACTCCAGCTCTAAATAAAGTTTAGAAGATATACTAAAAATCTC
Source organism: Crocodylus porosus (assembly GCF_001723895.1). Classification (NCBI taxonomy): domain Eukaryota; kingdom Metazoa; phylum Chordata; order Crocodylia; family Crocodylidae; genus Crocodylus; species Crocodylus porosus. The sequence goes on along the minus strand of NW_017728943.1, from coordinate 76,718,056 downwards.
CCAATGGTGCCTGTTTTCAACCTATGTTCAGCCCAAATTTGTAAATGCTATCAGATCAGAGATGGAATAAAGTTTGCCTAAGATTCCCAGTTTGAATGCATATTCAAAATGTAACTGAAGTCCAAATGGGGCATTTTCTCTGTGCAAGACATTCCCAAGAATAAACTATGGGTCTCATTTTAGATTCTGACCAGTTGTACAGTTGATTCCAGTGAAGCCACTGTTGGTTTACACCCAAGTAAATAAGGGTAGGATCCAGTTGTTTGACCTTGAAGAACTTACTGAGATACAGATGTGATACGTTATGAATTTATTAAGCTTTTTGACACTGAATTACAAGACATGCTCAAGGGTAAATGAAGGTAATTGGATCTAAGTGACATCACTAATTTGAGTACATAATTTGCTGCAAAACTCACTTATCAATCGTTCATTGCAGATGGGGGGAAGGTATTTCAACTGGAGTCCCACAGAGCCCAGTTCAATTCAATATTTTCCATTGATGACCTGGATGATAGAATAAAGAAGACACGCAACATTTTCACATGACATAATATGCATATGCCGAGAAGGGTTACAAGCACACGTTCAAAATTCAAAATTACCTGAAACTATATGAAATCAACAAGATGGAATTTAATAAAGACAAGTAAAAAGTACTATAGTTATGAGGGAGATACTAATACAAAATTGAATATATTCCAGGAATGGGAGTTTATTTTTTGGTGATATCTTTTATTCAACCACAACTGTATAGCTGGAAGAAATGTGAGACAAACTTTTAGGCACAAAGTGCCCTTTTCAGTTCTATTAACAATATATCACATGAAAAACGGAGGAGGTAATTATTCTGCTCTAGTGCTAGTGAGCACAAAAACTCTGTCCATTTGGGGCAAGACATAATAACAACCTTTCAACATGCAAAGACTGAGAAAGGTGTTGAAAAACAGCTGTTCTCATTGCGGGTATGACAAAAAAAATAGTTTAATCTGTAACAACAAAGATTTATACTAGTTTAGGAGGGTAAAAATTGTCAATAAGAATAGTTAAGCACTAGAACAGGCTACCAGAGAGGTCATGGGATCTTCACCACAGGTTTATATAAACAGATTAAATTACCCTGTCACAGATGATGTAGGTGTATTTAATTCCTGAATATTTTAATTCAGGCACATTTCAATACATGGAAAAGTAACAGTTGAATGTTCTATTGTTAGTCAGTTCAATTTTATTATAGTGTTTCTTAAACCGAGTTCAAATAAGATCACTTCAAAGTCTTCAATTGCTTACTCAGATAGCCTCACACAATTTACCTAGCTTATTTTAATAAGAGTTCCTGATGCTAGTGTTTCATGTGGTACTGGGCATAATAAGTTATTTAACATCAAATGCTTGAGTGCATTGAAAATTGATTTATTCTGAAGTAATACAAAAGGCAAGTCAAATGCAGCAATGGAAGTGGGTAAAAGCTGCCACTTGACACCTTCCTTCTCCCTACACAATACAGCACAATAAAATGTATGTTCTATCAAAGTTTGACCCTTTTGGGTCATGTCCTACAGAGGTGCTTTGAGATCTCTAGCAGAACTGTTTGATCCTGGGGATTCAAATAAAAAAGGCCTGCCACATTTTGTGTCAGGTAAAATTGACTTATTTTGAAGTTTCGTCGATTTATCAAGTTGTTGGAGCTGTGAGATTGTCACTTACTATTATCGATGACACTGTTCAGAGAAATGCTGGACATCAAGTCAACTGCAGGCAAATTCACCAGGACATGAACTGCAGTGAAACAACAGACACACCATTAATTAAGGTTTTGAAATGTAAGCAACTTCTGACTGAAAGTGTGAACATGTTTAAAATGATTAGGCTTTTGAACAAAGAGAGAGATGTAAAGAAATAGATGTAAGGTAAGAGAGTCCATCATGGAGTATGTCAGAAGACATTAAGCTTAGACAGTTTGAGTTACCATTACAGTCCTCTATTTTCAGTCCTGCACGGTTTTTTTGGTATCAATGAAATTTCACCCATACAAAGCATTTCAGAATCAGGCCCATAGATTGTAACTTAATTTGGGTTTCAAATCCTCATGATGCCAAATCCCCTCTGCATATTAAAACAACCGTTGCTTTTAACCATGAGGTTTGGCTGGGTTCTGGAAGGAGGGAGGCAGGGAGGGAGAGACAGAGAGAAGACAAGAGACAGAGATGCTGACACCTGCCTGACAGGGCAGCAGCTCCTGCCTGGGTCTGTGGCTAACACTGCTGGCAGGTTCCAGGTTGGTGCTCTGGGCAGGAGCTTCCATTGTGCTGGGAGGGTGGCAGGGCAGCTCTGGACACTGCCAGCAGGTTCTGCATCCAGGCTCCTGAACCTGCCCACAGCAGCCACAGCTGATGCCACCACCTGCCTGCTGTGGTGGAAGCCCCGCCTGGGTCCACAGCTGATGCCTGATGCTCCTGGGCAGAAGCAGTCCCCGCCACCCGCCACCCACTTGGCACCATGAATCAACTGGAACCACCAGCCATGTGCAGGCCAGACCCAATGAGTTAGCAGCCATCTACCTGTAAGCCAGATTAAATCTGTTGGTGAGTCAAATCCAGCCAGTGGGCCATATTATTCCCACCCCTCCTATAGACCCAAAGGCTAGGGACAGACTTTCAAATAGCCTGAGCCTGAATTGATTCAATCTTTGCAGGTTAGTTGTAACAGCCGGAACCAGAGGGATTAATAAGCAATAAATATGTGCTTCTTAGAGGCATTTGGTATTTTGCCTAAACAGGTCATATTACTTAATATAAACTTGTAAGTTTGTAAACTGCAAATGTAACTTGTCTGTCATCAGTTTAACCAACATGATAAAATTAGCTGTTTGTGGAACTGACTGGGTCCCATAGGCAAAGTCGTAGCTGCGAGATTAGGAGACCTAACAGTTTTTTGCTCAGGGTTCAGCCTCAATGATAAAACTGGATCCAACTGCCTGGCACACCCAACACATTCCAGGAAAGCACATCCCAAGAAAGCATATTCAAATGAAACTTAAAAGGGGTTGGGGCTTAGGTGGAACAATGTCAATTTCAAACCTAAAGGTGCTGCATCATAATTTGCTTATTGGATAAACCTGAGTCTGGGTAGTAACCTTTTATGATAATTTTAACACCTTTCAATCCCATCGGGTAACAGCTTTAGGGTAACATTGTGAGTGGTTCTAAAGCCAACATATTAGCATAAAACTCGGTATAAGAAGCACATGCGTCAGGTGACCAGCAGGAAGGAGGGAACAGAACGGTCATTTCTGTTCCACGCCGGACTCCCGGTGTGAGTGAGGATCGGATCCGATCAAGGGACCTTCCCCGAGAACCTTCTGACAGCATCGACTGGGGACATCAGACTTCGCTGGAATCACTTGACGTGTACCTGTCATTGAGGGACCATCAATAAGTTGCCAACCCATGTCTGTCTATCTGTTGTTTTGAACAGCCCAGTGGCTAATACCCTCGCAGTACTCAGTTGGCCTGTGACAGAATTGATTTATCTGTTATTATCTGTTATTTACTATTAGCTCTTTAATACTGCATTATCTGCTTACTGCATTTATCTTTCTGTTAACTGGTGTGTGTGTAAGCTATAATAAATCTGCCTTCACTTCACTCCCAACTTTGCCTCCTTGATCCTAAAGTGAATCAAACAGCCTAGTTGGCCTGTGATAAAATTGATACACTCATGGTGCCCAGATGGCCTGTGACAGTTAGTCTAACCTGGCAAGGCTGAACTGGTTTGTAACTGCATAGACATCCCCTGTGGACCAAGGAAATGCCAACACATGCCTGCAGTAGCTCAGGCTAGAAGCCAAGGGGTGCTACAACAGCTCTCACTTCCCTTCCACAGTGCTGAGCTGAGGGGGGGGAGGGGGTGTAGCCAGGGCCTGGAAGCACACTCTGATGAAGGAGCCCCCCTCCCCCCACTCACCCCCAGGATAACAGAGCATTTAGTTACACAGCAGGGAGTTACACAGGGAGTTGTTAGAATTTATCAGCCCATCAAACAAAACAAAAGCTTCTCTCCATTAGTTCAAACAACTTTTTCCAAGGAAGGAACAGAGGGACATTACCAGCTACCCGTTGATTAGCTTCCAAAAGCCCTAAGCCAACACTGTGCTGTCTGCTTTTGTCCCGTCTCCCACAACATGAACCAAAGCCAGTATATGGTATACTAATGATGAGAGGTGTCTGTGTAATGCGGAGGGGCAGGGGAGTCCCTGCTTATACAGGAGTGGTGAGCGGGTGTGGGAGCAGGAGGAATCCTGATAGACCCTGCTGGGTGCATCCACACATACAAGCACATGCATTTGCAGCAGCTCAAAAAAAAGTAGTGCAAATTGGAGCCGGAGCTTTTTGTCTCAGCGCACGTGCTCAGACATGCACTTTGTTATGGAGCAAATTGTGCCACTTGGGACCAGCAGGACAGGACACTGTCACAAAGTCAGATTAGGAGTGTTGGTTTAATCCAAATGCCAGATATCAAAACATGTTTTATGAGAAATACAATGGGATGCAGTTCATGATGGAGTGTGCTGTCATTCCTTGTACAGTTTACACAACATGAGGAGAACAGTCTAGATAAATTCAGAATCAGTCCTAAGCCTCACTCAGGAACTGAAAAAGCCAACTCTTGTGTTCTATTTTTTCTTTAAACCTGAACTATTTGGTTCATTTATTCCTTCCCACTATTCTTAATATACTTCTGCACTTAATTAATTATAGCTTCAATCCAGATCAAGAAGAGGTGACTTTTTTGGTTATGTTTTATCCAAATTATTATGTAATGTAGGAAGTGTCACACCCTAAAACTAGTTAAAATCCTCATTCATTTTACAGGCAAACTCCAGGTCAGAACTAATTCAGGATAGATGCTTGTACATTGTGGAGTTCTTCCATTAGAGATCCTCGCATCACTTATTTGTGCTTATTTTTTCAGTTATTTAACTCCATGACAAATTTAGGATTTCAGGGTAACAATGGTGGCTGTGGGACTATCTCAAAGAATTGTTAACTGCTCTTAATCTACTACCAGGTCTGTTTGCAGTCCACATTTGAAATTGAGGCACACATTTCCTCCTGGGCAAAAAACCTCTTTTAAAAGTCTGCCTTTAGAAAGCCTTCAAGCCAGAGGAATTCCAAAGTACTCTGAGGAAAAATATGGTTCTTCAGAGAGTTTACTCAAATGAGAGTCAATAGATATTTATAGTGTTTGCCTGTCATTCCACATTCTGATATCACAAGTCATCTTGGCTCACGGAATATCTTCAACCAGAAAAACACTAGGGAAGAAAGAAAGAAACCAAGTTAGGCAATTTGGAATGGAGTTGATTTTTGGGGGGAGGGAGGGAAGGATTCTGAAACTGAAGCTTTGCTGAAAGCTCAGAAGAAGTTCTTTACACCTGCCACTGTATATGTAAAATCTCAGTCATCAGATTTCAAGTTCAACAGAACCTGTCAAATCCTGTTTTTTTTTCCTAAACATTTATCAAAGTACTTCCTTACTAATGATACTCAGTATAAAATAACTGGGCCCCAGGGGTGGCCATGATGCCTCTTGGTGGCCATAAAGTTCCTGTGCAGCTCAATCTCCAAGATACCCTCCTTTAACTTCTTGCACACCACGCCTTGTTCTTATTAAAAGGTTGAAAAGGAAGGCTGCCTGCAAGTCTTACTGAGCTCTGGTCTATTTCCACCAGTGGATTACCTCTCTCTGATTTAGCTGATAGCACTCATCTCTCTCTTTAAGTGGGCCCTTCTGGCCCACACATGGCCCAAGCCACCTGTCACCTTATGGACTAATCATGTCCTTGAAACATCTCCAACATCTGTACTCATGCCTTACAGGTATTTTGCATCATCACTCAAGTAGGACGCTTGTCCTGAAAGTCACCAGGTCACTCCAGCCCTTTATTCCCTTGTTGGGATGTCAACCTTCCCAGCTTTTGCTCCTCTACACTGGCTGCTCCCTTAGCCAAGATCCACTATATGAGATATGGCTTCTGGATTCCAGCCCTTATTCTTGCCTTCTCGGGCCTTTATCTATGCCCTGCCCAGGATTCAGGCTCCCTAACCCCATATGCCTGTCATAGGTCCTTAAATCTTTGCCCTTCTTGGGCTCTGGGCCTCCTGGCCCCAAGCTCTGCCTCTCTCTCAGCTGAGGGCTCCCCAGTCCTGTCTCTGCCCCCAGTGAGGGATCCCTGACCCCTCTCTGCACCTTGAGCCTGACCTCTAGCAGGGCTCAAGTCAACCCTGTGTCCCTCAGGCACGAATGAGACCTCCAAGCCACCACTTTCTAGTCCCAACCAAACCACTAATGTAAAACTCTTACCACAAATAAGCCCTTGGGCTGTAGTACAACTTCAACACTGAATCTGAGCACAAACTCCAGCTCCTTGGCTGTATCACTCCTCTCCTCCCTACACTGAGTCTTATTCCCCTGCAAGTCAGCAACATTCTACTTGCATTACTCCCAGGATGTGTCTACATAAGTTGTTTACTGTGCTGTATACTAATTACCTGTGTAGTAAATGCCACACCCCTATTAGCTTATTCGCAGCAATATAGTACTTGTAACTACAAGTAAAAAACTCCACAGCAGCACATACATAGATGCTGCCTCAGCTTGCTGGCTGGGGCAGGAGAGTGCTTCAGTGTGGGGCCTGCCTGCCAGCTAGCCCCATGCTGAAGCACCCTCATGCCCCAGCCACCCCCTTCACAGGATATTGAGCCAGGGGGAGTAGCCCCAGGCTGTCAGAATGACTCCCCAGGTCCCCTGCCAGCCAGGGCTACTCCAACCCAGCTCAATGCACTGTGGTCTGGGACACACATGTAAATGTGGCACCCAGGAGGCAACAACTCCAAAGCAGTAAGCTCTGGACTCTATTCATGCACCTTAATTGCATGTGTAGACATACCCCCAGGGTAGTCCAGGGTTCAGCCAGGAACTCCTCTGGAGCTCTTCTGCCATGGATCTTTTTCTTCGGCAGCTCTCAGATCCAGACTGCTTGCTCTCACTCAGATTTTGGGTTATTATGGCTGCAAGCCACACCCCATTTTAGTCATGTGACTTCCTAGATTGCCCCAGATGTTTCCTGATTTAGCTTGCCTGCTCAACCCCAGGGAGATGTACTGTTGCTGGCTTCTGCTGTAATAATAGCCTGTAGGAGGTAAATCTCTAGGTACCTATTTCTGGCAGCTTCTAAAAGGCAGCTTTCCCCACCTGAGGCCCTCCCTGTTGCTCTTTCACCTTTAAAGTAACAAGAGCCTTGGGTTCTCTGTTTACTTAGTTATTTAATGAGGAAAATTGCTTATATTTGTACTGAATTTTCTGGACTTGCAGTAAAGTGGGTAGCCTGGAATAGACAAATACCATGCCATTTCTACTTGAGTTTTGGCCGCTTGTGCTCTGTAATGTACTGGAGGTATTGCAAGAACTTCATCACATAATCTATGCACTGGTTCACTGACCATGAAGGACATCAGAGAGCTCCAGAATCCAGTTTTAGTATATATTATCAGTGCTTCCTTTAAACTGAGGAGACTGCCAAGTTCTCTTAAGAGAAGTTTATTGAATAAAGTTGATTTATTGATATAGTCAATAAATCATCACTTGATATTGACAATCTGACTCACCATCACCTTGTGTTGAATCTTCCATTTGTGGAAAGTTACTAAGAACTTATAGCATGACAATTCCTATACTAAGTGATGGCTAGAAAATGGTATTTCAAGGTTTGTTTTTGGGAATTGGCTTATAGGTAAAGTAGATATGCATTAGAATAATGGTTATGGGGAACAGCAAGGGTTAATTAATTTCTAAAAAGCCTATCTGTGACAAAGTTTCTTCAAGGCCCACTGTATCTGACATGAGCAAGCAGTGAGCAGACACACAGGCTGAGAACTGAAGCCATATACTATACTGTTCCATAACATAAGATAAGGTGGCACCAGGCCACAGTGTCCAACTGCACAGCCCTTGGGATTTCTGGTTTTGAGGGAACAGACCAAATTAGGAGGAAAACTGATAAAGCCCAAATTAGGATATGTGCATGTGATGGGTCTGTGAACCAAATAAATATGCTAGCAGGACAGAACATGGACAGTATGATGACAACAGAGAGACCAATCTGTGATGGCCAGAAATGAAGAGCCATCACAGGAGGAGAAAAGAATACAAAAGAAAGGATTTTAGAGCAGCAAAGGATCCCCAAGACGGGAACCCGAGGCCACCATGGACAGAGGCCACACCATCAGCCTATCTCACCCACCCCACTGGGAGAGGGTGGGCCTTGGCCTCCAACCTCCAGGCTGCTGACACCCAAGATTCAAGAAAGAACCTCAGAGTGAAGCTTGTGTATTGGCCAGATGTACTTTCCCTCCGATGACAGCTCTAGGACTGGTAGATATACAATTGTTTGCATTATTCTTAACTGCTATCACTGTGTATCAATAGAATTTGTCTATTATTGAATGGAAATGTCATGGTCAGTCTGACGGTTTTGGGGCCACCCGGAACCAGGTATCTGGGTCATAAATCCAGTGCCAACACTAAACATCTCATATTTTCTTGTCTCTTGTCACTCTGAATACCAACTAAAGCATAGTGCAGACTACTCTTCGTGGTGTTTGTATGTGGATGATCACCTAGGGATGGAGAAAGTTTATGTTTCCATTCTGGAGGCTTTCCATCTGTCAGCTATTGACAGGCCACACTGAAAGCCTCATCTTTTGGGAAGCTGCTGAAGATGCAAAGAACATTCTGTAGTTTAGTAGACAGAAAGTGGGGAATTCATTCTATTTTTATGCAACCTGTTCATACTTTATTTTTATATGTTGTTTGTCTTTTATCCTCAAGGGCAACATCACTTATTCATTTACACCCAAGAAAAATCTCTCTGTATTTCAGAAAGGACAAGTATTACAGAATTACATTGAAACAGTTGCTGAGATATGGTATTTGCACTTCTTAATGAATGCAGATTCAGAGGAAATGACTCAGGATAGTTCAGATACAAGTGGTCCTGAGAACAACAAAAATGGCTACTTTCACATAGTAGCAAAGTTGGAGAAACATGCAGAAATAGTTTCTGAATCAGTCACTCATGAGCTGCTTCTGGAATTATGTGTTCCAGTGCTGGTTTGTTAGAAACCTAAAGCCCTGCTCCTGGAAATGCTCTTATCTTGCTCATAGGTAGGCAAGTACTTTAAGACTTGAAGGGAACCTTGTTTTATTTGGTTCAGCCAATCCCATTGACTGGCTGACTGGTTAAACTATTAGTCGTGTAATACAAAAGGAGTACTTATTGTTATGGTTCTCAGAAAAATAGAAAGAAAAGAGACCCAAGCCCGGTTGTGGAACAGATAAAGAACACAGAATCTTCAAAGTACAAGATGTATTGGCATATGTTATATCCTTGGGATGAGGGAAAAGGCCTTGCCTCATGATAGACTGGTTGACACTGTCCCATAAGTTTCAACACTGCAGAATAGGGGTGTGAAATAGTCCAGAAGTGAGTCAAGAATTACACCCAATGGACAGGTATGTTGTCTTCCCAGGATAATTTCATAATTGAGTTTTCCTGATGTAATCTTCTTATTGGTGGTGAGACCTATTCTTAATTCATACTGAATTCTTGCCTGATTTCCTACTCTCCTGTTTCCGTAGCAAAATACTTCCAGAAAATATGTCCTGTTGGCATAAAACACCCTGTTCCTAGTTCCTTTCCTTTTTGTGTCTGCAGTCTGGAATAAAAGGACTACAATTTTGGTTTAAAAATTCTCCATCCATCTTTCACCTTAGTTCTGAGAGGATACATATTTAAGTTGGTATACATGTTTGTCCCTTTTGCCTGGAAAACATGCATTTTGCAGTGAGAACCTGCATGTGCAGGCTGGTGACATTTTGTAATAAAACCCCAAGTTTTCATACAGTTAATCTAACATTAGGGAAGAATCCTCTGAACAGTAACAAAGCACTCAGGAAGAGATAGGACTCCTTGCTGCCTAAATATCTCCATCCATGGATCCCCTGCTCTGCTATTGCTGTGGACATGATTTTCCTCCATTGATAACTTTATTGTACCAAGAGAAGGAAAGTGAGCCAGGATCCATGCATAATTAGCTATTCTTCCTGAGGAAACAGGGATATCTAAAACTCCATTTGGAGGAGCTCTCCGAGGTGAAAGCATGCTTATGGCACTAACCCCAGCCTACTGATAATAATACACAGCCTTAGGCATTCTGTGCATTACATTTTCATATGTGCTTTATATCTCTCGGAAAGATTTTCGTGACACTGTGAATATGCAACATTTAGATTTAGGTTGGATAATAGGAAGACATTTCTAACTATGATGGTGGGCAAGCACTTGATTAGATTACCAAGAGATGTGGTAGAACCTCCATCAGTAGACTTTTTTTCAGTGCATGTTAGACAACCCACTTGTCTGGGATGATTTAGACAAGGATGATCCTACCTTGAGCAGCAGGCTGGATAAGATGACATCCTGAGGTCCTTCCTGCCCCAAAGACCTGCTTTATAATCTTAGATTAATCATAGTGTTACAGTTTCTCAACCTGCATTAGCTTAGTTTGGAGCCTTGCTTCACTTAATTCAAGCTCTACATAAGAGATCATTTATGGTTTGTACGGGATGGTTTGGATAGGGATGATCCTGCTTCAGGCAGAAGGTTGGATTGGATGACCTCTAGGGGTCTCTTCCAGCCCAGCTTCTCTATGATTCCTCCGCTTGTTTTCCTATCATTGTATGAATGAGATTTGCCTGTGTCTCACTTCATTTCTCAGTCACTGGAAAGTACTTACATTTAAGATGGAACTTAACTCTCAAATATACCCCCATTTTCCTCTATCCACCTTTATCATTTATATGGTCTTATCTTCAAGCCAATGACTCTTTTGAATTCAAATACATATTTCTGCCAATCTTTATGCCTCCTACCTTATTAGCATTTTCAACTTGTCTGTTTATTCAATGCTAATCTGCACACTACTCTTGCCCTGTGACCTTCTTAGCCTTGCTATTAAACATCTAAAATAAATCATACCTAGCAAACCATTTAGGTTGAGTGGATAATCCAGGAGAACTTTCAGGTCAGTCGGACAGCTGAAATACTATTGCAGCACATCTGAAACAATCTGCCAAATAAAGGGCTTTGAAGACAGACTTAAAAGGTCAAATCTACATGTTACAGCACTGCATATCATATGCATTTTCTATGTACCTTGTAATTCTGTTCTGTGTGCCCCCAAGCAGAGATATGTTATGTACAGCAATACTCTGCAGAAATCAACAAGGTTCACCAGGAGAATTATAAACTTCACAGGGACATAACAATTCAGGTAGAGAAAAATGTCAGCTAGCTTAATTTACCAGCTCTTTCCTGGGTTGATATGAATGCTGTTCTCCTACCTTTGTCCTACAGCCTTCCTTCTCTACTCCAAACAACACATCTAGAGGTCTTTTGAGTACATCAGTGCTCTGTTTTGATCTCCAGGACTAGTGTGTATATACCAATCTCTGCATCAAATCAGCCTGAATTTCTTCTTTTTGATGCCCTTTATTGCTAGTTGCCATAACTGTAGTTTCTAACCTTTTCCCCACCTAAAAGCTGCTTTCTTAATTTTGTCATCCTTACACACACTCAGTGTAATAATGAACTGGCAAGTGCTAGAGAAGAGGTCCCTACTCTGCTTTCCAACAGATGGACTCAGAACTGTTGAAGTGTGTCAAAGACCTTATATGCCTCACAGCTAATGAGGGGTCTCCTTTAACTTAAGCAGCCAATCACTTGGGCTTTGAGAAACCTAAGTTGTGAATTCTATCACCAAAATGATGATAGTTCTGAGCAGCCTTAGTGTGCAGAATAATAACATTTGTAAATCCTTAGCTGGCCACAAGCTTAAGACAATACTTTCTAAATGTCACCCTTTCTTTACTGAAATATCAGAATGCATTTTAGACGCATTAATTACCCTGTATAATGCCCTGGCAGATAAGTAATTATCCCCATTTTATAGGGGAAGATTAAGGCACAGAGAAGTTAAACAATTTGCTGTTGGGATGGAACATAATTCAGTGGCAGAGACAAGAACAGGACACAGGGAACATACATCTCTTGCTATGATCACTAGGCACCAGTCCCCTTTTAAACTTGGCGTTGTGATTTGCCTTGTGAGAGGCAAACTTGATATGTGATTTTCCTTTCACCATCAGGAATAATGTAAGCAACACAAACCTACAGATCATTGTGAACTGAAATACCATACTGTTGCTGTGAGGATAATTATGTCTAGAGCAGCTCTCTCTGCATTAGTAGGGAGAAAGGCCCAGAGCATATGGTTTGGTATTAGATCAGTTTCTACCCTAAAGCAGTTACTACATAAATACATAGGAAGAGAATACAGTAGTGAACAGCTCTGAGTAGTGGCCTTTCCATTTGTGAAGTATCAAGAGGAGAAAATGATTAAATAATCATTGTCAATTTCTCTGGATCTGTGGGAAGTTTTGTACTGGCAGGTGTCATCCCCCGGTCCCTGGTCCTCTCCAGCACTTTAGCTCTGAAGGGACTTGGGGGCTCTACCAGTCTCTGATATGAGCTGCCTAAAGGCAGTATGGGCTAGTCAGAATTAAGATGTGAAATGGAGAAATAAATATAAAGATCTTTTGCAGGGCACAAACACAAATATAATAGAGCACATTACAAAGAACAGAACCCTTTTCAAGCATGAATTCCCCATCTTTGCTCCCCTCCCAAGCCATTTTAGCTTTATTTCTCCTAAGACCCAAATGCTGGATCTCTGTCAAACACAGGTCAGTACTTTTTTAATTTTAATTAATTCCCCCCACCTGGTCTCATTTGGTACTCATCATAGGCAATTGTGGACCTTCCCCTTCTTTGCCACCCTATGGATAGAGACTATGCACTTGAGACATGATTAGTTCTTTATACAGTGACAGTGTTATCTCCTATAAGCCATAATGAAATCAATAGTGAAAATGTTGTTGAACGTAGTGGGATCAGGGCTGGGCCTATGTTTTTCTTCTCTCCTTCTGTTTGTACAACCCAGGCGCGCTGTGCCGGGTGGAGGACGGCCGTCTCAAATACGCGCTCTAATGTCATGACCGGTCTGGGCGACCGGGCTGGCTCGGGGTCGAACTGCGACTTCCAGCTCTGC
>NW_017728943.1:76694331-76704371 GCF_001723895.1 Crocodylus porosus | reverse complement strand
CCCCTGAATAAAGTATTTAAAAAGTCAAAGTCTGTTTGTACAACCCAGCTTTTTGTTTGCCTTTCTTTTAATTGATAGAGCTCAGCCTGAGCTTTCAAATTTAAACACTGGGCTTCATTCAAGAAATACTATTTCTTTCTTCTTTTGTATGTCTTAATAATTAATACTTTGATATCATGCATGATGACCCTCCAATAAAGAGAGACAGACAGACAGAGAGAGGGAAGCAAACAAAAATAGCATAAGGAAGAACTTAAAGTATTGATAATGTAGTCAGCTGCAGTATAAAATACTCAGGCAGATATCCACACATATGGACTAATAAGAGCTCCATGGCAGCAAGTCTTCCCATTTTACATTGTTCTGACTCTCAGAACATTTAATGAAATATGTAGGTAAGTGAATGATATGCCCAATGCCTCTGGGAAACTGCGGCAAAAACACAGGTATACATATAACTTAAGAAGGCCCATCTGAGCACTACTATTTACATTACCTCTTAATACAGCCCAAGGGGAGTTCTCAATAACATTAAACGGCAACAGACTTTTAGATAAAAAGCACCAAATCAGATATCTAATTAGATGTTAAAGTGCCAAAAAAGCCCCTCTGAAGTGCCCCATCTATACAGATTTTGTGTGAGCCAGGTCAAACTAACGCACTGCCTCTTCTGGGCATACACTGGGCTCAGCGTGGGGGTGCACTGAGTTTAAAGTAAAGCACCATTTGTGGGGTGGGGAGGGGAGTCCATGTGTAAGCAGCCCAAATAGACAAAGGACATTATTATTAGGGCTGTGTGAAATTTCACCAACAGTTTCATTTCAAAGCTGTTTCAACACATTTCAAGCTCAAAACAGTGAAACTGAAACAAAACAAAAAGTTTCAAAACAGCTTTGAAACAAAATGAGGGCACTCAAAACATTTTTAAAGTTTCAAAATGTTTTGAGTTTCAAAGCAGCCTGGTAGCAGGAGGCAGAGGACAGCCAGGGCTATGCTCCAAGCAGCTTTACAGCCCCATGGAACTCAGCATAGTGGCAGGCTGCAGAGCACAGCCCTGGCTCTCCCCACCTCCCACCACTGGGCTGAGCTCCCTGGGACTGGTGGAGCTGATTGGAGTGCAGCCCTGGCTCTGCCCACCTCCCATCACTAGGCTGAGCTCCATGGGACTGCAGCACTGATCAGAGCACAGCCCTGGCTCTGCCCACCTCCACCTGCCGGGCTGAGTTCCATGGGGCTGCAGAGCTCCTCAGAGTACAGCCCAGTGGCGGGAGGTGGGTAGAGCCAGGGCTATTCTCCACCTCCTGCCACTGGGCTATGCTCCATGGGGCTGGCGGAGCTGATCAAAATGCAGCCCAACCTCCCACTACTGGGCTGCACTCCAAGTGGCTCTGCCTGTCATCCGGCACAGATCTTGGGGCCTGCACCCCCGGAAGGAGTCCAGCACAGCCCCACAGTGCTCCTGGGGGTGCGTGCCACCAGATCTGTGTGCCGGATGACAGGAGGCTGCCGCTGCCAGCAAGTGTCATGAGTTTTGCTTTTTGCGGTTTGTGGTTCAGTTTTTGAGAAACCACTGTACCTATATCCTTGGAACTTGGCAGGCTTCATGCCCTCTGAAGGGGCTACCACCCCTGCAATTTTCATCTGAATCAGGCAAGAAATGACAAAGGTTTAGACATTTTCATGATTCCACCTTATAGCTTATGGGCAAAACGTTGAAATGCATTAAAACAGCAAAATAGTTTTGACGAAACAAAACAGAACAGTGCTTCGGAATGAAAAAAAATGATAAAATGAAACACCGTCCCTTCAAAATGGTGAAAGAGACATCAAAATGAAATAATAGTGTTTCGTACATCCCTAATTATTATCCACAAGATTGTCAGTTTCCTTTATATGGGGAATTTGCAACTGCACTGTAAGCAATGGCCACTCCTATGTTGGGACAAAAAGCATTGTAAATTTGAAGAAAGTATTTGACATTTACATGGATAAGATTAGCTTTGTATAAATGTTATCTAGGGAAACAAAATTACTAGAGCTTTAAAATATTCTGCTCCAAAGAACGATATTCCAAGCACCTTTGGAGGGAAAGAAGAAATACATTTACCATATTACAAAACTGAATAGTGAGAATAATTATGGTGGTTTTATACTAGTGGTGAACACAAATCATAGAAATGCATGATGCTGATGAAAATATTTAATCAAATTATTAATCCTGACGAATAATGAGCCAGCATGTTAGTGAAAATTCTGTACCTACTTTAATTACCATTAGGTCTTCTTGATGATATCAGAAGCTAACATGGTGGGCATGTCCAGATGAGTATGTGCGTGCAGTTTGTGGCACTGCAGGTCCATCTATGGCACCATAAAGTGCATGCACTGGAACCAGGAAATCCCATTGTCAAAAAAATCCATGGTGGAAAAAAGCAGCATGGCGCAGTTGGCAGCAGCATGGACCACCTGAAACTAGCCTGGACAGCCAGAGCAATACTCCAGCTGCTGCCCAGGCTCCTCGTGCTCAGATTGCTGCCACTGGAGCCCCAGGAAGTCCCCAGGACCCCAGATAAGATGGATGGGGCCAGCGCAAGTGCTGGCCCCATCCTCCTCTACCCTAACCGGGGCAACTTGCTGCATGTCAGAATGTGCCTGCACAGGTGTTCCCCAGGGACAACTAGCAGCAGCACAACTATGTGCCACTGCTATTTGTCCCCAGAGAAACACACATGTGTGGGTGCATCATCTGGATGCACCCCACCCTATGAGGAAAACATTGTCATAATTTCCAATACTAAAACAAACATACAAAGACATGTTTGTGAAAATGCTCTAAATATTATTCTGGTTTTTTTCTTTTCACATTATTTTGAAGCACCATTTGGTGGTCAGTATTGGAGATGAGCTATCAAAACAGATGGACCATGGGCCTTCAAGCACATCATAATTTTTGGGGTGGCTCTAATCATCCCTTATGCTTTTAAAATTTATCTATCAATTCTCCAGCTGGTTTGAGTTGGGGTTTACATATAAAACTCAATGCTACTGTGCATTGTTATTCACCTTTCATTTTTCAGGTTTTGAAGAACCTTAGAAAAAGGACCAAAAGCCAGTGAAACGTGGACCGGTGAAGAAGCAGCATTCCTTATACCCCTATATTCTTAAATCAGTATCATGTAGCTGTTAATTCATTTCAAAATTTATAATTAGTTTAATTATATCAAAGTCCTGCTTATTGTCTCAAATAATTTGTCTCAAATAATTTGTTAGCAAATGTAAAAAGCAGGATCTGGAATAATCCTGCATGACAGTTCCTGGCATTTTGATTGGTAGTCACACAGGTGAGTGAGGTGGCTAACATCCCATCTAGCTGCCTTTGGTTCACCAACCTGACTGATCAGGTACCCTTTGGCACATAGGTCAGTTCAAGGCAGTATTTAGCTTGAGTCCAGAGCAAGGCTCAAAGTCACACTTCTGGATCTGTAGTGAGATGTCCTGCTCAGTCTGTGACTGTGTCCAGTGAGAACAGCTCTAATGATTTAATTTATTCTACCATGTTGGCTTCCTTATTTACAGCTTGAGTTTTTTTTTCTCTCCTAGTACCCATACTCTTTCCCCCACGTCCATTTTGCTGTTACAATGCCCTGGACAAGCTCCCCTTCACTTTCTTCATGAGTATTTTGAGTTCTATTTAAGTAAGTTTCAGCTTGTCTTATTTGGGAAGTCTTACCAGGAATATTTAAGTGGTACAAAATATATACACACACTGAAGTATTCCTTCTGAATGCTAAGTGACCAGCATACAACACATCATAAATTAACAAATGACCAAATCTAAAAGGAAATATTTAGAAGTGGAAATAAATGAAAACCCTGAATTAATTAGCAAACCAATAACACTGAGCACATTTGTTGATTCATGTCATATTTTTGCCTTCGTATTTTGAATAGGGAAGGGAGGGAATCAGCACACCTTCTTCACATACATAGGCTGTAGACATTGGATCATAGACAGGATACTTAAGTTATTCAAGTCTTCTACAGGGAGAGGAAGAGTAAGTGTGTGTGTGTGCGTGTGTGTGCGCATGTGTGTGCGCGTGTGTGTGTGAGCGTGAGAGAGAGAGAGAGAGAGAGAGAGATTGAGAGAGGGTGGCAGGTAGCTAAATCATTTTGGTCTTTCTTTTTCTAGAATTATGATAGTCCAAACAGTCTTCTGCCTAGGTTTTGTCTCTTTCAAGTGTTCATCCTCCAGGATGTCATATGCCCTGATTCCGTCTGCTTTAATCCTAGCCATAATTCATGGGGAGAGCCCCGCAGCATGCCACTAGAACTCATTTAGCAAGATAAGATAGGAGAATTGTGACACAGTCCCATGATCTACTAAACTAGACAGAAGGATAGTCAGTGGTGTATACCATACAAATGCAAGTTAATTATAAGCAGGATAAAGAGTGCAGAATAATTTGACAAGAATACTGCTGCTAACAGGAGCAAGAGTGAGGCAAAAAGGGGAGTATGTCACTAAACTTTTTATTCACCTGTTGAAGATGACATTTAAACCTATTTCTATACTCCAAAGTCACAGTAAACTTACCCAGAAGATTTGACCCAACTTTACTGTTCCAAAGCTGTCTGCACTATCATAACTCCCAGCACACTGTGAGGTGTACCCCTTGGTTTTTTGTTCTGTAGGGCTCAGACTGCATTGAACATTTGGCCTGGCACTCACTTATTTGCCCTTGGCATGCCTCTAACCAAAAGTCCATACAGCCCTTAATTGTCCTCAAGTGGAACCATGCCCACACTCTTGTTTGGGCCATATTATCTTGTGTGGCTTGGTGCATGTTACAGGAAAACTGACAGTACCACTGGCTTGTTCGTAAATCCTTCCAGCCCTCATCTAGCATAAGTATTTCCTTCTTGTTCAGCTGTTCTTACCATTAAACAGATCAAAGTTTCCTCTCACTTACATCCCATCCCATCCCACTGGCTTCCATGTTGTTGGATGTTTGTAAACAACAGCAAATTTAGCTATTAAGCCTAAGTGTTTTCTTACTATAACATCTGCATTTTTCCCTCATTCCACATGTTCCCTCTGCTTTTTTATCATATTGGATATGTTTAGCTTTGTCAGGTCCTTGTAATGTGTCTTCTGTTCCTATCCTCTCATTTTTATTTTTCTCTTGTGTTATATCTTTCTCAAACCACATGAAGAAATATGTATATTATTAGAGAGCCATTCAGAGTGGAACTATTTTTTCCCATAGTTTTATAAAAGCAGGGACTATGACCATATGGCCTAGATGGGCTTTTCTGTTTTCTCCATGACCCAAACTCAACAACTTGCTGGAAAGAGGTATGCTAGTTTCCTTTCTTTTCTAAAAAATAAGAGATTTGCGGACACATGATTTTCTTTCATTAACAGGATTCCTTTGTTGCAATCATTTACTAAATGGGCAGGCATTTCAATTATAGGTGAGTATAAACCAAATGGTAAGATCTAGTTTGCTGCAAATTCTGTCATGTCACTATAATAGTAAGTAAGCAACAGCTGATCCTCTGGAGCACAGTATATGTGTAAGATGTATAGTCAGATGTGTAATGAATCTGCTTGTACGCAGTCCCGAGACCATCACACCAAGACATTTGATGTGTATGCCTAGGCAAGAGTATGGAGGAGTGAAGGCTGCCCATAACATACCATCCCTCCTTTAGACCACTGAGACAGAATCCAAAGGCCAGGTGAATTTAGATGTTCAGTGCCTCAATGGCTGTACCTTTTGCCAGAGTGCAACAGATAAGAAATGCTGCTGACTGCCTAATACCTCAGCAAGGGAACATTTCTGACAGGGTGATGTCCCTTAGCCTTTCCCCAAACAAGAAGTACCTACAAGGCAGTGGGAGCTAGGGTTTTGAGGCACCCTATACTTGCCTTACTCTGGAGATTGCAACATTGTGCTATTTTATAGGAGCTATCCTGCCACAAGTAGCCCCACCATGTTGCCACCAGGCCCTCCACTCAGATGCAGCTTATGGTTATACCCAGGACCAGATACATAATATTTGTAATATGGAGACTGTAATATGGGGTGGCTAAAAAAGGTAAAATGCTGTAAAGTATGGGAAGAATGTATCATGATAAAGCCTAAAAAAGAATTTCACTTTGAGTATGGACTGATTCTTTTATATATATATTAACACCGCGTGCGCGTGCGTGCACGCACACACACTTATGTATATGTATATGTATATATGTGTGTATATATATATGTGTATGTATATATGTATATATACATATGCAGTGTTAATCATTAAAAACTTCACAGTCTTTGCTTTCATAAACAGGTTATATTCCTGTGATACTCTCTTGCTTTAGCATAGGGAATTGTTTGAATATTATAGCATCATTAATTACTTGCAAAGACAAAAATAAATTCCTTCCCTAGCTTTATAACATGAGCATGGATATAAACAGGTGGAATGGTTAGATAAATTACACAGAGAAATTTAATTGAATGGATTAAATTAGATCAAAGCATATGACTGATGGATCTATGGCTGACAAAAAACACATGGATGAATTAAATGGATGGGTTGGAAGAAGAGATTCATGAGATGAATGAATGAGTAGACTGATGAATGAATAGTTGCTATATTAAATGGAGAGAGACAGACATTGGGGTATTATGTATGTAGACAAAGTAACCATGTATCAAAATTAACCAAGAATCAGAATTCTTCTGCTGATCACTCTGCTTAGAATGAGTTCTGGTAGAATCTGAAATATTCTGCAGGTTAGTTATGGCTAATTGGACCTCATTCCACTCTCAATAGAGAGTCCTAGAGAAAGAAACAAAATCAGAGCAGAAGGATTGCTCTGCAATACAGTCTCTCTAGGAAGAACTGAGCTAAAAAGAAGGACTAGGGCTGTGATTTCAAATCAAAATGCCTTAGAATGATCTTTTTCATTTTTTTTTTAATTTCGGGGAGGTGACTTTTCCTTATCTATGTTGTTGTGAGATGCAGTCATTCACACATTTCTAGGCAGATCTCACATTTTGGTCCTTAACGAGGTGTGAGCTTTGTAAGAAATAGAATCTCATGAGTGCACCTGTAACACAGTGGGCACATCCACACATGAGGTTTAATGCACAGTAGCCTAGTTTACTGTGCATTAAAGTATCACATCAAAAACCATGCTAATATGCTAATGTGCAATGAAAATAGGCTAATGCTCATTAACTGTCAATAAAAAAGCATGTGCTTTCACTACTGCACAGTAGGGCAACCTAATGTGTATTTAGTTAGTACCTCATATGAGAGGCACTAAATTTAATGCATATTAGGAAAAGCACATTAATGAATGTGCAGACATGCCCAGTGTTCCATTTTGTCATAATACCAAAGGTGCAACACTGTAATTTTTCATCATTCTCCAGTTGAAACAGTACATGATAACATATGCTACTAAGACCCCCTCTACACATTACAGGTATTGCACAATTAACTTGTTAAGTGTGCAATTCTTTTAAGACCAGCTACACAGGCAAAATACTTATCATACCATAAAAAGTTCCAATGAGCTATAAACCTTGAAAATGTGTACCAACTTTATAGATAGTTGCTATTGAGCTTTAATTTTCACATGTAGCAGGGTTTCCCCTGCATCTGGGAACCCCATCAGCTGATCAGGCTCTCAGGCACAAGGGTGCACCATGCATAGCCTAGGCTGGGAGTCCCACAAGTAAGGGGACTCACAGTCATAGCAGCTGCTAACTTTGGATCCCAGCACCAGCAGCTGTACTGCTGAGACCCAGGGCAGGTCTACATGTGCACATTTAATGCACATTAGCCCAATTTAGCCCAATTTAAGGTATATTAAGGGTATGTATCTACACATGTGACCTTAATGCACCTTTAAAATGGCAATTTTAGACTATCCGTTAGGGCTGTGTGAAATTTTGCCGGGTGTTTAGCTTCAACACTGTTTCAACTCATTTCAAGCTTGAAACAATGAAATCAAAACAAAAGGCTTCAAAACAGCCACAAAATGAAAAAAGTCCTTCAGCTACTTCACCACTTTTCATAGACAAATCTATGAACTGCACTTCATCAACCTCCTAGCCATAGAAACTCATGGACTCAATATAGACATTGGATTTATGATACACTACAACCTGCCGGACATCTGACTCCCCAGGTACCTCTCCACTTTTACTTGCTACATCCCTCTTCCCCCGCTCACCCCATCCTGTCCCTCACCCCCTCACGCCTCAATTTTTATTTTCACTGACTGGCTTTCTTGCATGTATGCCGGCCTCTGGCTTCTTTACTATTCCTTCCATCCAGGAACAGCACACAGACACACCAACCCAGGTACTTCCTCAGCCTGACATAGGGTTTTTCAACCCAAAAGCCTGCTAAGATATATTTCTCCAACTATTCAGTTGGTCTACTAAAACATATCAGATTGACCTAAAGAACCTTGTCTGCCAATGCCATGTCATTAGACCAACATGGCTACAACCTATACACCTAGCACCTGTCCCCAGTCAGCTGACCAGAAGGACACAGGGGCCCTGGGCACATCTAAGCCCCAGGGCTGGGGCTGGCAGGGAGAGTTCTCTGGCAGCTGTTGGAGAAAAAGCGCCTTCAGGAAAGGAATGAAAGTCTCTGTGGCAGTTTGGTTTCTTGAGATGCTGCTGGTACTACCGTGCTGCTTACTTACCTGTTGTTATTTAAAGTGGTGGACCACTGGACTGAGGCTGTAGGAGAGAAGTAGACTTCACTGGGGAACACTACCATAGAGGCTTCAGTGCCAGTGAGGGCATGCCTTAACACACACACAGTCACACATCAGAGTTTTACTTGTCAGCAGCTTGAGGTGCAGTTTCTCAGACACCCCTAGACCTATATCCTTGAAACTTGGTAGGCTTCATTTCCCTCAGAAAGAGATACCAACCCTGCAATCTGTGTCTGAATCTGGCAAGAAATGACAATGTTATAGGTGGTTTTGTGCTTCTCCATTATAGCCTATGGCTGAAACATCCAAAGGTACTGAAACAGCGAAACAGTTTCGATGAAACAGAATGGAACAGTGCTTTGAAACAATACAAAATGGTGAAACCAAACACTTTCCCTTTGAAATAGCAAAGCAGAAGTCAAAACAAAACTGCTGTTTTGCACAGCCCTACTATCCGGGCATTTTTATACATGCTCCGGGCTGCAGTGCTGTGCACTTTAATTAGCGAGCCACGCTAATTAAAAGCGCCCATGCATCATGTATATCAGCATCATCATATGTCTCTGTGCTGAAAAAATGGCAGTGGGGTGCTTTGAACTAATGCTCATTGCATGTGTTTTATTTAAAAGCACTCTGCCACCATTTTTTCAGCACAGAGACACATGATGATGCTGATACACATGACTCTGGAGGCTGCCAGTGCATGTCAATTTCCATGTTCCAGCGATTAGCTAAGTCTGTTCCAACATGGTGAATTTCCAGCACATTGAAGCAGGCACCCTGCAATTTATAGGAGCTGTTTGAGCTGTTCAAATTTATGCACAAATAGCTAAATCACATTAATGAATGTGTAGATGCACTAAAGTGCATTAACATGATGTGTGTCCATTGACTATAGTCCCAAGTTGATCCACACACCTGCATTAATGTGCCCTAGCACATGTACATGTGGATGTGCCCCTAAATTGCCTTAATGTACATTAGGCTAATGTGCATTAAGTTTAGGTGTGCAAAAAAGCACATGTAGACACGCCCCCACAATCTAGGTCCCGGCAGCAAGACCCCTAGTGCCTGGATCCAGCTGAGTCCCAGCAGCTGATTTCTCAGCCCTGATGGTGTGTGGAACCCCCAAGGCTGGAAGATCACAGCTGCTGCCATCTTCCAGCCTCAGGAGCTACCTCCACTCTTGAGATTAGAAGATTGCACCTGCTGAGATCTCCATGCCTTGAGGGTGTGTGAAACTCTCAGGGCTGAAAGAGAAAAGCAGGTGCAATCTTCCAGCCCCAGGGGATTCCTG
>NW_017728943.1:76676744-76694076 GCF_001723895.1 Crocodylus porosus | reverse complement strand
TAAGCTGGAAGTGCAGAGTATTTCTTCTCATAGTCTCTGCTTTAACCCTAACCAGATTTAGTAGTTCAGGTAACTAGACATACATTTATTCATTTCAGTTTCTTTTCATATATTCAGTCTTACAATGCTCTGGGTACATGTACTGGGAAAACATTTACAAGACCTTCCCCTATAAAATCACAAATCCTGAACACCTCTTTACAGAACCAGGCTTATAAAATAAACAGAATTCATCGCCCCTTCGGATCATTATCCCTTTCCATTTTAGCTCTCCATAAAAGCTACCCCGAACAATATCTGCGATATAGATTAGCTCCAATATCAGCATTCAGTGACAAGCTATCGGTCCCCCTACTTTACTCCCCACCCCTATGCAAACTTTTAGAGCAGATAAGGAAAACTGAAATTGGTGTTGGTGAAGTTTATTCCATCTTGAAATGAAAATATTCTGCACAAATTCAGATTATGACTTTGGTTGGCTGCACTAAGGGATATGCAATAGTGTAGCTAGATGGTTTTCCCGACACCAGTTTAGTTATCATTCATAAAAATAAATAATTCACTCAAAAAAATTCCCCCAGCTCTATTCCCGCATGAGATGAACTGGATAAAGACTCCTGATTGTGCCCTCTTCTAATATTCCAGCTAAAGCAGATAAGTCAATGTGATAGAAGAATAGAAAGGTAGTAATGTTACTGGTAGCATCTGCTGTGAGAAGCCAATATACTATTCATTATACCAGGCTTGATGGAAAAGTAAATTATAGTCCTATTATACAGTGGCAACCCTAGCCTGAACAAAGCTTTGGCAAATACAGTGTAGAGTATCCAGAAGCAAAGGTTTATCCTGGGGCCTGGCCTAGATATATTAGGAATTGTTTTCCATCTCCAAATTCTCCTGTTCTACATGCCTACTCTATGCCCCATAACAAATGTAAAGTCTAATGGTAGTTAGAAAAGTAAATGAACATAAACAACACCAGATGTCACTCAGCACATTTATTCTGAAGCTGAACAAAGACTTAGACTCTTATTTACAAATACCAGTCTCTCTAATTTCTCACTAATTGAAATTATTGACCACGTAATTTCCCCAAATTATTCTTAGTCTGTACTTCATTAATGAACAATTCATTGTCAATATTTGCTATTCAGAATTGGAATTGTTTAGTTTGATCTCATTGGTTATGTGCCATGTTTTTGTTTTCCGAATATAGCCTCTAGAAGCAAGATGTCTGCAGTGAACACTCAGGATTGCATATGCAAAAACAATTTGGATTCACTTTAAAAAATCACTCTTTTCATGGATGCCAGTTCCTGCCAGTCAACTCTTTCAACTTGAATATTCACAGAAGTTGGCATTCACACTTGTACAGAGGGCTAGCACAAAGTCTGCACCAAACCTATAGGCCACATCCAGATGAGCAGGGGCATAGGGGTTTGTGGCAGGGCACTGTTTCTGCCTGCCACTTTAAGGGCCTGGAGCTGGCAGCTGCCAGGTGCCTGATGAGGGGAGCCATTTTGAACCTAGGGCTGCCCATATAAATAGGCAAGTTCTGCTACTGGAGGCCAGGAAACAGCATTGCCTGGTTGGAGGGTTACTGGTATCATCTGGAGGTAAGGGAGGAACTGTAGGGGCTGGTAAGGAGGCTCCTGGTGCTGGGCATGACCTAAAACTGCACCCTGCTGAGAAAGAGAGGCCTGGTGGGGCTTCCAGTGGTGTGGGAGACCCCAGGAAATGCCAGGCCAGTTACCACCCTGGTGAAATGCAGGTCAGGGTGCCTTAACCCCTAGCCCCCACAACTAGGTAACTTACCCCTTGTTGGAAGGTCAGAAAGGTGGACCCCATGGAGAAAAAGCGAGGCCATAGACTCACTCCTGTCTGAACTTCCCCTGACTGGTCCATGCTGGGGCCAGGACTGGGAGGGTCAAAGGGCCAGGGGCCCACCATGAGGAATGCTCAAGAGCTGTGCACCTGGGGTTCCAGCTGGCCTGGAGGTGGGCCAGGGTAGTGAGCCAAAGGTCCCAGGGGGGGACCACACCCAAAGGGGAAGCTGCCCGGTATGAAGGGGGTACAGACTGCCTGAGGAGATGAATCCAGGTGGGGTTTGATTAGGAGGATTCTGGCACCCAGTGTGGGGGGCAAGTGATTATACAACATCTGGATGCCATCTGCGAGGCTTGAGCTGCAGTGTAAGGGAGGAATGGAGCCACAGATAGCACCCCCTGGCATTGAGGCAGGAAATGGGCAGCTTCCTGCTTAATTGCATCATTAATTAATTGCCAACAAGGCATGGCAAGTGAGAAGGTGGGCAGTTAGCCCAGAAACAGGTGGGTGCGCCAGTTAAATCAGCCCCAAGAAGACCCCCTGTTACAGGGTTGCATTGGCACAAATAGTAGTGGAACACATTTGTGCAGCTACTTTGTGCCTCAGTGCATGCCCCTGCGTGTACTCTTTTTTGTGGGACAATTTGTCAATAGTTATTGACAAATTGTCCCCCAACTTTGTGGGACACTTTGGGCAAACTGTCCTTGCCCAGCTCCTCCCAGCTCCTGGCATGCTGGAGCAGCTGAGGCACAAATAGAGCAGTAGAGATGCTCTGGCAGGGTTTTTTTTTCCTAACAGTTGTCAGCAGTGCAGAGAAAACAAACCTGGGTTATCTTTTTGTCTCCTGTGTCATGCAGCATCAACAATGATTAGCTGGTTTTTGAATCCCCTCCCATTTTCAGAAGTGTAGGCTCTGAGACAGAATGAGCACAGCTTGCTTCCAGATTTCCAGACACTTGGCTTGGTTATCTTCCGGCAGGTAGAAGAAATTCATTTTGAGTTGCAACCTAATACAATATGAGCAGGAATTCATGGAAAGAGAATAAGTATGGAATACCAAGATGTCATTCTTTATAGCCTTATATTTTCTGGCTATCACTATACTGACAAATTAATAAAGACATTTATTTATTTAGGTAGAAACTTGCAGTGTAAACTTATTAATTAACCATAATGAGAGCACCAGATATCAATGTACTCTCATTTTTCAAAAAGCAGGTACAACACAGCTAGCAGGGATGACACCAATTATTTTGATAACTGTACCATTTCCTATGCCAACTCACACAAAAGCATACTCTTTACTAGGCATGTCTACATGTCTAATTATTTGCAACTAAATTTACTGTGCATTAAGCTAATGTGCAGTAAGCAATTTTTGGTAGACGTCTACACATGCAGAGACTTGGCACTAAATTTAGCTGCTGGCACTTGGTAACCATCTTAGAAACACAGCCCCATCCCCTGATCCCTGGCCAGCCCCTTTCCTGCCCAGGAGTTGTGTGCCCAGCACAGGAGCAGCGCACAGAATTTTCTTCCTTGCCCACCATGCCTCCCCACACCATGGCTACTCCAGCCCCTGCCCCTGCGATGAGTAGCACCTCACTGCTCCAGCCCTGCCCGTGCCAGCACAATCAGCACCCTGTGTTCCTGATGCCCATTGTGCTAGCCCTGCTGGCCCCAGCTGCCACAACTGCCAAGGCCAGGAAGGTGTCCAGAGCCCAGTGGTCAGCATCCTCAGCCTCCACTGCCCGGGCCTGGAAAACCACCTACTGCTGGAGCAGCTCTATGTGCTCCCACTCCATGGCCTCCATCTGGGCCCAGTGCTCATGCTCCACCCGTCCCATGCCTCCTCCCAGGTCATGTCCTCCTTGTGCCACTTCTCCTGGCAGGCCAGGTCCTCCTGCCACCAGGCCTCCACCTGCACCTTCTGCTCCTCTGCCACCCCAACCAAGCATTAGACCAAGTCCTGTCTTGCATGCACCACTGGGTTCCAGCACTGGGTGGCAGCAACCTGGAGCTCACATCCCCACTCAGGCTGGTGGTCTGTCCCCCATGTCCAGATGTTCACCCTGCAGTTAACAGACAGAAACCTTTGTGAGAGTTTGCAACATTTCAGAGATAAGATCCTCTGCACCAAGGGCTGTGCACTACCTGGCCTCAGATCGGGGGGTTGGCCATTCACAGGTGTCCAGGGACCATGGTAAGTCAGCCAGGCATACCTAGGCATAGGCAGCTGCCACCTGAGCTCCCCATCCTCACTTGCTCCCTTGGGGTGCTGGTCAGTTTGGTGCTGACCCCTTCCTGGATGAGACAGATTAGGCTTCTGGCAGCACCTTCTGCTTCCACTTCAGAACCTGCTCCCCCCTTCCTCCTGCAGGGCAATTGCTCTGCTGCACTGCCACCCATCCCACAGTGCCCAGGCTCAGGACATGTAGGGCTCAAGGATAATTGAGGTGAAGGGCTAACCACACCCCTGCCCTACCCACTGGGACCTCTCAAGGGAAGCATCCTGGGGCCTGCTCCCTACTTCAGTGTGCCCCTGCTGCATGTGCCTTGGGTGATCTATGACGAGCTGTTTGTGCAGGCTGAGGGATGCTAGAGTCACTACACCCTGCTGCTGATGATCCTCTTGATGACCCAAGCATACCTGCACACTCCTGGTTCAGAACCCTGAGCTATGATGGTGCAGGGAGGGGGCAAGCCTTGGCTTCCACACAACTTCCACTGCCACCTGGAGGGCTACCTGTAGCAGTTCTACACATCTCTGCCCCCCACTACCAAGGAGGATATTGATGCCTTCTTTGGGGTGTGTGAGGCCCATGGCCACCCAGCTGTGGAGACATAAGCTGCTCAATAAAATTCTGAACTGTGTCATACCTGTGTTCGGGGGGGGGAGGGTTGAACCCAGGGCCAGGGGAATGTAGGCAGGCCAGGAAGGGAGTAGGGATAGGAGCAGGGGCTGGGCCAGAGCCAGGGGCAGGGACTGGGAGGACTCTTCCCCTATTGTGGGACTTACCACATGTCTGGGGCTGGTAAGGCTGGCAGCTTGGTATGGGCCTCCCTGTCAGCGATGGGGTCCAGCTGCACCCGATGTCCTCATCCTGCAGTGTGCAGCAGCTTAGTTCCTGGCCAGCTCTCCCTCCCTGCTCACCCGGGAGAGACTGGTTCTGCTGGCAGTGTCATGGCTGGCTGCTCCTAATGGCAGGATCTGGGGAGTGTGGACCTGGCAAGGTAACCACTGGACAGGGCTCCCCAAGCTGCTAGTGGGTGCAGCAGCTGGGATTGTGAGAGGGGCAGTGCACTGAACACCAAAGGGCCCCTCCTCCAGGGACATGTCATCACCAGAGGGATCAGTGTGGAGCAGGGGCTCAGGCAGGCTGCCCCTCCTGGTGAACACTGTGGGGTTGCAGCCTGGATCTTCAGGTGCCAAAATATTGGTCAGAGGCTGCATAAAGGGCATGGTCTTGCAGGCATGGTCTTGCAGACAGACATTTGTGGTCGGTCACAGCCACCCATTGTGCCACAAGGCTTTGATCTTTATGTAGCATGGCTGCACCATCCTGGAGTGCCCACACTCCTACCTGACAGGCTCTCATAAATATGGGTGATAGAGCACCCGCCATGTGTGAACTGCGTCTGGACTTCTGCATCCTCTCAGGGGCCCACAAGGTCACCAACCTTCTCCTGGTTCCAGTTGGAGCCCCAGGTGGAAGGCTCAGGTGTGGAGACATGGGTGGGGCCAGGACTTGACAAGGAGGACAGGGAGGCCATGCTCGTGTCACATCCCATACTGGCTCTCTGTCCCTGTGTGGCCAACCCTGGGCAGTGGCCAGTAGTGCTCAACAGAGGGGCATAACCAGGGCCTAGTTGCTGTGCAACAGAGGCAAATTTGCTGCAGTGCCAGCAAAGACAAGAAACACTGTTGGAGGTGATCAGCAACAGGGAGCAGGTGCTGCAGGTGCTGGCCCTGCTGCCAGAGGTAGCTAGGCAGCAGCCCTGGGGGATCTCAGGGCTAGACAGGGGGAGCAGCAGGCTGCAGCCCTTCAAAACACGCACCTCTGTCCAAGCAGCAGCTCTGACTAGGGGACTGGGTCAACCTGGGTCCTGTCCTGGGGCCACACAGAGCCTGCAGTGCTCCAAGATCTTGGTGAGTGTGCCCCAGGACACAAAATGGCCACAGGCTTTTATAGCTTACAGCCGGGGTGGCCACAGAGCAGCCCAGCCCTGCAGTAGGAAAGGCACCCAGCCAGAAGCCCTGAGGCTGGGCTCAGGTTGGCCCCCTGGTGGCAGGGCAGACCCGGCATTAAAGTTAGTGCCAGGTCGCATCTACACAAGCATTACTGTGCTTTAAGTAATCATGCCTAAATTTGATATCTGCATTTGCAGGTATCAAATTTAGGTGTGATTAGCCATTTTTACTGGTGGAAAGGGTGCCTTTCTCTGGTCTTTCTTGCCTCCCCACCATCCCCCAATTTTGACAGCACCTATTTTAAAGCCCCAAAATGGGGTTCTATTCAAGCTAAGCACTCTTGTCTTTAGGAATTTGCCTAGGCACTCACAGACTTTGAGGATTAATGGATTCACCAACATTGCTAAGTGACAGGGAAGCTGGCCATGCCAGCACTCTTCCTGCACCCTTTGCCCCCGCTTTGGCACAATGCAGCCCATCAGGCTTTCCAATGGGGGTGCATACCAGGGGTTTCACACCTCATCTGTCAGCCTTGCCGGGGTGCTGGTTTTAGGGTGACCCCACTGGTCACCCAAGAAGTTTGCCCCCGACACCAACCACAGTAGCAGACCATGGCACTGTCTTCTCATCTCTCCAGACACAACCGTTTTGACCCAGGACTGACCCAGGGGCACCCAGCTCTGGAGTGCAATGGCCATGTATAACAGTATATGGTGAGGGCTGTGATGAAATGTAATATGCAGCTGTTGCACCCAGCTCTGGGGTGTACCTCAGCTCTCCCCATACACTGTTATATGTGGTCATTACACCCCAGAGCAAGGGCCACCCCACACCATGCCTCTGGCATTGGGGACTCTCCTGGACACCCCTGACCACATGGGCTAGCCCATGAAGGATTTCCAGCTATCATGCTAGGCCCAAAACCAGTTCCTTATCAAGCCCATATACTTAATATAGTGTGCATGGGGGTCTGTGAGTTAGCAGCCTGGCGTAAACAAACAGCACGTTGGGCCAGGCAAGACTCTAATCAAGGATGTCTGGGAGAGTCCCCCAGTGGCAGAGTGTCATGGTGTGTGTGTGGGGGGAGGGGCACTAAGTAGGATTTCCATCTCTAATCCCAGCCCAAAAGAAATTCCTTATTTGATCCCATATACTTATTACAGTGTGCATGGGGCTATCAATTAGGCTACAACTTTGGGTCATGCAAGACTTTGGCCAGAGGTGTCCAGGAGAGTCCTCTGGTGGTAAACAGGCATGGTGGGTGCAGGATATTAGTTTACATATTATTGGTAAATATGCATAGCTAATGAAATTATCTTTCTTAGAATGTGTAATTCATTAATAAGAAGCTTTTAGTGGGTATAGATTAGCTTTGGAAAAGGAACTGGGAACTAAGACTAAGGACCTGGGAATTAAAGGAACAAACTTCAGCCTCATGAACCATACATAGCATGTAGCCTCGGCGTTGGCCACCCTGAAACAGTGGGTGGTGAGAAGGCCATTCACTGCCAGCCATGGTCCCCTGCCCCATTCCACCAGGGGCAGTGGGGGAGGGGGAGCTGTATGGTGCAGCTGTTCCTTGACCTTCACTAGACGCAGCCAGTTTGAAATTCAGGGATTTCAAAGCTGTGCAACCAGCTGTGGGGTGGCAGCACAGGGTGCAGTGGCAGAGTTGTGGTGGCAGCCTCCATGTGCAAACCCCCCATCAGGCTAGCTGGCGTGTGTGCAGCCTGCAGAGAAGCACCCCTGCCCTTACCCCCCAGCCCTGCTCCTGGGGGGCAGGGAGGTGCTGTGGTGTGCACCCTGGAGCTGGCAGCAACCCCCCACCCCCAGCTCCTTCAGCCTCCAGCCACCTTCCCCAGCCCTGCCCCACAACCCCCACTTACCTCCAGTCTCCTGGGGAGAAAGACAAAGGACAAGCCTGAGCCTGAGCCTGAGCCTTGCCTGACTCAGCGGCTCAGACCCCACCCTTCCCCTTCTCCCTTCCCCCTCCAGGCAGAGCTTGGGGTTTCCTGCCCTTTCTGCAATCAGCTCTTGCAGGCTGGATATCTGCTGGCCTGCAAGAGCTCTTTACAAAAGCGGAGAATCCACAGATTTCTCTGCTAAAAGGGAAAATCTGCATTTTCTCTGATAAAAACAGGGAATCCATGGTTTTCTCTATTTCCATGGGAAATAAGAATACCCAGATCCCTGGTGATGAGAGAGCTGTAACCTGAACTGTGGTGAAAAGCCTCAGTCTTCTGTGAGGCTGTGGTGATGCAAATTACCTTAGACAAAGGCAGCAGCAGGATCTCAGGTTACAGGTGGTCAAAGGGGGTCACCACTCCAAGATTTGGCCAGAGTCACTTAACTAGCTTTACTGGTTCTGTTAAGGAATAGTAAGGTAATGGTCTGAAGGGGGTGGGAAATGGTCCTTTCCCGTCCTACAGAAGGCACAATAAATAGCAGGCACACAGAAAACATGATCGTGCTTTACATCCAAGCCACTACCCCCCAGCTCTGCCCGTGAGCTCTCACTCCTGCCGGGGTGGCCCTAGATCTGGGGTGTAACAGCTGCATATAACAGTGTACAGGGAGGGCCAAGATACAACCCAGGGCTGGGTGCAGCAGCCACATATAACAGTTCAGCACAGCCTGCACCTTACACTGATATATGTGGCCATTACAACCCAGAGCTTGGTGCATCGCAGGACCCAAGCCTCTCCAAGAGCACATGACTCTCCTCTCCCCGAAGTGGCGTGTGACTTCCCCCCCACCACTGCCACTGTCATTCCCCCCAGCCCCCCAACTTTTTATTCTGTTCCTGCCAGAGTTGCAGGGACCCCTGTGCCCTTCCCCTCTTCCCCCCCAGCCGTGGGTATGTGGAATGCTTGTGTACACTTGGGGAGCCCTGCGGGGCTTTGCATGGAAAGATTTCATGCCCCAGACTGCCAAGAGCCCTGTGTAACTTGCACCCAGGAAAAGTGAGGGGCACCAGACTAGGGCAGTGGGTGACACTTGGGGGTGATGCTTGGGTAGCCCAAAAGGTACCCCGCACCCAGTGCCCAGTGGAAACAGCATGCAGCCTTGGGTATGTGCAATGCTTATGTATAATTGGGGAGTCCTGCGGGGAAAAATTTCATGACGCAGACCCCTGAGCACCCCATGCAACTTGCACCCAGGAAAAGCAAGCGGCAGAAATGCTATAGCAGGGCATTTCTTGTCCTAAAGCATCCCCTGGCAATAAGGTAGTACTGAAAGGGCAGGAGGGTAAAATTGTTCTGATATGATCCCTAGTGCATTTTACTAGTTATAACATAAGCCTTTATGTGGTAAATCACGATCATGTTACTTGTTCAGCTATCATAAATTAAGTAAAGAAGAATAAACCAGGAACATTTTTAGCAGGTAAATGCTGATTAGATGGATAAGCGCCCATGCTGTTGAGCTGATTGTGGAGGTTGACAAACCTGTGGTAGTGTCTGGTCAACCTCCCATTCAAAAAATGAATGAATATTGGCATAGCTATGCATTATTCTACCTTCTCATTTCTCTTGGAAAAAAATGCCTTAATAAATTGATTGCATGTTTTGAACAAGTTTCTAATGAGGGGATTATTTACGAAGGCCACACACAAGCTGTTACTAAAAAGCAATCAGAGGTAGAGAGGAACAATAGCAGGAGACTCTGTGGGAAAATCTGAAGGGTGTAAGTGGGGGAGTAGGTAGGATTTATGTTCATGTTATCTTTCTGGAGTTTTATTTAATATGCATTTTTCTCATTTCATTACTTCACTTGAATTAACTTTCACATTAGCTTTGGGAGAAAGTGGCTCTCAGGTTCCGCAACAAGTGCAGCACTAAATCTCTTTCCTCTGTTCCTCAGGCCTAATGCAGAATAAAAAAGAACCCTTCACAGAGAGGACAGAGTCTATCAACTATACACACTGAATTCAAGCGGGGACAAGTTGCAGTGTAAAGAACTCCACAGCACAAAGCGTGCACGAGTGACCAAATCTAGCAAACAAAGGGCATCTCTGTATTGTTCCCAAGGTGACCCTAAACCACCTGAGGAAAAGCAGGCCTTGCCCAATCCCTCCCACTCCTCAAGTGTCACACATTGAAAAAAAAAAGTCAAATGGTGGCCATTCAACCGTCAGATACCCCAGAACATCTTTCTCTTGCTTTTGATATACCTGTAGAATCCCTTTTTGTTACCTTTTTTGTCCCTTACCTGTTACATCTCAAATCGTGCCTTGATCTTCCTAATTTTGTCCGTGCGTGCCTGTGCCTTTGTGCCTCTAATACTCTTCTCTAGTAATGTGATCAAGTATCTGATTCTTTATGATTCCTTTTTTGCATTTCAGCTCATTGAAGATATTTCTGTCTAGCCAGGCTGATCTTCTGTGGTACTTCCCATTCTTCTGTCACATTGGGATGGCTTGCTCCTCTACCCTTAAAAGTGGCTCCTTAAAGTACAGCCAGCTGTCCTTGACTCTTTTTCTTTTAAGAATTTCCTCCTAGGAGACCCTATCCCTCAGCTTCCAGAGTCAAAGTCTGGTTTTCTTACGTCCAGTGTCTTTATTTTACTGCTCTCTCTTATTTCTCCCCTTATAATCTTGATTTCTATCATTTCATGGTTACCTTCCACATTCACATTTTTAACCAATTTCTATCTTTTTGTGAACAGCAACTTGAGAACAGCTTCACCCCTAGTTGGCCTCTCTACCATCTATACTCTTCTCCCCAACACACTCCAAGAATTTGCTGGACTCCTTGTGTACTGCTGTGTTTCCCTCCCAACAGATGTCCCAATAATTAAAGTCCCTGGTGTCTTGTAGTTTGGAAGCTTCCATCAGTTGTTTAAACAAGACCTCATCTACTTCTTCCTTTTGGTTTTATGGCCTATATTAGACACCCACCATGACATTCCCCTGGCTGATTCCCCTCCTATTTTACCCAAAGGCTTTCAATAGGCTAACCTTCCACTTTGTTCTACATCTCAGACCATGTGTACATTACCTTTAATGTAACCTGTAACACTTCCTCCTTCCTCCCCCCCGCCTATCCTTCCTGAACAAGCTATACCCATCCATGACCATACTCCAGTGATATGAACTAGCCTTCCATGTCTCCATACTCTGAATTACACTATAGATTCCTCAACTGTATTAAGACCACCAATTATTCCTGTTTATTCTTCATGTTCGGCACATTAGCATATAAGCACTTCAGGTATTTGTCTATCCTATCCTCTCTCTGAGGACAATGCAAAGGCTACCATTATTACTTCCTCTCATTCAGTTTTTTCTCCCCAAGGTCCCCAGGTTTCACAGCTTCATAGTTGTTCCTCTGGGCTTTTGTATCCATTCTCTAGTGAACCTAGGTTCAAGCCCTCCTCACTAAGTTAGCAAATGTCAATATGAAGACACTCTTCCCTCTCTTTGTCAGGTAGACTCCATCTCTTTCCAGCAGTCCATCTTCCTGGAACACCACCCTATTGTCAAAGAAGCCAAAAGCCTCTTGGCAACACCACCTAGACAGTCATATGTTGATTTCCAGAAAATGTCTGTTTCTAACTGGGCCTTTACCCTTGGCTGAAAAGACTGATGAAAATAGCACCTGTGTCTGCATCCCCTTCACCCTTGAACCCAGAGCCATGTAGTCATTTTTGAACTGCTCAAGGCAGTATCATTAGATGATACACAGCATGAGGTAGTAATCAGAGGGCATGTCTATCTGTTTATCTATGCATGCCTAAACTTTATGCAGGTATCAAATTTAGGCTCACATAGCCTTAAATCACCACCTTTAGGTGTATTAAGACCATGCACTTATAGATATGTGCCTTTAATGCACCTTTAAAATGGCAATTTTAGGCTAAGCCCACTTAAAAGAGGCATGTGTAGACATGCCAAGAGGGTCAGATAAGTAAGCAACCTTTCTGTAAAACCTTGGATATGGGCCTCTGGAAGGAAGCAGACCTCCCAAACCAGCAGGTCGGGCCAGTGGATGGATGCCTCCATCCCCTGCAGGAAAGTCACCAACCACCTCCACCCATCGCTTCCTCTTAGCAGTAGTTATCTTAATCCTCCTACCCCTGGGGGGCATGGCTTGGCCTTTTGTACCACTAGAGTAAGCCTCTTTTCATCTGATGCCAGAGCTTTGTATCCATTCTCCAGATGGACAACAACCGGTACAGAAGAGGAATGCTGTCTAATACTGAAGGGCACCTCTTGTTAGAGAGATGCCTGCCTTTGGAAAAGAACTTTCAGTTTAGTTCTTGACTGGACTGAGATGCTGACTGATCATCCCTGAGTCAGGTGCCTGAGCTCCAGAGAGGGAAGGAGCTCAGATATACCCTTGTACTTAATATTTCCTATTGGCTAGCTTGAGACATCTCCCCATTCAGAATTCAGAGTTTCTGAATTGCCCTTCGGGGTCATGTTTACTTATGCAATTAATGGAACTAAATAAACTCTGGTTCCATTCTGAGCCAGAGTAAACCTATCCCAACATCACCATCTACATGTGCATTTAAGTGCAGTAATTTACTTTGCCATCGGATAGTATCTGTGTCTGATAGGATTATCTGACGGCACTGTAAACTAGTCTACACCAGTCCAATTGCCATACATGTACAGATGGTGATGCTTTACTGCACAGTAAATACATATACTGTGTAGTAAAGCACACATGTAGACACACCCAAGTGTACCTAATGCACCCCGCTGGCTGTACGGGAAGCCTAGATACCTAGAAACTTTTTTTTTCTTTGAATCAGCCTTTGCGATTACAAGCCTAATTTTAGGCATTGCATTATAAAGTTGGAGAGGCCCAAAGGGCCAATCTGTATTTTTCTCAGTAGTCTTTTATAGTAGTTCAGAGATTTGGAGAAGGATCTCACAAGGGCAGTGATAAGCAATGGTAGATATTATGGTAAAAGATGAGACGTGTACAGAGAGAGGGAGGGTGAAGCTGGTCCATAGAGGACAGCTTTAGCCAACAAAAGGGGCTATCCAAAGACAATAGTGATAACTCTTGGTCCATGAGAGGAGATAAGCAGCAGCATTTTGCCACAATGCTGGTTTTAAACTGAAACAAGAAACATTGGGCTTAAATAGCTAAAAAAAAACCTTTCTGAAAGGATCAAAGTCACTTACAATCTTTAAATCATGGCTTGAAAGGTCCTATTGGAGATGGTCTGGAGATATTAGAGTCCTGCCAAGAAAAAAAAAGCCACAGGTTCAACTAGATGTAAACAACCTACACTGCTTCCCTTGACCCAAAACTCTCTTCAAGCACATTTCCTTATGACTTTTCTGTGGGTTGTTGTTTCTTTTCGGTGAAAAATTTCACTCCGAGGCAAATGTCACTCCCACTTGTACAACAAGTTCCCCTCTCACCAACAGCAAATTTTCTGTCAAGCTATAAACCCTCAGAGGAACAATATGTGACAAAACCTTTAATCTGGCAGGGCTCTTATAAAAATGCATAGGCTTCTGGCAACCATTATTGTAGGAAATGATCAGTATCGTTACACTGCTTAGTTTTATGGTATGTTAAACTCCTGATGTACTGATTAAAAAATGCCCTCAGCATAAAGCTTTCTGGGCTCAGACTTTCTGTGGTTTACAGGATAGCTAACTTTACCCGAGCACTATGCTACTGTATTTTTAAACTCTAATCTCCTTTTATAATAATCAATCTCTCTTCCTGCCTTTTAATCTCTCTGTATCCATCTCCTCCCCCCATCTATCCATCTAGTTAGCTCTCTTGAGTGTCTAGTATGTGAGCACCTTTTATCATGCTGGGAATGTAGCAGTCTCTCAAATAACTATGACCTTTAACACTTAATGCTTTAAGACCTAATTTGGCTAACATTTATGCAAATTGCCATATTGAAATAATAAGCAATGGTTTGCAGGATCTTAAGTCAAATCACTGTAAGTCGGAGCTCACATCTGACACTGTCCCTGAAAATCCATTAGGAAGCCAGTGCAGTTCACTGAACATTGACGTAATATGCTGCCCATGGAAAGCACTACAACGATTAATGAGGAGCTGCATTCTGTAATAGGAATTTCCAGATGTTTTAAGGAGCAGGCTCACAGGGAAGAAGGATGCAGAGCAACATTCCAGCCTAGAGATGGCAGGAAAATGGATAATCATGGCAAGGTACTCACAAGGAAGAGTGCATAGCCCAGTGAGCTTTCCAGGCACAAGTAGTACAACACTCTCTTGGCATTCATGCCTATCTAGATATCAAGAAGTAACTGAGGAGACAACAAGCCCTGCCTCATCAGTTGCTGAAATGTTTCAACAAATATGAAGTATACTTCCTCCACTGATGGCTCATCTTCTCAAGTAGAGCTATAAGAAGCTCTGGTTGCAAATCAGAGGATTCTGGTTGCAAGAAATGCTGATATTTTGATAGTTCTCATAAAACAGAATTTCCAAAAAGAATGTACCCAGTAAATATATATACATGGGGTTTCAGGAAAAGAGTGTCCTCCCCATAGGGACCTAGTCCCTAGCAGCTGCTGGCTGAAAACAACATTCCAATTAATTTCACTGCTGCTGTGAAAATATCAGCTATACTCAGCAGCTGCCAGGATTTCTAGGGACTGTGGCAAGAAGACAGACCCCCCCTCCTCCCCATGAGAACTGCCTGGAGTCAAGGATCCCAGTACTTCCAGACTCCAGTGCTATGTAGCTTTTATGACTGCTTGCTTGGAAGTCCAGTAATGTGTCAGCCAAGCTGTGCTGGAAGTCTGGAAGCTCTTCTGCATGGCAGTGTCTTTACCAAGCCACAGACCCTAAAAGACTTGATCAGAAACTCCCAGGCTTCTGGCTTCACAGCAGGAAACCTGGAAGCCCTGACAGTCCCAAGTAGAATGAGGCTCCCAGTTCCACAGTAGGAAGCCCTGGCATTGCAGGGATGCCCATCAGAAACAGACACAGGTAACGTTCCCCTCCCCAGAGCAGTCTACATAAAGGAATTGGCCAGAGACTGTGGAGTCAAAATCCTGCCAGAAAGCAATGTAGGTTTCATCAGGCACTGGATTGCAATTTGGGGAAAGGTCTGTGAATCAGTGATATTTTTGTTGAGTTCCAGGACTTGGCATTTTCTTTTGAAACTCCATTTCATCAGAAAATTGATGGTCAACTGTATTTTAACCATTTCCTCTTGTTGTTTACACTATCCTATATTCTCTTTTTTTTTTATAGAGAAGCTGATGGATAGTATCAAAGCACTTCACAAATGTTAATGGATTAATCCTCCCAACTTGCTTCTGAAGGAGCCAGTTATTATTGTCATATTACTGAGTCACAGAATGAATCACTGCACCCCATGTTCAGCTGCTGCCAGGATTTCTGTTCTGAGAATGCAGAATTCCTGGGGGGCTAGTCCCTTTTCAATTCACTCCTCCAATCTATATCCCTGTGGAGGCAGCATGCAGTTAGGGCCGATTTTGCACCTGAGTTGGAGTTCCCCTGCATCAGATGTGTTCCTTGGGTGGAACTGTGAGTAAGGGGTAAGGTTCCTTTCTCTGACATATATGGGCCAAAGGATAGTACTGAATCAGGCCTTATGTGATTTGTCTAAACCAGGTATCATGAAACCAGACATTGAACCTAGATCTCCTGAATCCTGGTCCTGTGTTTTAATCATTATATTATATGCCCCTGTTCCATTATCTGGAAACATTATTTGAATCTTATCTGGGATGAGTCTCATCCACTTCACCCTAACCTTCATTGGACACTAGCTTAACATTTTAAACTGCATCAGCAGGGGCAGAAGAGATGGAGATAGAAAATTAGGTGACATCATCGTAGTGAAAATATTGTTGGCACCTAGTTGTTATGAACTCTCAGAATGGTCCTCCTATACATCTGTTGAACAGGAGAAGCTTTGTAATAGAAACTTATAAAGACTGAGGAGAGGGTTGCACCCTCACTGAATGAAGAGGGAAAACTAATTGGTGAGGAGGAGAACACTAGAGTATTTAATGCCTTTTTTAGTTTAGTCTTCCCAAAAAAAGTCAACTGTCAAATGACAAGCATAGTTAAAAGCAAGGACAAAGGGAGTTGATACTTAATCTTGAATAGAAAAAGATTACAGAGATAAGATAAATGTTTTCAAATCATCAGGGTCTCATAAGATTCATCCTAGACTACTCAAAGGACTGTCTGAAGTAATTATTTAGTCTAGAGAAGAATGAGGAGGGATTTGGTAACAGTTTCAAAATACATAAAAGGTTTACAAAGGGGATGATTATCAACTGTTCCCTGTGTCCATATAGCATAGTACAAGTAGTAACAGGTTTCAATTGCATGAAAGTAGATTTTAGGTTAGCTATTAGGCAGAACTTTGAAGGTGGTTCAAGAACTGGAAAAAAGAATCTCTGTCCTTATAAGTTTTTTAATGCAGATTTGAGAAGCATTTATATATGCAACAACTTCAAAGCTTGCCTGGCTGCAAGCCAAATGGGTGAGCTGTGCTTAAGAGCTCTGCAAGAAAAGGGTGGCAAAACTTTGTAGGGGCATGCTTTACCACACAGAAAGGTGCGCAGCACACAATGCATGCTTCTTATTGGAGCATTTATATTGTGACCAGAGACCACGTTGCAAACCAAGGGCCCTGATTGGCTGCTACTAAGCCATAAGAAGTTTGGAGAAGGGAAAGAAGTGAGCAGACTCCAGCCCATGAGAGAGGGGATGAAGACTCAGCCCAAGCCAGGAGAGACTGAGCTGAAACTTGCCCAGGGAGCAGGCATCAGGATGGGGAAGAGCCTGTGTTCTTCTGTAAGCAGTTGATCCCCCCCAATGGATTTGGAGCTGTGCAACCAGGGACACAGGTGCCAGGGAAAGAGTGGGAAAGGGTTGGTAAGCAAGGCTGGTAGGCTTGCTGGGGCTGGGAGACAGCAGAACCCTTAAAAGGCTAATGTCTGGGCTGTGAGTTATGTCTGACTAAGATGCTGGGGTGAAATCAGAGCTGGGAAGGCTCAAGCCACAGAGTGAGAGACCTGCAGAGGAAAACCCCTGTCTGCAGGTAGATATGCTGAAAAGGGAAGACAGCCCCAACAGGAAGTGAGCTGAGAGAAAACAAACCAGCATGGGTATGTGAGGGGACACCTAATTACTAGACCTGGAAGAGTGTGGGCAGTGGGGTCCCGCAGGGCTCGGTGCTTGGGTGCTTGGACCGATACTCTTTAATGTCTTCATCAGCGACTTGGACGAGGGGGTGAAATGTACTCTGTCCAAGTTTGCAGATGACACTAAGCTATGGGGCGAAGTGGACATGCCGGAGGGCAGGGAACAGCTGCAA
>NW_017728943.1:76651239-76676109 GCF_001723895.1 Crocodylus porosus | reverse complement strand
CCCAGCACTCTTTCCTGCTTATGCAGGGGGTCGGACTCGATGATCTATTGAGGTCCCTTCCGACCTTAGCATCTATGAATCTGTGAATCTATAGTGCTTGCAACAAGTATAGTTTCAGAAGGAAACTGCTTAAGAGAACAATCTGCCCATAAAGGAAACAAACAGCCTATTTCCTGCAGCAGCTGTTCAGAGCTCATTTTGCTGTGTTACCAGGAATGATTAAAAGAGCCCATTTTTCCCAGAGCAGCAGAAGCCTCACCTCTGCCATCTACTGGTGGAACATAGTTATAGCTGTGTTGCTATTTAGTGTTATGGAAAGTGAATTGTGACCAGAAGGAAATCAATTGGGTTATGGAGGGAACTGTCTTAAAGAGTTATAATGAGGTGAATTTAGTTATTTAGGTTATTTAACACAAGTGGAACCACCCAGTGTGCTGGAATTATCCACCTAATTTTGTAGTTGTAAATTTTATCTAAATTGTTAGTTTTGTTATTAATTATTGCTATTATTATTTTTAAAACATTTTTGTATATAAATTGGTTATGTATAATAAACAATATCATGTTCATCAGGTTCTAAGTGAATTCTTGGGCAGTGAGGGTGAGGGACACACTTCTCCATGGGATACCTCAGTCACTGCCTGAGGGGCTCCCAGGGCTACTGGCACCCTCAGGACCCAAAATCTGGTGCATCACCCAGTCTTAGCATGCCAGCACAGGTTACATATAGAATGGCTGTTTAGGGAAGATCCAGCCATATGCAGAAGGTTCATCAAGATGATGTTCTGAGGTGCCTTCCAGCCTTACTTGTCTATGATTATATGAAATTCCGTACTGGAAAAGACGATTCAAGGCAGCGATTGATCCATATCACCTTCTTGCTTGTTTCTTTAAGGAATACCTTGCTCTATCCCAGATAAGGTTCTTGGGCATATTGGAGAGTTTCACGGTCATCAGTATTTTGATGTCATACCTCCAAGTGGGTAGTTGGGGGCAGAGATTGAAGCTGGGATCTCTGTACATAAATATGTGAGTCTACACATGGTGATGAAAAAAAAAAACAACCCAGGTCTGTTAACCCATACTCTCACAGGCTCATGACCCCTCTCTCTTTCGCCCAGCTAGCCACTGACTAGAGTGCTTCAAACCTACCTTGAGTTAGGATTTATCCATGGCCAGTGAATACATTGTTAAAAATTTATTTCAATGCTTCTTTGATTGTTTTGGTTCAGCATTCAGAACCATAGGTGAAAAGAATCTGGTCCTTCATTTGCCAAGCCTGGGCTATAGGCAGTGCTTCTGGAAGAAACCACTTTCAATGCAAGGGATTATTAGAATGCATATAGGTCTATAGAAATATACAAGTAAGTCATCTGAAAAAGAAATATGACACCTTTCCACCATGAAAATATGTGAATGGCTTTTTCCCCACTTTTTATGTGATGCTCTCAAGAAAATGCAGGTTGCTGAACTGTTGACACAGTTTTGTCTTTACTTGCTCATCTTTTGATATAAATCAGTTCAGCTCTGCAATTCATTTCAATTTATCTCACAACCCTAGTCTGAATTGTTCTGTTGTTTTATTTGTCCCTATGCTGCTGTGGGGAAGTTTTAAATTTTCCCAGGGTTTGTAAGTGTGAGTCCCAGGTAGCTGCTTCCCTCCCACTAAGTGTTAACTGATCTTATAAGTCAGTTTCAAATCCAGTATATTTATTTATAATATTTTGCTTCCTGTCCACAATGCTCTCTACGTTAATGTATAAGCATATTGCACATTTGTGTGTTAATTATATATGGATAAACACTTGCATGTATGTATACAGAACTATACACATATGTGTTGACACACAGGTATGTTTTTGTAGTACATACAGGTGTCCAGGCAAGTACGTTTCTGCACATACACATTCCCAGGAAGACAAATGATTTGGACTGTCCCTATTTTTGAGTAGCTAGCCTGCAACATCTTAAACTTGATTTTTAGAAATCAGTAAACATTTTTAAAAGCCCTCTGAAAATCTTTCCATTTTCAGGTGATTCAAGTCATTCATCCAAGAAATTAAGAAACTTGGATTATTAGTCATTTAGGAAAAGGTCTGCAATGGGGCTTGCGCACTTATGTGTGGGTGTGGGAATATGCATACATTTGCATGCTTGCATTTGTGTATGTACTCTTTTTATAAACACCCTTTCCACTTTTTAACTACAGCTTGCAAAGCATTTTACAAAGGTAGACAAATAACGTGTTCCCCATTTTAAGGCTGCAATTTGAACCATTGAAAGTTGGTATGGTTTCTCCAAGGGCACACAGCAGGTGTGTCTACATGTTCATGAATGTGCAGTGCTGGTTACTGAGTGCCATTAACCACCACTGCACTTTAAATAATTTAGAACTTGTATAATCAAGTACTGAATAAATGCACAGTAACTGCAGTTACTGCATTGTAGTGCCGGTGAGCACCTTTTCAATGATGCTACTACTTCACAGTAACATAATAATACTGTGCAGTAGTGTATTACCAGTAATGTATTACCACATACCTGTGATGTACTAGTGTGCAGTATAATTAGGCTATTTAGGCTATTGCACAGTTAGGACCTTGTGTAGACACACCCAGTGAGTACGTGGAAGGACTAGGATTATACCCGTGCTCTCCTGATTCCCAGCCAAGTTCTACATTCACATAAACTTACAATAGTGCATTTAACTGAAAAGCAGGTCAGGATGGTTCTATGTAGGTTATGCAGTTAATAATCCTAGCAGTAGACTTAATCAATATAAAAGATACTAGCAAATTGCCTGTCAAGAATGATGGGCAGGCAGGGACGGAGGCCTGCACCTGGTTCCCCCCCTCCACTTTGGGTCTGGGCCCACTCCCCTCCCCACAACTGGTTCAGGTCCAG
Source organism: Crocodylus porosus (assembly GCF_001723895.1). Lineage (NCBI taxonomy): Eukaryota > Metazoa > Chordata > Crocodylia > Crocodylidae > Crocodylus > Crocodylus porosus. The sequence goes on along the minus strand of NW_017728943.1, from coordinate 76,673,205 downwards.
GCCTGCTTTCCCCTTCTCTACAGCCCTTCAGGTCAGGGTCCATTCCCCCTTCCCCCCTTTGGGTCTTGGTCTGTTCCCCCCTTCTCCCCCACCAATTTGGCTCTGAGCCCGTCCCCTCCCCTCACTTTGGCTCCCCCACACTGCACCTCTGGAGGAGCCACTGGGCTCTGATTGTCTGATAACCCAACCCAGCCGGGGCCCCATTCACAGTAACTGGGACCCAGCTGGGCCAGGCTGTGGGGCAATCAGAGCCCAGAGGCTCATCCAGGGGCATAGCACAGGGGAGCAGGGGCAGGGGGCATGGACCCTGGTCTGTGTATGGGGCAAGGGTGGGCTGCAGTTGTGGGCTGTACTCTGCCTTTGCTCTCTACCTCGCTACTGCTTTGACAGAGGTGTGGTGTGCCACCATGCAAGTCCTGCCACTGGGCGGGCCGGGCAGCAAGGTTCTGATTGTCCATCAACTCGGCCTGGCCAGGACCCAAGTCACCATGAACAGGGCCTCAACTGGGCCAGGTCAGGGACAATCATAGCCCAGGGGTGCAGCACAGGGGAGCCAAGTGGGGGCACATGTCCTCCCTCCCCCAGCTCCACTGCGGTGTGCACAGTGGCAGGAGCTACCCACCCACAGCCCTGGAGGAGCCACCAGGCTCTCATTTCCTCTGCCCAACCTGAGCAGACAGACAGACAAACTAATGCTTTTATTATATTAGAATGTACTGAACTTATCCATGGTTAGAAGGGATTAGGTGATCAGAAACCTTGTTGAAGATAATAATTTTCAACAATTTCATGCATATAAAACCTTAAGAGACAGCAAAGCTGCTACAGATCATGATTTTCACTGGCTCATCTTACCTGGATTCCAAGTACTGCCAGAAACCATGGTACTGCAAAAAACAGATTGGGAAGTTTTCACTGTAGGGTTCCATCAATAATTCCTACATGGGCGGCTACCTGTCAATGGTAGAAATGGGGCAAATCCCACGAGCAGAAAAGGTCAGGTACTTCTTTGATGGACAGAGTATAAAAACATGGAACAGAACCAATATCCTGGTACCCTCCATATTTATGAATTGGTATGAACTGTATGTGTATTTGAATACTCTCATCCTATGATGGAAGCTCATTAGTAGACATCACAATTTAGAAGCTGCCTTTTTGTCCTCTCACTTGCCCACATCACTGATTGCTTGAAATGAGGCTACTTCAGTGACACAGGCAACTATTCTCTTTGTTCATGCACTCTAGGACGCATGGCTCCAAGAACAATTTGTACAATATTTCCATTAACAAACTGTAATTAAACCATCTAATAAAAAGCAGAGATTCATTAAGCAGCCTTTTTTTAAAAGGAAAAGTATAACAGAACTTTGATTGAATTCCTCTGTTAGATGAACATTACAGCTTTTCATAGGATTCATAATTGCCTGACTTTATTTTTTCATAAAAATTAAGCAAATTAAATTAAAAACATAATTTTATTTTTCTGAAAAATAAATTAGCACTAGAGTAGAAAAGCTGTTCCCAAATATCCATTAACTTAATAGGGATTTTTTTTTTCATGTGTTGAGCATTTCAGCCTAAATGAAAGCTGGCTCTTGTTTAGCTATTCAAAACACAGTGAGTACATTTGTTAGACAGACAGACAGACAGATCGATCACATTTTTTACCTCCAAGGATGCCCTTTAAAACTATTCAAAGGATGAATTTTATTCTGCTTTTAGGATGCAACCTTGTTAACATTCTCCATACACAAATAGCAGCCATGCACTTTCAGCCTCTACCATGCTCATTTTAGATTAAAGGAAATCAAAAAAGAACAAAAATAACATCTTCAAGAAAGAGCACAAGACACCTGCATTTCTGCAATACCAGAATGAAGAATGTCTGAGAACAAATGGCTGCTGTCTCAGTGCACAGGTGGAAGTCTTAGTAACACACAGTTGTTGCACAGGAAAAAAAAACCCTGGGTTGCATAACTTCACATACAGCAAACATAACCAGTGTTTTACAGAAGAGGCTACTGTAAAATGGGAAGAGAACATGAATCCCAAATTCAACTGAAATAAGAGTCTAAATGATCCAGTTTAGGATCTGTCTAGGGAAACTGGAGCTACTATTGCTAACCTTATGAAAAAAAACCATAGGATTTTTAATGTAAGAGACTCAGATTTAGATCTCTGTGTTATAAGCAGAGCTATCTGACTGTGCTGCCTAGAGTTACAGCAGCCCTGATACATGTTATTATAAAACCCTATTTAATAAAGGGGCTGTTTTCAGTTGCTTTTAAGTTTGTCAGACTTTAATGGTTCAGGCTGGTATTTCCCAGCCTGGATGTCTGCCTCAGGCAGATTTTCTTTCTTTTTTTGAAAGATTCAGCACAAGTGGTTTATCCAAGTCCAAGAATGAAATTAAGAGAGATTATGTGGTTTCACCTATGTTTAAGAAACTTGTTCCAGCTGTTTTGCTTAGACCTGGTTTGTAGCAATGACTTTCTAGTACAGTAGTAGGCAGTGGGATTACCTTGCTGTCAGTGATGAACCTTCTGCTGTCTCCCAGTTAACATTCACCCACAGTTTGCCAAGTTACAAACCTTTTAAAAAAGCTCAGTTTGCACATGCTCAGCAGAGACTTGTTAGAGCTTGGCAGCTAAATCCTCTGAAGACTGTCTTCACTGGGTGGGTTGCAGCCACTTATATGCCCAAATGGCATTTACCCAGCTGCATAACCATCATTTGGGGCCCATTTGCATAGTCCATGACCCTATTCCACACAATTCCGGAGCACGCACTCTAGGATGAACACTGGCAAGGCAGGTACCCAGATCTGTACAGTGCGTGTAAGTCCTCAAATTGTAGCCAGGCAAAACTTTATGACCATGGGCAGATCTATAGGATCTTAGTAAGGAGGGGATGCTGCACCAGCTCTCAACTTCTTCCCCCAAAACAGGGTGGGCAGACAGTGCCATGAGAATAGCCATAGGTCAATTTTTTGAAACCCTCAGGTAAGCAGGTAAGAATCTTCTCTCCCACCTCTCATCCCCTCTGTGCTCAGAAGTTTGTCCCCTCCCCTTTCATTTCCCACTCTCCTGCTGCCTGCAGTCACTGCTACTGTCCCCAGCTGAGCCAGGGGCAGAAGCAGGATGCTCCAGAGTTGTTCCTGTTTGGGTCCAACCAAGCTGCATGTGGATCTAAGTATGGCCAGGGACAGCAGTGGCAGCAGCAGCATTAGGCAGGTTCTGCTGCTTCTGCTCCCCATGCCTGCTTCTGGCCTGGCAGGAAACACCAGGGAGACTGTCAATGAGAAGGGATCCACCTGATGCTGCAACTGTCCCTGGCTGAGCCCAGCTTTGTGCACAGCCTGGCTGAAGTAGGCAAGAGTGGCTCTGGAGTTCTCCCCTGTCCCCAGGGCAGCCAAAGACAACTGCAGTGGTGGACAGTGGAGAGGAGGGGACATACTGGTGGGGAAGGGAGGAAAGATTTCTTACTTGCTTCAGGGACTTTTTAAGTATCCAGCTCCTGCTTCCATAGTGTGGTTGACTGAAATGGGGGTGCATCAACACCACTGCACCTCCCCTTGATCCATTCCTGCACATAGTTAACTGGTGTTAGACACCAGGAGAAGAGGACTATCCCATGTTTTAGCCACAAAGCTGAGTGGCTAAGGGATTCAACCAGGAGGCCAAAGAGATATATTTTAGATCCTTCTCCAACCTGTGCCTAATGGTTAGCACACTATGTTGGGAAGTCAGAAACCTGTAAATTTAAACCTTTTCTTACTAAAGCCTTCGATCCTGAATCTCCCAATTTCTCTGACTGCTCTGAGCTAGGCTACTGGCCTAAAATTGTGGGTGGGGGAAAATTTTTGGGGAGAGGTATGCCACAAATTAACTCCATACCCTTCCTGAGTGCCACTCTCATGTCCTTCCCCACCCAGTCTTCTGCTCTGCTTTCTGCTTCCTCCCCTGTGCTTTCTGCCTGCTCTGCTGCTCTGCTTTCTGCCCTTCTCTTCTGTTCATGTTCTGCCTGTTCCCTCCCTGATCTTTCACATGCCACACATAGAGGCTTCCCATGCCATTTATTGCACACATACTCCCAGTTGGCCACCCCTGCTCTAAAATGGGGGGGGAATCTTTTCTTGCTCTGTTGCTTGTGTCTAACACCTTCTCACTTGATAGTTACAGGTACAGTTCCATGCCTCATGCTCACCTAACTATGTGTGTGTGTGGCTACCTGGCCAATAGGCAGTCTATTACTTATGCCTAGGAGCCATGTGGATTGTTGTGCACCTACACTGCGTAAGTCATAAATGTCACTTTCATGGCTGGGTAACTACTGTGTGGGTGAATCAAGTTAAACTGGCTTCTTCCCTAAGATGCTCTGCATTGTCAAGACTAAGGTAGTTCTGTATATGCTGAGGAGAGGACATTTAGGTACTAAAACTGGTGAAAACTGAAGTTTATAGGGATTTTAGGATCTTGCAGAGTTAGGCAGAAGGTAAGTAGGGATGTTAAGGATCAAAAGTTTGGTTTTGGATAGGACTTTGACCCCACATCCCTTTGCTGAATCTGATCCCTGGCCAATTAAACACTGTCAAAAGACAGAAACTAAAGAGAGTCAAATCAAATGTACAAAGTCTACTTCAAGTTATTTCCTAATTTCTGAGGGCTGGGCTTTTTTACCTCTATGTTCTTTTAATATAGGTTTGGGGTGGTGGTGGCTTTGTTTTTTATGTTTGTTTTTTGGGGGGCTGTATTGGGTTGGGTTGGACATCCAATTAGTAAGCAACTGTCAATCCTTCTGGCTCATGGTGTATGCAGGAGAGGTCACCCAGACTTTCAACGCCTATGCCTAGGCAGGAGTACGGAGAAGTAGAGGCTGTTCAGATGTTCCAATCTAAGCCATTAAGAAGGAATCCAAAGGCCAGACTGATTCCAGACATTCAGTGCCTCAATGGCTATTGTTATACGTGCATCCAGATGTGGCAGATATGGATTCTACCACTGAACCGCAACAGTGGGGTAGGATTCAATGAATACAAATAAGATTCACAGACTGTTTCACTCCCTCCTTATAAAGAGATCGTATTTCCATTAATGCTGGTTGCTGATAGATCAAAGAACAGACAGAATAGCCCTTGAGAAGTTTAAAACTAAATAAAAGGGAAAAGTCCCAATCCTGATCCAGAGTCAAATACCCACAAGGTGTAGGGGAATGTGGATCTGGGAGTCGGGCTTATTTTTAAATTTATTTTAGAATATAAAAATTGGACCAGTATCTGGGTTTAGGTTTCAAGCTTAGATTCGATTCAGGCCCAAGCTTCTTATGCTGTTGGGTTTGCATCACTGTCAAAATCTATGAGCATAAAGAAATTAAGCCAAAGAGAGGTGGAGTTATTTAGTCTAAGGAAAGATCAGCCATATGTGAAATGAACTTCTGTGCATTTAATCTTAACCAAGTGAGGTTGTCAGCTGTTTGTTTCTCCAACCTGCCATAGCAATTTACCCCACCAGGAAAATGTTCCCTAAGTGTAAAATACAGGCTACTGAAATGAAAAGCTAAGAACACAAATATTTATCATTTTCTTTCTGATTAGCATTCCTTGCTCACAAGCCAGAACAAGCATGTGCCTCCCCCATCTATGCGAACTGCCTGGCTCCCCTGTCAATCTGTCAGCAGGCTGCAGGTAATAATAGCCTTCCATATGAGACTGTCATGTCAGGATGATCCAAGGCACCAGTGATGGAAAAGACATTGCAAAAGTTTTCTTCTGATAGGCACGCAGATGTTTGGTTGCTTTTCTAAATTACTTTCATTGGCTAAATTAAGCTAGAAGTCTCATGAGGACATTGTTCCTCACTAGGCTTCAACACTTTTATGCTGGCCTGCCAGGATCAGGTAGTACTTACGGCAGGTGAAAAATACTTAATTACTACTAGAGGAGGAGCTGCGGTCAGGATTAGGCTGAAGCTCAAGATTTGGATTCAGGACTCCAGGGGAAAGCTCTGTTTTTTCTGGAGTATACACATATTCCCAAAATTCAAATTTGAATGGAGAAGGGAGGAAGGTGAAACAATTATACAAAAAAAGGCATCAGGCAGACATATATCTGGAAAAGTTCCTCAAAAAATAAAATAGACAGGACAGAATTCTCTTTGGATAACCAAAGTGCAGCTTGTGAATAACTCTAAGTTACTTGACTGAAGTGTAGACGTGATTCTATTATCTCCTCCACACACATAATTCGCCACATTATAGAAATAGGATTGCTCTCTGGAGATACGCAGACCTCTTAGTATTCCTGTAATGGAGGGCTCAGTTTCCCAGATGGGGTAATAGAATTGCTTTAGTCACATAACCAGGAAGTGAAATACAGTTTTGAGAGAAGGAGAGGACATATGGACACACAACTCAGAAGCTAACACAATTATGCTAAAGCTCTAAAGTGGCCTATAGAAGACTTGCCTTGAGAAGTGGTCTTCATCATGCTACTCTTGTCCCAGCTTATGCTTTCCATACTCAGAGTGGTTTTAAGTCCTTTAGCAAGATGAGAAGGACTTTGTTGTAAAAAACAAAGAATCTAATTCTGATATAACACTAACTTTACAGGGATTACTTAAATTGAGGGATTTCTAATTTGTATTGGTACATGCTGATTAGAATTCACTGCCTACAAGGGCATTCATACCCATAACAACTTTATCTCTTTATTTGTTTAAGGCTTTTAAAATGGTATTTAGGGGGTGAATCTGAGGGAAAGAGTGAGGTTCTCACAGCATTACTCACCAGTTCAGTGATAGCTATGAGTTTGATTGCAAATTTTTGGGGAACCAAGGGTAACATTTTAAATGTACATTTATTATAGGCTAGTCCACATTCTCCCTTTTCCTGCATTATTGTCTGGGCCTGGAGCTCACAGACCTATAAACTTATCGGACAAATGAAATGCTTGCCAGATTCTCTATGAACTCTCATTTTAAGGCTCAGCAGTGCAATGTTTAATTTACTCTATGAAATTTATTTTCCCTCAGTACCAGACAATAGAAATAGTCAGAGGAGGCTCAGATCAAAGAGAATACCAAAAGGAAAATGCTCATGTAGCCAGCTGATACTTAGCAAATCTCAGTTACATAAAGCATGTGCATAGGTGTGGGGGTTAGAATCACATGCTTCCCCCTGTTCCTTCTTAGAAATGTTGCTGGTGCAACCTGAAGAAGCGGCCCACCATGGAGCTGTGAGGTCACACTAGATACAGTGGTCAGGTCACCACAGTGCTTAATATCCCAAAATATACCATCTGGTATTAGGAACCTGCAATAGGTCAATCTGTCTCTTTAACCTTTGTATGTCCCATGGGGTAATTTCCTACCACAGATGCATATTTTGTGCAGTATCTTAAAGTTAATTAATTTCAAAAAAGGTTCTTTTTAGGATATTGTCACTGGCACTGCAGTACACAATATCCCCAAAGAACATCCAGTTTACATGAATGGTTTGCTCTCTGTGGATGAAAAACTGTCCAGGATAACATGTTACCCCATGCGTGAATGTGTTTTTCCATGTGGGGTAACAACTTACCCCAAGCCCATGTTAACGCAATGCAATTTTTGTATAAATATCAGGCCTAGACCTGTTTGGCCACTGAAATGCATCTGAAAGGTCAGCATTCATTCACACCTCATTCATGTCCACTTCAGGTATCCATGGTAACTAATGGATGACCATCCTCCACTCTGCTTTTGCAGAAGGTGTGGTAATCCCTTTCTCTTATAGGCCCAGCACTTTCATGGACTATGTCCTTGGCTGTTCTCTGATGATGTATTAGCTGTGGACTTTTCCTCCCTCCCCCCCCCCACCCCACACACACACACACACTCTGCCATTCCTTCCTCTAAAGGTGTCATCACCTGCAATGTTTTCTAGGGGTGGGAGCAGTGGTTTTGCTAAGCACTTTGTTTGCAGGCTGCAAGGTCACCAAAACACCCTGTCCCTTGCCAAAAAAAACCCATAAACCCCTTTGTCACACCTAAATCCACCTCTGCTCTTTTCTCATGTCAAAACTCCACTCACCTGCCCCTTTCATAACATACAAGCTAGTTTGCCCTGCCTTTGTTGAAAGTGAGGACAAAAGCAAAGGAACAGCAGAGATGAAATAGAACATAATACTGCAATACAGTGTACATTATTGAGTACCCTTCAACGGTAAGGGCTTGACATCCCTCATGTCCCTTTTACCTGCTCTCAGTAAGCCCCTGCATGTGTGGTTTCCATACAGCATCTATCCACGTTTGGTTTGCCTGCAAAGGGTCGATGCTGGTCTCTGGATTCTGTTCCCAGGAGGAGAGGGTGCTACCTGCACTGCCATAGGGCAGGCAGAATTGCTTCTGTGACAGCATAGGTGGAAAGTCTTGTCTTTGATTATTATTTATATGCATTCAGCAGTAACGTTTTTTTTCTTTTTTTTTCTGAATACCAGGATGAGAAGACAGCGCATATTCAGTGCTGAAGCCTGTTTTGCACAGGTAACTGGAGATGAAAGTAACACATAAACTGATGAAATCTTATCCCAAGCCAATGAGGATGCTGACTTTGTTCCAGACACTGAAGATTATTCACAGCAAGAAGACCATGTGTCTATGGAAGCTTCATCCAGCTCAGATGAGGAGGAGTTGGTGCCACAAGCAGAAGCAATGCCAATACTTCCAGTGGGAAAGAGAAGAGGACCAGCCCAGGGTTGCTGTGTAAGACCTCAGAAAGCTACAGCAGGACATGGAGCAGAATCACTGCTCCCACCCCTAGAAAACATTGCAGATGATGACACCTTTAGAGGAAGGAATGGCAGAGTGCAGGGGGAAAAGTCCACAGCTAATACACCATCAGAGAACAGCCATGGACTATGTCCATGAAAGTGCTGGGCCAACAAGAGAAAGTAATAAAAGCACAGTGGTGGAAACGTTCCACCTGTTTCTCTCACCAGATATCCTGATTGTTATCATGAGAGAGACAAACAGAAAGGCAAAAGAAGATTCAGGGACTGGAATGATAGCCATCCTGAAAATAGGAAGGAGTGGAAAAAGTTGGATGAAACAGAGCTGAAAGCCTACATTGGCCTCCTACTGGTTAAGTGGTCTATACCATGGTGGTCACAAGGCACTGGAGGAGTTGTAGGAGCACTGGGCACCGGCACCGGGCATGAGGAACCAGGCATCGTTGCTTCCATGCCTCCATGAGTTTAAAATGAATCCACCATCAAACCACCAACTACCTGAGAGTTGATAACAAACTGACATGTGAGGAAAGGAGAGCTGTGGACAAGCTTGCAGCCTTCAGGGATATTTGGACACAATTTGTGGAGCAGCTCAGGAAATGATATATTCCAGGAATACACCTGATGGTTAATGAGCAGCTCATTGCATTCAGGGGTCACTGTCCCTTCAGACAGTATATGCCCAGCAAGCCTACCAAATATGGCTTGAAAGTGTGGTGGTGCTGTGATGCAGCAACATCATTCCCCCTGTCTGGAAACATCTACCTGAGCAAGCAACCAGAAGCTCCAGGCCAAGGTAATCTTGGTACCCAGGTCACTGAAAAACTGGTTCATTCCTGGTACAAGACAGGAAGGAATATTCTGGGTGACAATTTCTTCAGAAGTACTGACCTGACACAAAGACTGCTACAGCAAACTTGACCTATGTGGGTATGATTTGGAAAAACAAGGCCAATATCCCAAATTAAATGCAAGGAAATAAAAGAAAGGAAACTTTTTAATTCATTTTTGCTTTTGATGGGGAACTCACTGTAGTTTCCTATGTTCCAAAGAAATCCAAAGTCGTGCTGTTGCTATCAAGCGTGCACAATGACCTGTCACCAAGTGGAGAGCAAGGAAAGCTGGACATCATCCATGACTACAATAAAAACAAGGGTGGGGTGGATAACCTTGACCACTTAGTCCATATGCCCACCTGCAGATGGAAAATCAACATGTGGCCAGTGACACTATTTTTTAATATGTTGGATGTGCCTGCCATTGCCAGCCTCATCATTTGCTTATGCCATGGTACAAACTGGAAGCAAAGATTACATTTAAGAAGACAGCCCTTTTTTTGCAAGAGCTTGGACAAATAAAAGGAAAAATTATGGATACACGTAATCTGTCTAAGTCCATCAAGTCTAGTATGACTGCCCTAAATTACAAATTGCCACAATGCACCGCAATAGAACCTTCTGCAAGCATGAGTGGATGTTGTGCTTTTTGTCCAAGGACAGAGGACCACAAAACCTGAAAATAATGCAAAGATTGTAAGCGATTTGCTTGTGTGCACCACAGTACATCACTGCTGCTTTGTGAGGAATGCAATATTTAGTTAAAACAGTTAGGAAATGCTTTTGAAAGTAATTGTTAGTTTGAAAACTGTGTGAACTGGAGACCTAGCTAATTGTTCATTCATGTTTTGAAACTCTAAAAAAAGTTTAAATTTTGTTCATAGTTCTAGTTAAACAATATTTTGAGTTCAAATCATCATAAATACTCTTTCAAACAATGTGTATGTTTAATAAATAGTTTTTGGTACATTTATACTGTTGTCACTGGTTCCATTTTGTTCATGCCGGTGGGGTAAAAAAGTTACCCCATGAGACCAACAATGTCAAATTGCGTGCTAACACATCACCCCATGAGAACAACAACAGTTACAGTTTCATGAGAATGGATGAAGGTTAAAAAGGAACAGTCAGCCTTGCTGAGAAAGTCTATCTACAGGGTGTTTGGAAAGTCATGGAGTGCCCTCCTGAGAGCTTTAAAAGCTCCCAGAAAAATAAGCAAATAAAAGGAGGAAGCAAGCTATAAGCAAAACAGCATGCTGCAAGGGGGGACCAGGCTGCTGTGCCAAGGCGAGAACAGAAGGGGTTCCCCTCCTCATGTCTGGGAGAGGGCAGAAGGATTTGGTTTTGTTCACTTGCTTGTCTGTTTGTTTAAGAAATTGTGCTTTGCTTGGGAGGATTGGTTGTGGAGTTTCTCTGAGAGCAAACCCACCTGCAAAAGCCAGGAAGCTAGGGAATCCACTTACAGAACCCAAACACAATGGTATTAAATTCACTGGAAGCAAAAAAAACTTAACCAACGATAAACAAAAAGTGAAATTAAGCTGTTGCATTTCACTGTGCAAGTGGAGAGGAAAACATTTAAAATATAGCAGTCACTAAAACACATGTTTTTCCCTAAGTCTGTCTTATTTTACTGTTCTTTATCCTTGTTAGAAATGGTGCAGTTTCTAACATTGTTAGCCTTTAGGATTGATGTACCTTTATTATTCAACTTTTCTGACCAATGATTTAGGAAACTATATTATTTTTTAAGCTGAGCACTCATGAAGATTATTAAGTATATGAATTTTGTGTTGGTGCTATCTTTTAAAGAGGAATTAAACCCCTTATGCCTGGGTTTCCGCTATTTCTTTACAATGGGATAAAAATCAATGCAGTATGGAAACTAGAAACAAGAAAAGGTTTCTGGCCAAATTCAATCCTGCGTTGCTATGGGGAATTTAAGCTAACTGAAAGCTTTGACATGAATTGGGATAAAGAAACTTTTGTTTCCATCAGGTAATACAGAACAAGACATTCATGTATTGTAAGGTATTTTTAATCCTTCCTGAAAACTTGGCAGAAGGCTGCACTGAACAGAGAGTACAGAGAGCTTTGCTTTCCCAGGTGAAAAAAGGTGGGAATACAGGGAGGAATGGGGGAAAACAAGAAAAGTCAAGAACTCTTCTTCAGAGAAAAGGGAAGGAAGGTGTCAGTCCTACATGCTGATTCACTGTTTGATAAAGGCAGGTATTACAGAGCAGGAGATGGAAAATATCAGGGTGGATGCCCAAAGACACAATGTGGCTTCCTCTGATCTGCTGTACTGGGGCTTTGCAATTGGAGTTCAGTAAAGTGCCTTTCCAATTTCATGCTCCAAAAACACTCTTGGCCAAACCCTGAAATTCCTACTCAGATTTTATTTCATCATTATCCCAGTAATAACAACATCATCAACAGCAACAATAACCTAATGTTACTCTTTATTTATTCATTCACTCATTTGTGTATAGTGGGTTAGTGCTTTTGAAACAGAACAAAAAAGAGGATAGAAGTTCTTCCAGAAAAGAATGGTCTCCTATTCCATGTTTGTACAGGGCCTAGCATAATGATGCACCAAGCATTCTGCAAAGTGCTACTGAAGTACTGCTGAGAGTGTTAACATATATCTATAAGGAAGATATGGGAATTACACCCTCGCTACCCCTCAGACGAGGCATGATTATTCAGTGAGTTCCATTACTATCACTGGTTGCTGCATACAAAGGATTAATCCTGTAATTTCAGGAAGAATTACTTTGATTTTTCAGAGGAAAAATAACAAAAAAAGAAATAGCAAATGTAAAGTATTCCAGCAGGAGTGTGTGGATGTCTGTTTTCTTTGACAGGTAGCACCAGCTCTGCCTTGCAAAATGGCAGCTGCCTCTGCAGATGGCAGCATCCTAGAAATTAAAAGGTTTGGTTACATAGAAAGCGGAAACTCTTAACAGTTGCCAAGCTGCATATACAGCATCTCACCATTCTGCAATCCAACAGTTCTCCAAGGTTTGCAGCTAAAAGCCAGCCATTTCTGTATCTATTCATCCCATCTGTCACAAACTCTGAAAGAGGTTATGACTTGAACCTAGGCCACTTACATGGCTGAGCAGAATAAGGCCAATAGCTCTTCTGGTAAATAATGAATCGTCTAGGCAGAAAGGCCAGTGTAATCTTTCTACCTAAAGATTGGGGATTCTAAAACATTCATCATACTCATTGAACTTCATAGAACATAGAGAAAAGACAAGTAATGTCCACTGAAACCATTGCTCTTATTGTTAATGAAACAATTGGGCGATTAGAAAACCTGCAGCCTTAGAAGTATAACGCAATTAAACCAATTCAGCTCAGAGCAGCACCTTATTTTGTATGTTGAATTTTTCTTAGGTGAACTCTTGTCAATTCAAGGCCACCACTCTCAAGTTTCATGAAAGAAGCAAAATGATGCACATTAGATAAGTTCCGACTCTCATCTTGTGTCAGGCAACTGGGCTGCTAGTATTAAGTGCTCAGAGGCCTGAGAGAGATGTTCCTTCCATAATTATCCAATGTGAATACTGGGAATTTTCAATCTTCTCTCTTCAAAAGTTCCAGCTGCCTCTTGTAGCCTACTTGTCTTCAGAAACCAAAATTGTAAGGTTCCATCTTATTTAAGTCATCATTTTCATCCTTTTTACAAGAGTATAAAATGAGGGTTCAATTCTGAAGTGACTCTATCGGAGGAAATAGAGTAAGGCTTTGTAAAGCTTAATTGGGAGTCCAGAATCTCCCCAGAAATCAGTCACGTTAGATGGGATCTTCAGGGTAATCTAGTCCAACATGTTACATGAATTCCGGCCATGCCATTTCTAAATCATACCAGAGATGTGTTTATCCAGTCTTTTACTGAAAACCTCCAACAAAGGAAATTCCAAAATTTCCCTGGGAAGCTTATTCCATATGCCTTCTGTTCTTACGCTTGGGACTTTTTTCCCTTGATATCTAATCTAAATGTGCTTTAGTGCAATTTCAACCTGTTTAACCCCATTTTTCTGCCTTTTATAGAAAAGGAAAGCAGTTGTTCTCATGGGTGGGCCCAGGAGTTTGGAAAGCTTTGGAAAGTGAGATGTGGGAGCAGGGACCTCTGCTGTAGAGTTGGCTGCACCCCAGCTCCTCAGCCCCTACACACCATGGAGGGTGGATCACATTACAGAAGCAGAAGCAGGGGACTTTTTTAAAATCCCTGAAGCAGATAAAAATCATCCCCATCCTCCCATTCTTTCCATGCTCAGCGACACATTCCCTCCCCTTCCATTCCCCGCCCCTCCTAACCACTGCTGCTACTGTCCACAGCTGACCCAGGGATGCAGAATGCTTGGTGCATGATTATGCTAGGGCCTGTACAAACATGGAATAGGAGACCTGATGGGGTGTCCTCCACAGCTGCTCCTACCCATTCAAGGCAGGTTGCATGCAAAGCCTGGTTTGTCTAGAGACAGCAGCAGTGGGTGAGTTCCCCATCCCTGACTGGCAGGGTACTTCCAGAGGGACCAGGCAGGGAGGAGGAATCACCTGGCTGTCCCTGGCTGAGCCCAGCTCCACAATGAGGTCTGCTGGAGCAGGCAGGAGCAGGTCTAGAGGTTCCCACCGCCCCTGGCTCCAGTGGCATCAACAGTGACCAGGGAAGCAGAAAGAGAAGGGGAGATGCTGCTGGGCACAGAAAGGAAGGAAGGGGGCACTCTTACTTGCTCTGAGAACTTGAAAAAAACAGCTGCTGCATCTGCATTGTGGTTGACTGAAAGACAGTGTGCCCACACCACTGCATCCCCATGGATTCATCCTTGGTTATTCTATCTGTTTTTTACAGCAGCTTTTCAGATATTAGAAAATTACTGTATGGCTATCCCTGCTTAATCTCCTGCTCTTCAAACAAAACAGCCCTAGTTCCCTCAACCGTTCCTCAGATGACATGCATTTCAAGCCCTTCATCATCCTTGTCATTTACCTCTGGATCTTCTCCAATTTCTCAACAAGTTTCTTAAAATTCATAGCCCAGAACTGTACATAGGAATCTAACATGGGGGCTAAACAATGCCAAATACAGTGGTACTATAACTTCCCATGTCTCAAATACAATATTTCTGTTAATGCAGCCCAAAATTGTATTTTTTTTTAACTGCATCTCATTCCTAATATGGAATTTTGAATTCACTGAAACTGCATGAGACTTAGCAGCAGCAATACTGTCAAGCCAGTTATCTCCTGTTCTGCATTTGCATTTGCACATTTGGTTTTCATTCCCTAGTAGGTGTAGCAACTTGTGTTTGTCTTTGTTGAATTTCATTTTGTTGTCTGATGCCCAGTTTCTCAAGTTATCAAGAGCATTAGAACTCTAATCCTGTCCTTCAAAATTGTTTGTGACACCCCCACTTTTGTGTTATCTTTGAACTTAATCAGGTAATTTCCTATTAATGTCTCCACATCATGAATAAAAATGTTAAGCAACACTGGAACTAGAACAAACCCCTCTGGAAACTCATTTGAAACCTTCTGTCATTCTGATATCAATCAATTTACAATTACTCCTTGTTCATGGTTATTCGGCCAAATGTGTGTCTACCTAATAGTAATTTAATCTACCCTATATTTACTTAAAAACATGTCACATGGGATTGTATCAACATCCTAAGTATATTGTGTCCACTGCATTCCCTTCATCTATCAAGCCAACACCAGTGTACACTGTACAAGCATCAATTAAAATTGTTAGTGATACATCAGAAACATGTTGGGACATATGAACTCGAAACAACCCAAAAGCCAAACTTTTGAACATGTTTCCAAACCCCTTAAAGAACCCAGTTTGACAGATTTTCACTCCCTGCTGCTTTAGATCAAACCAGAATAGTACAAGAACAGCACCTATCACTGCATTTTATTGCTCTCAGTATCATCTAGAATCTGGAAGTGGAAAAATGAAAACAATGAACTAACAACATTAAACAAGCTATATACACCTCAGAAAAAGGTTTGCGTTGGTGTCCAGTGGTGGGTCAGACTGAGTCACCCCTAATGCTATGCTTGAATCCATCTTCTGGAGTGAAGATTTTGTGCTTTTTCGTAACAAGAAAAAAGGGTTCAATGGACTCCAAATGCAAAAGTCAATCTTATATTTCCCCAGGCTGCTGATTTTCACAATGTAAGACTGTTCTCTCTGAGAATGCCATGATTTCTTATGGACAGGCTAGGGCAAACTTAGAGATTTGAAGGGTTTTGCTTTCTTTTGATTTGGGTTGGATTGGGTTTTTTTTTTGTTTTTTTTACTTCAGTGGTAAAAATACATCTCTCCCATCCCACTGTCCTATATCTGCATTAGTTGTTCTGGCTGCATATCCACAGGGAGAGGAAGGCTCAGGTGTGAGGATCAGGGAGAGGAAAGATCCAGGTGTGAACTTGGATAAGTCACTTAGGCCAAATACAAGCCCTCTTTATGCAGAAGTCTAACACTTATATTGCTAAAGCTAAGCATATAAGTGGTATTTCAGGCCTCTTACATGGAAGTAGGTTTTTGTTTGTTGTTTTTTTTTTTGGGGGGGGGGGGTAGGAGGGTTGAACCTGTATCTAGCAGTGTGGCCAAGATGGGAAGATATATGAGACCATGAGGAAAGCAAGCTAAAAAGGATGGTGTAAAAGGGAACCCTAACCCTGTTAACAGAAAAGAGGGAATTGATGGGAAGCAAGGATAGAGGGAATGGATGACTTCCAAATTAGTGGGATGACTGTCGAAAGTCTCAGCATCTTATGGGCTAAGACCAAGTGGGGGCACCCAAATCCTAAGATCTCCAGGCTTGGGCCTGCACGTAGGATGCCTGCCGATGGATTTGGGAATATCAGAAATCCCAGGGTGAGAGCTTTGGCTGGAGGGTGCTCACTAGTTGCCATACCTGCCATGATACCTTTCCCCCACGTAATGACAGTGGGACAGCTGGGCAAGGTTTTTGTCTCATCTTGACCACACAGCAGGTGATGCATGCATCAACTATTTCTTGTGCTTCTTTTTTAGTTACATGAATGCCCCAAGATGTGGCCAGGTGGGCAGTTCTATTACGTCCAGGGTGCCTGTCTTGTTGATGTAGCCATTCTGCGGTTTGTTCCCCAGGTGTACAGTGTGAGGAGAAATTGGGCAATGATGGACTGCTTTTTTTAACATATAAGGTTTTAGCACCCTCTTCTCATGTTAGCCAATCAATTTTCCTATTCCACTTTGCCTCTGGGCCTTCTCCCACCTTATTTTCATGTGCTGCACTCACATGTCGGATGGGTAGAGGAAGCTCATTTTTGGGCTAACTTCTATAAGGTTTTCCATTCTTTGTGGCTTCAAATGTTGGAAGTCACAGAAATTACAATTAATGTTTATCTTAATCAAACAAGCTGTAGTAAACCTTCATCCATCAAAGAAGCACCTCCTTTCTTACCTGAAATGGAAACCTTGACCAATGTCAAACCCCTTTGGGGTTACTTGTTGGACATGGCTCAAGATATAATAAATTCACTTTTGGACCGTGGTGTCTTGGGCTCTTTCCCCAGGTGGCAGCTGGCAGTCTGACAGAGCCATTCTGAGAATAGGTATCAGAGTAGGGATAACTGTGGGTAATTCTCCCCTCAGTGCTTCCGTGGCTTCCAGGGCCGCTCTTGTTGCACACAACATCGGTTCTAAGAGCATATACCTTGCTTTCACCCCTCTCCAGCCTCGGCTCCAGAATCCAAGGGGGGTGTTTTCTGCTTCTGAGGACTCCTTCTGCCACAGGCTCCAGTGTGGTCCTTCTTCCGAGACATCTATATGGAGGCAAAGCTCTCCTTTGGGATGCTGTGCTGCTAGGGAGGCATGAACAGTTACTGTTCCTTTAAGGGCCCGTAAGGCATATTCATGCTCAGGACCCCATTCCCATTTAGTCCTCTTCTTACACAGGTTATACAAGGGACGATCTAATATACTAAACTCAGCAATATGCACACACCAAAAATAGAGTGCTCCCAATTGGGCCTGCAGTTCTTTCACATTAGTGGGAGTCGGGATCTCTACTATGCTTTGCAACCCTTTAGTTGGTATTGTGGGCCTCCCATTCTGCCATTCTATTCCTAGAAATTTACACTGGGGCCCTACTTCTTGGATTTTCTGATCAGACAGCATGAATACAAAGGTATGCACTTTCCCTTTTAATGATTTAAAGGCCTTGGTGGCAGCTTCTTTGTTTTGACTGCCCACCATGCCGTCATCTATATATTGCCACATGCGTACGGCGGGGTACTTTTTTTGGACTTTATGAACTACGGTAGCTAGAACCCCGTGAGCCAGGGTGGGGCTGTGTATCCACCCCTGGGGCAACACAGTGTAGGTATACTGCTGCCCTAGCCACATGAAAGAAAATACTGGCCAATGACTTTCATGGATGGGAATAGCAAAAAACATGTCCTTGATATTAACGGATCCCATCCATGCAGGCCCATAACACTGGATTCTTTCTGTTAAGGCTGGTAGTGATGGGATGGCAGCTGTCAAGGGGTCAGTATTAGCATTCAAAGCTCAAAAGTCAATAGCCAGCTGCCACCCTTCATTTGGCTTAAGCGCTGGCCACACTGGATTGTTACACGGAGAGTGAGTTTGGATAATAGTTCTGTCTTTTAATTGCTGACTTATAATACACTCGATAGGCTGTGTGGTCTTGTGGGGAGTTCGATATTGGGGCCAGTGTACTCCTTTCATGGGAGGCAGGGTTAATGGGGTCACGCTACATTGAGTTACAGCCCTAATAGCCATTTTCTTAGGTTTCTGGTGAGGCACTGCACACCTAAACTGCCAATTTTCTTGCTCAAGGGCAAACCGCTATCGTTTTAGTATATTAAGTCCCAGTAAGCTTGGTCCCTCTTCAAGTATTACTGCTGCTGCCATTACCTTAGAGCTATTAGGTAATGTGAAAGTTTCTCGGACCAGATATTTTGGTCATTTAGTGCCTCTGACTTTAATTACTTGATAAGGGGTTCCTTTCTCCCCCTTCTAATCTGCAGAAATTAAAATGCAAATCTGGGTACCCATGTCTAATAGCATATCAATTGACTTTTTACTTTTATTTAATTGAATCTGAACTGGTATCTGAATTAAGGGCCTAATATTAACTTTAGATACCGGTCTTGAGTCCACTACTGCCCACACTGTAGCCCCTTTTTTGGGGGGTTGGGCCAGCCGGACTCCCTGGGCCACGTGATCAGCAGGGGTAAAGGCTGGCAGCCCCACATGTGCCTGGGAAATGTCGACAGTTCTGCCCTCGGGGCAGAGAATCCCTCCGTTGACACTGTTGGTGGCACAGAAGCTCCACTTTTGGGCTTGCCCTCTTGGTACAGTGTTTAGCGCACAGCTCTCATAAGACATTGGTGGGCAATCTATCAATTTGCACTTTATTGAAACCGGCAGCTCACAAGTCTTTTTTTTTTTTTTTTTGCTTTTTTTCAGTTTTGCTCGCGGAGTCTTGGGCCAGCCTTCCCCGGCTTTTTCCAACAATTTGGGGGGGCCAAGGGGGTTATCTTTCACTGAGGCCACTGCCATGGCCTTGGCAGTTTTCGTCAGCTTGGCAAGCCCTGGCTTCTGCAAAATGGGTAAAAGCTGCACTAATTGCCGGATCGCATCTCTTAACAGGTGATTTACTGCCCCTGGCTCTAAGGCCAACAGGGCTGAGGCACACTCTGTTGGTGCTCTTCAGGAAAGCCTCATCCACAACAGTGTTGTTACGACTTCTGCATCTGGCATGTGAGTCCAAACTGCTGCACAAATGATTTTGGTTAGTGCTAACTCATACAAGCAGCGGACAGCCTCCTCTAAATTGGCCCACGCCCGAGGGGCAGGGTTAAGTTTTTTTCTATATTACCATAACTGACTGCAGTTGCCTGCAGCATGGCAGAAAACAAAGTAACTTTTTTATTGCCTCCTGCAAACTGATTTAACTGGAGCTCAGGGTGCGGGACAATTTGGGCTGCTTTGGCCGTACTCACTGAAATTGCGGCTGCCCCTTTACTATACATTTGAACTAGCCAGTCTATCACTGGCTCTTCTGGCTTGAACTTATGATGCTCCTGTATATCTTGAATCTCCGTAGGGGTAAAGGAATGCAGCTCTGTTTGGGGATTCCCCCCTTGCAGCCCTGAATGAGTTACCACCACAGGGAAAGCCTGGCTAGGTTCCTCCCTCTGGGAGGGGACATACAGGAGCGGTTTGGCACTAGGCTCGTTATCAATTTCCTCCCCTTCATCTGTCCCCCACCTTAATCCTCCCAGAGCTCAGCTTCCAGTTTCTCTCTATACAGACACTGTCGCACCTCATCGAAGGGTGGCTCCACAGCCTGTGCTAACCATGCCCTCTTCTGAAGGGAAGCGGCCACACGTGCAATCAAATTTTTCTTTTCTCCGTTCTAATGTCTCCAAGTGACTCTAAGCAGCTTGTGCAGCCTTACATGCCACACTGTTGGAATCCCTCATGTCCTCCAACTCCTTACTCAGCTGAGTGACCTTTTCCCAGAGCTGGGCATTCTCTCTGGCCTCCAACAGCCATGACAGGCACCCCTTCTTGGGCTTACCCTGGGCAGCAGCAGCAAAACTAGCCCAATGATCAGGTACGGTTCCTGGGTCACTCCAGGCAGGCCTCAACCTGTCCTCACCCCACCCGGGATTCTTCATCCCTGTCACTTTCTTAAACCTAGCCACCAACGGGGCCCACCCAACTCCCTTTATTCCAACCTTTTGCTCCGGACCAGAGTCTCACAATTCTGCTTATGATGCCAATTTATTTCCCAGCCACCAGCAGAGGGTTTAGGAGTGGGAGTGTGGTCATGAGTAAAAGGTAAGAAAGGTTTATTGACTTAATAAAAACACGACTATGCATAGCATAATAAGACAGACTATGACAGACAATAATAATTTGTGTCGGCAACTTATCAGCAGTCCCCTCTGATGCCTGATGTATGACAAGTTATTTTTCCACAAAGCTCAGCCAAGTCAGATGTGCCCAATCAACGCTGTCTGAGGTGTACCAGGAAACACCCTGGTATTCAGTCCTTGGGCTTCTCGAGATTCATAGGCCCACCAAAACCAGGTCAGCAGCTAATCTTAAATCAGTAGCTTCTTTTACAGAGATGCATCTCCCTTCTAAATGATTTCCAGATGTGCTAGCCAATTTATAACTTCTGAGCTCTGCTGATAACTTACAGCCATCCAGATTCTCCCATTATAATTATTCTTAGGACAGACCAATAGCAGTACAAGCCTTGTATTCTTCTGATAAGGTTAATTTTTACTATGCCACAGGGCCTACTACTTCTACAACGCTTTGTTAAATTTACTAGGCCTTACTACATACAAGACATCACTACATACAAGACCTCACTAATCTTTGATTAATTAGGCTTTTAATAACATATAGCTTAATATCTGAACAAATGACAGAAAAACACTTGGTCTAATTTTTACAGCGTTCAGCAAGCACCTTAGACTCAATTTCAGCTGTCACAACATGGAATATATTATTTTTAAAAAATGAAAGGGTCATGAACAAACTTTAAAAATGGATTCTCCTTTAAAGGAGGAAAATGTGGGAAACCGTGGCAGAGTTCCAGGCTGCCAAGGGCTGTTTGGGGGCCCCCTACCTCACACACAGCCCCACAGCCCCACATACTCGGGGCTAGGGCTTGGCAGCTTGGGGCAGCAGATTGGGGGTGAGGGGCAGGACAGGCCATTGATGTTTAAAAATAGGTCCTGGTACAAAAAAGTTTGAGAACAGAGGACAGAGAAGGGGGTAGTCAAGTGAGAGATGTCAGGCTCTGAGACAAAATCCTGGCACTGGCACTGAACAAGGAGGCTCCATATGTTCCAGGTTTTAGAAACTGCAGAGGCACAAGCACTGAGAAATCTGGAGAAGGTGCTGACTGAGAAGACACAGTATCCATGGGGAGAGAGCAGTGGCAAGACAGCAAACTGATCACAGCAGGAGGGACTGCTAGCTGGTGAGAGAGTTATAAACAGTGGAGACAAGACGCTGCCAGGGAGAGACTGAAACGCGCAGTAGGGAAAGCTGGTAAAGGGATAGCTCTGCTTCTATTCATTTTTTTTTAACAACCCTGCCTACTACTGAACCCCAGGTAGGGATAGGACAAGTATAAGAGGTCGCTGCCTGTATTCCTTTTTTGGTTTCATTTGTTAGAGTTAAGAATCATAACACTGGGACCTGGACCCCGGGGGGGTAGAGCCCAAGCTAAGAATCCAGCAGTAACAAAATGGACCAGTCGATTATTTGGAAAGGAACAATTAAACTTTAGAGGAGGA
>NW_017728943.1:76647779-76651139 GCF_001723895.1 Crocodylus porosus | reverse complement strand
TCATGGAAAATGATTTGGGGTTACTTTTTTTAACCTGAAAATTGGGCAGGGTTTCTTATCAGAAAAAACCAGGATTCCTGGTGATGTGACTCCCCACACCTCCGAGAACCCAGAGTCCAGCTGCTGGGGGCAAAGGAGAAGCTACAGATGGAAACAGATGTCACCTTTCCTCACCTTTATGTCACCACAAAAAAATTATGGCAGCACAAAGCAAAAGCAAATTGATGTCCATACCTTTGTGTCACACTACAAATGCGCAAATTTGTGGCCATGACAGAAAGTAGCAATAATTTGTGCCATGGCATATGTCTATTTGCTTATGGTAGAACAGCATGGGAAGCCTAAAGCCGCCTGCACTCTCCAGCTGCCCTTGGTAAGGGCTCAAGGCTTGAGAGGCCCAACCCTGTGCACCCTGGGAATTCCTGTGCAAGATCAAGACCTTCAAGCCCTGTGGGACACTGTCTGGCTTTTTCCACTTACCCTGATGAGCCCCAGAGATCCTGGGAACACATCTCAGTAAACAGGAAAACCCTGATTTTCCCCACTTACCCATACAGGCCCTGGGGGTGCATCTCAGTGAACAGGGAAAGCCAGGCAGGCAGTCCTAGGCTTGAGAGGACTGATTCTGCATGGGAATTCCTGGGGTGCACAGGGTCAGGCTCCTCAAGCCCCCAGGAGAACATCACCCATTGTCTCACAGCATCTATGGGCAGTGCAATGGGCAACATGTTTCACCCAGTGAAGCAGAGCAGTTGTGTCAGAACACATCCCCTCATATATGGCTGACTGGTGCTGCCTTAGTCAGGTGGACACATACCCCCCCACCCCCAGTGACCAGTCAGTGACCGGGGGGGAAGGGATAAAAACTTACCAACCTGTGAGCAGCCATGCTGCTCCCAAAAGCGGGTGCGGTGCTCCTGGAAGTGGCCACAGGGCTTCTGGAAGGAGCCATGGCCTACATCCGGCATTCCCACTCCCTGGCCAGCGCTCACAGGGGGGCAACGGTGCTCCCAGCACCTGAGCAGAAGCATAGCTTGACAGGAGGTTCACTGGTGCTCTCAGAGGGTGCATGTGCACCCCTGTGCACCCCTTATGTGTTGCCACTGGCATCATGGTTTGATCCACTTAATTTGGCAACATCTATTTCTAGCCAAAGACTCTAGCCCTGTGACTGTGAAATGGGCCAAGCCCTGAAAGGGAGGGGGCTTGGGATTCTGCCCCCTACTGCTGCCTATCCATTTTATCTAATGACTGTTAATTACAAGTTTGGCCAACTAGGGACAGAAGCTGGGGAAGAAAACAAAGAGAGAAAGAATATCACACTCATAGTGATCTAAAAACTGAGGATAAAGTTGAGGCAAAGGGGGCTTGTTACATGTCTCAGTGCATTTATCAGAGACTTCTAGTCAGATGCCTTCACACAGGAAATACATAGCACAATAATATTTTAGGCTTGAATCAACAGAACCTCCTCCTGACTTCAGTACAGCTGTATTGTTTTACTTCAGGAAAGAATGACTGCCCTGGAACTATACTGTCTTACCTCAGCTGAGGATTTTGCTCTCAGCCTCTAACCTTTCCAGAACCTATGAATCCCCAAAACAATTTTTAAAAAACTACATTTAACAGATGTAAATGTCAAAATGTCTCTCTGGGAATTATGACTAAAAGCCTTTGATTATATGTAAGGTATTAAATCAGATATTCATATGCAACGGTTTATGCAAGAGTATATTTTCTTTCTATAGTCCTGTTTTATGCTCCTCCATCTCGTATGTCCTCATGAGTTGGCCCAGTGCTGCTGATTTAGTCACCTCTTTCCCACTGTGATGTGCACTTTATGACTCTGTCCATCTTCTAGCTTTTAGGTTGACATTAGTCAGCGCTATTTGTACTTGTTTAGGTATGTTAAATCCTAGAATTAAACAATCACTGTGTCCCTACAGCTATTGCATTCCTGGCATATTTCACAGGTCTTTGTATGAAGTGGCAGGATTTTTTTTATATGAACTCAGAGACATGAATCTGCAGAGAGGTGCAAGATCTACCTCACTTTCTGACTTGAGATACCCACTGCAAAGGCCAGGGAGGGTGGTCTTGTTCTTGGAGTCAGAAGATTGGAAGGAACTTGATGGTTGTCTAATACAATCAGCTGTACACATGCATACCAGACAATACCCTACCCAGCTGCTTTTTGAAAACCTCCAGTGAAGAAGATCCCACCAGTTCCCAGGGCAGCTTCTTCCAATGATCTACTGTTTTTACGGTTAGGAAGGTGTTTTTTTTCCTGAGATTTCATCTAAATCTGCTTTGGTGTAGTTTAAACACATTGGGCGCATCCCCACTAACAGAAACATGGGGACAAATAAGCAGCACAAATAAGTGGCCAGGTGAGATAGGGAAGACTGGGGCCAGCACCTGGACTGGCCCCAGTAGCCTTACCTGGGGGTCTGGGGGCCTCCTGAGGCTCCAGCAGCAGCAATCTAGGTGTGCAGAGCCTGGATGGTAGCCAGACCATATCTCTGGCTGGCCAGGCTCTGGTTTTGGGGTTGTGCACACTGCTGCCATGTGTACTACCCTGCTTTTTTCTGGCCTGCATGTGCAGCACATGCAGTTTGTGGTATTGCAGATGGGTCTGCGGTGCCACAAACCACTCATGCGTGCTCATGGAGACTGTTACCTATCAGCTCCATGTTCTTGGGGAACCCTGACACAGGATGCAGACTGTCTGACTCACAAAGAATCGCCCCCACCCCACCTAAACAGAAACTGATTAAGATGCAGTGAGAGATGCACCTAAAACCCTCCAAATAAGGGTGACAAAAGTGAAACAACTTCCCTAGGTCTCATTTGCATCTGAGATGGAACCAGATGACCATTCATTTACATGAGAGATGGAGAACAGAAAACCTGAAGCAGATACGGCAGTGAATTGTGGGATCAGCAAAGCAGGGGAGCACTGCATGATGGGGAATCTGTGCTCCAAATGCTAATCAACCCTCACACCCAGCTCAGCACTTATCAGACCATTTCTAATCTGGATTTACAAAGGACTCCCCCCACCCCACCCCACACACACCCACCTCTAAGCAAAAGTAAGTTTACTAGGCATCTCAGGCCGTACATTCCCTGGTCCCACTATGGGAGGCCGATGTAAACTTAATTGGCTAAAACTCGGTTGCCGGGTTAGGGAATGCTGAGGCAATAGACTGAGTCAGAGGGAGTATGGATAACATTTGAACAATGGTACAGGGTTCATCACAGCGTCCAGCCCATTGGAGCCCTGTCCACAAGTGTTGTCATACTTTTCCCGAGACAACTGGTGGAAGTCCTCTCCACAACAGGTTATGAACACTCCAA
>NW_017728943.1:76609501-76647050 GCF_001723895.1 Crocodylus porosus | reverse complement strand
ATCAAGAGGCTAAAAGATTGGGACGTGCTGAGTTTGAAACACATAAGGGGATCAGCTTGTACAGGCTGATTGACCCAGTTTGGCTCAGACGTGCCCTAATGAACTGAATGCTGGCCCATGGGGGTGTCATCTGGATACGGAGCAAGATTCAGAGGTATTCTGTTTAACTGTGTGCTTGTGTCTGACTGTAGTTTATTGTTGCTCTGATGAACTGATTCTTGGCATATGAGGATGTCAGCCTGTCCATGCTGATCAACCGGGCCAGGTCAGGCATGTCACATTAATCTGTGTGTGTTTGTGTGTATGACTGATCTGGGGACCGGAGGAACCCAGCCCCACTGAACTGAGTCCTCCATTGGGGGTGAGGGCTTGCAGAAGGGAGAGATACAGTTCCTTATAGAAACACAAGTAACACAAGCAGCACATTGATAGAATTACCAAGAACCTCGCCCTAATAAATGAGCACACCCCAAAGTAGCGGGCAAATCTGGTAACAAAATTATGCCCATTACCTCATCAACACCCCTCTGTGGCAAGGGCAGTTGTTTTCCCCTTTCCTTTTGGCAGCTTTTTACATAGTTGAAAATTTCTATCATTTCTTTCCTTTTTTTTCCTCCAAACTAGACAAACCTCTTGCTCCCAACCTATCTTTGTATGACTTGCATTCCAACCAATTTATTGTCTTTCTCTCTTACATGCAGATCACCTCCATTTTCTCTACATCCTTCTTAAAATGTGGAGCCCAGATCCAGTTAAGACCTAGGGAGAGTAATACTATAACCTCTTGTGTCTCCTGTTAATGCAAGCCAAAATTGCACTTCTTTTTCTTATAACATCATCCTGCACCTCCTGTGGCAAAGGCCTAAGCCTTAACTGACTACTTGCTGCATCTTATAATAAGCCAAGAATATATTCTTTTTTGTATCCTTTTTACTTTTTGTATCCTTTTCATCTTAGCTAGGGTCTCTAAGTGCTAATGTAATATGCTAGAACCCAGATTCCTCTCTAGGTTAAGTTCCTTAGGCCCTTGTAAATATGAGGATTTCAAGTATATATACAGCTGTAGCAAACAGCTTCACAAAACAGCTGAGGCATTCTAGCTGTCTGCTGTGGTATATTTTCAAGGCACTTTCTCCAGTCATCTGCCAAAGACTGCATTGGTGCTTCAGCTAATCAGAGAAGTAGCGCCCTTTGAAGTAAAAGCCACAGAAAACAGCTGAGTGGTTCATCTTTAATTCAGCAATTAAGCATGTTGTGAATGAAGATTGCTGAAAACCATCAAGATATGGAAAATCTGGCTTCTACCGTATCAGAAGAATTACATCAGTAATAGAGGTTTGGGTTCTATTTCTGGCCAAAACACAAAATTCCTATAATCAGATGGGATTACTTTGTGGTTAAAGTACCTACTACAGAAAGTCAGAACAGTCAGGGCCTGTCCTAGCTTTAGTTCAGCTGTACCTCCATTTTTCTTTGTAAAATGGACATCACAGGCACCTATACACATGCAGCTGTAATTACAGCACATTGGAACAGACTTGATTAATCAAGTCTGCTGGAGGGTGATAATTACCATTTGACGGGCTCATTCGATGAGCTTCAGCAAAAGCACCTCTGCTGCCATTTTTCAGTACAGGGACACTGATACACGTGATGCTCTGGGCACTTTAATTAGAGCAGCTCTCAGAGCTGCTTTAATTAAAATGCTCCCCCACCCCTCCCAGAGCACATGTATAGACTCCCTATTTGAATTCCCATAACATGTGTGTTGGGAGACTTCATACACAAATACTGTGGGCACTGGGGACAAAGAACTGAGCTAAATATAATAAATGAACCCAATGTTGCAGGTCTTTAAACCGCAGAATTTTGGTTATGAGGTCAGGACCTAGAAACATATAGGGGATGAGAGAAACCTCTGAATCCACTGCATGAAGCTAACTTCCTGTGTTATACCCAAGCCCCTCTAGCAATACCTCTAGCGTATGACTCTGTTTGAATGTTTTTCCTCTTAAAATGATAGAAACTTAAATAGAACATGACAGAGAATGACATTGCAATGCTTGAGTAGTCTGGCAATTGGTAGTTCCCATCCCAATAACTCTAGCTACTGGAAATCCAATATGGATAAAGCTAGATCAACCCAGAATTAGAAGTCTTGAAAAAGATTCAAATAATTCCATGGGCCTAAGAATAGAGATGGAGTGGGGATGAAGTGATAGGGGAAACACGAGGGTGGAGTGCCAAGCAGAGAAACCCTGCAAGTACTATAAAAAACTGGCAGACACCACCAAGAGGAGCTGTCCCAAGAAAGGTGAGGAAATAAGAGAATGTTAATAAACTACACAGTAAGTCCCTCCTCCTAATGCCATAAATGGCCAGATTAGCCAGGACCATGAAGAGGTTGATCTCAGGAAGAACTCAGGACAGAAAGAGCCCTTCTGGGCACTGAGTCCAATATTCACCATTCGTAGGCAAGGATTCCACCCAATTAGCCTCTTCAATCCTTCACACACCTCAGGCACAAACAGAAAACTGAAAACACCAACAGCACCCTGCAACATGCAACAGAAAAACTGGAGACATAAGGGAGGGAAATGCAAAGGCCCTGCCACTGCACAGGGAGAGAAGCAATTGATTACTAAGTGGACCTAAGATGTTCTAGAGGAGGTAGAGATAGGCTCAGGACACTCATCGCAACTCCAGCCACAAGAATTCCAGTACCTTCCTCCAGGGTATAAAATCATTCTTTATAGGTACATCATGAATCAAAATGAAGACAAAGGGAGGGGATTCATTAGGAAAAGAGGGAGGAAATTAAGAAAGGAAACACTGAGCAAACACTTCCTGACAGTGAGACATACCAGGCTATAGAATAGGTTCCCAAGTCAACAGACAAAAGCCTTTGTCACTTCAGATAATTTAAAACAGAAGTGGATGAAACAGTATAAGATATACAAAAGATCTTGTATTGGCAGGGAAATGGATTAGAAGAACTAATAAGGTATTTTGATCTCAGACTACCTTCCGCCAGTAATTCTAATACTAATAAATATTCCCAACTGAGATGAGCCACATGCACCCAAGGCCTACTGACTCCCCCCCCCTTATCTGAGAAGTGCAAAAGAATCAGACACTGAAACTTCAGGGGAACAGCTCCAAACTTAGAGTATACCATTTGCTGTCTTTCACCTCAGTGGGAATCAATCATGCCATCATCTGAGCAGGGGTCCTCAAGGAAGGTAGCAAGAGTTTATATTCATCCCCTTGCGAGTCACCAGGTGTAAATTTACCTCTGTAAATTCCCAACTACCATCTCTTTTTCTCTCTCTCTCGCCATCATTTTAAGTGAAGCACACATTTATTCTGGTTCCTGAAAATAAAGAAGTTCAAAGGAAAAAGAAATGGTTGCAAATGAGAAAAAAATCCCTAGCAGAGTGACTAGTGGGAAATATATATGCATAGAAAACAATACAGCCAGAGGTATGAGGGAGAGAGATAGGAAAAGATCTTGAAAGAGCTGTTTGGAGAGAGTGAGATGCAAAGACAGAGAGAGATTAGCTGGAGGGAAAGAAAGCAAGCACTGGAAATACAATATGATAGCTTCCCCTTGGTCTCTGTAGCTGCACAGCCCAGGAGGAAATGATTATCATAGACTAATAGGTACTGCTGCCTTCATAGGTAATGAATTAGATGAGTTCCAATCTAGATAAGAACTCTTGAGTTACTGTGTATTGTCGTAACATCATGGTCTAGCCAATCTACCCTTTTAGGTAACTCTTGTGCTTTATAGAGTGTACAACAGCAGAATTGCGTCTGTCAGCTTCAAACCCCAGAACAGTTAATCTAACTGAGGTTTTTAAGGTTTTAGCTGGTCCTTCTAATAGCTGCAGTGGTGCTGTGCAGTTAACCTTTATTGCCGTAAGGGCCCTATTAAGAATGAGTTATGTTCATCTTCTTAAGCAGGAAAGGATTATATTTCCAGATGTGTTGATCTTGACATATGCCCTGTGACCGCTTGGCCTCTAAGGCACCAAAATACTGTGGTTTTCTTGGAACCACAATTTTTCTTTACACAATGTATGCACACCCTCATACTGGTTAATTCTTGCTGGGCACTCAGAAGCTGAGGTGAAGAGCTCAATATAAATGCAGAGACAGGGAGAGGTTGCATCTTATGTAACATTGCATCCTTGCAAAATTCTGTTCACATACTCAGATCAGATAAAAAAGGCCTGCTTGTTTTCCTAATGACCAAATAAAATGTTAAAGTTTTCATTACTATCATCAGCAGAGCTGGCTGAATACAAAGAAAAGTGAGATTTTCAATAATTCTGTGAGAGAAACCACTAAATTTGGTTCACTCTGGGTGAGTCTACACATGCATTTGGTCCAAGATCAGTTTACTTGCAAGTAAACTACTCATGAGTAAATGCTCCCAGGCACATACAGGGACTAGGGAGAAGATTTGCTGCTCTTAGAACCAAATTTCCTGCAGCCCTGCAATAGGCTTCTGCCACCACTGTGGGGAGCTACTGGCTGTAGCTGCAGCTGCCAGCAGCCGGCAGCCCTCTTGAAAAGCCAAGCCCACTCTCTGGCTCTCTAGTCCCAGGCCAGCCACTTCCCTGAGCAGAAGCAGCAAGCACAGCACAGGGGCAGCACACAGAGCCATCCCTAGGGGTGTATGGGGCCTGGGGCATAACAGCCCATATGAGGCCAGGGGGTGGCGAGCAGCTGGAGCATGGAGCTGATGGTGCATGGCAGCTGCGACAGCACATAGCAGCCACAGCAGGGCCTGTACAGTGCTGTCTGCAGAGGCCTCCCAAAGTGTGGGGCCTGGGGCAGTCACCTCAATTTGCCCCTCCCCGCCTACCCAGGGACGGCCCTGGAAGCACACAACAGCTCTCTCCTCTTGGCCTTTGCCTCCCCATTCTATGGCTGCTCCAATCCCTGCCCCTGGCAGTGATGACTTCCGGATTTAGGCACAAGCTAAGCAAGCTATAGCTTAGGGCATCACATTATGAGGGGCCTCTAAGAATCGGCTGCCAGAACAAAAGTGATCATGGACTGGCAAACGACAGCCCCTGCAGAGCCAGGCAGAGAGGCCACGATTCCTCTCACAGGGCCTGTAGTTGAGGTTTCGCCCACCCCCCCGCCTGGGGGATGGAAGAAACTTTACCCATGTTCCAGCTGGAAATACAGACCATGGGGCTCCACGTGGTAGTCCACAGTTTGCCAGGGCACAGCTGTGGCTGCTTCTGGTCCGCAGTTTCACAGGCTGCAGAATGGAAAGGTTGGGAACCCCTAGTTTAGGATTGCACCATGTCATAATCCAGCCCTGGACCAGAGCCCCAGGCTCCTACTGGCCACCATGCTGACCCTGCTCATCCTCTGTGCTGACCACCAGCTGGCCCAGAGTCGTACCACAGATTCATAGATGCTAGGGTCAGAGAGGACCTCAATAGATCATCAAGTCCGATCCCCTACCTAGGCAGGAAAGAGTGATGTGGTCAGATGACCCCAGCCAGATGCTTATCCAGCCTTCTCTTAAAGACCCCCAAGGTAGGGGAGAGCACCACCTCCCTTGGAAGCCCATTCCAAATCTTGGCCACACTTATCATTAAGAAGTTTTTCCTGATATCTAGCCTAAATCTGCTCTCTGTCAGTTTGTGACCATTGTTCCTTGTTACCCCAAGAGGCGCCCTGGTGAACAGAGCATCTCTGATCCCTTGCTGTGTCCCACTAATGAATTTGTAGGCACTCACAAGATCACCTCTCAGCCTTCTCTTGAGGAGGCTGAAGAGGTCCAGGTCCCTTAGTCTCTCCTCATAGGGCTTGTCCTGTAAGCCCCTAACCATATGAGTGGCCCTCCTCTGGACCCTTTCGAGTCTATCAATATCCTTCTTGAAACACCACACCCAGAACTGGACTGACCAATACCACATAGAGGGGAAGTATCACCTCCTTGGTTCTATTTGTCATGAAACTGCTGATGCATGATAAAGTGTGGTTAGCTTTGCTGATGATTTCATTACACTGACAATGCATATTCATCTTGGAGTCCACTATGACCATTGTTCCTTGTTACCCCAAGAGGCGCCCTGGTGAACAGAGCATCTCTGATCCCTTGCTGTGCCCCCCTTGCGATCCTCCAGGCCCAAAAGGTAACAGTCCCTGAGAAAAGCAAGGGGGGTAAGAGTGCTCAGAAACCCCCATGGCTCAGCAAAGGCCTGACTAAAAGGGTGGCATACAACCAGTGGAAGGGAGGAGCTATCACCAAGGAAGAATACTCCTCCTCAGCCTGTGAGTATAGAAGGGTTATTAGGAAGGCCAAGGCAGAGGTGGAACTCAGGCTAGCATCCAGAATTAAGGACAACAAAAAGTCCTTTTTCAAGTACATTGAGAGCAAAAAGAGGGCATCAGGCCCCTGCGAGACTCAAATGGTAACCTTGTGGCTACTCCAGATGAGAAAGCCAATATTTTTAACAGTTTCTTTGCCCCTGTTTTCTTGAACAGGGAAAGGGACATCCCTCCTGCCAGATGTAGGGACAATCTCGGGGATAGCTCTGACAGGCCTTGGGTCAGTGCAGAGGTAGTTAGGGTTCTTCTGGAAGGGCTGGACATTTTTAAATCTCCAGGTCCAGATGCCCTCCACCCAAGGGTGTTGAGGGAGCTGACAGGGGTCATCACGTAGCCTTTTGCCCTGCTATATGAGCATTCAAGATCATCTGGCCAGGTGGGATTGGAAACTAGCTAATGTGGTCCCCATTTTTAAGAATTACAGGAAGGAGCACTACTGGGCACTGCACTTTAAAAAGGATGTGGCCAGCCTAGAGAGAGTTCAGAGGAGAGCCACCCATTTGGTGAGAGGGCAGCAGGACAGGTCCTATGAGGAGAGACTGAGTGACCTGAACCTGTTGAGCCTCAGCAAGAGGAGGCTGAGGGGGGGACCTGGTGGCTGCCTACAAACTCATCAGGGGAGATCATCAGCAAATAGGAAGAGCCCCATTCTCCCCAGCACTACCTGGGGTGATGAGGAACAATGGTAATAAGCTGCTGGAGAATAGGTTTAGGTGAAAGATCAGGAGGGAATATTTTACAGTTAGGGTGACCAGAATCTGGAACATCTTCCTAGGGAAGTGGTCCTCGCCTCTACCTTGGGTAAATTCAAAAAGAGGTTAGATGATCACCTGCCTGGGGTCTTGTGGACCCAGCACCCATTCCTACCTGTGGTAGGGGGTCAGGCTAGATGATCTGTTCAGGTCCCTCCTGACCCTAGCTACAATGAAACTATTATGAAACCATGACTCTAAGATCCCTTTCCACTTCTGTGCTGCTGAGAGAATCACTTCTCATCCAGTAGGTGTGCTGGATATTTTTGCACCCTAGGTGCAGCACTTTGCACTTGTCCTTTTTGTACTGCATCCTATTGTGTACTGCCCACTTTTCTAACCCGTCCAGGTCTGCCTGTAATTGTTCCCTACCATCCAGAGTGTGTACTTCACCCCACAATTTAGTATCATCCGCAAACTTGGAAAAAGTATACTTCACACCCGCATCCAAGTCACTGATGAAGATATTGAAGAGTACAGGTCCAAGGAATGAACCCTGAAGGACCCCAGTACCCACATACTTCCAGGTCGATACTGACCCATCTACTACCACTCTCTGTGTGCAACCACTAAGCCAATTTGCCACCCAACAGACAGTGTAAACAACTATGTCACAGCCTCTTAATTTATGAGACTAAGATGAGATACTGTATCAAAGGCCTTGATAAAGTCCAAGAAAATGACATCCACCTCTACTGTTGTGTCTAAGCATTTTGTGACTCTATCATAAAATGAAACCATATTGGCCAGACATGATCTACCTACTACAAATCCAGGCTGGTTTCCCTACTGCATTATGTTTCCTGCTGGACTCCCACAGATATGACACTTCATAATCTTTTCAAAGACCTTTCCAAGGGTGGAGGTGAGACTGACTGGCCTATAATTACTCAGATCCTCCTTCCTCCCCTTCTTCAAAATAGGAACTATACTAGCCCTTAACCAGTCCTCTGACCCAAGAGCCACAAGCACTCAAACAGCCGTGCCAGTGGTTCTGCTATCACACCAGCCAGTTCCTTCAGTACTCTCAGATGCAGCTCATCCAGTCCTGCTGACTTGAACATGTCCAGTCCATCCAAGTGACTCTGCACCAAGTCAGTGTCAACAGTTGGTGGGCTGGTGTCCCTCTGATGCCCATCTAAGAAACCATTAGGAGACTTAACCATTAGGAGACTGTTCAGGAACACTGAGGCAAAAAACTCGTTGAATAGCTTAGCCTTGTCCCCCCGTCTATCACTAATTGCTCCTTCCTGTTCAGTAGGGGTCCTATGCTTCCCTGTACCTTCCTTTTACTCCATACATACCTAAAAAAAGACTTTTTATTATCTTTAATTTGTGTTGCCAGCCTCAGCTCTGTAGTTGCTTTGGCTTTTCTAACTGCCTCCCTGCAAGCGTGGGCCAAGTAGGTATACTCCTCCTCGGTAGCTTCCCCTTGGTTCCACTGCCTATATGCCTTCTTTTTTGCCCTTAGGCTCCCTTGGATTTCCCTGTTTAGCCAAGAAGTTTTTTGGCTCCTTTCCCCCTTTTCCCTCATACTGGGATAGTCTCCCTCTGTGCCCATAGGATCGCTTCCTTTAGAAATGATCACCCTTTCTGGACTCCCATCTCGCCAATACTCTTATCCTGCAGTGCATCATTGACTAGCATACTAAGCATACTGAAGTTAGCCTTCCTAAAGTCAAGCACTTCCACCCTACTAGTTATCTTACCCACCCTACTAGTTATCTTACCCACCCTACACTGTATGGTCACTGTCCCCAAGGTGACCAAGAATCTGCAGCTCCCCTACCAGATCCTTCCCCGTAGCCAACAACAAGTCCAGTAGGGCATTCCCCCTAGCGGGACCGTATACCTCCTGCATTAGGTGATGGACCTGCACACAGGTTAAGAAACTACGTGAATGGTTGGATTTGGCTGACTGCTCCTTCCAGCAGATGTCAGGGTAGTTTAGGTCCCCCATGACAACTACATCCCTACACTGTATGGCCTCTGAGAGCTGCCTCAAGAATTCCAAGTCTAGCTTTTCTTCTTGGTGTGGTGGTCTGTAGCAGACCCCCACCACCAAGTCCCTTTCCCCTCAACCTCCATGTACCCTAACCCACAATGACTCAACTTTCTCCTCCTCTGATCCCATTTGGATTAGGGTAGTTGCATAATGCTCCTTTACATTGAAAGCAACCCCACCCCTTTCCTCCCTACTCTGTCCCTTCTATACAACCTGTAGCCCTCAGTGTGTACTAACCAGTCATGGGTAGGGTCCCACCAGGTTCCTGTTAGCCCCACAAAATCGAAATTATTATATGCAAGTAGAAGTGCAAGTTCTTCCTGCTTGTTTCCCATGCTCCTAGCATTAGTATAGAGGCACTTGAGCCCTCGCAATAGTGCCTTTCATGCTCCCCTGTTCTGATGCCCAAAGGGCCCCTTGCTACTTATCTGGGGTGTACTGCTGCATGTCTCACTGTTTGTAGGTTCTAGACTCTCTCTGTCTCCTGCCACCCTGTCCCCTGTCATACTTAGTTTAAAGCCTGATGTAGGAGGTCAGCCACCCTGTAAGAAAAGAGACTCTTACCTTTTGTGGAGAGATGAAGCCCATCATGAACCATGAGTACATCATGGGAGACCAAGTCAAAGGCTTTCTTGAAATCCAGGTATATAACATCAACCTCATCTCCCTTATCGAGGCAATGTATCACCTAGTCATAGAAAGAGATGAGGCTGGTCAGGCAAGACCTACAAAGCCAAGCTGACTGAAATTCAAAAGGTTGCCTTCCATTCGTTGTTGCTGATAGAGCCCTTGATGATTTTCTCCAGGATCTTTCCCAGGATGCACGTCAGGCCTGTAGTTCCCGGAATCTTTCTTCCTTCCTTTTTTGAAGAGAGGGACCACATTGGTTCTTTTCCAGTCTTCCAGCAACTCACCCAGGCACCACAGGTTCTCAAATATCTTTGCCATAGGTTGTGCTATGATGTCTGCCAGTGACTTCAAGACTCTCAGGTGCATTCCGTTCAGGCCTGCGCACTTATAGATGTCTAGCCCTTCAAAGTGTTCCCTTACTAGATCCATGTCAATTATGGGCCCATCTCCCACTCCCTGGAAATTCTGCATTCTGTCTGACAGTGTGACCCCCTTGGGCAAGTTGAAAACTGATGCAAAGTGATTGTTTAGGAGATTGGCCTTTTCTTGGGTGTCATACATCAGCTGTCCCATTTGATCTTGCAGGGGTCCAAAGTTGCCTTTGTTCTTTTTCTGACTACCCATATATCTAAAGAAGGACTTCTTGTTGTCTTTGATTCTGATGGTTAGTCTGAGTTCAGTTTCTGCCTTGGCCTTTTTTAACTGATTTCTATAGGTGCAGACAACTGTTGAGTAGTCCTCCTTGGTGACGATTCCCATCTTCCATTTGGTGTAGGTTTTTCTTTTACGTTTTAGGAGGTCCAGCAGTTGCCTATTTAGCCAAGGGGGCTTTTCTGCCCTCTGACTGCATTTCCTGTGGGATGAGATGGACTTGCCTTGCACTTCTAGGATTGAGTTCTTACTTCTTTTGGATGCATTTGCTGGTGGCCCTCCATCCTCACATGCTGAGGTCAGCAGCTTACCTGGCTCTGCTCTTTATTTCCGTCACAGCGTCATCAGTCATCAGGTGGAAAACCTTGAAGTAGATGTCCAGTTGCAGTTTTGCATCCCTAATGGTGCACAGCCTGTGCACTGTTGCCTGGAGGTCCTAATCTGGCTCTCCAGGGCCTCCACCATTGACAGCACCCCACAAGGGGAGGTGTCAGTGTTCCCAAACCCAGCAGCCCACATCTGTGCCAAGCAGCCTCCACAGGAAGCCAGGAGGTCTGTCTGAGTAGAGGTCAGGGCCATGGGTCTAGCCTGGGTGGGGCCATAGACCACAGGCTCCATTTGGGTAGAAGCTGGAACAATGGGCTCTATTTGGGTGGAGAACCCACTAGTGCCAGAGAAGTGGGGTCCAGGTGCAGGGTGGAACTTTGGGGTGCAATGCATCCCTCCCACCATGCTCCATGTAGTAGTCTAAGCTACTACTGTGCAGACCATTTTCTTGAGGCTCACTGCCTAGAGCCTCATGTCCTCCTGCTCACCCTCCTGCACAAACTCTCATACTAACTTGGGTGCTAGGCTCAGAAGCATGCCCATTTGCACGCTTTGTTCATGTGGCTCCAGTTGCGTGGCTCCCTCAGGGGATGGGCAAAGTAGGAGCTGGGGGATCGTGACCCTTCTCAGCTCCTCTCAGCTGCCTCCCCACAGTTGTGCTAACTCCCACCCACCATGGGCCCTGCTCACCTCTGGCTGTGCTGGGGGTCAAGGTTGTAGTCAAGGTCAGGGTCTGTGACTCTGCTGGGGTTCCCTGAGGGGTCCTGGGCTCACAGGGGTGCAACAGTCTTCCGCCTATGCATCTCACTCTAGAGCTGAACCCCAAACTCAGGTGTTTGGTATGGTGGAGACTGCAACTAGGGATCTCAGTGGGATGGGCTGCTAGACACCCAAAGACTCTTCCCCTGTGACCTGTTACTACAGGCACCAGGCCAGGGCAGGGGTTCAGGCAGGTCACTGTACTGTCTACGTAGAGAGTACAGATGCATCCTGGGTCCTAGAGTGCAAGGATCTCTATCAGTTGCTGGATAAAGGACATGGAGTTGTGGGCACTCCTGGACCAAGTATTGTGGTCTGTCACTGTGACTCACTGTGCCCGCAAGACTTTGACATTTATGCAGCACTGCCATGCTCACTAGTCATGCCCATGATTCCGCATCCAGCCTGAGAGCCCCTCGTAGATGTGGGCATTGGAGTGCCCACCCTGTGTGAACTGGCACCACACCTCTGCCTTGTTCCACAGCACCACAAAGTCATCAGTCTCCTCCTGTGACCAGTTGGGACCGTGGGTGGAGGGCACAGGCATGGGAGAGGTGGACTAAGGAATGGGTGTTGGTGAGAACACCCTTGAGGATCCCGCACCAGCTCTCTGGGCCTATGTGTAGCTGTCCCTGTGGTGTCAGGCCTTGGCAGCTGCCTGAAGTGCCTAGCACAGTGGCATGGCATGGGGCTGGCAGCCACGTGGTAGAGACAATGTTGGAACCACATTGTACACACTGGCCGGGGCAATGGGACTATTTTGCTTCTCTCATCTCCAGCTGTGGCTGCTACTATGGCTGCCCCTGCCATGCCATGCTGCACCACGCTGCACCATGCCACTCTGGGTGGCCAGGTAGGAAGCTTCATTGGGACGCTTCTGCCCATTTTCATGGAGCTCAAGCTCCAGTTCCCAGCCACCTTCCACCCGCTCTACCTGCCCAGCTCGATGAGCAGCCCCTGAAGGTAGGCAGAGCAGGTGGAATATAGTTAGGAGCTGGAGCTGGATCTCCAGGCACTGGCAGAAGCCTCCTGCTGAAACTTTTCCCCAGCCACCCACCTGGAGTGGCACAGCATGGTGCAGCATAGTGTAGCAAGAACAGGAGCCACAGCTGGAGGAAAGGGGACAAAACAGCCCCGCTGACCCTGCCATCATGCCCAGCTTTCACTGGAGCCGTTCACAGTGTGACTACAACCGGCCAGGTGCTATTGTGCTATTGAGTCTCCAGTGGAGACTCCTCTTCCCACTCCTGCCCCCTACTGAGCCACTTCAGGTGTGTGTGTGGGGAAGCTTCATCCCAGCTGCTCCCACTGGCGTTGAGGGAAGCAGAGAAACATCCTGGCTGCAGCCACACTGGGAACAGCCCCACCAGAAGCTGTACACTGGCTAGGGCTGGGACTCGAGGAAGTGCAGGCACGGGCTGCCCAGGTAGGAGCAGGTGGGACTCAGTCCAATGTGGAGCATTGCTGGGGCAGTTGTGGGCCAGATCCAGCCAGTTGGTTGGTTGGGTCGGGTCTGGCCCGTGCACGGCTGGATTAACCCATTAGTGGGCTCTAGGCAAACAAACTCATGGACCTCTACTTAATACTGTATATTTATATTACTTTTTTCACTCAATAATTATAATATGTAAAATAAACACAGCTGGGCCCCTTCTTCACTTAGGATCCTAGGCATTGTGCCTAGTTTGTCTATGCATTAATCCAGCCCTGGGCCTGCAGTCTATATTTTGCCTGCCCCTGCACTCTGGGCTTTAGTCTCTCATCTGTAAGATGGGGATGATGCTATTTCATTTCTCTCACTATATAATCTATTGACACTGTAGAGTAATGAGACTGTCTCATAGTACAACAGATTTGTGCAACGCATGGCACTGCTGATTCCTGATCCCAGTTAGGTCCTACTGGAAAATTATTCATCGTAATAGCAGGCACAGAAATTGATACAATTTTAGGATCCACCCTTAAGAATCATTTTACTTTTATTTAGTTCACACCTCCTGATCCTGCTATTCTGGGCCTGTTGCCTCTACAGAAAGATGTCAAGGTGATGGCTGCAGCTGTGGCACAGGAGAAGGATAGCACCAAGTAATTGTGCCTTAGGTCAACCGTTCCACCTGGAGAAGCCGGGGAAGGCTCAGTAACATAATTCACACATTTAACTTCATCATTTCGTAAGAACTTAAAGCATAGTACAATTATTTCAATCCTCTCACGGGCTCATAAAGTTCTCTATTTGTATGAATCACAACCACTCTCACAGTTCAAGAAGGAGTAAGAAAGAAAGCCATCTAACTTGGGAGCTGAGTCAGTAAAAAGAAGCTGAGGTTAGTTGATTGGAGTCACCTTCTAAAATCAATGCAAAAGTTCTTCTGGTTCATTTTCTTTCAAAGTAGCTAAATGCTTACAAATTATAGTGGATCTGTCATCTTCTAACCATTCCTAGGCCTCTATTTTCAGCAACTTGCAACTCTGTCTTACAGAATTCCTCCCAAGGGACAGCTGGTATGCAGAAGCTCAGCCAATGAGGGATCTTGTTTATTTTGGAGATTCTGAGCAAGTGGTCAGACACAAAGTCAATTAGAAGATAACGATTCTGCTATATATCAATGGGAAGGCCACAGGCATATTTATTGATTGATCGATAGCTCCAACAAACTTTTTGCAAATGGTCTCAGAAATCTGGCCTGTGCTAAGTGAAAAATAGTGTTCTGCCAATACTACAAAGCAGTACTTTCTCATCACCTTTGCCTCTTTTGCATTCACCTGTAGCCATGCCTTAGTCCACCTCTCCCATAGACATCTTCTTGCCTTTTTCCATGCTCCTACAAGCATGGAGAGCAAGATTTAAAAAAAAAAAAAAGCAACACTAAAATAAATCTTCAAAATGGTTTCTTAGACACCTAAACAGCAGGGGTATGCCAAGCAGGTCCTATTTGATTCAGATTTGGCCTGAATCAGGGACAGTGATGCAATTGGTTGATTCAGATCACTGTCCCTGATTCAATTTGGCCAAATCCAAATCTGAAGATTCGATGCTGATTCAGAGAATCACCGATTCAGACATAGACACAACTTTAAAATGTTCTTCTACATACATTGAGGTAGCAGGCATGGTTAATTATTGCTGCAATCCTGGGGCACAGGAATGGGGGGGGGGGCCTCCACATGCTTGGTGGTCAACCTGGAAGTGCACCCGAAGTACATC
Organism: Crocodylus porosus; assembly: GCF_001723895.1. NCBI lineage: Eukaryota > Metazoa > Chordata > Crocodylia > Crocodylidae > Crocodylus > Crocodylus porosus. The sequence continues at coordinate 76,632,361 of NW_017728943.1, read as the reverse complement.
TGGTCCAGTTCTGGGTCTGCTGGGGAGCACGCTGGGGGGCCACCCTGTGCCTCCCCAGCTTGGCGATCAGCCACAGGGGGACCCTGGGTGCCCCCCCCCAGACCCAGAAGGCACCAGGCACCGAGCCAAGGCAGGGGTACACCCCCCCACCCTTTGCGCCCTCCTGGGAAGACCAAGAAGTGAACCAGAAATGCTTTTGGTCCACTTTCAGGTCTGCTGCCAACTGTGCTGGGGACACCTCACACTTCCATGGGACACTCCATGCACCCTAGCACTGCAGCTCTCATGAGCCCCTGCTACCTAGAGGTATGTAGAAAAAGCATTTAAAGCTGTCTTTATGTCCAAATCTTTAAATCTTTCCGAATCTCTCCAAATCTATTAGGAGAGGTTAAAAGGTCCTCCGATTCGATTTGGATTCAGAAATTTGGCCATCGAATTGGGCTGAATCTCTGCCGAATTGAATCAGGGACTGAAGCATCACACAGCCCTACTAAACAGTAAGGTCAAGAGTTTAATTGTACTGTGTCTTGTACTATGTCTTAACATCATCTGTAAATCACCTAAGGTAGCTTGTGGATGCTCGTTGCTTCTAAAAATCTGGCTACACATTTGGGTGCCTACAGATTTTCTTGAGTAGATGTGATATCTTTTATTAGACCAACCAAGTAGTTGGAAAAAATGTTCCAACTATTCAGTTGGTCTAATAAAAGATATCACATCTACTCAAAGAACCTTGCCTGCCTATGTCCTTAGACCAACACAGCTACAACCAGAAACCCCATAAATATAGATTTAGAAGCCTATTTTTAGGAACTTGTTTTTGAAGATTTTCCAGTTGTGCTCCAGACTGTCATTGCCTCAAACCTCTCTTCTTCTGTGATGCTTACAGGTTATACAGAAGATAAGTTTGGATATAGAAAAAAGTTTCAAAAGTTTTAAGGACCTATACATAAAATGTACAGAATAATGACATACAGCTTCTTGACATTTTTCTGTGTCTATTCCTCCAGCCACATACCAGTTGGTTTCTCAGGTTAAGTTATTTTGGGGCAGCCATCAAACATTCTATCTATAATACAGTGTCTAGCTCAGCAGTGCTACGATCAGAGAAGAGAATCTGGGAACTGCTGTAATAGCTATCCAAAACATTCAAATTAACAATTTGATTATTCTCCGATTCAGCAGTTTATCACTGCTTAGCAAAATATGCCATTAACTTTGGTGTGAGCACAAATGCGCGTGAATATGCTGCAGACCATGCTTAAAGGCACGGCTAAAGTATGGTCATAAATAGGATTCATGATGAGAAACTTGTGAGACTTTTTTTCCATTCAGTTGCTGTACCAAAACAATTGGGAGAAAAGAAATTGGTTTAGGTCTAATAGAAAGGGGGGGGGGGGTTCCCCCACAAGATGTTAATTAAAATGCAGCAGTGGAGAGAGACAGGGGAGCTAAAACATTCTGTTTCATATCATACTAAAACATTTTGCTTGCTTTCATCAGAAAAATCATCATCTTCATTTTTTGGGTAATGTAACCCTTTTGTTTACAATTCTTTTATTAACATAGATCAATTGTAAAATAGCAAATGCCATTTTAAAATGAAAATTCAGAAATTTTAAATGTAAGAAATGTTGTAATATTTCAGCATTTCTGAAATGAAACATTCCATTTAGTAAATATCAAAATGATTAATTTTTCATAATTGCAATTTTTCCAAGCATTTTTCTCACAAAAAATATCCGCCAAAGAAATGACAGTTAGTTTCAGTTTCACGAGAACATCTTCCTTTGCTAATTTGCTATTTTTCAAAGCAAATTACTCAGCTCTACCCATGACCCTTTTTAGTCACTCTTCCTGGATATTAATACAATTATATGCTTTTATTTTTTTAGAAGAATGTTTGGGATAAAATAAAGTGCTGCAAATACCAGGTGAGTATAGAGTTAATGACAGAGATGTTTGCAGTCATCCTGAAAGCTACTGGGGGGAGGAGGGGGTTGGGACTCAAGAAAAAGAGACACTGCAACATGACAAAGGTAACAAATTATCATGTGGTGAATGGTTGGAGAGGGATCCACAGGCTAGAGTATGTATACATCAAGCATTGTTTGGATATTCAGAAACAATCAAAAAGGGCTATGTGAAAAAGGGGAGGAAAGAGCCTAAGTACTTGAATCAATAGTTGATTGCGATCAGTTCACCAAGCTGTAATTATAGGCAAATACTGTTCCTCCATGTTCACTCTTAGTCAGTGTATTTCTTCTCCGTGTATGAGCACTCGTCAGGGTCTTGTCTGTGCACTACTCCAAAAGAATGACCACCCAAGCTGGATTGTTGGCAAAATCTCAGGCCAGTGTATTACCTACAAAACACCAACACTTCTCCAGAAGGTTACAAGAGGTTAGCTATAGGTGCCTGTGGCAAGGCACAGGCATAACTCATGTAACCCATGTTAGTATGCTAGGCCAGGCAATGTGCCAGATTTTAGGTCCTCAGTGTGCCAGTAGCCCAGGGAAACTTCCTGAGGCAAATCTGCTGACTGAAATGTCCTGTGGAGAGGTGTTTCCCTCATCCTCACCACCCAAGAATTTGGTCCATACCCAATAAACACATTGGGTTTCTTTATTATGTACAACTATATACCAAAAATAAATGATTAATCAAAAGAGAAAAAATATATATATATTATCAATAGTTCATAATAAAACCAACAGTTTAAATAACATTTACAACTGCAATATTAGGTGAATCATTCCAACACACTGGGTTGCCCCACTTCCATCAAACAACCTCAACAATTACATTCACCTGGTGATAACCCTTTACAACAGTTTCCCATCCCCCTATAACCCACGTTGATTTCCCTATGATCACACTCCCTTCCCATAACAATAAATGGCAATACAGCTTTAACTATGATCCACCACTAGATGGCAGGGGCAAGGCTTCTTCTGCTCCAGGGAAAGTGGACTCCAGTCTTTCTTGGTAACTCAGCAAAGAACAAATCTCCTATCAGCCACTACAAGTAATAGGCTTGTTTTCTGTAGTTTCCTTCTGAAAAATACACCTCCTGCAAACACTAGGGGTTAAGTGTCCCCTTATGCACCCAAGCAGGGTTTGCGATTCTCACAGCCTGCTCCCTCCCTGGGCTGTCTCTTTCTCCCAGCACCTTCACATGCAGACACTGGATTCCCCCTGTGAGTCTCTGTTCCTGCAGTACCAGCTTTTCCAGCTCAAATAGAGGACTTCCCTCAAAAGGTCTCTGACCAGGCAGCATCTCCAAACTCCCAGTCAGCTTACCAACCCCTCCCCACTCTTTCCTTGGGTACCTGTGGCCCTTATTGCACAGCTCTTGCCCGGGTGGGGAATCAGCCTCTCCTGGGATGGCTCAGGCTCTCCTCGGTTCTGATGTCTGCTCCCTGGCAAGCCTCAGCTCCGTTCCCTACTGCCTGGGAGGGAGGGGGCCGAATCCCTGCCACTCTCTCAAAGCTGGCATTGCTCTCCTCCAGCTTCTCTGTTCCTCTTTTCCCCCTCTCAGCTTTTTTATGGCTCAATAGCAGCCAATCAAAGCTCTCAGTTTGCAGTGGGGGCTCTGGTCACAATTCAAATGTTGCAATAAAAGCATGCACTGTGCACAGCATATCCTCCTGCTTGGAAAAGCTATTGCACCTGCTGAAAACTTTTTGCCACCTTTCTTGCAAAGTTCTTAAGCACAGTTCACCCACTCAGCTTGTAGCTAATCCCTTTTTTTCCCCCAGCAGAGCCTGCCTGCTTCTCCCACAGCTGGGGTCTGAGCTGACAACTGCATCACTGCAATTGGCAGCATTGCAAACTCATTTAAAGCTCCTAAAAACTCTTGCACATGTATATTGTGACACCATTAAGCCACACAAAGTGACATTTTTGTCATGTATACATGGTAAGGGCATCATGTGTACAAGACCCCCATGAAATTAGGCCACTATAATGCACTCTCTGTGACTATATTTTGGGATTACTCAAGGATGAAGCCACTGCAGAGGTCTTTGGCAGGCTAGTGAAGTGAAGCCTCATGTTGATAACACTTTATACTCATGGGCCATTATATGCAACAATTCTATTCTATAGGATCTTCCATGTGGAATTCAAATATGCTTCCAGGTGAAATGCAAGGTCATAATTTTAACCTACAAAATCCTGATTACCTGAGAAATGTAGTTTTCTCCCTGTGATATATTGAAGCTATTGAGATCAGCATAGGCATTGAGCTGAAACCCCTTTAAAAAATGAGCTGAAAATGGTAGCAGTATGCTAAGTGAGAGGAGACCTCGTATTTTAACTTTCTCACTACTTGGTTTACCAGAGTCCAGCTTTGATAATCTTAGTTAACAAAGCTTCTTAATTTTCGCTCCTCCGTATGGCTCTCCAGGAGGGTTTTTTTGACAGATGGATTCTAAGACCCAAGAAAGGTTCAAAGAGCTAGTCCCACTAAAATTAAATACTTGCAACATAAAAATATCTAAATTGGTAATAGCACATTCAATAATAAAATACAGAAAAATATAAATGACTAAGTAAAACGGATAAGGCATATCAAGAAAATGATTAAAATTGATAAAACATGCATTCATCTCAAGGCATAACAATCTTATCAACATTTGAAAGCAATTTAATCTTAACATTGTTAAGTCCTAAATTGTAAAATGCCTCTAACAGGTGGCCAGCCTCTTAGGGAAATGAGCTTCTTACATAGGTTTTAAAAAATCAGGGCCTTTATAGACATGCTCCAGGAGTGGGGCACACTTTAATTAGAGCAGCTTCAAGAGCCACTCTAAATAAAGCGCCCAGAGCATCATGTGTATCAATGTCCCCACACTGAAAAACAGCAACGGGGGTGCTGTAACTAAAGCTTATTTGATGAACTTTAGTTAAAGCACCCCCACCACCATTTTTCAGTGTGGGGACTCTGATATACATGATGCTGGAGTCTGCTGGAGCGCAGTAATTACCATGCTCCAGCAGACTTGATTAATCAAGCACATTGGAGCAGCCTCTCTACATGTGTATAGGCACCGTAAGTTGCTAGATAATGCTAACCAGACACATTTCCAAGACGGCAATTCAGCAAGAACCATAGTTTACAATTGATAAGTAAAAACCCCAAAGTGGACCCAGTTTGTATACTCTGTTGCTTAGCTAAAATACAAAAAACTTAGTAAAAAAGTTTTAAAAATATAAAAGTCTTCCTAATAGGTGCCACTCTAATTAGTATTCATATGCCTATTTTTATTCCCTAGATAAGCTTTGTTTTGCCAAAAATTAGCCTTGTTTATCATCAGGCCATTAAATGTAGTCATGGTGACCTTGCCGCCTCTACCCCCGTTTTGTTCCATACATTTTACTTGAGTTTTCTAAAATAATTCTCCGCTTGTGACATTCTCTTGCTTGAGTGTTTCCTTTGCCTATTCTTTTTTTAGCAAAACTATTGTCAAGCTTATACAAATAACCCTATACTATTCTACCATTAAACAGTTTAAGGACTCTATAATCTGCAGGTTGGGTTAGGTGGATCTGTGGAGACAGTCTCTTGTTTATTTTATGATTTTTAATTTGTGAGTGTGTTGCCCAGGGCACAGGATGAACACCCAAAACTACAGCTCAGAACATGGAAGAAATGGAAGAAATCATATAGCAATCTGTGCTTGACTTCCTACTCCCTAATTATGATTCACAACATGCGCCCCTCCCCAAGCCTGCTTGAGGGTTGAATTCTAAATCCCAAACATAAGGTGTGGGTGCTTGCTGATGCAGCAGCTGGTTCAAAACCATATGTTCATATGTCCATCACCAGTCTGGGTTCCTTTCACATGAAACCTTTCACCTGCAGTCAAAGTTTGACATGAAGGTACAAATCCAGCTCCACCTTTAGCTGCATAAGGAGCACCTATGTGGCTAAATACAGTGCTACTTGTCTGAAAGAAAGCTAAGGAAATGGAAGGGGATACTGATTTCTTCAGTGTCATTAAACTTCCATTCATATGCTCTTGCCACTCATTTGCTCTCCATATGGGTTCCTGCTTATCAGAATGAGGACCCCTCTCCAGCCACATCCCGTTATTCTCATACCATTCACCTTGTCAGAAAAAAAACTGCTCTCATGCAACTGCCCACTCCCTCTGGGAGATCTTCAAGGGAGATATAACAGGGTCCAAACAGAGGTGGTTGCAAAGCCCCTGGGACCTCCCTTAGCTCTCATCACCTGTGCTTTCTTTAGGACCATCTCCTCTTCAACTTTTCTGTAATTATACTTTTTGAAAAGGGGGGCTGTACCAGGGCTCCCAAACCAGATGTCATGCTCATGAATACAGGTTTCCTTACTCATCACCTTAAGGGTTAATTACCTGGCTCCTCATCTCCCCTTCTAGCCACTTCCAAGTCTTGCAAATGTAGCTGATCACTCACTAACTCAGGTCTGTATCCTCTACTCCTCCTGGGCTCAGGCTTCTGTCTCCTTCCACTCACACCTGGGCACTTTGCCTATTTGGCTACTCCCAGGTGTGGTCCTGGGTCTCTGACCCTCTTTCTATTTCTCGCAGGTACTGGGTCCCTGGTTCTGTCTCTGCCCTTCTTTAGGCTATGGGTCCCTGCCCTTGTTAGTATCCAGCTGTGGCCCTCCTTAGCCTTTGACCTCTCTGCCTGGGCCCTGGCCCCACTTCTAGATCGGCTGAGATCTCTGCCCTCCTTGGGCTCAGCAGTCTTCAGCTATAGCCCCCTCCTCAATCTTTGGGCCCTATTCCTGGTCCCTGTCCCCACTCCCAGGCCAACTGAGACTTTGCAGGCTACAGGTTCCCCACCCCTGCTTGTACTTGCCCCTCATGGACTATGGGTCCCAGACCCTGCTTGTTCTCACCTCTCATGGGCTACAGGTCCCAGACCCTGCTTATTCTCACCTCTTATGAGCTATGGGTCCCACACCCCAGCTGTGGCCCTGGTCTTCAGCCTTGGCCCTTTTCCCATAGGCCCTAGCCCCACTCCCAGGTCAGCTGAGACCTCCACTGCCCCTACAATCTCAGTCCCTAAACCTTCTGCACACCTTGGTGGTTTATTTACTCGTTTCTTCAAACTCGCATCCTCAAGGTGAAAGGTTCCACAGCCCAGTGTCTATTCCATGTGTCACCCAGTCCCTGGTCTTGCTTACCCAATTTGGGTGTTTATCAGGAGGCTTGATGAAGCCCTACTGCTCAGGAGCTCTTCCCTCCATGGCTTTCAAGACCAGACTTCCTGCTCAGCATAACAGCACATTATATCCTCTTATCCCAGACCCTTTGGTTAGGGACAGACGTTCAGAAAGCCTGAGCCTGAATCAATTAAACCTTTGCAGGCTAGTCTAACCTGGCTAGGCTGAACTGGTTTCCAACCATACAGACAATCTCTCTGGACTGAAGAAATCCAGACACATGCCTGCAGTGGCTCAGGCTAGAAGCCTAGGGGCACTAGAGCAGCCCTCCCTTCTCTTGCATAGAGTTGAGCTAAGGGGGTGGGGGCATGGACAGGCCCTGGAGGGACTTCCTCATTAGGGAGGTCTGCTTGCACAGTCCCAGGTTGTTTCCCTGCTGGCTGCTCGAGGGGCAGGAGAGTTGTCAGCCCCCAGGCCCTTGCTAGCACTCCGAGGCAAGGGTGGGTGTGCAGTCCATGCATCTGTTGATGATATGGAGCTTTTCAATCTCCCTTCCTGCTTTGTCAGACTGTCTGCAGCAAACTGACAGGAGAGCAAACTGGCAGGAGAGCTGATAAGAGTCTTTATCACATGATTAGCAAAACAATACCCTCTCTCCCACTACTGCAGACTTCTTAAACAGCTTACCAGGATGTTGATTAGCTCCAAAAGCCCTGTTCTGTCTGCCTGCCTATCCCAGTGAAATTGGAGAGAGATGCACGCAGGCATCTCTTGTCATTAGCTAGCATACTACATGCCTGGGGTCCCTGGGGCTAAGGATCATGCTGTAGGAGTTGGGAGAGAGGGAAGGGGGGATTTCCTTCCTGAGCAGTGAGAGGGGGTAGGCAGGGCACACACCCTGCTGTGTCTGATGTCTCTGCTGGAGCCTTACACAGCACTAGCTAGCGTACCACATGCTGGCTATGGTCTGTGGTGTGGGAGAGGGGAGGAAAAGATCCTGCGTAAGCAGCAAATGCTGGAGCGGGGGGGCACAGAGAAGCCAACAGACCCTGCTGTGTCTGCAAGTCTCTGCCAGAGGAGCTCTACCCAGTGAGCAGAGGGGAGGGACAAACCCTGCTGTATAGTAGACAGCCCTGCTCAGCCCAGAGTGCATGCTGGGATGCTGGGGGAGTCTGATTTATCTTAAACCAGCAAGGGGTCTGGGATAGACATTGCATAAACTGGTTTGACCCAAATCACTTAAGTCTGATACTACATTTAACCAGGTTTATCACAAACCAGTTTCAGCCATTTTATGTGCACTGGTTTATGTGCACTGAACATCAGTTCTGTTACAGGTTTAAACCAGTTTCTGATCACTTAAACCGGTTTATGTGTAATGTCTGTCCCTAACCTTTAGGTCATGTGGCTCCTAACTGCCCCCTAACACACCTGCAAGCTGTTTTTCATGCAGCCTACTTACTCAGAGTAGCAGGAGCACCAAGCCTCCTACTACAGGAGATTTTTAAAAAAGCATGTGTGAGGGATAGGAGTTGGGACAGGAAACACATGACACCAAACTGTTTGTACATGCTTGTGCCTCATAGGACACCATAATGGGTCCTGTTTAAAGTAAACTGAACATTTTCCAAAAAACTTAAGTAACAAATGTAATCCCATGCTTTAGATACAAAGTGGATAGGTTACTTAGAAGTAAGAGAAAGGAGAAAGAAAGAAGAAGAGAAAAGATTTCTTTAAAAGGCATTATAAATTCCCGCTCTTTTGGTATTTGAAATTGTAAAGAATGACGGGTCAATAACTCCCTTCGCATGCATTGTAAAGTGCAGACTGTGCTGACAGCTGGCCTATCTGTATTAGGATACAATGCACTGGCTTTTCTGCAGACTCTACCACAGCAATCAGTAGTCTACAGACCTCCAACCAGCTGGTTATGCATCTGCATAATAACTGTCATATGGCTTCACACTATAGAAGAAAGAGAGATGAAGAAGATGGAAAGAGATTAATTAAAAAAGAAAAAATTGAATGTGTTTCTCTTAGCTTCTCCACAGCCTTGCTAATGTGGCACCCTGAAAGACTATAAGACAAAGGCAGGAGGAAAACAGTGGCTAGGAGTGAGAAGTGGGGGTATTGCAAATTTTCTTGTCCCTTTTGATTTAAAAGGGGAGGGATTACTTGGAGGGCTACATGAAGAACTGATTTTTGATTCAGTGGCTGAATCAGGAAGCAAGGCACCTGGTTTCTACACTCCCCTCACAGAGGGTTTGAACCCGAATAGCGTCCAATCTCCTTCTAACTACCACACCACAAATCAGGCAATTTCCCTTTCTCTCTCCAGAAAGATGTGTAGGGCAGAGAGATAACAGCAAGTTAGAAGGCAGAATAAAATGGCTGTTGATTTGGGTAGGAAGATACCCTGTGTTCTAGTTTTCACCTTTACTCCCAATGGGGCAGAAATGTTGCCACTGCTTTCTATCCAATGACCAATAAATGCAAGCTGTAGGGAGTCACCTCTGAGAGGGGCCTAGATAATGTCTAACTTGTAGCATTGTGCTTAGACTGCTAGGAAAGAAATGGTCAGAGAAATGCAGACTTAGATCACCTTTCAGGTAGAAAAGGTCTCAGCTTCCTGGGCTAGCTCACTAACACCTTTAGCTACTCAGGCTAGAATATAGGAGAGCCCTCCTTCTTGTCAATTTGTTCCCTCTCTGATACACGTATATGTAGCCACGAACATGTGAGCCAGTGCATAGCCTACTGCACACGGTGAGTCCATAAGTACACACTTACACATCCACACTTCAGGGGTAATAGAATCACAACCTGTGGAAGTGCCCAAACCCCTACTTAAGTGGCTATAGAATTGCCAATTATGTACCCGAAAGAGACGGTGGTATTTCCAGGGATACCAAGGCCTACCATTATCTCTTTCGGTGCCTTAAGACTTTTTTCGGTGATACAAGAAGAAGAGGCTGAATTAGGAGATCCAGATCTAGTCTTTCCGTTATATTTTATTTCACCTTCAACTTGTTTTAGGTGAACTAAAACCCAAGATCAGATCTTCTCTCTTCCCACATCCTTTGAAACAGGATTGCTCTGCCTACTACTTCACCAAGTCCTGCCAATTACTTCAGTTGAAATAGCGGTGAATAATTCATAGCAAGGCTTGTCAGAACCAGGGTAGTCCCTAGATGAGAGGGGTAAAGTGTAGATCACGGGCCAGATTTGACCCGCAGTGGACTCCATTTCCCAGCAGCCCCTGTCCACGTTGGGATGGACAGCTTCCATGGAGATCCCAGGAGTGGCAGAGCTGTGATACAGCGGCCAGGGTTTCCATGGAGACCGGCCCTGGGTGTTCAGGCAATGGATTGCAGTTCTGCCCTGACTCCAGACCGTGCCATCATTGCTGCAAGATCCCAGCCCTGGTCCTGGAGTAGCTCCCACTCCAGCTCCACACCCTGCCAGCACTGCTGGGACTGGCCTCCATGGAAACCATGGCCCCACACTGTCATGGCTCTGCCACTCCTGGGGTCTCCATGGAAACTGACTGCATCAGCACGGATAGGGGCTGCTGGGAAATGGAGTCCAGCCGCCAGCCAGATATGCCATTTTGCCCGTCCTTGCCCTAAACTGCCCATATGCTCAAAAGCTGGCTAGTAAAGGAGGCAATGTGGAATGAAGCAGGAGACTTGTCATCAGGTCAGAGAAGAGGAGATCTGTTTTAGAGATTCTGGGCTGACCAACACAGGAATAGGAAAGCAGGAAGGTTGGCTAGGAGAAAGAACGGATTTAAAGAAGTGGGAAAAGATACAGAGAAAGGCAGAAGTGTTTTCTTCGCTCTTAACCTTCTGCTTAGCACCCTAGAGATTAAAGTATTTGTCATCAGGGTTCTGAGCTACAGAACTTCATTCTACCTAGTGAAATAAAACACAAGAAAACTTTGTTCTACATTTAATTTGAGATTTTTTTGCTGTATTTCAAACCCTGATTCTTGCAGTATTTCAACAAAAATCACAAGATAGGCCACACAAGTTATGCAATTAATTCTCTTACAAATTATGGGATTTAAAAAAAAAACCCAAACATGGGGTTCTTTTTATTTACTATTTGTTCTTTCTACGTTTAGGGCCAACTTAAATCATATTTTCAAATCCATATCCAAGTTTCTTAAAATACAGGTGCTATTTTTTAACAAAACTGAGTCATGTGGCACTATGGCTTTAAGAAACCAAATATCATGAGCTAGCAAGACATTTTGTGATTTTTTTTTAAGGTCAGCTTTTATCCTATCCAAGCTGGCTCACTCTTCCTCAAAAGCAACTCAATGCATTTGTCCTTCTTTATGAGTTTGGCCTGGGCTATTCTAGCCCCCCTGTCCTGAGCATAATTGACTTCCCATTGCTTCCATTACTTTTAAAGGCAGAATCATGACACTAAGGTTACAGACATTGTTATTTATAGGAAAGAAAAAGAATCCCACAGCAATTGATGCTTCCTGGACTATTATTTTTGTGCTGAGCAAGAGGTTTGTGGGCTTTTTTTCCTAGTATAAATACAAAATAAAGGTAGTGAGCAAGAATAAAAATGAAAGGCTGTTCCCAGGGTGCTTGCAAAACTTACCCAAATTAATCTCCCCCTCCTGCAAAGGCCATATTCTTTGCTGGTGTAGATCAGCAGAGGTCCATTGACATTAATGGTATTATAGCAGTTTGCCCCATCTGATAATCCAGCCCCAGCCCTCAACCAACAACACAGACAGAGCTTTCAGGGAAAGAACCAACACAGAGACATGAGCACAAAGGTAGTGAAAGCACAGTCTAAATTTCACTGATATTCAGTCCCTCTGCTAGTGAATCAAGTGCCTTGTCTCAGGTTCAGAGATAAAAAGAATGTTCTGTTATCATTCTTTGTAGCTGTTGCTCCCTCCTCCCCTCCACATACACCTATTCCTATCACAAGAATTTGCTGCTCCCATCAAGATACATGGGATGGAAAGAAGCCTGTAAAACCCGACTCGAGAGGATCTCTGGAGAGAAGGGAATGGAGGAAGGCAGCCAATGCAAAGTGATCAGTATACGCCTGAGCATTGAATATTTGATGAGGCTGCCTGTTCAAAAGAAGAACCAGCTTTGCTTACTTCAGCCCATAAAAATCTTTTAATGGGTACAGAATCATTTGTGCTGAGTTCCTCACTCTGTGATAATGTATTATCGGGAAGAGATCTGCAGTTTTTCTCTTGCTGCCCACCCCCTCATGTACAAGCTGCCCTTCTAACAGTAGTATTTTTGGCTGACCTCTTTATGGAATATTTCTAACAAAGATTATCATGTAAAGGAACAAATACATTTCACTGTATTTTTTTTCTGTAGGAGAAGGGAACATGTTCATTTTATCATCTTCCTTTTTGAATGAAAGTGTGTCACTAGTTAACATGGTTGTTCCTGCCATCATCTGTCATCATCTTCTAGTCTTCTAAAATGAATGGAACATGGGATCACTTCTGATGTATTCATCAGCAAATCAGACATGTAGATGCCTAACATCTACCTGAACATACTTGTAGATGTGGCAGCAAAGTAAGTGAATAACAAAGCAATTCTCCTTCCTCTCTCTGTTAAATGTAAGTGGTAGGGAGCTTTATCATAAGTGTTATGGAAGAAACATCAAGGATGCTTAAGGATATTTCAAGTGTAATGAGCTTACAACTTTCCGATCAGGGATATGCCTAATGAAACCATTTTTTTTTTATTGGATACATTTGTGCATGTTTATTTCTTCAGTGAATCTGGCTGTCAGAAAATAATGTGAAGCTATCTTCAGCTCCTCACTCTGCTAGCATTCTCTCTATCTTTGTCAGTCTGAGTTGGGAAAAGCACAGTTTGGGATTTCATCAGAAATGTTGTGATGTCATGACACTGTGATGTAAGCTTCCCGTCAAAAAGGATAGAGTGTAAAAGTCACACCTCTTTGGTCAACAGGTCAGTTCCCTGAGTGTTGCCATTCACAACTTCACTGTCAAAGACAAATCTGGGGTTTGGTTTGGTTTTTTTACCACAGGTCAATCCAGCGAAGAAGGAAAAAGCTGGGTCCTACTATAGCTCTCGCATTCTCAGTACAACTATTAACTAAGTTCCAACTGTAGGGTCGATTTTTATCCTTCCTAACTCATTATTCTTCAATCCTACTGAAGATAATAAACTTACACAGGGAATGGAGAGGAAATTTTAAGACAATGAATCTATAGTAAGCAAATTTGTTTACAGGCTCTTGATTCACTAATGACTGTGTCAGATTCATAGCTAGAAAAGACTCACTTTTACTGTGTGTTGAGTAGATTCTGAAACAAAATACTGCCAACCACAATTTGGGGAAAAGTGCTGCCAGGCTGGCAAGCACAGGATATTGTGAATGTAGCATAAACCTGTGTATGCTTTGCCATAAGCAGATTCAGCAAAAGGTAACTTTTTAGAGTCTCATGTGCACGTTCAACACATTGACGTATCTCACAGATGCAGAGCAGGGTATCTTGAGGCTTGTGGTGTGTAAACAACTCTTCATTACATACAGAAACATATATACAACTATTTATACTAAAGAAGAAACACTTTTTACTATTGCCCTTGCAACAGTTCTGTGGCTGACCTGTTCCTGTTAAGCTACCCAGAAGTTCCCGCTGGCCTCATTCAGACTGTCTCATAGAATACTATACTTCCTGGACACTCAGTGTTCCCAGGCTTACTCTCTGTCACATAGACATATAATACAGTGACCATGGGACCTCATGAAGTACACATCAAATGGAATTTAAATAAATGGATAAACTGTACCAGCACATGTTTACAAAGAAGTCGAAGTTATGTGAAACTGCCATATGAATAGAAGAATGTTGCTTGGGAGAGGTTTCTGCAGATGGATATGCAACAAGCTTCATGCTTCCTGGAGCCATAAGATCATTCACAACTATTTTGAAGACAGATGCAAACTTTTAAAAAAAGATGAATTCCCTGATGAATTTCCCTGACTCTTGTCTTCACCGTATGGTACCTTCTGTTTTGCAGCCTGTACTCTAGGTTTAATGAGCAAATCACCCTAGTGTGAGACAATACTTAACCAGTCAGGATAGGCAGTATGGTAATGAGAGTAATTAAAACACCTTATGGTATGTATGTTTCCCCAGCAAACACCATGGTCGAGACATTGAGGTGGCTGACAGCAAAGAGATACAAATCTGCCTCTTCTTCAAGCAGAGCTAAAGGGAAGTGGTATGAAGATAAAAAGAGCCCTGATAAACTGATCTGATTATATTAGGCAGAGAGAGGGAGGGAGACTAGCTTACCACCATCCAGAGCTTCTAATGCTGCTACTGCACCCCATGCTGACAGTGAGTGAAACAGCCTCTTTGAGATGTAATGGCCTGACATTGTAACCAAAGAAATCCTCATTTTATGTGTCTCAGTTTCATATTAAAAGCACTTTGTTATTTGCTCCTTACACGTATGTGGCTGAGATGATTATTTATGTGTCTCATCTTTGTTTCTGTTGTCTCCATATCCCTACTATTTTTTACTTTCAGATGGATTTATGGCATCACCACGAGGGCACATTGCCCAATCTAAGCAGGAAGTGTTGTAGGAAAAACAGCACCGAAAAAGAATCCCACTGACAAGCACTTCTATATCTAGATAGAGTCTAATTAAATAAAAGCTAGAGGGACTGAGTGACACATGGAACAGACAATGGGCTGGGGATCCTTTCACCTTGAGGATGCCAGTTTAAAGAAATGAGTAAATAATTTACCAAGGTGTCCAGAAGACACAAACACAGCCATGAATGGAAAACAAGAAAATCATGTATAGGAGATGACAAGATACTTCCAGCTGCAAAGACTTAAAAAATGCAAGCATTCTCTCATATTTAACTCCAAACTTGCCATTTGCACAGGGATTCAGTGAAGAAACCCAGAAGGAATATGATTTAATGACCAATTAAAAATGAAAATGCAATGATATTCTGTTTATGGGGAATGAACCCATTGTGAAACTAAAATGAGTATTAGGAAATTTGACCTTGTATCTCCAGTTAATGGATAGCTGAATAATTGCAACATTTAAAACCAGCTACCATCAGCAATGGATGGCATGTTCAATTGCACAAAATGGAACCAGTTGAAAGTGCAATGCAAATCCTGAGAAAGTTCATGGAACTGTTTAAAGATGGAACCAGTAAAGACAGTGATTTTTTTTCATTAAATGTGGTTTGTTTGCCTTTTACACTTCAGAATGCAAAGAAGCCTGTCTGTAACATGGTGACGGTAAGTCTACACTGTGACAGTTTGATGAACTGCATAATAGATGTCATGCCATCTATAAATTAAGTAACAGATAAAGAGAGTCTACCTGTGTACATGGAGTTTGCAGGAATATAAAAAGAAAAAGCATCACTGAGAGCTAACATCCAAAAATACTTTGCTACAAGGCCTTCATGAACAAGATGATACTTGACCTGAGAACAGAACCTCTTAAGCAACCTAGAGATTACCTGAACAGAGCAGCAGTCAATGTGCTGGGATAACTGAGGGATTTCTGTACAGAACAGAACTGTAATCATCTCTCCAATGATATTACTAAGTCACAAAATATCAAGGAAACATCCTCACATAAACCCCAGACATGTTGCAGATAATGAAGGATAAGGAATAGTTTGGCCCGGGCTACAAGTTTGAAGAAATATGTTCATGTACCAGGGACTCGGGCAAAGGACACCTACTGGGCAACACTGCATCTCGAAAAGTCCCTCCCTGCCTACCTACATTGCAAACAAGAAAGATGGCCGGGCCAGGCAAGGACTAGGGAACAGCTGGGGGGCATGGCACACAACAACTGTGAGGCAGTCATGAGGGGCAGGTGGACATCCTGGATTCGCTGGAGTGATCACATGTGTCACATCTGAAGCTTCTGGAGGTAGCACATGGTGGGAAGCACCAGGGAAGCTCCAGAGGACTAGATCCATGCCAGAAACCCTCTCCCTCACCAGGCAGGAGATGCAGTGGATGGCAGGAGGCAAGCAGCTTGGCCTGAGAGGTGTGAGTAGCCAGTCTGGCCTCAGCTGGCCTGCCAAGCAGGACCCAGGGAACTGGGAGGGGAATAGCTAGATCCAAGGAGCAAGGCTTGGAAAGAAGTAGGAGGAGGGAAGGCCTGTGGCAGCCGGACCCCTCAGGCTTCCAGAAGGACTACCACACTTGTTGGACTGACTCACCAAATGGGCAAGGCAAGCCAAGGTTTTATTTATTTATTTATTTGTTTGTACTGGTGGCCCTTGAAAGGGCAACTCTTTTGAATGGAGCTTGGCATTCCTTAAAGGGGCAACACTGGAGGAAAGGTAGAAAGGAAAATCAAAGAGACTCTGGTACAAGGCATGAAAGAAAAGTTGTCAACATCTGCTACAGAACACCTCATCTGGAGAGGGGAGGGTGGGGTGTAGGGGAGGAGGAGCCCCATAAAGACATCCAGTGCTCTCCTTAACCCTTGCAACAGACTACCTCAAAGATTAGGTATGTTCCCATTCATTCCTTCTATCAGTTAAGACCAAGGCATGGTGGGCCAACCCAGGGTGATGGGAATGGAGAGCAAGGATGTCAGTTAATACTTCTGCTACTGGAGAGCCCTAGCCCTCACCTCTGCTACACTTGGCAAGTGAATGGTTTATTGATTGTATGTAGTAAACAGTACATATAAATGTTCTGTGCAATCTCATTAGTAAAAGAGCATTGCGAACTATTGATGTTTACAGCCATGCATGCTTTAAGTTAAGCATATGCTCAGTGTTTTTCTGGGTCAGAATTGAAATGCTCAGTGCCTCAAACGAGTGAACTGCATATGGTAATTATCTGTCATTCCAGAGGAGCAAATTGTTTTATACTTTTCTAAATACAAGTGACTGATTTGTGTCATAAGGGTGGCTTAAGTAAATGTAAGTAAGTTGCCACCGGCTTTAGCAGCTAATGATGGAGTCCTAGTAGTTATTAGCAGTTTTTACTGTGTATTGTTTCAGATAGGGAATGACTGCTTAACTGCAATCCAGCAGAACTTAGTTGTCTATACCTTTAAGGAAGGAAGGGAGATATTATTAGGCAACCATTGATCCTCTGGATCATATTGTATGCATAAGAGGTCTAGTCAGGTACCTGGTGAATGATATCAAGTCAGAAGACCTGAGAACCCCACACCAATACCTTTGATACATATGCCTAGGAAAGAGTATGAGGAGTGACTGAAGACTGGCCAAGACCTACACCCTCCCTTTAGACTACTGAGACAGAATCTAAAGGCTAAATTGTGTCTAGATATCCAGTACCTCAATGACTGTAGCTTCTGCCAGAGATTAAAAAATAAGAATTGCTGCTGACTGCCTAATACCTCAGGAAAGCTGTACTTCTGTCAGGATGATGTCCCTTGGCCTTTCTCCAACCAAGAAGTACCCACAAGGCTGTGGGGGTAGGGTTTTGAAGTTCCCTATACTAGTTTTACTCTGGAAGTTGCAACATTGTGGTATTTTACAGGATCTACCACCACCACAAGTAGCCCCACCATGTTGCCACCATGCCCTCTAGTCAGATGCAGTTTATGGTCATACCCAGGAGGTATAAAGGGAGATATAAAAGGCATAGAAAAGTCATTTTTGGCACTTAACTACACAGCAGCCACTAGAGGCTAATTGCTGCATATCACTTTCAGTTACTGAGCCCTCATAATCCCCCTTAGAGTAGTTAACGGTGTGTGGTTAGAAGAAATGAGTGAACTATTCAAAGTTAAAAATTAATTTGGTGACTTCAAGCCCTTTTTCTGTTCAGAATTATCCAGACGTTGGTGTGTCCATTATTCAAAAAGATTCCACAAATGTTTATTGCCGATATATTCTATCCTGTGGGTTGCTCACCAATTAGTTGCTGTAACCACTGCTTACACATGTACTCTATTGATAATCAATTATTCATACTGTGTAACTAATCATCCATACCACATGGTATTGTTTCTGATCTCCAACGGGCTGACAAATCTTTCTAGCAAGATGGAAGGTTTTAATAAATCATTATAGGGAATATATTGACCCAAACACCCAAACACAAATTTTTGCATAAAATCTGACTGAAACATTCATAGGTTCATAGGCCAGAAGGAACCATAGCTTATGTAGTTTGACCTGCTTTGTGTCACAGGCCAACAATTTTTACCCAGTTACCCCAGAATTGAACCTAATAACTTGTTTCTGATCTAAACCATCCACCAAAAAGCTGTCAAGTCAGTCAGCAGTACAGAAGTCCTCGACTTCAGGAGGTCTGACTTTGACAAGCTCAGGAGACTTGTCGGTGAGACCTGAAGGGACCACAACCCCAAGGGGAGGGGAGTCCAGGAAGAGTGGTTGCTTCTCAAGGGAGAGATCCTAGATGCACAAGCTAAGGCTATTCCGTTTCAGAGGAAAGGCAGCAAGAGAGCATAGTAACACCCTTGGCTCAAAAAGGAACTAGCGGTTCTCCTGCATCTAAAAAGACAGACCTACAAAGGATGGAGGATGGGATCCACCTCCAAGGATAAATATACTGCACTGGTCCAGAACTGCAGGGAGCAAACCAGGAAAGCCAAGGCTGCGATGGAACTCCAGCTAGCTACAAATATCAAGGACAATAAAAAGTCCTTTTTCAGATATGTGGGGAGCCGGAGGAAAAAAAAGGGCAACACTGGATCCCTGCTAAACCAGATGGGAGAACTGATATTTGAGGCCCAGGAAAAAGCCAACTTACTAAATGGATGCTTTGCGTCGGTCTTTCACAAGTCCTATGGGTTGCCCCTGGCAGGGACACCTAAGTGAGGGTGGTTCCTTGCCCTCCATCAATGCTGACCTCGTGAAGGAACACCTTGACAGGCTGGATACCTTCAAGTCAGCCAGCCCTGACAATTTACACCCCAGAGTACTCAAGGAGCTGGCCTTCATCATAGCTCAGCCCCTGGCATGGATCTTCAAGAGCTCCTGGCACTCAGTTGAAGTGCCTGATGATTGGAAGAAGGCCAATGTGTTGCCTATCTTCATGAAAGGGAGAAAAGTGGATCCGTCAAATTACGGCCCATCAGCCTGACCTCCATCCCAGGGAAGTTCTTAGAAAAAATCATCAAAGAGGCCATTCTTAATGGACTGGCTTATGGCAACACCCTGAGGGATAGCCAGCACGGGTTTGTTGTGGGTAGGTTGTGCTTCACCAATCTCATTTCCTTTTATGACCAGATGACCTATCAGCTGGACAAAGGGGAGGAGATTCATATCATATATCTTCACTTTAAAAAAGCCCTCAATCTGATATCCCATGATCACCTTTTGGCAAAACTGGCCAACTGCAGCCTCGGGTCCGCCGTGATCCACTGGCTGGGGAACTGGCTCCATGGTCGGACCTAGAGGGTGGTGGTTGATAGAAGTCAATCGTCATGGTGCCCTGTGACCAGTGGGGTCCCTCAAGGCTCTGTCCTTGGACCTATTTTGTTCAACCTCTTCAGTAATGATGTGGACATTGGAGTCAGAAGCGGACTGGCCAAGTTCGCCAATGATACCAAACTTTGGGGTAAAGCATCCACACCTGAGGACAGGAGGGTGATCCAGGCCGACCTTGACAGGCTTAGGAAATGGTCAGACAAGAACCTGATGGTGTTTAAAACCAGAAAATGCAAGGTTCTCCACCTTGGGAGGAAAAACCTGCAGCATGTCTATAGGCTCAGCAGTGCTATGCTGACTAGCACTATGGATGAGAGACTTGGGGCTCAGGATTGACCACAAAATGAACATGAGCCTGCAATGTGATGCTGCAGCTACTAAAGCAAACAAAACCCTGGCTTGCATCCATAGATGCATCTCAAGCAAATCCCAGGATGTCATTTTCCCTTTGTACTCGGCCTTGGTGAGGCTGCAGCTGGAGTACTGTGTTCAGTTTTGGGCTCCACAATTCAAAAAGTTTGTGGAGAAGCTTGAGAGAGTCCAGAGAAGAGCCACACACATGATCAGAAGTCAGGAAAACAGACCTTATGGCGAGAGGCTGAGGGCCATGGGACTCCTCAGCCTGGAAAATTGCAGGCTCAGGGGCGATCTGGTGGCCACCTATAAGTTTATATGGGGTGACCACCAGGATCTGGGGAACGTTTTTTCACCGGAGTGTCCCAAGGGATGACAAGATCAAATGGTTATAAACTCCTACAAGACCATTTCAGGATGGACATAAGGAAGAACTTCTTTTCTGTATGAGCCCCCAAGGTCTGGAATGGCCTGCTGCCAGAGGTGGTTCAAGCATCTATTTTGAATACCTTCACGAAAAACCTGGATGTTTTTCTTGCTGGGATCCTATGACCCCAGCTGACTTTCTGCCCCTGGGGCAGGGAGCTGGACTTGATGATCTTCCGAGGTCCCTTCCAGCCCTAATGTCTATGAAATCTATAAACGTAGTTCTCAGAGAAATGCATCCAGTCTTGATCTGAAGGCATCAAGTGATGGAGTATCCACAACTTCCTTTTTAATATATGCTTCTCTCTAAAAAAATCACACCCTTTTAAAAATTGCGTCTAATCTCTAATTTAAATTTGCCTGCCTTCAGTTTCTAGCCATTGGTCCTCGTTATGCCTTTTTCTGCTAAATTAAAGAGCTGATTAGTAGCTGATTTTTTTCCCTCTCTAAAGATACTTATACATTGTAATCAAGTTATCTCTCAATCTTCTCTTTAACAAGCTAAGCACACCAAGTTCTTAAAGTCTGTCTGGATATGTATACAGAATTTCATTCAGCCCTTGAATCTTTTTTATGTCTCTTTTCTGCACCCTTCCTAGTTCTTAACATCCTTTTTTAAAATGTTGGTAGTACAACTGGATTCACTGTACTAATGTTCACCAGTGCTGTGCAGAGGTAGACTTCTCTCTGTATGCCTGCTCCCTAGTGTTCTATTTATACAGCCAAGAATTGCATTGGCCCTTTTTCCCACACCATCTTTCTGGAGCTCATACTGTATTGTTTGTCCACTATGACTTCCAGTTCCTTTTCAAAGTCACTGCTTTCCAGAGTACAGTTCCCCATTCTGTACACAAGGCATGCATTCCTTATTTTTAGATGTATAGCTTTGTATTTAACTCTATTACAAGGCATTTTGTCTGAATGGGTCCAGCTTACCAAGCAATCACTTTGTATCACTCTCATGTGGTACTAAATGAAATGAGAGAAATAGTACTAGTTAGCCATGTTAGTTTGAAGTCAGGCAAAAGGCAAGGTAGGGATGCACCTTATAGATTAACTAAATCAGAGATACATAAGATTGTGTGAGTCCAAGTTCATTTAATCAGATGCTATGACAGGATATGCACAGAGTGGTCTTACAGAGAGAGAGTGATTTGAATATAAAAGGCAGGGAAGGGAGAGAAGGAGGAGGGAGGGGAGAGGGGCTCAGTGCTGGGAGAGGCAAACAAGTAACAAACCCAGGGATAAAGAGATCACAAAAGCTAATGCAGGAATGGGATAAAAATCCATAGTCCCTGTTTAAACCATACTTAACACAATCCAGTCTGTGGATTATTCCTTTTTCCACAAGTATACACTCAAGTCAGTTTTTAAAAGTTTGCTGCCTAAAAACGACCATCCTGAGGTCAGCAATGGAAAGTCCAGAGCAGTTAGCGTTCTGTCACAGGACTTTCTGTCTCCAGTTGGAACTGATGTCAATTTTGTGTTCATTCATTCTTACACACAGGGATTGCCCTGTCTGTCCCATGTAGACAGTAGAGGGTACTGTAATCAGGTGATAGCATACATGACAGTGGTAGAGGTGCAGGTGAATGAACCTCAGAGCCACATCCAAATCTTTTTGCAGCACTACAAACCACATGCCTGGAATGCAAACCATGCCCCACACTCCAAATTTGCAGTGGTGGGGCAAATTTTGCTACTGGGAAATCCTAGTAGCCAAAAAAAAAGTGAGAAAAAAGGTGGCACAGCACATGCAATAGGAGTGTGTGCTGGCAGGCACAGAGGCTTCGTCCTCCAGGGAGATGCTCTGGCTGGTGGCCAAAGTGTCTCTATTCCTTTCATTGTGCCCTGGCTACAACAGCATGCCAGGAGCAGGGAGGAGCAGGGAAAGGGCAGTTTGCCCAAAGCAGCGCAATTTGCCCCACACCAAAGTGCACTGTGAGAAAAATTGGAAGCACTATTTTTGCCACTGTAAGCGCATGCTTCTGGCTGTGGGGACATGCCCTAGATGCTACAATTCATGTTATTTGGTGATGATATGGTCTGTATTGATGTGAAGACACAGCTTGAATCTGGGTCTGCTGCCATGTTTGGTGCCTTGGTGAGAATAGGAGTTAGGTAGCACATTGCTTGAGAGACACCAACTGCGGTTGAGGGACTGTCTGTAAACCAGAGCAGGTTTGTCTCCTGTGGCTACTTAATATTGTCATCATTTTTCAGGAGGGGTTGGAGGTCATTAATGATGTGTCTGAAATATTCAAGCTGGGGGCTATAAGTGACAACCAGAAGGATTTGGTCATCCTTGACTCACGAAATGCCTTACAAAATTCTAAGCATTTAAAGTTATGAAGATTCTTCATAGATTTCATAGATTTCATAGACATTAGGGCTGGAAGGGACCTCGGGAGATCATCGAGTCCAGCCCCCTGCCCAAAGGGCAG
>NW_017728943.1:76603410-76609181 GCF_001723895.1 Crocodylus porosus | reverse complement strand
GCACGCCAGCATTTTGGTCGCTTTACTAGCCGCAGCATCGCATTGGAGGCTCATGTTCATCTTGTGGTCAATGATGACCCCCAAGTCTTCATTGTAACCTAACTTGTAAGTTCATCAAGAGATTAAATCAGTTTGCTGACAAGGCCTACTTTCTATAGCACCATGTGGACTGGTATTAATAATATTGCAATCCTTTAATTCTTTATTAAGTGTATCCTACATCAGCTTTTTGTTTAATAATTATTATTTTGTGTCAAAGTAATATCAGGCTAATGCCATAAAGTTATCCATTCCACAACATGAGCCTGCTTCCAGTTTTCCAGAATTTCCCTGGTATTCCAATGCAGGGGATAGAGTTATCCTCAGACAAGATTTCTAGTCGTCTTGGATGAACCTTAAATGGGCCTGCTGATTCAAAAATGTATATTCCTATTAGATGTATACCTGCCCCTCTAGGTGTTAGTGAAATTCACATGAATGTTCAAATCAAAGTGGTTGAGTCACATGCATCCCAGTTCTACCACTCTGACTCACACAGAGCAGTGCCTTATTCTACAAGGTGTTTCCTCTGCAACCAATGTGGCTCAATTACTTGAGCAATAATATACAACACAACATGTCAGCAGCACAAAGAAGGAGGACTAGCATACCAGAGAAAGGCACAGTTCAAGTGGAGTAAAAGGAACAAATAGGCATGTCTAATGCAGTGACAATGGTGAACGAAGCATCCACTCTTTTGAGAGCAGCCTTACAAGCAAACCCTTTACTTTCCAAAATGGTCATGAAAAGTGAACGGGAGGGGGTGAAAAAGCTATCCAAGTAATACTGCCATGATTATTTGAACAAATGTTCATGCATGCTTTTGTCAGCATTCTCCTAGCTCTCTCCCTGACCTCCTTTTCGATTATTTTGCAAAAGTTGTGCAAAACCCTTCTGGAACTACAAAACAACAACAGATTAACTAACATAATGTTTCCTAACCAGCAGCTCATTTTTAGAATAATCAATAACTATATCCAAGCTAAGTCCCAGCAGTCCTCTCTCAGAGCTGAATTTGAATTTCACTCCATTTAGGTTTCAGTTCCAGCAGTGCCATCTGTTGGTGAATTTAAAACAGTATGTTATCATGGCAGATATACTGTGCATGCACAATATACATTCTATGCTAGATATTTGTAAAATAGATGCATTTTTTCCATTCACCACCCATGCAACTATAAATGATTTCAGGTAAAATGTTGCCCCCATGATTATCTACAGATGCCATTTAGAAATGTGGTTTCGCTACCACATCCTGGTCACTATATACTCTGGAAATGGACAAGGGTTATTAAACATGCTACCAGAAGCTGAGGCAGTCATTACAGCACCTGCACTGACTATTACACTGGATAAATTCCCCCAACAAATCCCAGCCCAGAGGCCATGCCAGAAATGGAGCCAAGGACTAGAGAAGCATTATAGAGAGAGAAAGGTTGGAGCCATACTACATGCTGCTACAGATGTTTGAGCTTGTGTTACATACTAGAAGTGGCCCTCAGGAGGCTGTTATAATGGAGAGCAGCCTGAGGTTATACAGGTTTATTCCATGCATCGTTATGACTCACAGAGATGTTTGGAATGGGAAATGCACAAATGTAGCTTAACTTACCTTTCCCTTTCTCTAGACCACTGGCCCTCCTGGAAATACAGCCTTGGCCTCTTACATCCCATATACCTGACTGGACATCAAGTACTTGGATGTCTAATTGATTTAAATTGAACTTGCAAGCGTCTGAACTCGCAAAACTGTGAAAAAAGGAAAACGTTCATTTATGGCCGAATGAGAAATCAAGCCCTCTATGTGTAATATACATTCTCTTAAATAAATGACAAAAAATGCATTTCTATTCAGGTATTTCTGTATCATCATGGTGTCCAAGATGCTTAAACGCTCCTGTAGAATGGAGAAGATTAATATCCTTATTTAACAGGAAGGATAGAGAAGATGAGTAAATTGCCCAAGATTACATGTGATGCTTTTGCCAGAGCCAAAAACTGAATCTAGATTTTCTGAGTCCTGAGAGTACAGGACTATGTCACAATATTATTTATCCTTCTGTTATCCTGCAGTAAACCACATATTCTAGCAGGGGGAAAAATAAAATTAGGGCTGACAAATTATTTAAAAAATTCATCGTAATTAATTGTGAGATTTTTTTAAAAATAGTCGCAATTAATCGCAATTTTAATTGCACAGTCAAACAATAGTCAGCACCTGCCCCGGCCCCCCCAACCAACAGCCTGAAGCCCATGTGCCCTGCAGCTCCTCCCCACCACCACCAACAGAGCACAGCCCCAGCCATGACCCTGGCCCACCCCACGCCTGCTCTGGACTCACCCTAGCTGGAGAGGACAACCTGAAACTCATGCAAACATCTCTGACCTCAGCCCACCCATGCCTGCTCTAAACTCGCTTGCCCCATGCTGAGCAGTGGCAGTGGCCAGGCAAAAGCTGCTTCTCAGCATGGAGAAAAAGCAGCCTGTCCTCTTCACCACTGCCAGGCCTGTCTTGCTGCAGCCACCCAGAGCCCGTGCCTGGGTTGCCCTGTTGCTCTTCTGCCACCGCTGCTGTGCAGTCCATAGGTGGTGATGACAGCAGCAGAGAGTAGCTGCAGCAAAAAGGTCTGGACTCTGGGCAGCTAAAGCAAGAAGGGCCCAGCGGTGGTGAGGGAGAGGGGCTGCTTTTTCCCTCGTGCTGAGTAGCAGCTTCTGCCTTCCTGCTGCTGCTACTGCTGCTGCTGCTGCCACAGTTCAGTGTGGGTAAATGAGTCTGTAGCAGGCGCAGGGTGGGCCGCTGTCGGGGCTGTGCACACAGGTTCCAGCTGGTCCACAATTGGTCCACTCCAGTGGTCAAAATGATGTGCATGATTAATGTGATTAAAAAATTAACAAGTTCATTTGTTTTTGCATTAATTATGTACGTTAACTGCAATGAAGTGACAGCTCTAATTAAGATATAAAACAAAGAGCCACATTTGTATATCAAATACCCCAAGTGGTTTGGGTCAGTTCACTATATAGTGAGTTATATATATTGGCATGTTCAGATCTCAAACCAAGTTCAGACTAAGGGCCTTTTGTTACCTATTAATTTTAGGTGGTTCCTGGAGCTCTTAACCCCTGGATTGTCCACACATTAACAGCTAAAACTAATTTTAAGCACACTTTAGGCAGTTTAAAGTTATGCCATTCCAGGGCAGGTTTATCTCTGATCTGTGTTACCCAGCTCATTTTCCATTAATTTGTAGTCAGTCTCCACACATGAGTTGCCCAAGTTGCAATCCTCCAGCATCCCAAGATGCAGTATCCTCTTCCCCTACCTACCAGTTCTGTGTAGACAAACTGTCCACCCCTTGAACTGTACTTCCCAGGGGCAGTTACAGCACCAGGTCAACTCCCCCTCCTATCCCCAGGAGTGCAAACCCATGCAACCAGCCTGCATAGCACATGCCAGCTAGCAAGCAGAAACTTTTCCTGGACCTCCAAAGCAACCATCTTCTCCAGGCTGAACCAAAGGATGCCTTCTCCCACACCATTCCCCAAACCAGCAGCCCCCACACCCAATCCCAAATCTCAGTTTATTAAAACACGAGACCTTCTTTAATATCTTCTCTCTTTTACATTTTTTTACTTCTTTTTATATTTTCCTTCAGTGGCTGACTTCCTTCATTTCAGCACCCTCCTCCACCCCAGTTTCCTTTCCACCTCCCATTTTATTAACCACTCCCATCCCATTAACTCTCTGCCTCCCACCTAGATGTTCCACCCCCCTATTCCCCATCTCCCCCATCTAGAGCAGGGATAGATGCCTGTCCTGGCTCACCAGGCCTCTAGTGGCAACTGGCAGCTGTAGCTTCTAGTCAGGACCCCGTTTGCCAGTCCTTGAGTGTAGAAGTCACATCTGTGCAGGTGGGGGACAGTCAGAAAAGGTTTTTAGCTTGAAGGTTTGACTGGTCCAGATTGAAGCTAGCTCTAACACCAATCAACCCAGAGTTTTGTGTAAAACCCTTTATGTCTCCTTTCAAGACACCTCTACTTCCATCTCCAGAAAATGTGATATAATTTGGAAAAACATGCTGTGACTAGAGAGAAGCCAAAATTCTGTCTTAATAATTTGTGGCAGGTCCAGTCTGTTACCTTTAAAAAGTGATGACTTGAATGTGCAAGTGATTGTGTTCACATAGGTATTGGGGGTGTGGGGCAGGTTGGACGGTTACGGTATAGTTGCTTTCAATTTTGCTAACAGTTTTATCTCAAGTTAGGAGGAAGTAATAGACTCAGGACTGAAGCAAGTTAGGCTTTGCCTGCAGTGTTACATCTGAGTCATTTAAACCCTAAACAATCCTGCAAGCATTTGTTTGTCAGGCACTCAGATACAACCTTTTCCAACAACCAGTGTTCTCTAGTGCCACAGATTCCTCATTCCCCTAAGCAAGACAACACTTTACCACAATGGATTTTTCTAATTTTTTTATTGAGTTAAAAATAAAGTAATGACATTTTCTGCAGCAAAAATGCTCTGTGGGCAGCCAGGGAGAAAAAAGTTTATTGCTGTTTTATTAAAATATATTAAATAAATTGAAGACATGCTATCCAGCCAGCTGACTGAGGCAGAGACTCCCTGTAGATATTTTGGTTTTGCATTAAGAAAGTTGTCACAAGTAATTTGGACTGGAGCGCAGAGTTATAGACTGCCAAATGTTGATTAATTAAGCCCATGTTTGGATTAGTTCTGCTAGATTGTTTCATTAGGGAAAATGACTGAAAATATGGAATAAAGCAACAAGGGGGAAATGGGGAGGATTTGCATGTAAGTGAAACCTACAGCAAATAATGGGGATGAGAACACAACCATCTCTGGCCCAGAGCATATGAAAAGCCCACCCCTCTCCCCATTTCTTTGTACTGCCATTTCACTCATTTACACCAAAGTAACTTGACTGAATTTTCTGGAGTCATTCAAGCTGACTTGGTTTGGTGCCATGGGCTGAAGAAGGGTCCCTTTTATTTCTTTGTGCTGCACGTTTTCTTTTGTTAAAGGGCAGTGGCAAATTACGTTAGGTCCAAACAACTGATCCTAAAGTGAGGAAGACAAGGTAACACAATTTTTTTTAAAAGCATGATTATTTTTTCTTAATTTTAGGTTTTTTCTCCGTCTGACTTTTCCCCTCCAACGCTGTGAAGTCAAATATCAAGGTAGGGAGAATTCCTACTGTGGGAAATACCTTCGTTTTTTAAGCTCTCATAATTAACCTGTGGAATTTGTTATCCCAAGTTATCTCTGAATGCAGCAATGTGGCAAGATGCCAAAGATGTTTAGAAAGTGAATAAAAACATTCACAGTTACATATGAAACTGTAACGGGGGCCTCTAACCTGAGCAGAGAGAGGAGTGCAAGCTACAGAGCTATAAGCTACAGAGCTGTTAATTAAGTAATGGGGTATCCCTTTCCCTTAACAGCAAGCAACTTAAAACAGAGAGAAAGAGGCCCCTTTAAGGCAGCGTGTGCTGTGACCAGAAGGCACAGAGCCAAACGAAGATATAAACTTGACTCCAGAACTGAGCAAGCAGTCTGGCCCAGGTCATAGAGGAGAAAAGAGCTCCCTGGTGAGGACCACAAAGGCACCTTCAATAAACACTGAGTGAACCCAGAGGGGCTATACCTGGTACGGTTACCATATTTCCAGGTCCGAAAAAAAGGACACCTGTCACCAGGGTGGGGGGTGGGA
>NW_017728943.1:76594643-76603310 GCF_001723895.1 Crocodylus porosus | reverse complement strand
TCTGTTGCCACTCACTGACAAGCCCCCCTCTCCCCCAAGCCCTGCTTCTGCCCCTCACTCCAAACCACTGACCCCAGCCCTGCCAGTGCCTCTCACTCCCAAACAGCAGTACCCTGCCCTCACCCTTTGCTGGTGGTCCCCACGCCCGACCTGCAGCTCCCTGGCACTGCCAGTGCCCTGCATACCCAACTGATGGTCACCCATCCTGTCCCCCATACCTGTCACTCTTGACCCACAACCCCTGTGCCCCTCCCAGCCCTGCCAGTGCCCCTCACTCCTGACCCACCTGACCCACAGCCCCTGCCCCCCAGCAGTGCCCATGTCTCACACTCTGGACCTCCAACCCCTGCCCCCCCAGCCCAGTTGCCAAAGCAGCTCTCGCATTGCAAATGCACCCACCCACTCACTCTCTCTCTCTCTCTCTCTCTCTCTCTCTCTCTCTCTCTCTCTCTCTATCTATACCTCACTAGCTAGAGCCTGCGCCAGGAGCACACAACCCTCAACAGCCAATCACCTTGCCTCCTGCTCCCAGCCAGAATCAATCAGCTGGCAATCACAGAAAACCCAGATGTTTTGCTCTTATTTTAAAAATACACCCGGACGCAGCACAAGGGTCCAAAAAAGAGGACATCTGGAAAAACCCAGACGTATGGTTACCCTAATTCCTGGGGTAGCCAGTAATAGAGGGGAGGCCTTAGGGGAAAACACCCCCACAAAGGAGTGGATTATTTTCATTAGGGTTTGTAAGTACAGGCAGTCCTTGGACTTACGACACAACTGGTTCCTGAGAACCACGTCTTAAGTCGAAATGTTGTAACTCGGAACCAATTTTCTCATAAGAAACAATGTTAGAAATGGGGGATTGGTTCCTGAACAGCTTAGTAGGGAGAAGGCCACTGAATGCAGTAGGGAAGAGTGAAACATCTTTTTTATTTCCGGGTTGGTGTGGATTAAGGGTTGTGGGACCAAGAAGCTATTGAGGGATGCTGAGCTAGTAAGTGTTAACTGAGGGGTAATTAGCCTGGTGGACTAACTGAGGGCTTTGGAAGGACCAATCAGAGCAGAGTTCTTGGGGAGACAGAACTGGGGCAAAAGCCCTAGAACTGAATGGGGCTTATTAAGGCCTGGGAACTAAAAGGGTGCTCACTAAGACCTTACAGACTTGAGTTGGTGGGCTTCAGTATGCCTAGGACTGATTCGTAATAGAAAGTTTGGGGAAGGAATGGAAGCTAATGAACTCAATGGCTGAATCTGGGGGGCACCTGCAGAAGCTGCCAACGGCGGCAGCCCTGTCAGGGGAGGCACCAGCCTTACCAACAGCATTAGTGTCAGCCATTGGGGGGGAACTGGCCCCATCGGGGGGGGCACGTACACCCCTGTACACCCCCTACCAGTTGCCTATGCAAGCAAACAATTGTTTGTGACTTTTCACCAGGCAGTGATCTTGACTAGATCACACTTGAGATAGCCCCGTGATGAGCATTATAGACAGAGGGACCTGAGTGTCACAGTATCAGAATGGAGAGCTGTTCCCACATTACAAAAAGATAAGACCAAAGGCATGGTGAGAGAGACCAGGAGGGCACTGGGACACCAGAGTAGAAAAATAGGCCAAGACTAACTGCCAGGAGGAATCAGACTGTGTGGTATAACAAGAAACCTGCTACAATAACAATAAAAAAAAAATCTGCAAACCACATATTTCAGAGCCTAAGCTGGCCATTCATTGTATGCAGTTAGGTGAAAACTCTCCCTATGGCCACAATTCTTGACAGTAGTAGTCCCCAACCTAGGGCTCACAGGCAACTAACTGTTAAACCATCTGACTTCCTAGCAGCTACAGGAAAATTTACTGCCACAGATACACATTTCTTCAGTTTGACATGGAAAGCATGGCATGTTTTTTGCTTGCAGCGAATTACTCCATATTATTGCCCATGACCCAGTAAAGGATAATACTACTACTCCAGGGTATATGTTATTAATCAGATCTTGTGGCAAGACTAAATGGGGGGTAGGTGGATGGATTTCTATTACTCTTTACATACCTACATGATAGTTTTTCACCTGTATAAGTGATAATTTTTTGCACAGTTTGCAGCTCCATTATTGATGCAGTGTAAATGTATTGGTCAGGCAGGTATGTGCCTATGTATGTGTGTATTTGTGTGTAAACCTGGGAAAAAGAAACAGGTGAAAGAAACAGCTGAATGGTTAAGATACTTACAAAGAAGTAACTTCTAGGCCACCATCATCCAAAAAGGTAAGGACTTACATCTTCCTGACTTTCCAGCACAATGCTATAAATACCTCACTATAGGTTAGGAATTATCCAGTCCTTTCTCCAGCTCCCCTTTTGAAGCTGAGCAGCTTGCATTTAATATCTATTTGGATAACACTAATGCTGAGCAGTGAAGAATTTTCTACCTTATTTGGAGAAAGGTCCAGTCTACAACACAGGACCTGCTCCATTTCAGGGTAGAATCTATCACCCTCTAGCTGGTCCTCTTCATCTTGGCTCTACATATCTCCCTCTCTTGGACTTTTAAGGGGACAGCTTCAAAAGAAGCTCCACCTAACACCTGCTAGTCATTGGTATTTGCTAGGCAGAATTTTGTGACTTATACACGCCCGCATATGTAGCCACTTACCTGCCGAAGTAGTGCATAGTCCACTGAACATGTCCAGCAGCAGTGTAAAAGCTTTCACATTCACATTGCATGGGTAACAGAACTACAACCAGGGCACAAGAGCCAAAAATGTCATTTACTTAAACGGCTAGGAAACTGCCATTTTAGTTCATAGCTGGTGTGTCTATACGTTCATTAATGCACTGTAATTATGGCACAGTATGTTTAGTACCCGTAATGACAACTACTAACTTAATGCGCCATAATCAGCACTATTGTGCATTAGTGCAAACAGTCTTTTTGTGATGTTAAAGCGCAGTAAACTAAACCTACTGCACATTAGTGCATTAGCATAGGTTTTGCCTGCTGCACTTAGGTGCAGTAGAATTAGTCATGCAGATACTCCCAGTAAGAAATAGAATTTGGACCTGTCTCATGAGTCTGAGTCAATCTGGGAAAACCTTTGTAACAAAAGAAAAAAAAAGTCCTTGGAGGGGCTTCACAGAGACGATTGCAATGACAGAACTCAAAATCATGCAGGAGAATGACTGTGTATGATTCCACCACAGTTTGAGGAGAGTGTGCTTGGGTGCCAACCCACTGCAGATTAGCAAGGGAGAGTCCATACCACTGAGCCATAAGCAAAAGAATGGCAAACTGGCACTCGTATCACATAGGTGAAGTTACAATACAAAAAGTGAACTTACCATGCTTGCCAAGATTCATAGCTTAAATCATCCTGCCTGGTTCTAAATACATTTTTGTTGTGCTGCAACACAACAGTTGCAGTCGCTAGGATGTTGCCATGCAGCATAGTCATACAATATCATCGGTATACAATAAGATGGGCTATATGCATTTCAACTACTACGCTACATAAATCTTCACATCCCATAGTCATGGAAAGGTAACATCCTTACAAAGCAAGTTTGCCTATATGTCACAAAGTTTATTTTAAGGCAGTGATTAGATATTTGGGTCAATATTTTCATGCGATGACAAAGGAAGTCATCTTAAGGTCCAAAGCAAGTTCTGGGAAAGAAGGATTTCCAGAAACTATGGATTACTCACCTTTAGAAATACCCCTTTAGGGGCTTTCAAACTAGTTACCCAAATTCCCTAATCATTTAAAAACTTAGGGCCTGTACAGTTTGCGCTATTGTCTCCTTCCTTTAAAGCCTTGTTTGAAGCCAGTTTAGGAAATTAATGTATTCAGAATTAAAAATGAACTCCCAAGTCCAAGAAACCCATTGATACACCAGTAACACTACAGCAAATAAGCCTGATGCATATTCAATTTTCTGTTTAGACTAAAACCAGTGAATACAATTTGATCAAGACTTTCATCCCATTAAACCTTCTTCCAGATGGACTCACCATCCACGAACATCACTTTCAGATGGAGGAGAATCATGCTGAGGTCAGGAAATCTCAAGAAGATTTGAAGAAATACTTGTGAACCCACATCTGAAAAGCATAATGTGAGATTAAGACAAACAAACAAATGAAGCATTGAACTAGCCTTGGCTAATTTGAATTATTTCCTTTTAGCAGATGTGGAAAATCAAACTGAATGGAGACAGAATTGTTGGACACACTCATTTGCTTTCCTCCCATATGTCATGCTGCTCTTATGCTAGGCATAACCCTCTGATGTTATTCTGCATAAATTTGATGCCAAGATACAAATTTATCTCTGCTATACCTCCAGTAGAACTATTTAAAATCAACAAAGATACTGTATGAATTAAATAGGCCAAATTTATTGATCTAACAAATTCACATTTAATACAAGATCTTTCAATGTTTTCAAATTTAACAAAATTACTACATTGTTCACCCTTCTCCTCTCCCTTACTCGCTTCCTGTTGTCCCTCTCCTACCCCTCCCTATCCTGACTCCAACCATTCTCTATCGTTGTAACACTTCCCGCCTTCTACCACTCCACACCTTTTATCTTCTGTTTCATGGAATATCATGGTGGCAACCATAAGAAAATTCAGTATAGACCCTCACCATCTGAATTCAGAGCAAATCTCAGTGGATTGCGTGCTGCATAGGCCTTATAATATACAGCTGAGAAGTTCTGATTCCATATAACATGGTACAGCACTACACATAGCTTATGAAAAGGCATATTACCAAAAGTCCATATCTCTTTCCCTAGGCCATCTCCATAAGTTATATTTTCTTGATATATATATGGGTTAAGGTTCACAGGATCAGTAGCTTAAATGATTCCTCTCCATTTTTCCTACCTTCCTGAAATTATTTTATTATATACATAAAAAGGATACTTTTATACAATGAGGCAGTACTACATTTATCCAATTTCTAAATTAAAAAATATCTCCACTGAAAATTCCACAATTTGTATATTTATAGAAAAAATTAAAACCAAATTGTTCTGTTAATGGGAGCTGTCACTGATGTTGTCAATAGCAAGGTTCCATATTTATACAGTGACAGTTTTCTATAAATACAGAAATTCTGTAATTATCACTCAAGCTACTCATCAGAATACCCAAAAAAAGATAAAACAAAGAACAAGAGCACAGTCTTAACATTAACTTTCAGCCCACCCTAAATATCTACCAACCATTATTTTTTGATGTACTCAGCCCCTTGTAATGTAAATTGATGCCATGAAAGTAGCTAGATCTGCACCTGACAAGGTAAAATATAGTGGAAAGCAGAGTATTTTTGGACAGGAAATCTAACATCAAATCTGACAGTCAGTATCCAATTCAAAGCCAAACTTATCAGGTTTTGGACAGGAATCAGCTGAAACATCCTCCTCATACCCTGTCTTTTATCATCCTTCTAAACATAGAATTTATACAGCATCTAGTTCAGCATGCCTCATTTAAGTATCTGCCTTGGTTCCTGACTGGGTCAAGTTCTATTTACTGGGACATAAGTGGGGAAGGAAGAAGTATTTTTTAGTAAAGGAGTCAATAGATCAAGAACCAAATTTTCATAATGATTTTGACAATGTGTCTTAATCCAGAACTGTGTTCACCTTTTGAGTGGAAAATGTGGGATGTGTAAGTTGAAAAGCCACTTTTGCAAAGAAGGACCAAAAATTAAAATGTATGTGGTCTCTCATCAGGCAAGCATCTAAATATGTGCCTAACTTGTGTTCAGAGAGGTTGCACCAGTTTTATACCAGTCAGGGATTTGATCCTAATATAGGAAGCAGTAACAATGTTTTATCTTCACCTGTACCTTTATTTACATTGATCTTTTATCCATTTGGACCCCAAAGCACTGAACAAACCATATACATGAAACGCTTCAGTCATCTCTGAGGTGGAGAGCAGAACACTGAATGACACTGGGTCAAAGGGAAAATTCTGGCCAAGACAGCAAGATAAAAACCTGCCCTTACAAACAATAACAGCAGATCACAAATGTGTGTACAGAGCAAATATAACCTCTGCAGTTAAATCTGTGTTTTGAAAGCCCTGGCCCTGTGAAATGCTCAAAATTCAATTTATCTACCAACAGAAAATGAAATGAGAAGCTTACCCAGCTAGGAGTTGAGCTTCTGGTTCCAAGAAATCTAGGGACCCTGGCAGAAATGCAAGTAAAGGCACAATAGGCTCTGAAGTGTGATCCCTACAATTGTGCTTCCTGCCAGGCCACATGTACATGGCAGGCGGTGTGACTGTGGGATTAAGCATCAGATCCCATTCTGCACCAGCAAAGTAGTAAGCTCCCAAGACTGGGAGCCATCAACTGACCTGGGCTCCCAGCTGTAGGCCTCACTGGGGCATTCATTAATATATGCTGCTCACACAAAGGCTTTGCTAAAGCATTGGCCAAAGTAGGTTTCACCAGCAAACCTGATGGATGCGTGCATTTTTCACACAAACAAAACATGGCATATGAGCCAAGTGTGCATTCCTCCCAAGAAATCGGAGGGGGAAATAATGGTACAAGATAGGATAATCCAGTACCAGGATGGTATGGCTGGAATAGGAACACCCAGGTCAAAATGTGAAATAAACCCATGGTACAAGATGGTTTAAAACCTTCAGGATACAGATGAAATGCTATATATAATATGTTTTGATTGTGGGAATAAAAAAGGAGAACTAAAAAGCAGGGAAACTTTGTAGCAGCCTGGGGGAGCCTGTGTGGTATTGTGCTAAATACCATGTCACAGGTACAAATGCATTGACTCTTGGTCTGATGTGATTGCTAAGCCAAAAAGTGTTAGGGTTGTGCTTGTAAACAATAAATCTGACTGAATTTTTGCCACTGAACTGAGGCTGTGGTCATTTTTTAAAACAAGATTGGCATTGGAATCTCTTGGCTGCAATTTGTCAACACTGAAGTTCCTAAAACTTCAATGCTAAAAATGCATCAGTAACACCGAATGAGGACAAAAACTGGCTAAAGCACTGGGCTCAAAGGGTAGTAATCAATGGCTCAATGTCTACTTGGCAACTGGTATCAAGTGGAGTGCCCCAGGGGTCAGTCTTGGGTCGGTTTTGTTCAATGTCTTCATCAACAACCTGAAAGATTGCATAGAGTGCACCCTCAGCAAGTTTGCAGATGAAAACCAAGCTGAGGGTGGTAGTAGATACACTGGAGGGTAGGGCTAGGATTCAGAGTAACCTAGACAGATGGGAGAATTGGACCAAAAGGAATCTCATGA
Organism: Crocodylus porosus; assembly: GCF_001723895.1. Taxonomy (NCBI): domain Eukaryota; kingdom Metazoa; phylum Chordata; order Crocodylia; family Crocodylidae; genus Crocodylus; species Crocodylus porosus. The sequence continues at coordinate 76,596,014 of NW_017728943.1, read as the reverse complement.
GGTTCAGAAAGGCTAAGTGCAAAGTCCTGCACTTAAGACACAACAATCCCATGCACCAGTACAGGCTGGGGGTTGACTGGATGGGCAGCAGCTCTGCAGAAAAGAGCCAAGGGTTTGGAGTGGACAATAAGATGAATATCAGCCAACAGCATGCCCTTGTTACAAAGGCTAACAGCATATTGGGATTCATTGGTAGGAGCGTTGTGAGCAGTGCAAGGGAAGTGATTATTCCCCTCTATTCAGCACTTGTGAGGCCACTTCTGGAATAGTGTGTTCAGTTTGGGGCCCCATCACTACAGAAAGGATGTGGACAAATTGGAGAAAGTCCAGCAGAGGGTAGCAAAAATGGTTTGAGAGCTGGGGCACATAACTGATGAGGAAAGGCTGAGGAAACTGGACTTATTTAGAAGAGAAGACTGAGAAGGGATTTAATAGCAGCCTGCAACTACCTGAAGGGGGGTTACAAAGAGCTAGACTGTTCTCAGTGGTGGCAGATGCCAGGACAAAGAGCAGTGGTCTCAAATTGCAGCAAGGGAAGCTTAGGTTAGATATTAGGGAGAATTTTCTCACTTGGAAGGTAGTAAAACCTTGGAACAGGTTACCCAGAGAGGTGGTGCAATCTCCATCCTTGGAGGTTTTGAAGACCTGGCTGAACAAAGTCTTGGCTGGGATGATCTGTTGGGGATGGTCCTGCATTGAGCAGGGGGTTGGACTAGATGACCTCCTGAGGTCCCTTCCCACCCTCATTTTCTATGATTCTATAATTCTATGGCAACAGCACCAACAATACTAATAACCCCAAACAACACTGGTGACCCTGACAACACCAGCCACAGGGGCACACCATGTCTGGCTCAGCTGATGGGGCCCCCAAGTTGGCCACACACTTAACTAATGGCAAATACTGGATAGGAATGCAAAGATGTGTCATAACTTTCTGGTTTAGTCCTTGTTTTATCACTCCATTAATTGCATTAATGTGTGGCTGAGTAACAACTCTAGGACATGATCAGCTGGTTAATTACATCTTAAATGTAATGTGCGTCAGAGGCCTAAGTATTCTGGGGCTGATGTTTAAGAAGTCAGTCATCATTGTTCCCTCTCCCGCCTCTCCGACCGCCAACAATGGTAACCTGAAAGGGACTGCCCATACTACTTCTGTGCCAAACTCAGGATGAAGCAAACCCTGCCAACTCGCTATTGTTGGCCATGCATCAAATCACAGAAATGAAGCAATATAACTTTCATAGATTTCATAGATTTCATAGACATTAGGGCTGGAAGGGACCTTGGGAGATCATCGAGTCCAGCCCCCTGCCCAAAGGGCAGGAAGTCAGCTGGGGTCATAGGATCCCAGCAAGATAAGCATCC
>NW_017728943.1:76592782-76594632 GCF_001723895.1 Crocodylus porosus | reverse complement strand
AAGATGTTGAACAGTATGGGTCCCAGGACAGAGCCTTGAGGGACCCCACTGGTCACAGGGCACCATGATGAGTGACTGCCATCAATCACATTATATAACAGTTATATAACAGTTCTGAGCATTCACATACAGCTACTCTCCCGCTCTTTGTTAATGCTTTACTTACTGATGCATCTTGGAGCTACCCTACATTGCTCTGTTTTCTGGATCTAGTGCGTGCTGAACAGAAACATGTGGGTGGGGTATCCTTCATGGTAGTTGTCCTGGGTTTGGCACAGAGGCAGTGTTGATAGCCCCCAAGTGCTTTTCTTTCCTGCTTGTTCAGAAAATCCTGGCAGGCCACCTTAATTAAGAAAGCTCCCAGAGCGCAGTGGAAATGTGATTCCTAAGGAACAGGGAGTGGGAAGGCCTTCTCTTCACTGAGACAGTGCTTTTCTAATTGCCAGCAATTAAAACTGCTTGGAAGGATGGAAGATAAATACATGTGTTTCTCTCTTAGAGTTGCCCCAGCTGCCTATTATGGTGGTATCTAAACAAACAGACTGCCTCATGGTGACTAAAGTTGGTTTTTAATAACCCTACATCAGCTTTTCAAAGAGAGGGTCACGGAAGGGAGGAGAAGCAGGGAGTTGTAGCACTCCAATGACAGTGAGATAAAGATGAGTAACGAAAAATCTAGGGTGAGTTCCTGGATATGTGCCATATTGCCAAGGTCTGTTAGATTCCATAGCCAATATTATTCAAAGGATTCACCTGTGGATGGAGAAGAAACATTAATGTCTCTAGAATTAAAGTGTCTCCTACTGTGGAGGCCTCTCTTACCTAGAATATACAATACTAGACAAGGGTAAACACTAAAAACTGCTACAGAGGAACAGCTACAGATAAGGGCTGGACATATCATCACAGGATTCTTTCTATTTCTAGGCGTCACTTCAAGAAAACTTCCTTATTGAGGAAAGTATTTAGCCTCATGTCTAAGTCTCATTGATATGAAAGGGTATTAAGCATGTTCTTAGCTACTTTTCTCAATCAAGGCCTTTAGTAGCTATGAAATGCATGCTACAGTTGTAGTTCTTGGGATCTGCTGGTCTCCTGCCCCTGAAATACTCCATTTAAGCTTTCTATATAACACCCAATTGTGTGTTGCTAGCAAAAGCTGCCAAAATGGGACTGCATGCGACCACAGCTGACTGCCTAAAACCACACTAAAACAAATTAGAAAGGAAGAAGCTTGACTTGATAATATAGTGACTTGTTTCTTTCAGAAAGGATCAAGTTTTCCTCATGCCTCCTGTCAGACTGTTGCCTTTCGAAAAGAAACAAATAGGGAATTCACATTTTTCCTTGGGACATAATACAGCATGAATCTAACATGAGTAACATACAGCATATTATAATGAGATACAGCTTGAAGGTGCTGAATGATTTGCATAGGAACTGGGTCAGGACCATGGAGAACCATGTTATAGCACAGGTTAGAATTTGTTCAATTGCAACTGATTTTTATACAGTATCTTTCATATAGCAGGCACCACTAAGGCTTCATAGCCTTATTCAAGAAAAGTTCCTCTACTCATTTTGCTGATTCAAAACTATGAAAAGAATCTTTGATGTAAAGTTTTATGTCAGGAAATAGATATAAAGCAGCAGAAACTATCTATTTGAGAAGCTGATTTTGCTTCAAGTTGTATGAGCAACTGATTTCTCTGGCAGTTTTTAAAGGTCAGGAAAAAAATTGTTTTGGGTCAATCCAAAATAAAGGATTTTTGAAATGTTCAGCAAACACAAGGCAAAAACATTTTAGACCAAACACAATGTTCTGTTCCAGCTTTCAGGGTAGGTTTCAC
>NW_017728943.1:76586208-76592761 GCF_001723895.1 Crocodylus porosus | reverse complement strand
TATATAATTGAAGGAGAGTGCAAAATGAAAGGTTATTTTGGCTACACAAAGAAAAGTTTAATTGGAAAAAATGGAGGTTAAAAAGTCTGTTTATGTTTAGTAGCATGTTGTTGTTGCTGTTGGCAGATGATTTTCCTATTTTTCCCATAAAACATTCTACCATTCCACCACATCAGCATGCATTTGCAACGTGTATGACCAATCCTTTTCACCCAAAAATAGTTCAGAAAAAAACATTGCACTTGGCAATATATCTGATTCTTCAGAAGTTGTCATGATTTTAAAATCACAGAACTTTTATTCACCCAGCAAGTCCCTGCATACTCCCAAGCTGTAGATTCTGCTGCCAAAAGGGTCTGTTTGAAAACCAGAACAAATCACTTCAAATGTAAGGAGGCATGGCCTGTTCCTGAAATTAGCACTCCCCTTACTAGCAAAGCAGCAAACTGAAAGCTTGTAAAGTTTAAACAGTAGTGACAGGAAGCTATATAGATGCAATAATTTCATCCAGTGCAGTCTAATTATTATTATTATTGCACAACATATACTTGTGTCAAAGGTATAGATATCTAATTTGGCTCTCCTTTTCAAGGTTCATAAACTTACAGAGGGAGATATGACCCAGCTACCCTTCATCTATGTAGGGACACAATTTAAATTGCTAAACTCATTTTGGGTGTGAATTTAATGCTGGTGAAAGATGGCAGAGGGACCTGTATCTGAGACTAAGAATAACTAAAAAATATGGCCAAAATGCATGTCAGAAGAGAAGTCGTCCCACATTCAAACCTTCCTCAGTTTCAAATTGGGACAATCACTTGAAAAAGTAGCTGAGACACCACCCCTCTTAGCTATTTTATTAAGAGTGACAATAGAGGTATCATTTTTGGTGGTAATTTTGATGATGTGAGTATGTAGCCACTAAGATCTTGACTAAACCCACAGTCCATTTCACAAAGACCATCTGGCTGTAAACGTGAGGAATCCATTACTCACCATGTGTTGAAGCCCTTTTCAGTGACAGTTGAATATTCATTAAAATGTCAGTGAACTCCAAAAGCATTGTACATTTCAGCACAAAGGATTATTCCTCTAAAAATTCCTGCCACAAGAGGATTTCTCTGGTGCTTCTGGTGTTTTGTTTTTGTTTGCGTTGTTTTGTTTTGTTTTGTTTTGTTTTATTGGGGGGGGGTTGGTTGTTGTTCTACATTTTAAAAGTTTCAGCCATCCAAACAGCATGCAGAAATGGTGTCACATGATTTTGCTTACTCAGCCTGAAAACTAAGCCCCTGAAGCAAAATCCATTTGCAAGGATCAGGGATTTCAGCAATTCATGCACAGGAAAATGGGGGGACATTTCTCACAAATGATGGGCCATATCCTACACTTCACACTCAACCTCTGCTCTGCACAACAAAGGAGAAGGGCTGGAAATGAGCAAACATATCTGATTCACTTCCCTGCTCTGATTCCCTACTCTTCATTGCAGGACAAATAACAGCCTTCTGGGGTTTAGTTTAGCAGGCAATGGTCCTTAAAGGACTGAGCAACATCTGAGTATAAAGCTTTCTGGACACTCTTGCTTTCCCCATTCTGAATCCATGATGCTCCCTCTGAGGTATATTTTTACTAGAGGAGACTGGCCTCTTTATGGATCCCTTTGTATCACAGGGACAGCACAAAGAGGGCAAAGCGGGTCAGGGACTCTGCACCCTTCTTCATAAAGAATAGTCAAACCAGCTCCAGTCCCTTGCAGCTTTCATCTTGGGTAATTAGATTCTACCTCCCTGAGTTCCTATGTACTTTCAATAGAAGAAGTTATTCTTTTCTTCCTATAAAAGTGTTGTTGCCACATTATGCCCCAGAGGCGACTATATGTCACTGGTGGCTGAGTGATTCCATTACACACAGGCTGCAGAGAGCTTAGGGTCCCTTCAAGATGAAAGATGCTATATAAATGTAAGTTATATATTTTAGCAATATGCACTTAAACGTAAGTTCTGCATTCCTAGAAATGCTTATGGTCTCCAGCAAGCTGCTTGGAGTTAATAAACTGATAGTCAGCAACAGCAATCCCATGCTATGCTCATTTCAGAACCCCCAACTTTTCTCAGGAAACTGCACTTTGTCAGACAAGAAGCCTTGTTTGCTGCAGTGCCTCTGTGTTATTGTAATGCTATCGACACCTTGCCTTTTTTGTTGCACTAGAACATTATTATCAGCCACATTGGTTTAACATCCCCGACTGCAGCGTAGAAAATTAGCCCTTGTTTGTGAATCGATCTTTTTTCAGAGAGGTTGACAACAGCAGCAACAACCAAAATTGGTCTGCAATTTGGGAGGGAGGCCAGAGAGCAATAGGCCTCATCATCTTTTATTTAATCTCTGCTAATAATTCTAACAGAAATCTTTTGTTTCCTTGCTTTGCAAGCTGTGTCTCTCTATCCAGCAGCAGATGACCTCCTTGCCCTGAGTAGGCACACAAGGGATTTGTGCTTAGATCCATTGGCAAGTCAGAAGAACTGAAGCATCAGTAAGCTGATTCACATAATGCCCTGTTTTGCACACCCCCAATCTCCTTTCTCTCTCCCCTTTGCCCTTCTATTTGGAAGCCTGGGTTCCACCCAATACCTGTTTGGAAATATGGCCCATGCCACTGAGATGATAGCTGGCTGCCTATGGTCCCTGAGCCACGAAACTCAAAGCCGGAGGTAAACAAAATAAAAAACTGCTTAGTCCTGAGAGTGGCTGATTGGTCAGCACACAAGGCGGTGTTTCCTTGGCTGAGCAGTTAATTTAATATATTGGCTGCTGAGCAATACAAAATAAAAGAAGTCCCAAAGGTAGAGGTGACAGATCTCCATTCTAATTCAGTGGTGTGCAATTCAGAGATGGTCATTAAGTTGATTTAGTGACTAGTCAAAAGGGTTTGGCAGGTTGTGGGTTCATTTAGGGCAGAAGGCAGTTCACAGGAGATGAAAGTGAGCAGCAATGTTCTCCACTGGGGCTTTGATTTTCTTTTTTCCTGGTTATTGAACCTAAGCGGAAACTATTTTATGCTCTATCTAAATATCATCGCTCCCTCCCCCCCAAACCTTTCCCACTCTCCTCACTCAGGCTTTTTGATTGTGGTATATTTATTTTATCATATTTTCTAACAGATGTTCAGCCCCCAGGGCTACCTGCCAATGTAGACAATTTCAAGACACTTTAGTTTCTTTTGCATGCATTTTATAATCTTTTCTAAATACCATGACAAATCTATCACTACCTGCCATGAGATTTCACAATGGTGCACATCATGGACGTGAACCAGTGCCTGTGGCTGGAATCCATAACTTACTTTGTCCAGTAACTTAAGCACCCATAACACTTCAACTGGAAGAGATTTCCCCTTATCTAGCTTCATATTAGTAATAGAGGGATGATGACATGAGCTGAAGTTTTGATTTCCTCTACTAAGGAGAATGTGCACACATTGCCAGAACACTGAAATACCATCCAGTAATTATAAAAACTGTAACCTCAAAAATGGTGCTAAATAAATCACAGCATCTTGGGGAAGACCACATAGGAAGGCAAAAGTCCGATGGAGAACACTGGGGTCTTGACCTCATTTAAAAGACAATGCCTCCAGCACCACAATGATAACTTAACAGTTCTTCTGCTGTCGCTGACCTGATCCAATGCAATGCTGAATACAATGGAAGGAATCCCGCTGACATCAGCCTCCTGTAGGAACAGGCCCTGACTCAATACTGACACACAGGGAAGAGTGCCACCTACTGAGTGGCCTGCACCACGTCAAATGGGACATCTAATGCTGAATCGCATTCAGTCTGGCTTTGCTTTTTGCTTTATGAGGGTATCTTTCTTTCTCAAGAGATGCCTCCGGGAAGGTTTTGTAATCTAGATTGGGCAGGGAGGATGAGGAGCTGCATGGTAAAGGAACTTTAGCCAGATGAAATATTATGGAAACTATGACTTGTTTGCCATCTTGTGATAAACTCTCTCTCAGCTATCATTTGGTTGGTCATCACCTACTGCAATAGTGTGAAGGTATTACGGATTTTTACTTTATTTATGAAGTGCCCCCCCACAACCATCTGTTCATGGGGCTTTGTTAGTTTTCTTTTCTTTTTTTTCTTCAGTGATTTGTTTGTGTTCTTTACTTCTTTCTCTGCTTGGAGTTTAATGAGAAGCTCCTTCTTCCTTCTGTTCATTCATCACTTTTAGTAGAGGGCCCCTTACCTCAGTGAGTGGTCAGCTGTCCAAAGTGCAGTGGCACATCTGTTACTGGCTCCATATCAGGTTGTTTATAGAATTCCTAGAATTAGACCGGTCCCAGGGTCTGATCTCTTCTCACATCCATACTTGCAAAATCATCTTAGGTACCCTGATTTCTGCCTGGGTAAATCAAGCCCTCTGTTTTCAATCTTGGTTGAGAGGGTTACTATAATAGATTTATCAGTTGTTTTACTGTGATTGTCCTACCTGCACTTTGCTTTCAAAGTTGGCAGGACAGTCTTGCTCTGTTGCCATCTTCATAACAGATTTATTTGTAGTAGCATTGTAGTATTGCTCTTTTATTTTCACAGAGCTCCTGCCATGCTCTCTGGCCCAGAATCTGAGCTGCAGATGAGCTGAGCTCTGTGTGTATGTGAAAATCTGGATCTCAACCATCTTTTCAGCAGTGAGGTGTTTTAATGGCTATGGGGGTCCCTGACATAAGTTAGATTGTGGCCTTCCTTGTACCTAAGCAGGAGAGAGCTACACAGAGAGAAATTTTAGCCCCCTGCACATTAAATTTAGAGAAAAATAAAGCCAGTGAAAAGGATGCTCAGCTAGTTAGTGTTTGCTAAGTGAATTCAAATTCCAGAACCTTGACTTTAGCATGGCTTTTGGTACCATCTCCCACAACATTCTTGGAAGCAAGCTAAGGAAGTCTGGGTTTGATGAATGGATTGTAAAGTGGATAGAAAACTGGCTGGATCATTGGACTCAAAGGGTAGTGATCAATGGCTCAATATCTAGTTGGCAGCCAGCATCAAGTGGAGTGCCCCAGGGGTCAGTCCTGGGGCTGGTTATCTTCAATATCTTCATCAATGACATAGAAGATGGGATGGAGTGCATCCTAAGCAAATTTTCTGATGATACCAAGCTGAGGGGAGTAATAGATATGCTAGAGGGTAAGGCTAGGATTCAGAGAGACCTAGAAAAATTGGAGGATTGGACCCAAAGAAATTTCATGAGGTTCAATAAGAAGGAGTGCAAAGTCCTGCACTTAAGATGGAACAATCCCATGCAGTGGTACAGACTGGAGACCAACTGGCTAAACAGCAGCTCACCAAAAAAGACCAGGGGTTTACAGAGGACCATAAGCTAAATATGAGTCAACAGTGTGCCCTTGTTGCCAAGAAGGCTAAATACATACTGGGCTTCATTAGGAGCATTGCCAGCAGAGTGAGGGAAGTGACTCCTCCCCTCTATTCAGCATTGGTGATGCCACATCTGGAGTACTATGTCCAGTTTTGGGCCTCCCAACCACTACAGAAAGGATGTAGACATATGGGAGAAAGTCCTATGTAGGGTAACAAAAATGATGAGGCAGCTGAGGCACATAACTTATGAGGAGAGGGTGAGAGAATTGGGCTTATTTAGGCTGGAGAGGAGAAGACTGAGTGGGGGCTTAATAGTAGGGGTGTGTGAAGCAGGCCTTATTCAATTTGGATTCATCCCAAACCAGGGACAGTGATTTGATTTGTTGATTCAGATCACTGTCCCTGATTTCAAGAGAATTAGCAATTCAGACACAGACACAGCTTTAAAAGTTTTTTCTACATACTATGAAGTCTTTAGTGGGCATGGCGAGTACTGTACTGTCTTCTTTTACCAGGGCACCCCCCCTGCTCAACTTGTCTGCCACAACTTGTTGTTACTGGGTGAAAGGAGGGTGTTCCTCTTCTCGGGGGACCCAGTGACAGACATACTTACATTTGTACTGCAGTGTTCCTCGGGACTCTACCTCCCCTACACCCCACCCCATCCACTCGCCAACCATTTGGGTGTTCCCTGTGTAGTTCCACCATGCCCTGTGAGCCCCTTTGCTAAGGGGTCAGGCATCAACTTTGGCTCTGGTAGGTTTGCCTGGATGTTAAGGCAGCAGGAGCCCCAGACCCTGGTGCTAGAGTGCTGGGCTTCTGATGATGTCTAGCGTCCCTCTCTCTCCCCAGAGAGAGAGGCTTTTTTATCAACTTCAAAATGCAGGTAGCTGGGTGTGGTGGGGGGGGGAATGGATCCTCCACAGCCTAATGCAGGGACGCTAATCCCCCTGCTCTAGATGCAGGGTCTGTACCTGCAGCAATGCTCCTGCTAGCTGCAGGAGTCACACCACGCCTGGTGTGCTCTCCCACTGGATCTCTCTCCCTCCTCTCCCCTGCCAGCTTCCAGAAGGGTTTTTAAATCTTCCCACAGCAGCCTGCCATTGGCCTGGTGCTCCCCCACCCTGGGAGCAGCTGTTTGAACAGCCAGCATAATGCCGGCTCGTGCGGCC
>NW_017728943.1:76580873-76585843 GCF_001723895.1 Crocodylus porosus | reverse complement strand
AGGGGAGTGAGGGGTGGGGACCAGTGCACTGTCTGGCAGACCCAGAAGTCCACTTTCAGGTCTGCTGCTGAGTGCACTGGGGGTTCCCCTACACTTCTGTGGTACACTCCATGCACCCCAGCATTGCAGCACTCATGAGCCCCTGCTACCTAAAGGTATGTAGAAAAAACATTTAAAGCTGTGTCTGTGTCTGAATCTCTGAATCTTTCTGAATCTCTCCAAATTGATTCAGAGGGTTCTGATTTAATTTGGAGAGATTAAAGGGTCCTCTGATTCAGTTTGGATTTGGAGATTCAGCCACCGAATCAGGCCAAATCTCCACTTAATTGAATCAGGGACTGAAGCTTTGCACAGCCCTATTTTGTAACAGCCTTCAGTTTCCTGATGGCTGATTCCAAAAAGGATGGAGCTAGACTGAATAAGAGAACAAGGAGCAATGGTCTCAAGTTGAAGCAAGGGAAGTTTAGGTTAGATATTAAGGAAAACTTTCTCACAAGGAGGGTTGTAAAGCACTGGAATAGGTTACAAGGAGGTGGGTGGTAGAATCTCCATCCTTGAAGGGTTTTATGACCCAGTCAGACAAACACTTGGCTGGAATGAGATGTTCAGGGATGGCCCTGTTTTGAGCAGGGAGTTCAACTAGATGACCTCCTGAGGTCTCTTCCAACCCTAATTTTCTATGATTCTATGATCTTTCAACCAAAAATTTAAACCAAAGGCACACACCAATTAATTTTAAAAAAAGAAAGAAAAGAAAGCAAAGACCCCAGTTCACTGAACTAACACATAGTTCATATAATATATAATATATCAGGAATAAGAAAAAAAAAAGAAAACTAACTTTTGTTTACACAGTTTGGACTAGTTCTTCCCTGTAGTTGAAGCATCTCATAAATGATCCAGCCTTCTCCCACTGGAAGTTCCTGAAACATAAGGAAATCCCCAGCTTCCATTGAGTCAATGAACCACTTCCATCAACTACAGCTAAAAGATCACCTAAAGGGGAAGATGATTGGGAGGCCAAAAGGAATATGTGAATCCTCTTCTACTTTATGCACCTAAGTAATGTGTATGTAGCTGGATAACTGTAGCTTACAGCACATACGCACATTTTGAGAGTCTATTTTCCCCAATGGTTAAATACAATTGCTCTGCATGTTTTCCCACCAGGATTGAAAAAAAAACAGGCATTTCCATCTTTTAACTCAATAATTCAGTGTTCAGTTCACTTCCTTCAGAAGCTGGAGATGCAAGTGCTAGGGCCGCCTAGCCACAGAGAGCTTGAACTTCCTATTTCCTAGCAAAGGGCTCTCACCAACAGGTTAGACTAAATTTGTCTTCAGCACTTCTCTTGAAGCTGACCTACTGGGCAACCAAGTAAGGGAAATATGTGGGGTCAAGAAAGTGAGTGTAGAACCCAGATGATGTACATCTCAGTGCAACAGATGCTGCCCTGGAAAGGAGGGGACCCTAGGCTGTAGAACTGAGCCACTGCTTCCAATGGAATAGGGACTCTCCCAATGCACTGTATCCAATAAGAGTAAATGCTAGGTGCAATGGTCCAGTTTCAAAGATGAGGACTGGAAAGGGCCTTATGCAATGCTTGGTTTGTGGCCTAATGTTTGGAGCAAATTTCTTCAAGCCAGAAAGTACAAATTCAAAACACTTTTTTGTGAAGAGGTCCTGGAACACTAAACTCTTCTTCTTCCTAGATAGGTTTTCTACTGACCAGGCTATTGGCCTAAAAGATACAGGAAGGCCACCTCATCTGGTGTTTGTCAACCTCTAGTTTTCACATCTGCTTGACTACAATTTTGGGACTTGCCTATCCCATATACAGAGCTGGGTGATTCTATTTCCCTGAGCAGCTTGCAAGCCCAAGCAAGCCATACTGAGCATGCTTATAAGGCTAGCATGAGGCAATGCTGAATCACAAACTGTATACATGCAAGAATCTGCCATTCTATGGCTACATACATGCCATTTGGGCATATGAAAAGAAATAGGATTTAGCTGAGTCTGTCTGGCAATTGGTCCTTTTTGGTGGCAGTCAGCAGGCAAAGATTAAGGAAGACAGGGATGAGATGGCTCCACTGTTAGGGCCTTGTTCCATGTTACACTTAGGATGTGTTAACTGCATTTAAAATGCTAGTGTCTGAATGTTCAAACAGTAAAACATGAGGTAAATGCCACTGTAGCATAGAAAAGCTAGGATTTTTCCAGTGAGGAGTATCTACAGGTTGTATTATCTGCTATTACCTATTGTTAGTTACTTGGGTTCTACAATCAGCAAGAATCTTGACCTTGAGACTGAACTGACTAATAGAAACAGAAAAGCAGATAAGAATTTTGGGCTATTACAGAAACATACATGGAATGACAGCGAACTATCAGCTAAGGTAAAGATGTGAATCTCTGAGACTGGCATGCTGTCATTCCTGCTTTATGGTTCAGAAATGTGGACCACATATGGTAGGCACATCAAGAGACTGAACAGCTTCCATATGAGATGCCTGTGTAAGATCCTGAAAATAAAGTGGGAAGACAAAATACCAAACACAGGTGCTGGAGTGCACAGGATTGACACACTTAGAAACCACTATCAACAAGTGGAGGAAGTGATGGCTCCACCATGTCAGGAGAATGAGAGGAGACTATATCCCCAAGAATATTTTGTTCAACAAAATTCAAGACACACCTTCTATGGTGGTACCATGACATGCAAAAATTATACGAAGTCATTCAGCATTGATGTAGAAAGCTGGCAGGAGCAAACAGAATTCCATCCAATCTTGAGGGAACGTCTGGCACTCGGTTCAGCTCACCATGATCTGCAGGCTTTGATCCAGAGGATGGAAGCAACACATGAAAGAAGAAAGCATTCTACTGGAAACTTGGACTCCAACCCAGATACGTGGATATGTGAAACTTGTAACAACCTGTTTTGCTCTCAAATTGGGCTTGTCAGCCACAAGCAAGTTCATCAGGCACCTGACTAGACCACTTACACATCCACTATGATCCAGAGGATCAACAGTTGTCTATATTACCTAACATGCTGAGCAAATGTCAAACTGCTGCACAGAGGTAATATAATCAGAAGACTCTAGGGTGGTGGGGAGGCTGAGTCTGACAAACATCTATTTATTTGTCCCAGCCCAGACAGCACACCTCACTGTCAGAGTCTTCACACTTCTGGTGCTAAGGATGTGTTTTATGTAGATTCTAGTAAGCATTACCATATGACTGCTCAGAAGACTTGTTAACTCATAGTCATGCTCACTGTGGTCTAAATGAAAGATCTAAAAGAAATATGTCATAAGTATAACATGCAATAAGGCCCTTATTTTCTTCTGCCTCCCATCTCCTCTAACAATTGGCGCTACAGTTTTTAGAATGTATTTGTTTAGTGTGAATTGTTTTCCTTTATCCTCCTCCTGTCACAGTCTATCTGCATTTAGTAGTTCTATAAATTTGTTGTGTCCTCTTCCCATTCATTTTCTTCCATTTCTTCTAAGCCCAGACCAAACTTGATAATATTCCCATTCTCACTGGTACTTAATACAGGATGTTCAAACAGTTTGAAGTCTGGCCAGGCAAATTTTCCATTGCTAGTGTATAATCAGATGTTGAAATAAACAACTAGACTTTAATTCATTCAACACACTTGAAAAAAAGTCCCATGAACAGAAGCAGAGTAAAGCTGTATGAACAAGGCAATAAAGCTGGAAGGCTGATATGTAATGAGACAAAATCTATAATCACAGCAGGAGTTAAAGGCACCAAATTAAAGAACTACATCACTAAACAATTAATTTAATTTAAAGAGCTGCAACACTAAGTAAAATATTGATGGTGAATTCCACAGTATTTACACGATCTGAGAGAATCAGTACTCTACTTAGAGATGAAGACTGGCATAAAGCCAGTGAGATGGAAACTTCCTAAACTAAGCCATACAAAATTTGGATATAAAATAAAAAGATTTTTTGCTTGTCATTAAAAAACTACCTTCAGGCAAGGTGCAAGGGGATGAGGGACACCTGGCCAGTCTTGACAATGAATTCATACTAAGTTTAAATGAAGTATTTCTGGAAGTTTGGATAGAACATGTAACCATAGAAAAGTAGAACTGGAAAGTAGGCCTGTGCGAGTAGGCAGCTATTCGACCCAGCCAGCTTCAGATGCCAGGAATCTGATCCAGAGCTCTAAACTGGGTTTCTGCTTCGATTGGGCCAAAGCAGCTCCAAAGCTTCGGAGCCGCTTTGGAGATCTGGCCATAGGGTATAATGGGGAATCAATGAAATAACTATAACTTTGTTGTTTTTTGTTTGATTTGGATGAAACATACAGGTATGGTAGGATCTGCAGACAGCATGAAGCCTGCCAAATTTCAAGAAGATCGGTGCAGGAATTTGGGGGGAACTGTACCCCAAATTCTTGAAAGCAAAACTCACATCACGTCTATGTGTTACACCATAGTGGGGTGAAAAATGCAGGGGTTGTGGCCCCTTCTGAGGCCACAAAGCCTGACAAGTTTCAAGCAGATATGTGCATGGGTTGGAGAACTGCACCACAAGCTGCGGACAAGCAAAACTCATGACATGGGTGACACTATGTGTTAAGGCGCAGCAAGGTGAAAGCTGCAGGGCTAGTGGCCCCTGCTGCACCCAGGAAGCCTGTCGGCTGTCAAGGAGATCAGTGCAGGGGTTCTGGGGTCCTGCACCACTAGCTGCTGACAGGCAAAACTCATGACATGGGTGCTTGTGCAATTGACTGTCTGTGTCTTGGGGCAGTTGATTGTCCGTATTGATTATTTTCTCTCCTTAGTCTGTAGTTTTGTAGGTGTTAATTGTTGCTAATTAACTGGCTACATTAGCTAGCTACTGTGTATTGAGCTGGTCCCTGAGTGAATCATGATTAATTGGTAACTGGTAACACAGTAGCTTAGCAGCCAGGCCTGCAGTAGT
>NW_017728943.1:76556333-76580773 GCF_001723895.1 Crocodylus porosus | reverse complement strand
ATCAGAAGACTCTAGGGTGGTGGGGAGGCTGAGTCTGACAAACATCTATTTATTTGTCCCAGCCCAGACAGCACACCTCACTGTCAGAGTCTTCACACTTCTGGTGCTAAGGATGTGTTTTATGTAGATTCTAGTAAGCATTACCATATGACTGCTCAGAAGACTTGTTAACTCATAGTCATGCTCACTGTGGTCTAAATGAAAGATCTAAAAGAAATATGTCATAAGTATAACATGCAATAAGGCCCTTATTTTCTTCTGCCTCCCATCTCCTCTAACAATTGGCGCTACAGTTTTTAGAATGTATTTGTTTAGTGTGAATTGTTTTCCTTTATCCTCCTCCTGTCACAGTCTATCTGCATTTAGTAGTTCTATAAATTTGTTGTGTCCTCTTCCCATTCATTTTCTTCCATTTCTTCTAAGCCCAGACCAAACTTGATAATATTCCCATTCTCACTGGTACTTAATACAGGATGTTCAAACAGTTTGAAGTCTGGCCAGGCAAATTTTCCATTGCTAGTGTATAATCAGATGTTGAAATAAACAACTAGACTTTAATTCATTCAACACACTTGAAAAAAAGTCCCATGAACAGAAGCAGAGTAAAGCTGTATGAACAAGGCAATAAAGCTGGAAGGCTGATATGTAATGAGACAAAATCTATAATCACAGCAGGAGTTAAAGGCACCAAATTAAAGAACTACATCACTAAACAATTAATTTAATTTAAAGAGCTGCAACACTAAGTAAAATATTGATGGTGAATTCCACAGTATTTACACGATCTGAGAGAATCAGTACTCTACTTAGAGATGAAGACTGGCATAAAGCCAGTGAGATGGAAACTTCCTAAACTAAGCCATACAAAATTTGGATATAAAATAAAAAGATTTTTTGCTTGTCATTAAAAAACTACCTTCAGGCAAGGTGCAAGGGGATGAGGGACACCTGGCCAGTCTTGACAATGAATTCATACTAAGTTTAAATGAAGTATTTCTGGAAGTTTGGATAGAACATGTAACCATAGAAAAGTAGAACTGGAAAGTAGGCCTGTGCGAGTAGGCAGCTATTCGACCCAGCCAGCTTCAGATGCCAGGAATCTGATCCAGAGCTCTAAACTGGGTTTCTGCTTCGATTGGGCCAAAGCAGCTCCAAAGCTTCGGAGCCGCTTTGGAGATCTGGCCATAGGGTATAATGGGGAATCAATGAAATAACTATAACTTTGTTGTTTTTTGTTTGATTTGGATGAAACATACAGGTATGGTAGGATCTGCAGACAGCATGAAGCCTGCCAAATTTCAAGAAGATCGGTGCAGGAATTTGGGGGGAACTGTACCCCAAATTCTTGAAAGCAAAACTCACATCACGTCTATGTGTTACACCATAGTGGGGTGAAAAATGCAGGGGTTGTGGCCCCTTCTGAGGCCACAAAGCCTGACAAGTTTCAAGCAGATATGTGCATGGGTTGGAGAACTGCACCACAAGCTGCGGACAAGCAAAACTCATGACATGGGTGACACTATGTGTTAAGGCGCAGCAAGGTGAAAGCTGCAGGGCTAGTGGCCCCTGCTGCACCCAGGAAGCCTGTCGGCTGTCAAGGAGATCAGTGCAGGGGTTCTGGGGTCCTGCACCACTAGCTGCTGACAGGCAAAACTCATGACATGGGTGCTTGTGCAATTGACTGTCTGTGTCTTGGGGCAGTTGATTGTCCGTATTGATTATTTTCTCTCCTTAGTCTGTAGTTTTGTAGGTGTTAATTGTTGCTAATTAACTGGCTACATTAGCTAGCTACTGTGTATTGAGCTGGTCCCTGAGTGAATCATGATTAATTGGTAACTGGTAACACAGTAGCTTAGCAGCCAGGCCTGCAGTAGTTCCCCACCACCACCACCACCACCCCAAGATAGACACAGTTGCACAAGCACCCATGTCACAAGTTTTGCCTGTCAGCAGCTAGGGGTGCAGGGCCCCAGAACCCCCCTGCACCTATCTCCTTGACAGCTGGCAGGCTTTGTGGCTGCAGCAGGGGCTACCATCCCTGCAGCTTTCACCCCGCTGCGCCTTAACACATACAGTGTCACCCATGGCATGAGTTTTGTTTGTCTGCAGCTTGAGGTGCAGTTTCCTACAAACCCCTGCACCGATGTTCTTGAAACTTGTCAGGCTTTGTGACCTCAGCAGCGGCTACCACCCCTGCAGTTTTCAGCCCACTACGCCTTAACACACACAGGGTCATCTCTGTGTGTGGGTCATTTTTATATCTGCAGGTCCAGATGCCCTCCACCCAAGAGTGTTGAGGGAGCTGGCAGGGGTCCTCGAGGAGCCCTTGGCCTGGCTATATGAGCATTCTTGGTCATCTGGCCAGGTGCTGGGGGATTGGAAACTGGCTAATGTGGTCCCAATTTTCAAGAAAGGGAGGAAGAAGGACCCAAGTAACTATAGGCCTGTAAGCCTCACCTCGGGAAGAACTTGGAGAGAATCATCAAGGAGCACATCTGTGGGGGGCCTGCAGGGGAGATCATGCTCAGCGGCAACCAGCAGGGGTTCATCAAAGGCAGGTCCTGCCTGACCAACCTGATTGCCTTTTATAACCAAGTAACTAAATCCTTGGATGATGGTGTTGCCGTGGACATAGTCTTCTAGACTTTAAGAAGGCCTTTGACACTGTCTCTCACCCCATCCTCATCAATAAATTAAGTGACTGTGGCATTGATGCCTGCACAGTTGGATGGGTAAAAAATTGGCTGATGGGGTGCACCCAGACAGTAGTGGTGGATGGGTTGTACTAACCCTGGTGAGATGTGAGCAGTGGGGTGCCCCAGGGCTCAGTCCTCGGGCCTGCACTGTTTAACATCTTCATCAGCAACTTGGATGAGGGGGTGGAAAGCACGCTGTCCAAGTTTGCTGATGACACTAAGATGTGGGGTGAGGTGGACACACTTAAAGGGAGAGAGAGGCTGCAAATATATTTAGACAGACTACAAAAGTGGGCAGACAAGAATAGGATGACGTTCATCATTGACAAATGCAGGGTGCTGCGCCTTGAGAGAAGGAATCCACAGCATACATACAGGCTGGGGAGTTCCCCTCTTGAAAGCACAGAGGTGGAAAGGGATCTTGGAGCCGTTTTTGACTCCAAGATGAACATGAGCCACCAATGCCAGACCACAGCCAGCAAGGCCAGCCATACCTTGTCATGCATCCAAAGATGCATCTTAAGCCAGTCCAGAGAGGTGATCCTCCCCCTCTATGTGGCACTGGTCAGGCCACAGTTGGAGTACTGCATCCAGTACTGGGCACTTCAAAAGGGATGTGGCCAGCCTGGAGAGGGTTCAGAGGAGGGCCACCCACTTGGTGAGAGGGCAGCAGGACAGGCCCTACAAGGAGAGACTGAGGGACCTGAACCTCTTCAGCCTCAGCAAGAGAAGGCTGACGGGGGACCTGGTGGCTGCCTAAAAACTTATCAGGGGAAATCAACAGCAAATAGGTAGAGCCCTTTTCTCCCCAGCACCACCTGGGGTGATAAGGAACAATGGTAATAAGCTGATGGAGAATAAGTTTAGGTTAGAGATCAGAAAGCAATATTTTACAGTTAGGGTAGCCAAAATCCGGAACCAACTTCCCAGGGAAGTAGTCCTCACCCCTACCTTGGGCAAATTCAAGAGGAGGTTGGACGATCACCTATATGGGGTCTTGTGAACCCAGCATTCATTCCTGCCTGTGGCAGGGGGTCAGGCCTAATGATCTGTTCAGGTCCCTCCTAACCTAGCTACTATGAAACTATGTCACAAGTTTTGCCTGTCAGCAGCTTGAGGTGCAGTTCTCTTCAAGCCCCTGCACTGATATTCTTGAAACTTGGCAAGCTTTTTGGCCTCAGCAGGGGTCTCTACCACGGCAGTTTTCACCCTCCTGTGTTGTAACACATAGACATGACATGAGTTTTGCTTTCAATAGTTTGGGGTGCAGTTCCCCCCGAACCCTGCACTGATCTTCTCGAAACTGGGCAGACTTTATGCTCTCATTGGAGGCTACCATCCCTGCAAATTTTAACAAAATTAGACAAAAAACAACAAAGTTATAGATATTTCATTGATTCCCCATTATATCCTACGGCTGGATCTCTGAAGCTCTGAACTGCTTCAGAAAGCCTAACGAAGCCAGTGCTTCAATCCAGACATGGATCCGGACAGCTGCTCTGAATCTGCAGCACTCTCTGAGGCCTCACACAGCCCTACTGGAAAGGACTAAAGCTGTGTGAAATGGCACCATTCCATTTCAACTTGCGTTTTGAGTTTTTGACGGAGCAGCGTTTCATTTCAAATTTTGTTTAGATTTGAAACTGCTGTTCCATTTTGTTTCATCAAAACAGTGATGCTGTTCTGAGGCCGCTTCAAAGTTTTGCCCATAGGCTATAATGGGGAAGCTCAAAACAGCCTCTCTCATCTGGCAGGCAGATTGGGGCCCAACCCCCGGGAGAGCTGCGGAGCCCGTGCCGGTCCTCCCGGGGCCATGGGGCCCCATCTGCCTGCCAGATGAGAGAGGGATGCCACCTGGGACTGGGGAGTTGGGGAAGGGAATTGAGCCCCATTGCTCAGTTCCCCTCCCCAGTGCTCAGATCAATTGGGGAAGGGAACTGGGGATGAGCTGAGTGCTATTATCAGGCTGGGGAAAGGAACTCAGCCCAGCTGGGCTCAGTTCCCCCCCCCCCCCCAGTGCGACTGTACAGCTGGGAAGGGAAACTGAGCAATTGGGCTCAGTTCCCTTCTCCAGCCCAATTCCCCTGCACTGGGATCAGCTTCCCACAGCCCAGCCGTGGGAGGCGGGGAGAGCCAGGCTGTATTCCTCACCTGGCTGATCCTGGAGACACTGGAAGTGTAGTTCTGGTTCTCCCCTGTCTCCCACCACCTGATTGCTGGCTGCTTCAAAACTCAAAACATTTTGAAACTTTAAAAACATTTTGACTAGCCTCTTTTTCTTTCAAGGCTGTTTTGAAGCCCTTTGTTTTGTTTCAATTTGCTGTTTCGAGCTCAAAATTATTCAAAACAGTGTCAAAATGAAACAGCCAGAGAAATTTCGCACAGCCCTAGAAAGGACCTCAGGAGGTCATCTAGTCCAATCCGTTAATGAAGCACCTCTTATACATACATCCTTACTAGACAATGCCTTAAAGAAGGATAATACTGGCTTTGTTAAATCATAAAGGACACCAGTTTCCAGTAGTATCATGGTGAAGGAAAATAGGGTTTGAAGGAGTTAAGCCAGCGTCAAACTTCCTTTTTTCTTTGACAACATCAGACAGTTAATTTTGGTTCAAGACTCATGTAAGAGGACTCAAACATGTTTTTACCATGGCAACCACTTCATAGGAATCTTTCTGGCATGATTAAGCATATTTAAAAAGCCAACAAAATAGAAACATTAAAATACGTGGAGTTCAAAAGTTAAATGTCATTTTGGGGGATTTTTTGGGGGGGTGGGGAGCAGTGGTATAGCAAAGCTCCCATTCATTTACATCCAGTAAGTCCTTTGGATAGAATTATGTTACTTAAAAATCTCTGCATGGTACCAACATTTTTTCTTGGTAAAAATAAAAGAGCTTACTCTCATTTACACTGTGGCCTTTTATGTTTCTGTATGAGTGTAAAGGGCCCTTATAAAGCACAAAGTACATTAGGCCCACTTTAATGCCCCATTAGACTGCTTAAGCTGCATAAAGGGCCCTTTAATGTAAATAAGAGTCAGGTCCAAAGATTTAATTTGCTGTTGAATTTTGGCTCAGGAGTGATTTTTGCTAAGGTTATTCCTGTCCATGAGACAAACATGCCAAAATGTACATGAGGATACAAGAAAATGGATGATTTTGACTCTCTCACTGAAGGGATCATTATGTGATCCAGGCAGCATTGGGATGAGGTACGAAGACATGTGGCACCCTATAAATATATGAGGAGTGTACATCAGGGTTTGGGGGAGCATCTATTCACCAAGGCCCTCCAGGGGAGGACAAGAAATAATGGGCACAAACTGATTGAAAATCACTTCAGGCTAGACATAAAGAAAAACTTCTTTACAAGTTGAGTGCCGAGGGTTTGGAACAGGCTCCCCCCAGAGGTGGTACTGTCACCCACCCTCATTATCTTCAAAAAGCATTTTGACTCCCACTTTGCTGGGGTCATCTGATCCTAGCAGTCTTTCCTTCCCAAGTACAGGGGGCTGGACCCAGTGATCTGTAAGGTCCCTTCCAGCCCCTAACAACTATGAAACTATGTCAGCCCTAGACAGGGATGCTTTAACCTCCATCCCCCTGCTTGTTTCTCCTGTCTGGGACAGCATCTGCTAGCCACCCTCCCACAGGTCTTCCTTCACACTGAGGCAAAACTGCTTATGCCTTCTTAACTTCTCTGCTCAGTGTGCCAAATTTGGCAACTTTTGAGAACAAATTAGCTCAAAGGCAAAACACAGGCAAAAGAAGAGAGAATGCAGAGCACACGTGAGGTAGAACACAAGTGTGGCAGGGCACTGTTTGCACCTGCCGTTTTAAGACCTGAGCCAAAGAGCCAGCAGGTGCTTGACTGAAGCAGCCATTTTAGATCCCTGGCTGCCTATATAAGCAGATCAGTTCACTGCTGACAGAGGAGGCAGTAACATTGCCTGGCTACAAGGATTTACATATCATCCTGGAGGTAAGGGCAGGAGCTGTAGGGGATGGCTAGGAGGCTCCTAGTCCTGGGCATGACCTAAAACTGCACCCTGCCAGGAGTGATACCCCCCAGGAAATGCCAGGCCAGTTACCACCCTGGTGAAAGGTGGGTCGGGGCACCATAACCCCAGCTCCCACAACCAGGTGGGTCACCAGCTAGTAGGGCCAGAAGGTGGACCCAGGAGCGAGAGTGGGGCTAGAGGCTCAGAGGCCTGGCCGAGAGTAACCTTGGCTGGTCAATGCTGGGGCCAGGACCAGAATGGTCAAAAGGGCCAGGGGCCCAACACCCAGAGCCAAGGGTCTGGGGTTCCAACTTTCCTTGGAGATGAGGCCAAGGCCTGTGTGGCCAAGGGTCCCAGTGGAGACAACACCCGAGAGGGGAAATAGTTTCAGGGAGTGAGGCAGCCCTAAATGAGAGTGGGGTAGGCCGCCTGAATGGATGGGTCCTAATTGGAGGATTCTGGGGCACAGTGTGAGGCCGGTAAGAGTAACATCTGTGGATGCCATCTGTGAGGCATAGGCTGTGGTGTAGGGAGGGTACGGAGCCACAGATAGTGCCCCCTGGCATTGGGGCAAGCAGTGGGCAGCCTCCCACCTAATTAAGATCACTAATTAGATAACAACAAGGCATGGCAGGACAGAAGCAGGCAGTTGGCTCAGAAACAGGTGGGCGGGCCAAAGGCAAATCGGCCCCAAGAAGGCCCCCCCCCATTACAACAAGGAACAATAAATATACATTTTACACTCCAGAGATGCCTTATCACTCTGATGATCCAAAGGTGATTAGCCAGCCATTTTTGGCAGTACATTCATGGCTTGACTGCATTACCAGGGGGCAAGGGTGAGTTTGGGGCAGTAGGCCTCAGTGCTGATTTGGGTGGCACACAAAAAAAATACAGCCACCATCACTGCTGGCTGGCCATATCACCAGCAATGACATCAAGGAGCTGCTGCTGCCTACTCCCCAGGGCATCAAGCTTCCCTGTTACACTTCTGTTTGAAAGGGTGAGAAAATTCCTCCAGAATCCACAAGGAAAAGATAGTCTCTTGACTTTTTTTTAGTAGAGACTCAAATACTAAAGATTTTAACAACATTGCTGTGTTTTTCCTCTCTAACAGAGAAGGGTTGTGCTTACCCATCACACTCCCTTCAATCTGACTGATCAAAAGCAGTTTCCCTGGGCCCAGACACAGGCAATTCTTTCTGTTTCAATGAATTCGTAGCCCATAGTTATGGCAGCTTGTGATCTAACTAGAGTCTCTGGAGGGAGACTAACGCTAAACAAATTACTTAATGTAATGCCTTTGACTCCATTTTGTATCAGTAGATTTCAAAGGTGTAGTGAACTCATTGAGTTCCCAGGGTAGGGGTGGGGGTGAAGGATCTTGCAGTGGTTTTCTGACCACTGTAGACCAGGAAGGGGATGGTAGCGGGGTATGTGGATGAAGGGAAGGTACTTACCGTCCTGGGCTACTGCTGCTGCTGTTGCTGCTATAGCAGTATCAGCTCTGCTCAGGCAGCAGCAGCCCTGTGGCCAGCCTCCCTGGAAACTGAGTCTGATGCCCCATTTGCTCTCTCTTCCTCACCCTCCCCCCCCACCCCATGCATATTGGGTGCAGGGCTATGCCTGCTCTGGCAGCAGCTCAAAGGCTCCCACCAGGGAGGGGAGGAGGAACACCATTCTGCTCTCCCAAATCCACTGTTTGGTGTTGCACTGCCCTGCCCACCTCCTGTGGATGGGCAAGATCCGTGCATGGCAAAGAATCCCAGGGAGAGGGATTCTGCACCACCTTCAGCTTTAAACAGCTGTATCTGGGGGAACGTTTGTTCACCAGAGCGCCCCAAGGGATGACGAGGTCGAATGGTCATAAACTCCTGCATAAACTCCTGTCAAGCTGGACATAAGGAAGAATTTCTTTACTGTCCAAGCCCCCAAGGTCTGGAACAGTCTGCCATCGGAGGTGGTTCAAGCACTTACATTGAACACCTTCAAGAGTAAATTGGATGCTTATCTTGCTGGGATCCTATAACCCCAGCTGACTTCCTGCCCTTTGGGCATGGGGCTGGACTCGATGATCTCCCGAGGTCCCTTCCAGCCCTGATGTCTATGAAATCTATGAAATCTTGATAAACCTATGTCTGCTAGATTCAAATCATCTTCTGCTATCAGACATCTCTCTCCATGAAAGTACTGGTAGATCAGTCTCAATCCATGTTTTAACCTTCTCTTGGATAGGATAGATTGATTGAAGTTTGAAAGTCTCTTATTATAGGTCAAGGTCAAGCTTTTCATACTGGTGATGACATCATCTTAAGATGGCTGAAACAATATGCCTAAACCACATATGCTAAGTAATTATAGGGCAGGTCTTTCCAAGCTTCAGTTTATTTATGGAGATATTTAATGTGTCTTTCCTAATATCAATATCATTTTTAATATGAGAACACCAGTGCTTATGTAATGATTTCCCTAATGCTATCCACTGTGCTAATACCACCTCCCTACTCCTACCCAATAGTCCTTTTTTGCATTGGCATTGTTAGCCATCATTACACACTGAGATCTCATGCTCAGCTATTTATTTACCATGACCCCTAAGTCCCTTTCTAAGACACTAATTTGCAAAATGTGTAGTTGTTTTTATGGAACAGTAACATAGTTTTGATTTGGAGGTATGATACCTCTCATTTGGGTGTATCTACACATGCATTTGATCCAAGATCACTTTACTTGAAAGTAAACTACCCACAAGTAAACACTCCCAGGCAGGCATCTACTCATGAAGAGATTTGGCAGCAGATTTGCTGCTCTTAGCAGGAAACTGGTGCCACTTCCCGCAGTCCTGCAATGGGCCCCTCCCACCACCGGGGGGCAGGGGTAACGCCTAGCGGGTACATGCACCCCCTGAGTGTGGTATTGCATGACAATGTCAGCAGTGCCTGCAGGCAGTCACCACTCACTACCCTGATGCTGACACTGCTGGCAGCATGTGCGGGCAGTCCAGGATTGCAGCTGGCTACCACCAATGCTGCCAGCAGTGCCTGCAGGTGGTCATAGACCCTTGGTTGGTGCTAGCCAGTGCCCCAGCCCCCATTGCCGACAGTGCCAGCAGCATCTGCAGGAGCTCCCAGCTCACCGCTGCCACATTCCTGCCGTTGTGCTCCTGCCACCACCAGTGCAGCTGAGGCCCCCCCCAGCCACCAGGGCCACGCAACATTCATGCTGAGGGGAGTTCCAGGTTCCAGCTTCAGCTGCCAGGAGCTGGAAGCCCTCTTGAAAAAACCAGCTCCATTCTGCTCCCTGGCCAGCCACTTCCCTGGCCAGAAGCAGCATGCACAGCATAGGGGCAGCATGTGGCACCTCTCTCCTCACTTCCTCTGCCTTCCCATGCCATGGCAGAAGCATCCCTTGCCCCTGGAAGCAATAACAAACACCCTCGGATCCTGCTGGCCATCATGCTAGGCCTACTGACTCACCACACCGACTGCCAGCTGGCTCATGTGCAGCAACTGCCTGCCCGGCCTACCATACCATCCCAGGGCCACTGCCACCGTGCAGCCGCTGCCTAGACCCCATCCAGCTAACAGGACCCTGGCATGGATGCCAATGACATGCTGCTAGATGCCACCACCAGGGCGACCTTTGCCTTCCTGGTGCCTCATCCCCCCGTGTCTCTGGGCCCACCAGCCAGGACTGGTGGCTGCATATTGTCCAGCAGACCTGAGATGACAAGCACTGGCTGGACACCTTCTGTATCACCCAGACCACCCTCTGGGACACCTGGAGTGGCAGGGCACTGTCATGTGGCCACCCCTCCCCACAGACACCTGGCCGGCCCATGCCTTCCTCAAGCTGGCCACACCTGCCAGCCTCGGATATGTGGGTTATCTCTTTGGGCTGGGCAAGGCCACACAGCAAGGACACAGCTGGGGAGGCCATCCTGGAAGTGTGTGGCACTCTCCAGGATGCATGACACCCTGGAGGTGGTAACGGGGTTCTGTGCCCTGGGATTCCCCTAGAGCATTGAGGCCATGGAGGGGACCCCCATCCCATCACCTGCCTGCCCAATGGTTACCAGCCCTACTACAGTCAGTAGGGCTTTCACTTTGTGGGGCTTCAGACTGTCATAGACCACCACAGTGCCTTCACAAATAGAAGTGTCGGCTCAACAGGCAATGCCTTTGATGCCCAGGTGTTCCAAAACTCCACCCTGCCAGGCCTGGTCCACAGTGGGCACTTCAGGCTGGGGTGCTGGACAGAGCCCCCCTCCCTTCCCTTGGCACAGGTGGCTTCTTCTTCAACAACCAGTGGTGGTCAGGGCCAGCAGGGCTGTTGTGCGGTCCTGACCCTACTGGACGCAGCTTTGGTGCCGTGCCCACGTGGAGCTGGGTTGAGTACCAGGCCTGGGGCCAGGTGAGGAGGTTTGGTGGCAGAGCCACTCTCTCCTCCCGCACCAATGCTGTGACTCAAGTGTGCCCCTGCTGCTCATGTTGTGGGCACTGCGCAAGGAGCTGTTTGCATGAACCAAGGGGTGCCCAACCCACTATGTCCTGTTGCTGCTGTTTGCCATGGTGCCCTGGGTTCATCTGTGCACCTGGTATTGTGTGGGGGCAAACCTAGGCTTCCCTGCAGCCTCTGCCATCACCTGGAAGTCTACCTGTGGCTGTGCTACATGTCTCTGCCCCCTGCAGCCAGTGTGGGCCTTACCACACGGCCAGTGTGGGCCTTACCACATGGCCAGGGCTGGCATGGCTGGCAGGTCCACTCAGACCTGGGTGGTGAGGATGGTGTGTGGCTGTGGGCAGTGTCCTTGGACGGCAGTGTGTGATGTATGGACATTTGGCTGGGGGCCCCCTGAGGAGGACCTGGCACTGCTGGCAGTAACATGGCTGGCTGTGCCTCGTGACTTTGTCTGAGGCTGCAGAGCTGCTGAGGTGTGCACTGGTTTGGATTTCCCAAGCTGCTGGTGGGGGCTGCAGCTGGGGGACTCAGTGGGATGGGCTGTTGCAGGCCTGAGGGACCCTCCCCAGGTGATATGTCACTGTGGGTGCCAGGCCAGGGTGGGGGCTTGGGCAGATCACCCATGCTGCTGTACACAACATGGCTGTGGCCTGCATCCTGAGTGCAAGAATGATTGTCAGTTGCCATATAAAGGGCATGGACTTGTAGGCACTCTCTGATCAATGATTGTGGTTGGTCACAGTGACCAACAGCCTGAGCTTTATGCTGGCTCTCTAGGCTTCTGCGTAGCTGTCCCTGTGCTCCCAGGCCTAGGCAGCTGCCTGCAGCATGCAGAGTAGGGGCACAAAATGGGACTGATGGTTGCACAGCAAAATAATTCTCCACGGCACTTGCAGACTCCAGCTCAGCTGCTGGGGGTGGGCTGTTGGTAGCTAGAACTGGCCATGGTGACAAGAAGCTGCCTGCAGCTGAGCCTGGATGCTGGCAGGCCTGACAGGAGCCTTCAGCACTCTGCAGCACCTGTAGCACTCTGCAAGCCTGAACAGCACAGGTCTGGATGGTGCATGGTACTCTGGTGCCAGGTAGTGGTGCCTGGTTGCAGGCAGGCTGGCACAGCTGACCTGCACCTGCCAAGGGGACACAGGGGCCTGGAATGGCCTCAGGCTACCTGCATGTGTGCCCCAGGGCTCAAACTGCCTGCAGGCTTTTAAAGGCCTGAGGCTGTGGCTGCCATAGAGCCAGCCCAGCCCTGGGACAAAAAGGCACCCAGCCTGAAAAGCTGGGCTAGCCTCAGGCCTGCGCCCTAGCTGCAAGACTGCCTGAGAGCAAATTTGCTCCCAGATGGTCTGTACACATGCATTTCTGCACAGTAACTGATTGCAAGTAAATTTGCTCCTTGCATTTGCAGGGAACAAATTTACTCACAATTATTCATAGATTCATAGATTGTTAGGGACTGGAAGGGAACTTGTAGATAATTGGGTCCAGTCCCCCTGCACTAGGCAGAAAAAGACAACTGGGGTCAAGTGACCCCAGCAAGGTGACTATCCAGTCTCCTTTTGAAGATTTCCAGTGTAGGTGACTGCACCACAACTGGAGGGAGTTTATTCCACAGTCTGGACACCCTGACTGTGAAGGAGTTTTTCCTGGAATTGAGCCTGAAGTGGCCTTCCAAGAGTTTGTATGCATTGCTCCTGGTCTTCCCCAGGGGTGCCCTGGTGAACAGCTGTTCACAGTAAATTAGTGTAATTTAGTGTGCAGTAAGTGTACGCATGTGTAGATGTGTGTGCTTAATGCACAGTAAACTATACTACTGCGCAGTAAAGCATCTTGTGTAGACATGCCCATTAAATGCACAAGCTGATAGATCATGGATGGTAGCCTTGTTTGTCTGAGATGCAAAGAAATGCAAAACTCAAGAATTCTTGGTTCAGAGATGATACCTTTCATTAGACCAACTAAGAAATTGCAAAAAATATATCATTTTCTGCAAACTTTCAGGAATGCATGCTCTTCCTCAGGCTCAGGGAAAATTAAAGAAGGTAAAATGTCCCCAGAGGTAGAAAATAAACTTAATTTTGGTACAGCGGAAGCTGAAGGTGGAAGTCTGTTCCTCTGGGTCCATGAGAGTGTCTTTGTGAGTTTCTTTTTGATGTGCAGATAAGGCAAGATACCTTCCCTGGTGGTGTCAGATGACAGAAAGGCAGGGAGGTGTAGAAATGTTTCTTGTTGTTCAAAATCAGCTAAAATTCAGCATCTTCCATGTTTCAGGAATGTATTTGGTAGCCATGTTGGTCTCAGACAAAAAGAAATGCAAAACTCAAGTTGATAGGTCAACACTGAAAGCTACAAGACACCTCTCATATTGGTATTTTGGAAAAGATCATTATTGATAATAGGGAAGAGCTTGCCAATGCTGAATTTCAAGTTTGCGGAGTCAGTGCAAGTCAAAGCAGGTTATTTCTAGCCTCACCACCCACAAAAGAAAGTTGTGGGGCAAAAAAAAGACTTAAACAAAAGGACATTATATTAGCTATTCTGAGTCATAACAGAAGCTCCACCGCATCAATAAGCAGATCAAAGAAGCTTATCAGCCAACTGTATGCTTATAGGCAAATGCTACCAAACTCGGAAATAAATATGTATACTGAAGTGGCCTACCTCAGGGGTTGTCAGCCAGGGGTGTGCATACCCCTGGGGAGTACTTAGAAAGGCCCCAAGGGGTACATGGCAGCAGGGCAGAGAAGCAGGGGCACTTCCGGTTTTGCTGCTGGCACTTCTGGTTTTGCCGCTGGCACTTCTGTTTTCACCACTGAGTGCAGGGAACCAGCCTTCCTCCACCACCCTCCACTCGCCAATCAGGTGCTGCGGTTCTCCCCCCCACCTGCTCATTGATCAGCCACTGTGGGATTCCCCCCAGCTCCTCAATCAGCTGCCAGAGGACCCCCGCTCCTCCACCGACCAGGGGGCTCCCTGCTTCTCAACCAGCCACTAGGGGTACACCAACCAAAGAAGGTCAAAAAACCCTGGCCTACCTAATTGGATGTGAGGCTAAGAAGTACTAAACCTTACATGGAATAGTATTTCTTATCAAGATTCAGACTGCAACCGACAACTGACAAAGCTTAAAACCGGAGAGATGCATTTCTGACAAAACTGGATAAAGAAAACTATTAGGCAGCATCAGTTAATACCTCTAATATAGCTGCACCCTGAGGTTTGGCATGATTGAGTCTGATCATGGAATCTGATTGTTAAAAAAACAGGAGATACATTCAGTTGGCTCCAAAATCTGTTGCCATATGACCAAGATAGCAATGGTGTTTACACTGCAGTTTTATAGTCTTAAATATCGTTTTAGGGACATTAACCTATTGAAAAGGACTCTATGAAACTTCCTAGGTTTCATAGTCTAAATAAAATTAATCAAACAAACTCCCTCAAAGCTGAAAGATGATCAGATCTGGATGACTGCTAAGAAAGCCAAATTATCTGACTATAATTTATTATTAACCCCTCCTCCTTGTTTGAGATTGCTTATATAAGATGTGCATGTGATCTTTACATTCATGGCAAGAAAACAGTACTATTACACCTATTAGCTGTACAGAGTATCAGAAGCAATAAGACACATTATGTTTAAGAATAGCATTGTATTCCTTAGGCTAAGAAGAGTCCTTATCACTCTTAGAAGAAAGTGACTTTCTGTTTTGTAGGCAACTTATTTTATTATGAAAGGACTAAGTAAAATGGTGTGTTTGTATATACAGAGGAAAGAAGTATATGAACATGTAGAAGTAAGATATTGCATATATGTATATTTATTCATACATATACATACATGTATATAAACACGCACATACATGAGCAAGTACTGTGAAAACCTCTGACAGACTGATCAAGGACTGGCTCACCACTTAGACTTTCTGTGGCCATAGCCACTAAATAGATGCATTGTTTATTCCTGAATCAATTGTATTTCAGCTCCATTTCATTCTAATCAGATAGTCAATAACCCCCGGATAGTATTTAGCATTTGGCAGCTGGGAAACCACTAGCTTTATTTTTTTCTTCTTAATTGCTGTTTAGAAACTAGTGTATTCAGGTTTCCCCTGCACTGTCTTTTGGAGCTTTTTAAAAAAAATACACCATGCACTTACCACATCAATTGCAGCAGAGAGGTTTATAGATGAGTCCTTGTTTATCTTCTCAGAAGTGGTGCAAAGTGGGGCATCTACTAATCTGACAGCGCTTAATGTTTACTATAACAAGCACAGATCAGGACAAACTACCTCAGGGATCTAGGCCCTGGAAGCCAACTTCTAGGGTGACAAATGGCCATATAAGAAAGATGGCTGCAAATTTATTTTGAATGTTGCTGCTGGGCATTTGACTTGACAAATCATGAAACCTGGTTATAGTAATCTTGAGGGAATGATCCTGTAAAAGATATGATGCTAGGGAAAGTGCTGAAAAGATTTATCTCAAGGTCTTGGTTTTCTGGGGGGTTTTTTGCTTTTGGATCCTCAGAAAGACAATTACTGGAGAATTAGGGACTGACTCACTTTATTCACACAGGTGATTCTTTCTTATGGCAATGGCCACTCTGAAAATTAAAGACCAGAGTGTTGTGGTACTCCAGCTGGACAAGCTCTGATACCAGCAAGCAGATGGAGATTCCTCCTGCATGGCTTAGAGACAATGCCATGCTTCTGATGTAGACGGTATATCTGGATGGCTCCATTTTAATAGTTTCCCAAACTTAGTTCTGCAGCTGATACACATGTGACAGAAAGCTATTTCTGGCCTAGGTCTACCTTCCTATAAGGATGTAGAACCCCCACTGATGCAGAAGAACATCAGGGTGTAGCTTTTTGTTACATACTTTGGGCCTGACTCTCCTCACACCAGCATAAACTGCATTGATTTTAATGGAGTTTTGCCTGATCCAAATAACCCCATTTGGCTCATTAAGACAAACACAAAGCTTGCGTATGTTCACACCCACTTCTCATATATAGGTTCCCATGCTCTGAGGCTGGAATCACCATGGCATGAAAATACAAAACTAAGATGCTGTCTGACATCCTCCAAACGCTTTCTTCTCTCAGCATTGGCATTCTTGGTGTGCATTTTCCATTAGGTCCTCTTTGGTTCTGGCTCCCTGTTGCCATTCATCTAAACAGCAGCTCATAAGACTAAAAAGATCAATACCAATGTCTTACACGCAATTGATTCATGGTGCTATACAACAGACACATTCCTGTCCACTCCTCTTTCTTTCCTCTTTCAGCATAAGTTGCTGTGCAGAGTGGGAGCCCTTCTTCAAGAAAGAGTTATCTTATGACCTGAGGTAAATAAGCAACAAAGGCCTCAGTGTGTTTATATAAATAGGGATGTTTATTTTGATTATACATGACAATTCATTGTAGTTATTACAAAGCTAGCATATCATGATGAACATTGCAGATACCCAGAGATGCAGCTCCATTGTATAACAAGGTAGGCAACAATGTTCAGAGGAGTTTGCAATTAGAAGTGTTTTAACATGTGCAGGAAAGAAAACCAGACCTCTGCAGTACTCAGCAGTTAGGGTTCTCCTGGGACTGTGCAAGCCTTTGCATTTGCTTTGATACCTGGAGGCTCAAATCCTGTTCCTGACTTTTCTATTGTATTCTCAGTATAGGGTTCAAACAATCTTTGGGTGAAAGTATGCCCCTGACACGAGACCTAGTTATGGTGCAGCAGTACATCCCTCTCAGTAAACCTTCGAAGTATGGCAGACAAAACAGAAAAATATCTACAGATCTAGCCCTGGCCCTTCAGTACAGAGATATTGTTTGTGATGCTGGATACTGTGCTTTTAAGGGTGAGCATCTTAAGCAGAGCTTGAAGGGAGCATTGAAGCTTTGGGGTCAGACATCTATTTCTACTTGTGCAACTAAATGGTAATGTTCTAGTTACGTAAGTGGCATCTTTGACACTGAGTACATGCCGTAGGCTATACACTAGCCAGATAAGTACAGGGCTATGTACACATGAAGCTGAGCATAAGTGCCTCCATAAAACAGCTGGAGGATCTTCCTATCTTTTAGGTTTAAGAGCTGAGTAGTTAAGCCACTAGCCCAGAAACCAGGAAATCCATATTCTCTGGCCCTCCTCAGGCAGAGAAGATTTGTAACTTCATCACTTTGACTTTCCAGCACTGTGCAGTGCCTTCTATACCAGCCCTCTTCTTCAAGGCAAACTTTCACACTGTGCATTTAATAGTCATTAGATGGCTTTCAGTGAAGAAATATCTGTCCCATTGAGAGGAAGGATCCAGACTAGAACCTAGGGCCTGCTTCCTTCTAGGCAGCAGCCATCTCATGGGCTCACACACCTCCTGATCTCACATACTTCTCTCTCTTGGCTGCTCAGGAGACCAGCTTTACAAGGAGGCCTGAAGGTAGTACTACATAGTGCCTAAACCTTGGTGTGGTCATTTGAAAACTGATTGGAGTCAGAGTAATACAGGTTCAGATTCCTGGGTGAGAGGTAGGGTATTGAGGCTAAAACATGGAAGAGTCTTCCTTGTCTGTCTAACAGCCCTTAGTCATAGACTTTTGTCTAGCTACATTTTTGTGACTCTTGTACACTTGACTGGACAGTGCATCGCCTACTGCACATGCTCAATATATGCCTGCACACTTACATGACAATGCTGCAGAGATAACAGAAGCACAAACTGTGTAGAAATGCCTACACAGCTAGAAAAAATGCAATTTAGGCACACAAAGGGTAATAGAATTCCACCCTGGGTGATCACTGATTACTACAACATTTAACACATGAGCCACTGCGTTGTAAAACATTATTTTTATTTAGAAATCTTGTTTTTTTTTAAAGTCCTCTGTGAGTGAAACTAGTTGTCCCTGATCAGAAAACTAGAAGGATTGCTCCCTTTTCTTTCCAGGCATCCAATGAACCTTGGAACTATAATGTTGCAAGAACAGTACCTTTAAAAAAAGGAGCTTTGCAAACCTAGCCCTGTGTCTGGTGCCTCTAGATGACTTACTCCTAAGCTATAAACTTGACTTTTATTACAGAAATGTGTCTGCTCAGATATGTCTTTCTTCTTCTATATATATGTGTGCATAGATCTAAAATATGCATCGATAAACATATTTACATGTTCCCTATCTAAGATATATGAAATAATCTATATTACAGGTATAGATATTATTTGGTACCTATTCCCCAGAACTACTTACCTTAACTTATTTTAATTTTAAACTAAGCTGTATTTACTCTGAAAGTAATATTCTGGAGCTGGTTCAAAAAAGATTGCTTCGGATATGATAAAAAGCACCAGTACATTAGGTTTTCTAGTTTAATCTGTGTGCTGTCTAAAGCCCACCTGTCTGCCAGGACTAGATTGCAGTCCCAGAGTTGTTATTTTCCTTCAAGCCAAGTTTCACTAAATGAAGAACCTCCTCCAGGGCACACAGTTAAAAATCTACCAAACAGTTCCAATCTGAATTCTCATTTATCAGCTGGGTGAATAATAGGGTAAATATGAACATGGAAGCCTCACAGAAGCAGTATAGCTGCCTACAAAATGTCATGTGGAAGGAAAAGAAAGAAGTGCTACTATGGCCTCGAAACATAGCCCAAAGCAGTTTGGGAGCACTTAGTGACCCAGAGACATGGGAATATAAGACAGAAACTTTGGCTTCTGGATCACTGATCTGAATCCAGGCTTAGTTAACAGTCACTGAAGCTTCCATCTACAGGCTGCATTTTTTAAGTGAGCTGGTGGTTTTCAGCCATTATCCTAAGATATATATATTTTTAATACTACAAAAGTTAGTATGATTCACCTGCTAACACCCAACAGCAAGGCTAAGTTCTGCATGGCCCACAGAAGCTGATTTATAGAAGCTGTCCTCACTTCTGTGCGTCCCTTGAGATGGCTGAAGATGCACTTTCACAGCAGGAGGCAACAAGACTGATTCTCTTTGGCTTTGCATCTTGTGTGGTGATTTGCACCTGTGCAAGTGGGTATCTAACACTATTGTTGTGATTGGGCACAAGCCCCAGTGTTGCTTGCAGTTACAGCATGAGGGTCATGGGATTGATTTTGCTGGTCTTTCTGAGCTGCAGGTACTCACAGCCTCTGAAAATTAGATCATTTTTATCTAAGTACATATGGAGGCACTCAGATTTCAAAGTGTTGGCATTTGACCCAAGTCCAAAGTTGCTTCATATCGAGAACTCACCCCAGGAAAAAAAGATAAACTCTCATAGGCAAAAAAGGGAGATTACAGAGGTTTAAATAAGTTTCATATGATTTGCACTGAACTGGCCCAGTAGACTGAAGAATCAGGGTTTAACTGCTTTAAGGCACAGAATACCTGGTATCTTGAACTGGGAAGAAGATGAAACAGGGTATTTCATACCTGAGGATATAACATTCTTGCAGGTAAGCTGAGGAAGTATGGCTTGGATGAACGGACTGTAAAGAGGATAGGAAACTGGGTGGAGCATTGGGCTCAGAGGGTATTAATCAATGGCTCAATGTCTACTTGGCAACTGGTATCAAGTGGAGTGCCCCAGGGGTCAGTCCTGGGGACGGTTTTATTCAATGTCTTCATCAAAGACCTGGAAGATGGCATAGAGTGCACCCTCAGCCAGTTTGCAGATGACACCAAGCTGGGGGGAGTAGTAGATATGCTGGAGGGTAGGGCTAGGATTCAGAGTAACCTAGAAAAATTGGAGGATTAGGCCAAAAGAAATCTCATGATGTTCAAGAAAGACAAGTGCAAAGTCCTGCACTTAAGACACAACAATCCCATGCACCAGTACAGGCTGGAGGCTAACTGGCTGAGCAGCAGCTCTGCAGAAAATGACCTGGGGATTAGGAGTGGAAAATAAGCTGAATATGAGCCAACAGTGTGCCCTTGTTGCAAAGAAACCTAGTGGCATACCGGGCTGCATTGGTAGGTGAGTTGCCAGCAAGGCAAAGGACTTGATTATTCCCCTGTATTCAGCACTGGTGAGGGCACACCTGGAGTACTGTGTTCAGTGTTGCCCCCCCAAAAAAGATGTGGACAAATTGGAGAGGGTCCAGCAGAGGGCAATGAAAATGGTTAGGGGGCTGGGGCACATGACTTCTGAGGATGGACTGAGAGAACTGGGCTTAGAAAGAAGACTGAGAAAGGATTTAATAGCAGCCTTCAACTACCTAAAGGGTGGTTCCAAAGGATGAAGATAAACTGTTCTCAGTGGTGGCAGATGACAGAACAAGGAGCAACAAGCTCAAGTTGTAGCAAGTGAAGTTTAGATTAGATACTAGGGAGAATTTTCTCATTTGGAGGGTAGTGAAACACTGGAACAAGTTTCCCAGAGAGGTGGTGGAACCATCCTTGGAGGTTTTCAAGATTCGGCTGGAGAAAGCTTTGCATGGGATGATCTTGTTGGGGATGGTCCTCCTTTGAGCAAGGGGTTGGACTAGATGACCTCCTAAGGTCCGTTCCAACCCTAATTTTCTACGATTCTATGGGGCATTTTTCATAAAATAGTCACCCCCAATTCATCCAGACAGCCTACCTCTATATATGGACTTCTTATTCCTGGCATGTGGCAATGGATAAGACCATTTCAATCTTCCCATGGGTTCAGCCTGGTCATTCAAGGTAATTCAAGCACCAGCTTCTCTCTGAAAAAGAATAAAAATAACCCAGAAGTTGTTCCAGGAAGAGTCTGTATGGCATAATACATCACAGACAGCAGGTGTCTGAAATATATGGCACAATATCTAAAATGCACGATAATATTATAAAATATAAAAGGATATTACAAAATTGTACAGTTTAGATGACAGATAAAATATATGATTTGACACACCATATATTTTCATCTTTCCTCTCTAGGAAAATTGTAATGGAAATGCATTACTTTTAAGAGAGAGTTGAAATACTCTGTGGCAGAGTCATACAGTCTAGGGACAGTGAGGGAAAAGAGAGAGAGAAGAAGAAGAGATGATGGGCAGGACATTGAGTGAGCACATGGGAAAAGGTCGGAGGAGTCTACTGAGTGACTCCTGATTTTTGCCCATTTAACTGAAATCAGAAGCTGGTCTGTATCACTTAATACCTGTTTGTTAAATGTCTCAGAAACTGACACTAGACAAATACATGATTAATAATTCATCATTTGGATCCCAACCTTAAAACAGCTTGGGGAACTTCACATGAAATACAAGTTGAAGAACTGAGAATCCTGAGTCAAATGTTTGCCAGAATAAAAGCTACCACAATACATAAAGAGCCCTTGTCACACTCCAGTATTCCCCTGGCAGAACAAGTCTTTCATAATATGGAAATAAATCCCTGGCCACCAGCATCAGCAGGACTGGAAACCAAGAATGGATTTTGGGTTCTGTGAGTAATTTTCATGGGGAGAGGAAGTATCGTATAGTTCAAGGGATTAGCAAGACAGGCAGTGAGGAATGGTGGCTTATTGTCTTTAAACAGCATATTGTCTTTTTTTTAGTTTCTCCTTTTATTGCAATCCCACACTGAAGTGACAAACCTCTGAAAAGAATGGCAGGATCCTATGACATGTTCAAGTCACCTAAAGTCTCAGAGGAGGATCAGGCATGACAGCATGATACATTTGGGAGGCTAGGACCATTCCTTTAAACAGATTCTCTTGGTTTCTCAAAGGTTTATTTTTTTAAAATGCACAAAAACCTTTTCAAGTGTAGAGATGTGACCTTACATAGAATCATACCAGGTCTCTAGGATGAAGCCTATGGCAAGAAACAGTGTGTCGCTGAATTATTGCAGGATTATGGCAGGAAATAAGCTGTGGCTCTCAGAGAAATGATTCCCTCCTTGCTCTAGGGGAAGCTCTTTTGTTGCTAGTTATGGTACTCCCTTGTCAGCGAATTGGCTTACCTTTGTTGGAGAAGCACCGCCTATCCATCACCCCCACCTATGGAAAACTGAGAATAACCAGATGCATAACCCTTCACACAGAAGTACAAGAGAAGAGTTCGACCCCCCTTTACCCTCTTGAGCACTGCTCCAATGTACAAGCAACCCTGTAGGCAGCCAGGACAGCACACTAGTTTCTGAAGTGCTTGGATGACAAATGTACATTCCTTGTTAGTTAAACATACCATGGAAATAAAATATTATCTGTTAATTAATAGTAAAAATCCACCCCACCTCTTTCCACCAAGGGAAGATAGGAAGATGTAGCTCTCACTCTGCTTTCATCTGTTCAAGATATGGGAGTAAACCAGACAGATCTGAATAAAAAAAAAGTAGATCTTGGAAGCACAAGTAAGGTGGAAGACCAGCAATTCCACTGGGATTTCATTTTCAGCAGCCCTAACCTAAAAGGAAGCAACCATTTAGTACACTTTTACATGTGTTCTGAGGGTAGCTGGGGTGGCACTTTAATTAGAGCGGCTCCAAGAGCCGCTCTAATTAAAGCACCGCCACGTCTTGTGTATCAGTGTCCTTGCACTTAAAAACGGCAGTGAGGGCACTTGAACTAAAGCATCTTTGACAAGCTTTAGATAAAGTGCTCCTGCTGCCATTTTTAAGCACAGGGACACTGATACACAAGATGCTGGAGGTTGCTGGAGCCCAGGATTGCCATGCTCCAGCAGACTTGATTAATCAAGTCTGCAGATTAATTGAGTCTGCTCCGATGCTCTGGAAATCTAGCATGTCAGAGCAGACTCCATGCTCGTGCATAAGTGCCTTTAATTCTCTGACAGCTTTGTATGAGACCAACTAAGTTACAGCACTGTTTCAGTCATAATGAGAGCATCTACATGCAATGCTATAATGTGCAGTAGCTTATTTTACTGCGTATTAGCGCGTCATGGCAAAAACCATACTAATACCCTAATGCACAGTAGACCAAATCTACTGCGCATTAGCATCACAAAAAAGCCATACACCTTTGCGACTGTGCATTAGCATGGATGAGCTAATACACTTTTATGTGGTACCTTATATTACAGGTACTAAACTTAATGTGCAGTAGCAAAGGTACATTAATGAACATGTAGATATGTCCAGTGTCTCAGAAAAATAGGTCCAAAAAGGAACATCAAGAGAGTATCTAATTCTATTCACTGTTTTAGGCAAAATCACTTCTCCATAAACCATTTCTCAACATGTCACTACAAGACTTCCCTATCCTTCCATGCATTCTAACCTGCCCCTCAGACAGAATCTGACATGATATAAAAGCAGGAATACAGCCTTAGCTAGGACAGTTATGCAGGGCTCCCACATTGTAGTTCCAGCTCCCTTTCCAGCTTGAGTCAATCAAACTCTCTCTGGGAGCATCTACACATGCAAGTGCTGCTAGATAGGTTTACTCTGCAGTAATTTATTGCAGAGTAAACCCACCCTGGGCAAGTATTTGGGAGAAGATTTGCTACCACTTTGCTCTGCTCCACTGTAGCAGCCAAGGGGAGCTCCAGGCTCTCCTTGGATTCTAGCCCAGGGGCTGGCAGGGAGCATGGGGCCAGCTGTCTCCTGGCAGAGGCTGGGAGATTGCTCCCTGCCCCTGGGAGCTGCCTGCTGCTGGGGCAGGCTCTCATGGTGGAGCCTGGGCTGGGGCAATATACCCCTGCCTAGGCAGCAAGGAGCTCTCAGCCCTAGCTCTATGATTGGGGGCAGAAGCCTGGAAAAGAGCTACAGGGGAGGGGCAGGTCCCAGCCCCCTCCCTGATCTGTTGGTGGGGCAGCTAGCAGTGAGCCCCTGGCTGGGCGGGGATTCCCCACATAGCTAGAGGCTCACTACTAGCTGCCCCACCAGCAGATTGGGGCAGGGGTCTTTCCCTACATGAGGCTGGGGGCTGGAAAGAAGATGCAGGGCTGGGACCTAACCCAGACTGGGACAGTTTCCTGACAGCCCCAGGCAGCGTGGGAAAGTCTACACATGCAGCCCAGAGCTGGCTGGGACCTGCCCAAAATGGGATAGTTCCCAGCCAGCTCTGGGCTGCACATGCAGACTGGGGCTGGTCCCAGCCAGATCCAGGCTGGGTGGGGAATTCTCCCTGTGCAGGGAGCTTCTGGCCCCAGCTTCATGACTGGAGTGGGGGCTGGGAGGTTGCTCCCTACCCCCAGGAACTGCTTGCTGCCAGGGCAGGCTCCAGTGGTGGATCCCGGGCTGAGACAATGTCCCTCTTCCACGACAGCAGGGAGCTCCTGGCCCCAGCTTTGCAATCAGAGCAGGGGCTGGGAGATTGCTCCCTGCCCCTGG
>NW_017728943.1:76547055-76555913 GCF_001723895.1 Crocodylus porosus | reverse complement strand
TAATGGGAGGGGGGAAGGCAACGGAGGGAGCTCATTCTAGCAGTTCCCCAGCTGGTGCTGAAGGGTGCACCTTGGGGGTTGGGGCTCTAATACACTCACCTTACTGCTGAAAACCCCCCAGACTGAACTCCCCCCACTCCTTTCCCTCTCCCTTCCTCTTCCCCCCTCCCCACCCCCGCAATTCTGAAAACAGCAACAGACTGGGAGCTCTGTGGACACACATTACAAAAGACGCTACATTTTTAAATGTCTTTATCTGATACCTCATGCAATGAGGGGTCAGATTTTCACCTGATTGGCCATTTTTTAAGCTGTCTGCAGCCATGTACTTGTGTTTGGTCACAGCTATAAACTGCTTTTTGTGACCAGATCAGGTGAATATTGTCACTTCTGTCTACACCCAAGGACTGGTATTAAGAGTATGAGGGGGGAAAAGGTCACCTGGAACTGAAAGTGAAATGGAGGGAGTGCACACAGATGCAAGAGGCCAGAATTTACCACAGCACTGCTTTTTGGCAGGTGGGAGCTGCAGAGTAAGCAAATTTCACCATGAACTAGAGAAGACTAGTGCAGGGGGACTGGACCCAATGATCTACAAGGTCCCTTCCAGCTCCTAACTGTCTATGAATCTATGAAAGACTGAGTGAGGGATTTAAGAACAGTGTTCAACTACCGGAAAGGTAGTTACAAAGAGGATGGAGCTAGACCATTGTGGTGGCAAATGATAGAACAAGGAGCAATGGTTTCAAGTTGCAGCAAGAGAAGTTTAGTTCAGATATCAGAAAAAACTTTCTCACAAGGAACAGACTACCCAGAGAGGTTGTGGATTCTCCATACAGGAGTTTTTTAAAACCTGGGTAGAAAAAGCCTTGGCTGGGATGAGATAGTTGGGGATGGTCCTACTTTGTGCAGGAGGTCGGACTAGATGACCTCCTGAGGTTCCTTCCAACTCTAATTTTCTATAATTCTACCTATTTCTTCCCTTTCCTTACCAAGGGAAGAAGCAAGAAGAGGAAAAGAAGGCAAATGGTGCTAGAAATAAAGAGGAAATTAGTTAAAGTGGTTACTTTAGACCTGTTAAGAATCAGTTATGGTTTATTAAAGGGCCTTCTGTTTGTCTGTGCTGGTGCTAAACCCTATGCCTCACCAGAACCTGTTGGAATAGGAAACCAACTGCTGGGGGTTCCAGACAAAAGATGCTGTTGAGTGACCCCTTCTAGCTGTCTGGAAAAGTCATGGAAAGTGTTTGAGAATAATCATTAGAGGCTGGAAAATCTACCTAGCTTCCCTCCAACTTATATGTCTGCCATCACCAGTGTAAAAAAACCCAGAATGAACTGTTCCCACCCAACCTAAAAATGAATCAGACTATTTTCTTTTGCATGCATGTGTAAATGTGGAGTGATGTGAAGGAGTTTTGTGGGACAGGATCTAGCCCTAAATCCCCAAATCCCAGCTTAATTCTCCCACTGGGGAGCGTAACTAAGATGTAGGAACCAAATGTTGGCACTCTAGGCTTCTCATGGGATTATACAATTCCTCTCCTCACCTTTTCTTAACCTCTCTGAATAAGCTAGAGACTAAAATGTTGCTAGAAAAAAGCATCTTTCCCTCTGGAGGATAGATATTAAGCTCTCTTGGCTTTCAGAAGAGATCAGCCAGCATACCACTTCCTTTGTGCTGGGGGAATGATATCACTGATTCAGAGGATCATTGAAGTGAGACATAGAAAACACCTCTTAGATCATCCAGTCCCTCTTTCTGCCAATGCAGGACTGAAACCATGCCAGTCTTCAGTTCTTAAACAACTTGTCTGTTTTGGAAGCTGGGCTAACAGAATCAGATTACACTCTTCTCCTCTGTTGGGCACAGCGGCTCATGGCTGAGTGTTAACCATTCCCGCTCACCATGGAGCGCCATCTGCAAGGGGGCCTCAGAACTCGCTGATTAATACCATTATCAAGCCTGTGTTTCTTTTCAAGCTTTGTTAAACGTGCAAGTGTGATGTATTTTCCTTGACGTTCTTTTTCCACTATTTTATTATTATTATTTGTATCCTTGTAGTTTCTCTTAACCTTTCATTTCTCTTGAGCATAGGACTTCAAAGCATATTCTGTTATCACAAGTAGCCCACATGCACATGGCCCCCTACATAAATACGTTCAGCTTGCTTCACCTTTTTGATGTCCCTACACACACATGCACTTGCACCTTCCTTCACACCCCCCTCCCTGCCCTGTACATATCGCTCCCTCTCACAGACACCCACTGTAACTGTGCATCTTACTCTTACCATCACACTTTCAGGGTGGCACCAGCCTCTTCCGGGGGCAGGGACTGAGATGGACAGAAAATTGGGGGGGTGGGGGCTGTGCCATCTAGACATGGGCCCTCTGGGCTGGGCTGGGAGCACCATGCCTCTGAGGGCTGCAGGCAGGAGCGGGGTGGGTTCAGCAGCACAGGGTGGGCCATGGTGGCCCCCGGGGGGAGGCAGAGAGCTTGGACAGGGGCAGCGTTGGGAGGGGTGGCTACAAGGGGGGGCTAAGGTGAATTTTGGGGTGGCTACAGGTCCCCCAAGCCTCCCTGTAGCACTGCCCCTGCACAGCTTGCATATGTTCTATCCCTCTCCATACTCCTTGCTTCCTTACTTTGCCCTCTCTCCCCTACAAGTAAGTCCCCTGTCACTCTCACAGTCACCCCTTCTCTTCACACATTCCCCTTCCCCCTTAATACAATCCCTCTTCCACACCTTCTCCTACACGAGCATCTCTCTGCTGCTCTCTCTCTCTCACCCTGCTGTCTCTATCAGATTCTCACCTATCCTGTGCCTATAGTGGCTGTATTCTCCATAGCTGAGTAGGTCTTGGAGTATATTCCCTAAGCTGAGCAGTTCTTGCCCCAACTTCAGCCCTTTACCAACTGTTCCCATGTATAGACAGACTTGTATCCATTTCTAGCAGCAGTTTCTCAGGGCAGTGAAGCTCAGAGTCTCAGACAGGAAAACAAGAAAATGGTAATAATAATCCTTTGCCATGGATTCCCTCATGTGAGCGCTCTGTTGTGCTTTCAAGGCATACAGGCCTCTCTGTGGGGGTGAACTTTTGCCAGGGGGAGCACCAGGAGACCTTGTGATGGAGACAGCCCAGCTAACAGGAGCAGTAGACACTTTCTGACCTTCCCTCCCATCTAGAGGAGGCTAGCAGTGCTGACTGGGGACTGCACTTTCACATAGGCGAAAGCACAAGAACTGCAGTTCTGCATGTCCCTTCCACAGACAGTGTGAAGGGGGAGGTTTCTTTTGCTTTGCTTTTCTCCTGCTTTGCACACTGGCCTCTCGCCCCACAGAAATGTCAGCAACAAACTGTGATGCCACGGGTTTCCCAAATGAGAAGCGATCTAACAACCTACCAATGCCTATCTGAGCCACTGCTATTATCAAGCTCAATAAAATGGGACTAAAGCTGTTCCCCCCGTTTTTATCCTGACAGACTATGGAGTACCATTACTGTCAGTAAAGGCATGGACAGATTTATTTTGCAACTACACCATGAGTGAGACAAGGAAATACCCACAAAATGGGCATTTCAGTGACTGTGTAGACACAAAGGTGGCATACATTTGCAGACAATATAACGGGTGCTATAACAGATGCATATCACATCTATGCCACTGTACCCTCTGAATAGCTTTGCTCAGACAGAGGGGCTTATAGCACAGGAAAGCTAGACAGGTTGGGAAGAGCTGTGTGAGGTTTAATTAATTATTGTTTCTAAGCATCTCAGATGAAAGGTGCGACAAAAGTACTTATTGTGTAGCTATAGCAATTGAGACAGCACAGAGAATTAATGGAGATGAACAGAGATAGACCGCTTTATCCAACATGTGAGTAGCTAATGTTTTATTCTGGTGACTGGCTCCCTCTAAGGGCTGGTTGCTCACATCTAAATTGGATTTCTCTTAGGTGAAAAGAAAAGGCTAATGCTTTTGGTACTAATAATCTAGTGTTTGGTTTCCACTGACTACTTGTGGCATCCATGTGCATATGAACATGGCATATCACAATAAAAAGGACTGTTAAAAGAACACAGAGGAATGCCTTGAATCTCTCCTCATTGCTTCCAGATGCAATTTGTTTAGTTTACAGAGACTTGTGGGTGTTTCCCTACCTTCCTTTAACTCCTGGTCTTGAAAACTTCACCTAAAACCTGGCTGCCAAGCCCTGAACAGACTCACTAGCAACAAGAACCCTGTAGACAGTACACAGCACAGAGCTTGGGGGCACTGAATTAGAAAAATAGCATGTCACTGACTCTCCTATAGCTTTGCTGGACATTTCAGGCTACCAGCTATAATTCTGATGTGATAGGAATATTTACTGGTGGGACTCAACTCCTCAAAAGAGTCAATCAATCAATTGAAAAAGGCACCCATTTTGCAAAGACAATCCAGACTGCAGTCCCACTTCACAACCTGACTGGAAACGTTTATATCTACTGACTATTTGTCATAATTAGCTAGTGGTTTCACAGACATGGCCGTATCCTCAGCCATGTTGGTAGTCAATGAATTCTTGTAAATGCTCAGCTTCAAAGCATTGCTTGCCCTATTCACACTGCTCCGTCTCTCACAGATTACCTGTAATAGCAAGTTGTGATCTGGTAGTTAACTGGAGATTTATTTCCCTCAGGAATACCAATCAGCAACCATGCAGTAAATCAGCAGTAGCTCCTAAGTATCTGCAGCACAATACCCTGTTAGCTTGCAGTGTATTACCGATAATGCTTAAGTGAGAGATTATGGGCTCAAGCACAGAGGCTAAAAGGCAGTTGGGTAACCAGAATGACTGACCACCGGAGGTAGGTCATTGCCGCTGTCCT
The DNA here is from genome assembly GCF_001723895.1 of Crocodylus porosus. Lineage (NCBI taxonomy): Eukaryota > Metazoa > Chordata > Crocodylia > Crocodylidae > Crocodylus > Crocodylus porosus. The sequence goes on along the minus strand of NW_017728943.1, from coordinate 76,551,036 downwards.
CTCTTGTGTGACCGTGCAGTGTTTACGGCCTGTGCCACTCAAGCAGAGCCCCTGTGCAGCACTGCTGTGGTTGCAAAATGAGATGCTAATAACAACGGGGATGATGTACAGCCAAGGAACTGGCGTTTTCTAAAGAGCGCAAGGCTCATTCTAATTAGCGCTAGGGGGCATCCAGGTCAACCTTTGCTCTGCTTCAGTCATCCTCTACCTGGTATAGTCATGCTTTCTCAAGCCACTGTAGACATGCAGCTCTAGAAAGGAGGAATGAAACAAAGCAGCATATTGAGAAGCTTTTGAGCGACAGCTGCTGTTTGCTGGGAATGCAATGCCCCTACTTATTTAAAGCATTTGCGCTTGTCAAAGGGAAGATGGAACAAGGTGCAGATAACACAACTCCTGCTTCTTCCTAGTGCCTTGGGTCTTGTTTTCAGAGTTTCTTGCTCTTTTATCTTGACTTCCAGTGCCCCAGAACTGTGCATTTGTGCCTCTTTGAAAGGCTGTGTAAGAACAGCCTCTCTGCATTTCTTCACCTCTTTCAGCCTCTGCTGAAAACCTCACATTTCTTGTCTTTTTTTTTACTACAGCCCCTTCATTTCTCACTCCCCTCAGCTTTTTATTCCTTCCCTAATTCTGCATTTTATTTCTTGGGATGGCAGTTTGTACAGGAAGATGCCATATAAAACCAATCTGTGTGACTGTTTTGTTTCAGTAAGGGAGATGGTGTCTGAGGGAGAGGAGTGATCACTGGTGCAGATGGGCACACATGCGGAGGAGTGAAGGTGGTGTTGGGGGGAAGTGACTCTTGTAGCTAAGGTACTGTCCCAGGCTTCAGATGCTCTGGGTTCAAATCTCTTTCTCCCTAACTCTGTTGCGTGACCTTAGGGAAGTTTTCTAATCTCTGTGACAATAACAGAAGTAATAACACTTCCTTTCTCTGACCTGCTGCCCTTCTTCTCTAGTTTGATTGTATGCTCTCCAAGTCAGGGACTTTCATCAGGTACAACCAAACAAGTGCAATTATGCAGTATGTGGTGCTGCAAACATGTTTGCAGTGCCACATCCTGTACAATCCGATGTTCTCCACACTACAAGGGCATGCTGCCCGAGCATGCCCTGCTCCGTTTTTTCCCCCCGCAGGTTTTTTTGACCCCTGGATATCCAGGGGTCAAAAAAAACTGTGGAAAAAAACCCACCAAAGCAGCATATGCTTGGGCAGCACGCACTACTGAAAAGCAGAGCCCGGCCACCCAGAGTTGCACTGGCTCCGCCTGGCAGGATAGCCATGGCTGCTGCCCCAGGAGGCCCTCAGGACCCTAGGTAAGGATGCTGGGGCCAGCACAGTACTGACCCAGCTTCCCCTACTGCTCCCAGGGTAGCTGGCCACATGCCAAAGCACATGTGGCACAGGTGCTCCCTAGAGACAAGTAGCTGCAGCACAAGGTGCACCACCACTACTTATCACTGGGGAACCGAACGTCCACGCACATCTGGACTTGGTCATAATGTGCGTATACAGCACCCGTGTGATTACCTTTAAGAGTGTTGTGTGTAAGTTGTTACATTTGCTCCAGGATTGCAGGAGGAAACAGCAGAGCTGTAGGCAAGGTACTGCTCTTTGAATAAACAAGCTTTACCGTTTTAGAAGTGTAGCTCCTAGGTCTTTTGAGAATAACACAGCACCTAGCACAGTAGGGCTCTGATGTTGGTTACAAAACCTAAGCATCACTGTAATACATATGCTATTAATAACTTTAAAATAGGGAGGGCACATGTTGTTCATTAGAAACTAGACCCTGTCAAGAGGCCTGCATTAGTAAGGAAGGAAAAACTGAATGGTTAAAATCTTGTGGTGCTGAGCTTCAGTGACTCAGAAGATTCTCTCATTAAACCTGACTATTTTTTGGTAACCTACTTATTAGTAATAAATAAGGTGGCTGACTGCTTTTACTTCTCTATTTCATAAAAACTTCTACTGACAGTTTGTGATTTTCTCGCATGTATTGGTTATTCAAAATTATTTAATGACATATTCATAAGTCTCCTTTAATCTGCAACTTGCTGTTCACAGTCTGAGATGAGATATATGTTGTTTGTTGTGATTGGGGTATAGTTTCTTCTCCCTAGTGGTGGAGCACATCTCTTAGGATCACTACTGCAGTGCAAATACTTGTGGAAAAATAATTTAAAATTCATTTTCCACAAAAGCTTGAACACATAAGCTCCATGTTCACTTTCTGTGGGCATTTATTACAATTAAAACTCAAATCACATGTATGTTTGCAGACTATGAACTTGAAAATGGCATGAACACAGCCTAAGTCAATTCATTTAGAAAGTCAAACAAGCATTTGCAGAGCACTGTTGGCAGTAGTCAGTCAATTCTAATCTTCATTACCCGTGCCTTTCTTTACTGGGAGAAGAATAACTCCAAGGTGATAATGAGGAGGAAAAAAAGGTGTGATCTACCTTTGTAGGCTCCCTTGTAGCACTTTTTTACCATGACAGCAGAACATCTCACAAACATTAATTAATTCATCCTCACAACATCCCTAAACATTGTTATTACTATACCCATTTTACAGATGGGAAACACAGCTACATTCAGTGCAATCCAAGTTTCCCAAGGCCCATTACTTTAACCAGAAGACTTTCCTACCCTTTATTCATCTTGTCTATATGGATTGTATGCTCCTTGGGACTTTCAGTCCCAATCTCATTTGAGACTGCTAGGTACTCCTGTAAAATAAATATACTACAGGACAGTATATTCCCCTCCAGATGCAGAGTCTTAAAGGCCCAACACCTGCACTGGCCCCATTGCCTAAATTAGAGCCCCCAATAACTGCTGGTATTTTAAAACCAGACATTTGGCAATTACCCTTATGTTTTTTCCTGCAACAGAGTCTCGTAACTGTCCAGAGCACTGCTAACAATGATGTTTCTGTATTAGGAACAAAGGAAGCAAAAGCCCTGGTCATTCCAGCATCTGATATGAACTTGGCATGACTGGAATGAGGGGGAAGGGACCCTCTACCTGCATTACATGAGAGAACAATGTCAGCAGGGAAGTGTATTTTATTCCTGTACTTCTAAAGGGCTATTACAAGTAATGGAAGGTAAGAAAAAGAAATTAAAATCTATAAAAAGCACTTGACAATGTCCCTTTTAACATCACCACTGATTCCTTAGAATCCTGCCAGCGTTCATTAAGCTCTGAGAATTATAGCCACCCAATTTGGACAATAGTAATGCTCCCCGTTAAATAGACGCATGATATATAATTTGGTTTTAGCTATTGGAATACTGAGCGATTTCCCTTCATGGAAGCTCCATTTTCACATATTAAAATTCTACAGCTCTGGAGTTATGAATAAGCTCTGTTCCAAGAGCTCTTTTTTATGAGCATTGTAATAATATGTCAAGGTATCAGTCACATCTTCCTAAAAGCTTTTTCTTTCATGCTTTTTTTCTGTGGTTGTCCTCAATTCCATCTTGTTCTATTCCCCATTATTTTTGCCCAATTCCTACCCCATGAGTCAGGAAATCTTCTTCTATCTGGATTCAGACCCATCTCTATATTTTTGGCAGATGGAACAGAAGCTCTCCAAAGCAAGGCAGATCTGCCCTCTAGGTGAACATTTTCATTATCCTGATGCTAGCTTTGCTTTGAAAATTGCCTTTTTAGATTATGCACAGAAGTATAGCAATGCTCATGGTATATGTGTGTATCTGAGGGGTCTTAGTTGGATGGGTATTCCTTCTTTTATCTTGAAGACAGGATAATAATCCAAGGATATGTAGAAATGTTAGCACATCAAGCTTTTTAAAACTGCAAAAATTTATATGACCCTCAGAGCAAAAACCAGACTAGGAAATAGTTTCATAGTTGGTAGGGTCGGAAGGGACCCCTGCCCTGGACAGGAATGAATACTGGGGTCAAACGACCCTGGCAAGGTGTCTATCTAGCCTCCTTTTAAAGAC
>NW_017728943.1:76540418-76546860 GCF_001723895.1 Crocodylus porosus | reverse complement strand
ACATGAGACCTAGTCCTGCTTCTTTTGGGAATACATGGAAATTGTCTCACATGGCAGTCTCAGGCTCTTCACAGTCCATCAGCCCTCTATAGACATGAACTGTGAATGTAACCAGAAAATACTTATGTAAAATTGACACCTTCTAACAAACTATTCTATTTCCATTGTGCATTTTGAATCATGAAATAGCACAATCTATGCCTTATGTCTATTTTAGCTCTGTATAGCCCATGTAACTCCAACAAAAGGAGCTGGTTTTCATTCTGATGCACAGATCAGCAAAAATTTTAACACAGAGACTCAATTGCCACTGTCTCTATAACAGGTGATGATGTCTGGGCAAGAAAAAATGCAGCTTGACAGAGTGAGTTTTCTGTGCTGGCATTTGGTATGTTCTTGCGTTATGCATAAACGAGTACATTTGATATGAAAGTTGCTGGGAGATAATAGACGGAAAGACCCATAATATTTTGTCTGCTGAGTCATTTTCCAGGGGAGTGTATAAGAAGGGCTAGCTCCAGTATTTTGGACCACAACTTTCCCTGCCCCACTTTTATGCATCCAGCTTCATGTTATTTGGCTACTGCTTTTCCTGCAGAGGTGTAGCTGGGTAGTTCCACACCTGAGGCGCCATGCAGTGACTGGGGAAATGCTGCTGCTGTGCTGCTGATTGCAGCAGTGCTATAAACTGCGACTGTGGTCACATCTATTTTTGTACACATGCCTGATAATGGCAGTGCCCAGGGCTGCTGTCCCACCAGGCATCCCCTCATTTACACTACTACCTCCCAGTGTTTTGGAATCCTTTGCATTGTCTCATGCAAAGGTTGGCAATTTTTGGCCCATGAGCCAGATCAGGCCCATGGAGATGTTTTATTCAACAAACAAAGCCAGGAGGCTTCTGTGGCATTTCAGTGGCATGGAGCTTCTGCCACAAGAGGCTTTGCCCAGGTGGCAAAGAGAAGCTGCAGTGATGGTATTGAGGTGGGGAGTAGTAACTGCAGTTGCAGTGGTGGCAACACTGGCCTGGTTAGAAGTGGCCCATGCTTGGAGCTAAGCTCCACTAACATGGCCCCATTCTCCAGAACATTGCTGTCTCCTGGTCTGAGGGACAGAGCACAGATCTGCAAGCCTGGAATTCTTGAGCCCGCTTATCATACTACCTAATATGCCTGCAGAGCTCTGAACTAGGGTCAGCCACTGGCTCGAGGTGGGTCTGTACTACTTCCAAGCCACACAAGGCATGTTGTAGAGAAGCAGAACATCCTCATTCCACTTGTGCCAAACCAGGAGACAAATGCAAATGGGCCACCTTGGAATGGGGCTGGGACCATGCCAACAAACACCGCTTAGAAGTAGCATGTACATCTAGTTCCACTCTAAGACAGCTACATTAAATTTGTTTCTGGGTTTAGTGCATACCAAGTGGGCATGCCTGGCATCAATGAGGTCATCCTTAGCATGGTCCAGTATATATGTGCCCTCTGCGTGGCCTTTGCTAGGTCAGTTATCCCTTCTGTACCTCATATCCCCCTCTGTAACACAGAGATAAGTAAAAGCTTGTAGTATAGCTACCATCTACCTTTCTCTGAGCTGTTGTGAGGTTCAATTAATTAATGCATGTGCAAACAACAACTGAATTCAGAAACAAAGACATGAATTCTTATTGTGAGTGGCCCTGTGACATATAGATGGAAAATCTTACCACAGCACACATTTGTATAGTGCACGGTGCATCTAGCAAGTCTTTGGCTCTGTCTTACTAGGCTGTCATGAACACATCATTGGAGATTTAAGGCTGGCCTTAGATACAAAAAAAATCCCGGTATCTGGAGTCAAACCTAGGAAGTTGGGAGCTCTTAAAAGACTTTCACCTCAAGACCCAGGCCAAGTCATTCCTTCAGTTAATGCATTCCACATGATACATGCATGTGTGCACTCATATGTGGGTGGACAATTATTTGGGCTAGAGGCTCACTTAAGGAGTTTTGGTGAGCTGTTGTGGGTCAGGAGGTGAGAGGGGGATTGTGGGAAGGGGGCTGAATCAGCCTAGTGCACCAGGGGGAATTGATCCTATCTGTTCCCAGGCCTCTCTGCCCCATACACACCGCCGAGGACACTGGAAAGAAAAAGATGGGCAGGGTCTCCATGGAGATCAGCCTCGGACCAATGCAGGCAGGGTGCATTCGTCAGGGCAGATAGGGTGGAACCACAAGCAGGTATTGAGTGACGTCCAGGCGTGGGACAGGCAGGCAGGCCAGGATCATGGGGCAGTGACAGTGCAGGAACAAGCCCCAGGGCAGAACCGTGATCAGCTCCCCACATGTTGCTGCAACATGTGCTGGTTCCTCAGGCAGAGATATGCAGAGAGTGGATTGAGGCTCAGCCCTGGGCCCCAACCCACATTGTCACCACCCTGCAATCCCAGTCCCAGCTCCTGCCTGCCCATCCCACTCCTGGATGCTGCTCCCCACCACCCACAGACCCATCCCGCCCCATCCCATCTACTAGGTCAAGTGTACCCCACTAATAGGGGTTTCAGGCCATTCTCCACAGAGACCCTGCCTTCCACCCACCTGCCCACTCTGTCCAGCACAGCCAGTGGTAGGTGCAGGGTGGATGGGCCAGGGTGCCCAGGCAGCAGGGCCAGGTCCAGCAATGGTGGCAAAGATATTGGCAATGGCAGCTGGAAGGAGCTGTTGGCCCAAGGGCTGCCAGGAAGCCAAGTCCAGCTTCCATGCCTCCCCCACCCTACCACAGACCCAGAAGCAGCAGGAACAGTTCATGCCATGGCCCAGGTTGTCCCCTGCACCTAGGCCAGGCAGTGCTAAAGGACTCATTGTGGGCTGGATAGAATCCCTTTGCAGGCCAGATCCAGCCCCCAGTCTATATTTCACCCACCCCTGACATAAATGCTTTAATAAATTGAGAAGATTCCCTCTTATAACCAGTTAGATATCTTTCAGTATTAATTCCTGTAATATTAACAAACTTCCTTTTGATTTCTATCCTAAGTTTGTTCATAGCCAGATTATGCTCACTTATTCTTGTGCCAACACTGTCCCTTGGCATAAATAGCCCTATTCCTCTCTCAGCCGTTGCTTTGCTCAGTTAAACCAACCAAGCTCTTCTAGTTTTCTTCCACAGGATTGGCTTTCCTTTTCTATGACCACCCAAATAGCCCTTCTGTACACCTTGTCTACTTTAAATATATCTTTTCTGAACACAGGTGACCAAAACTGTACACAGAATTCCACGTGACATCTCTCTCACTAGTGTCTTGTATAACAGCATAATATTTCCCTGTCTCCAGTGGCAATACCTTACTTGGAACATCCTAGGCTTACATTTGCATTGTTCATGACCATATCAAACTGGTGGTTATAACTATCCTACAACTAACTAATACACCAAAGTCTTTCTCCTCCCCTGTCATTCCATCTTGAAAAGGGATTCTAGGTTCCTCAGCCACACCATTCCTCCACTGTCAGGAAATGGCTGTGAGACCTACTGATAAAGCATGTGCCTTGTTACATATTACAGTTTGAGCTGCTCAGATGTTAATTAGTGTTACTGCTAGCTTGAGTTTGGAGCAGTCACAACATAAAACTAAATTCCTTCTCTGACTGGCCTCACCTGCACAGCTGTGACTTGCTATTAGAGGCCTGGTAAGTAGGGGCCACAGTGGGGTCAGGAAGGTCACACCCCTAGAAGTGGGAAAGGAAGCTGGCTTGGTGCCAGAACTGACCCCTAGGCAATACAGCTCAGTGGGTAGAAAGGTTGTCTACACAGAACACATGGGTGGGGGAGGGAATACTGCATCCTGGGATGTGGGAGGACTCTAACTTGGGCAGCCCGTCTGTGGAGAGTTGTCACACATTAATGGAAAACAAGCTGGGTAATGCAGATCAGAGTTAAACCTGCCCTGGAGTGACATAACTTTAAGCTGCCTTAAACCTGCCCTGGAGTGACATAACTTTAAGCTGCCTAACACGTGCTTAGAACAAGTTTCAGGTGTTAACGTTTGGACAATCCAGGAGTTAAGAGATCCAGGAAATGCCTGAAATGAATGTGTAACAAAGCCCTCATTCCCTTCTAGTGTTGACCCACAGAGAAGATGACAAACTACTACTGCTATCTGTCAGTCTGTTAGCTCTACTGGCAGAGGTCTGCATGGAGGATCTAAAGGTTTCAGCCCCTCTGATAACTCGTTTGAGTGCTAACATGTAACATAGTGGAATTCCTTGGGGAGGGGGGTGAGCGTTCAATTGTTTATCTGAAAACCTCAGTCATTATACTCAAACCTACATTCAAAGAACATTGTCCATGTTGCCAAGTATTCATCAATTGGCAAATGCCAGCATTAAGGTTTCTTGCACCACCTTAATTTGTTATCTGTGTGTGTCTGTGTGCTTGCTGAGGCATTCTTTACCTACACAATCACATCTATGTTATTTTTTCAGTGCATAAGATCAACCTGCACTGGGGATGAATGTGAGTTGTCTAGTGAAGGTGACCGTTGCCTCTAGGACCTCTTTCTCTTAGGTGTCAGAGAGTATATAGCAAATGAGGCAGAGGATTACAGGAAGAAAATGAATGATCTCATAGTTAGAATGGTTGAACAATGTCCTGGAGAATCAAATTCTTTTTTTGCCTTCATCGCCAATTTTGTATATGACACTAGGAAAGACACAAAACCTGAACTTTTCACAACCCTACTTGAGACCCTAGGGTCTGATTTACAAAAGTGCTGCACATGCAGAGTTGGAACTGAAGGCAATGGGAGCCATGCTGTGAGCATGTGAAGTGTTATATCACGCCAACTACTCTGAAAAATCAGGTGCTGGGTGTCTCATGTTGTATAGCCAAAGCTTTCAGATGCTATTTGAGTTTAATTTCTCAATATTTCAGTTTCATATTTGAAAAATGAGGATAATACCTCTTCTCCACATAGGTTTCCAGAAAACTTAAACAAATTGCTTCTGAAACATTCAGACATTATAATGCATCTTAGGAAATCCAAGAGGATATTATTAATTCTGTCTTCAGTGCAGGGCTTGAATACTGGGAAGTAAATAAAGCCTGCCCCTTTCCCACTGTTGAATAATGAGGTAAAAACAGAATTTTAAAGAGCTGTTCATTAAACAAGCCCTGTCCATCCTGTGCTCTAAATGAGGCAGATTTCCTCATTCAGAAAAGATAATAAGCGATCATGTAATTAAAGAGCATATCAAAATGCACATGCACAAGGGGACTGAATTAAGAGTGCAAAGACAACCTTAATTCTGGACCTTTTGAGTGCTTGACTTTAGAGGCTCAATATTGTTCTTTAAGTGTGGATTTTTGCATGTAATACATGTGCGTGTATGTGAGTGTGTGCAAGCACGTGGGCATTTGTTTTATAATTATAAGGTCATTCCTCTTACTTGCCTTGAGCCCCCTTTGAAAATGCAGATGCAAGAATGGATGTGCAGGGCATACAGCCATGCTATATTCTTTACTTCTGTAGTGGGGAAGAAGAAGACATACCATTCTGAGAGGCTTAATACCATGTGTACAATTACCAAAGTCGCTGTAGGTGCAGCTTCTGTGTGTGATCTTAATTAGGACAGAAAAGGAATAAAGGTGCTACTGAATGGCTAGAAGGCAGTTGCACTAAACAAGATGGACTTTAAAAGGGTAAAGGACCAAGCAAAAGATGCCATGAATGCAACCTCTCCAAAACCCAGGCAGACAGCAGGCTGTCAAGATGCCCCTTAATCGCAGCCAAGTGACAGTTACATTCAGCCAGAAGCACTGAGACTGTCAAGGAGGTGTTGGTGTGGCTGTCTCCCTTCATTTCTCTCTCTCTTTGTTTGGCCCAGGCTCCTCACACGGTCTCAGCATTACCCAATTCAAGAGGCATTGGTAGGTGGCTGAAAAGGAGAATTTTGCAGAGGACCATCAAGCATTTAAAGTGCAGAACCCTGTTTCACTTAATATACTGAAAGGCAGTAACCCAGCCACTTTACTACTTTTTCTGGCACTTGAACACAGTTTACGAACCTATGGCAGACCTAGTGTGAATGCACAAGAATCCACAGGGCTACCATATATATTGAGTAGGTTGTGCTTGTGGTGGGCCCGTAGGGGGCGCTCCTAGATTGAGCCGCCCACCTCCCTGCGCCCGACCACCTTCCAGACTCCAAATCCCTCCCTAGGGGTGCCTTACGTCTGGCCAACCCCCTTCCTGGAGCACGCTCACTAGCCTGGGGGTAACGTAGCTGCCACCACCCCAAGAAGGGACTCACTCTCGGCCCTGTGTTTCCTCTGTCCTCGGGGAAACACAGGCCTAATAGTCCTATGGGTACTCAACCCAGTACAGGCACATGGGGCACTTCCCCAAGTCAGGGGGCAAAAGTAAAGTCTCCCTTAGTCTGCAGACCTAAGGGGTCTCTTAGGC
>NW_017728943.1:76513194-76540318 GCF_001723895.1 Crocodylus porosus | reverse complement strand
ACCCCAGTACTCTTTCCTGCCATGGCAGGGGGTTGGACTAGATGATCTGCTCAGGTCCCTTCCGACCCTAGAAACTATGAAACTATGGTGGAACAGGGCAGTCTGTCCCCATAAGAAGGGGCAGACTACCCGATTAAGGCCATTCGGCTATGGTGACTTCTGCTAGGAGGGAGTGTCCCCTTGGGAGTTTTAAAACCCAGAGGGTTGAGAGGAGTCAGATTGAGATGGCAGGGTATAAGGAGAAAGGAAAAATGGTATGAGCTGACCACCTTCCTGCACAGAGGGGCCAGGCTACTGTCCTGGGGCCAGAGCCAAATTGCTCCCCTCCTAGTGCCCATAACAGGGCATAAGGGTTTGATTTTGTATGCGTGTATGTTTGTTTGGTACCTAACAACTGAGAGGACTTGTGGAGAAGCTCCTCAGGGAGCTAAACCCACGTACAGAAGCCAGCAGGTCAAGCTACCCACTTACAAAAAGGTAATGAAACTCTAGAGCCCTTCACTCCAAAGCACTTGACAGAGTAGAACACATCTGCTATAGTGACTCAGCCTTTTGGCACTACTTCTAGCTGTTCCGGATTTTGCAGAATATCAAGCAATCTCCCCTAAAGGAGCACATGGGGGCCTTTCCCTGGTTTTCCTAAAACCACAGAGCTGGATCTATCCCAGTTTCTCACCCAAGCCCACACTGGCTTAGGATGCCTATCTAGGCTAGCTGAGAAGTGGCTGAGAATATGGGCAGCAGACACATGGTAGAGGTGTGCCCTGGGGGGGCATTACAAGTCAGCGGGTGTATCTGCACATTCATTAGTGGGCTGTAGTTACTGTACATTAAATTTAGTACTTGTATAATCAAACACTAAATTAATTCACAGTAACCAGCATTGTGGTACACTAGCACCAGCACACACATTTTTAGTGACACTATGGCCCAGGAGCCTAATAATACCGTGCAGTAGCATATTAGCATTGTTTGTGCTGTGATGCACTACTGCAAAGTATTATTAAATGACTGCTCCATTACGCCCAATAAGAAGTAGAGTAATCCTTAGCACTGGTGGCCAGTTTGGCCCTAGCTGTCTTTAAGATTGGTGGGAAGTGGGACGATGCCTTGAAGCCAACATTCCCTTCCCTCACTGAGCTACTCCGCATGGAACAAATAAGGATCCAAATAGATAAATCAATGAAGTGCAGAGATCTAGACTACTCCTTGTTCTAAACAATCTCATATCATGTCTTACAAGTGTAAGAGCAAGAATATAAATGTGGTATAGCTGACAGAACTATAAGCAGGCAAACAGATAGCCAAGGCTTAGTGCCCCAGCCAAATTCTGTTCCAGGAAGCTTATATTCTGTTTGCCCACATTCCTCTTAAACTTGTCAGAAAGAATGAAAGAAAGAAGAAAGAATTCCAGCAGATCTTTGATGTATGCAAAGGATCAAGGCTTTGGCTTTATGTCTCATCTAAAGCAAGAAATTCAGGCAGCACAGTATCCCTCACTGCCATGCTGGGACCCTGGTTTAGAACAAAGTCAGAGGGAAGAGAGCTGTTGATCTCTCAAGAACACTGCTTCTTCCAAAACTATTTATCTAATCATTAATAAGGAGAGGTCCCAATTGACTCACACTTTGAACTCTCTTATCTACATGAGGCTCTTAAAGCTGTCCAAAAAAAGCTTAGCTGTATCTCCTTAAAATGAGAAAAATCAGAATTTGGCAATCCTCAGGGATATGACAAATTCTGAAAGGTATTCCATCCAGTCCTTGATTATCCTGTGCCTTCCAGATGAACATTAAAATGTTCAGCTCCTCAAGGCATCAGGGTCATCAACATCAATGTTGAATTGGATGGAGCTATGAAGTGGGGTTCCCCAGCCACTGGGTCTGGTATTATTTAATACTAGCTGAAACCTGCAACATATTTGTGATTAATTTTTTATTGCTAAAGTATTTCTTTAAATACAGGATTTTTAGCTATCCTTTGACTGAATACTTTAATGGAATCAAAACGTCTCATCCTTGAAAAGGCTACATAAAGCTGTCCATGTGTAAACACAGGCATAGAAATATAAATACATATTTTGTCAAAAGTCTGACTGTGTGACTTGTTCATAGTCATAGAATAAGAGAACCCTTGTACATGCAACCAAGGACCCTTGTACATGTGAGGACATTTCCCCTTTTAGTGGTTTAATTGCCCTTTTTAATTATTTAATTATGTAACAGTGTACAAGTTCAGCGGCATATTTAGATTTAAATGACTTTCTTACGTAGCAAACTAAAACACATTCCATGTATTTTAGTTTGCTACATAACAAATTACAGCAATATTCCTCAAATGTACAAGGGCCCTAGCCAGAGAAGGTGGCGGGGACAGAGCATGGGTGCTGGAAGCCTGGGCGTACTCAGGGAAGCTCAGGCTTGGCAGGCTTCTGGCGCCCCGTGCACCATCCCCACTGCCTTCTCCAGCTGCTAACATACCCAACTGCCCTCCTGCCACCTTCCCAGGGCAGCCAGCCCATTCCCAGGCAGTCCCAGATGGCAGAAAGGCAGAGGGGACAATGCACGGGGTGCTGGAAGCTCTCCAAGCCCAAGTCTCCCCAAGTATGCCTGGACTCCCAGGCCCCCATGCCCTGTTGTATCTGGCAGGTGCTGCCTGCGAGTTGGGACTGCACCTCTGCAGCTAGCACCCCACCTGGGAGGCCCCGGGGGGCACTGCCACTGTGGAGGGAAGCAACTGGTCCCCCGCCCACAGCTCATGGGCTGTGCAACCTGGTGGCAGCTCAGGTGGGGAGGCTCCGCTGGGGAAAAGAGTAAAGTAGCGAAAGGCCTGATCTCTTTTTTTTAATCCCGGAGCCTACTTGTGCCTCCCGCAGCTGGGGAGTGAGCTGCCAGCGGGTCGCACAGCCCCTGAGCTGCAGGGGCCCCCGGTGCTTTCCTCTGCAGTGGTGGTGCTCCCCAAGCAGCACCCACCTGCTGGCACCACACCCAGTCAGTCCCAGGAGGTGCTGCCACCGCGGAGGGAAGCACCAGGGGCCCCTGCAGCTCAGGACCTGCTGGGAGCTTGCTCCCCAGCTGCGGGAGAAGCAGGCAGGCTCCAGGAAAAAAAGAAAAGGATTAGGCCCCTCACTGTTTTTTGGTTTGTTTTTTTTCCTTTGGTGGAGCCTGCCTGCTCCACAGCAGGGGCCCCAGTGCTTCATTCTATCTCTGACTTGCCTGCATATCTTTGAAATACCTCAGGATCTATAATAATAACAGGCATGTTCTGTCTGTCCAGAGCACTCCGATTGGTTGTTTCAGTAAACATTGTGACTGGCTGCCGAGACAACCAATCAGAGTGCTCTGGACAGACAGACTAAGCCTATTATTATTACAGATTTGAAGGATGGGATTGGGAGCACATTTAGAAGATTTGCAAATAGTACCAATCCGGGCAGAGTTGCAAACTTTGGAAGATGAGATTACAACTCTGAATGACATTGATCATTTTTTTAAAAAATGGTCTGAAATTAATTCAATGAAATTCAATCAAGACAAATGCAAAGCTCTGCACTTAGAGTGGAAAAATCATATGTGCAATACAATTAGGGAATGACTGGCTAAGCTGCAGTACTACAGAGAAAGCCTCATCAACAAAACTCCTCTTAAGGGGCATATGAGGAGTTTTCCCTGGGTTGTATCAAGTCAGCATCACTGGGTCTATGCACTATGAGGAATCAGCTAGGGGTTTTTTTGGTTTTTGCAGGGGTTTTTTCCAGAAAGAGCACACTGTTGATTCATATTCAGCTTGTAGTTCATTCTAACATCCAGTTCATTTTTCTGCAGTATAGCAGCTAACCAGTTGTTCTCCAGTCTATACTTCTGCTTGTGCGTACTGAGTGGGATTGTCACCTGTAAATCAACACAAGTGATTCTTCAATTCTGTTCAGCACTGGTGAGGCCTTACCTGGACTACTGAGTCCAGTTTTGGGCACCACCCTTCAAATAAGAGGTGGACAATTTTTAAAAAAATCCAGTGAAGAGCCACACAAATGATCAGAAGGAGAGGTGCCGATTACATGGGGGCCCAAGGGCCCTGCACCGCCCTCCCCCCCATCAGGAAGATAGCTGTCACCTGAAATGCATAAAACTTTCCACATGTCCATCATCTTAGCCCCCCCCCCCACAACTCCCCCCAGCAAAAATAAAAGCTGGTGCCTATGATCAGAAGTCTAGGAAACATGACTTAGGGGGAAAGGCTAGGAAAAACTCAGATTATTAGTCTGGAGAAGGCTAATTATTTAGGCTGAGGGGAGATTTGATAACAGTCTCCAATTACCTAATTATGATGAGGATAGTCACTTTCTGTGGTCACAGGGAACAGGATGAGAAATAATGGTCTTAAATTGCAACAAGGAAAATGTATTAGGGTATTAGGAAAATCATTCTAACTATGAGGGTAGTTAGGCATTGGAACAGATTTCCAAGAGAAGTTGTAGAATCTCCAACTTTGGAAATTTTTAAGAGCGAGGTAGAAAAATATTTGTCTGGATTGATTTAGCTAGAGGCAGATTTCAGTTCCGTTATGTCTACATACAATGCAATTACAGCAACATAGACCTATCACTTAATCAATTTAATCTCTTCTTTCATCAGAATATTGGACCATATGACCTTCCAAAGTCTCTTCCAGTTCTATTTTTTCTCTAATCCCATGAAACGCCCCCCACCCCTTTACCTTTCCACACACAGAGCAGATTTATGTTACCAGTTTGACTCATTCTGAAGAACTGCTTATGCAGTAACTCTCTGAACATAGAGCATATTGACCCTTTTTAACCTATCCTTGGGCATTTCTTAGGAAATGATAACTGAGGCCTCACCAGACCAGTGCATAGTTTTCTCTCCTTTCCCAGTTCCCGGCACAAGTATTAAGTATTTAGTGTAGCAAGACAGCAGTCATATAAATAAGTAATCGATAGCATCAGAATGAATTGAGGATGAAGTGTCTGTGATCTGCATTTGTCAAGATAGAAGTAAAGGGTAACTAGTTCACTGCAAACACAAGCACCAAAGTGAAACTTAATTTCCCTGGATAGCATAAGGAGATAGCTTGTGATGGTGGAGAAAACAAGAGAGGCATTGGCAGCAGAGCAAGACAGAGGTAGAAGGAAATATTTGTTGACGCAAATATTTGAAAAAATAAATATTCATGGAAAATTCCTACAGCTTCCCAGGGCATGAATTTTCAGTGGGGATAATTTCAAAACCATCTAAGCAATTTAGTAGCCTAACTCAATGGTGATCAAACTTTTTGCCTCACTGAATGGATTAGCAATGTGGGACCAGTTCATGGTCTGCACACAAGGTTGGGCCCCACATGCTGAAATTGGCCCTGCACTGCCTTGGCCCCATTCACCCAGATCATGCCCTGCTCTGCCTTGGCCTGGCCTCACTTGCCTTGATCGGATCCCATGCAACTTTAGCCTGGTTCCATGTGCCTAGATCAGGCCCTGTGTTGTATAAGCACAATAGGCCTATGCAAAATGGCTACCATTCGCTTTGGATTCAGAGTCAGCCGATTTGGGGGACACTGATTCAATTAGGTGATTCAAATCACTGTCCCGAATCTATTCGGCCAAATCTGATTTGGAGATTCAACTGCTGCTGAATCAGCTGAATCTCTGAATTAGACAGGCCCACCCTCTGCCCGCTCTCCCAGCTTGGCAATGGCTGCTCTGCCCACCTGAACTCCCAGCTCTCCGAGAAAAAAAAGCCTCCACTAACTGGCTGAAGCCCAGCAGAGTGTGATCCCCACTGCCACCCCACTGTCCCACGCTGCATGGGGGGCTCTGCCATGAACCCCCAACCCCCGCCTACTCCCCCAGCCCCGCCCCCATTGCTGCCTCTCCTGCCCCAGCTCCAGCCCTTTAATACAACCCCCCCCCAAAAAAACCAACTTCAACCAGCTGCTGCCCAGTGTGGGGGGCAATCTCCACTCCCCCCACTGCTCCACACTGTGTGGAAGGCTCTGCATGAACCCCCAGAGTCTCTGAGGCTGCTGCAGGAGCTGGAGCAGGCGGAGCAGGCATGGGGGGGGCTAGGGGAGGTCGGGGGTCTTATGGCAAAGTCCCCCACATGGCATGGGACAGTGGTGGGGCAGAAAGGATTGCCCCTCCCAGGCAGCAGCCAGTGAGTAGTGGCTTTGTTTTTAAAGCACCGGGAGCTGAGGCAGGCAGGATAGCCATGGGGGGGCTGGGAGAGTAAGTAGGACCAGGGTGTCTGCAGGAGGAGGCAGGGGGTGGGGCCTGGCAGGGATGCCCCTATAGTCCTCTTCCACCTCCTCCATCCACCTCCCTCCCCCACTCCCTGCTTACCAGCTCGGAATCCGTTACCAGCTCCCTGCTGCAGTGGGTGGGGACTGCACAAATTACCGAAGCTCTCCGAATCTTTTCCGAATCAATTCAAAGAGCTTTGAATTCATTCTGACCTTTTAACTGGTCCCCTAATTCAATTCAGATTCAGAGATTCAGCCACCGAATCAGGCCAAATCTCCTCCAAATCGAATCAGCACTGAAAGCTTCACACAGCCCTAAAGCACAACTCTGTACCCCAGAATGTGGCCCCACCTACCTGATCTAGTATGCCGAGTCATGCTATCTGGACCACTGGATTTTCCATCAGTCTAGATATTTATCAGCAGGGGAGTGGCAAATAATGCTGTCAGTGCTCCCCTGTCACCAAATTTTCAGACCCATGGGGAGTTCAGGGGGCTGAATGACAGCTCCGTTGGCCAGATCTCACCAATGGGTCAGCGGTTGAGCACGTCTGGCTTAACTCACCATTTCAAAAATAGTTTAGAAACTTAAGTTTCATTGGGTGCATCTACACGTGCAATTAATCTGATGCAATAAACTCTAGGCCTGTTTGGGCTGGAGTAAACTGCTCTCAGGTGCAGTGTCTATGTGTGCGCCTGGAACAGCAGCAATTTGAGCAGTGGCAGAGCAGCCCCAGAATGGCAGATGCCACGGAGGGGGGTAGGATGTCAGTCCCAGGCTCCATCTGGCGGCTGAGGGGCTAGCAGGAGGCAGGAGTCTGTTCTCTGGTTTCCTGAACTGATGGTGCAATTTGTGCCTGCAGTCACCATCTACATATACATTTAGCTGGAGTTACTTACTCTGCTGTAAGTGGTGGAGTTAATTAGTTTACCACACCCAAATACCAGCGCATGTGTAGACAGTGACACTTTATTGCAAAGCTACTTAGTGTACTTGGCAATAAAGTGCATGTGTAGATATACCCACTGACTATAAGTGAGAAGTAGGCTCCTATGTGGCCTAGGATTTGTTTATGCTGTTGTGATGCAGCTCATGTAGACATACCCAATATGATTATTTCTAACAGAGTAGCCATGGCAGCACAGAGCTTAACTGCAAACTCTAACTGTAAAGCTGGGTAAATACTAGAGCAGTTAGCCCATGCTGAGCTCCATGGTACTGCTATACTGCTAGCAATACTAGTCTTGGGTTGTTAAGAGGAAAGTTACATCTACATGAGCTGCCAGCATAGCAACGTAGACATATCCTAAGTCACTTCTGAAAATGGATCTCAGGCTTATAAGTCATTTGGGCACTTCTGAAAACTTTGCCCAGTCCAATTTGCACATGTGGTTAAGCAATGTGCACTCGGCTTTTA
This sequence comes from Crocodylus porosus, assembly GCF_001723895.1. NCBI lineage: Eukaryota > Metazoa > Chordata > Crocodylia > Crocodylidae > Crocodylus > Crocodylus porosus. Next base: position 76,532,645 of record NW_017728943.1, on the reverse strand, counting down.
TTTGTTTATTTTCCTGTTTGGCAGAAGGTAGGGCAGGATGACACCTTAGAGACAGGCTTGTTCAAAGATGCATGAGCTTTTACAGGCAACAGCCTGCTTCATCAGATGCTATGAATCGGAGCACTCCAAGGGCCCGGTGCTTTGCTGGTATAACTCATCCTAATTCTACTGACTTCCACTGAGCCATGAAGATGCACACAAGCTGATGATCACCCTGGGGAAGAATGCACCTGCAGTGCTGCCCAGCCATCCGGGTACAACAGAGGTTTTTCTGGCCAATGTAAGTGTGTCTCACTGCTCCATGTATCTAACTGCAGGAAGGCAGAAAGCACCACAAGAAGCTCAGTGGATGTATACAACTATTTGCAAAATAAGCACATCTTAAAAGAGGTAAAGATTTTCTAATTTTCCATCCTACAGCATGCTAGTTCATTTTAAAGGAGATTATATATTTTGTTCTCTGCTCAACCACTGCATTGTTTAGTTTCTCTGTGATATATAGTATCTAGTCTTGGGACCTCATTGTTCTTTCATTTATCAGCATCATCTATTTATCTCTCATTCAAACTTTTTGATTCACCCCCCCCATAATTAATTTGTCATTCTCCCTGGTATTTACACCCATCTGCTATATGTAGAAAGTCATCATGTCCTCCAGTGTTGCTGCTGTTAACCAAACAATATATATTAAGCTGTTTAAAACCTCATCCAAATGCCAATCAAGTTATTGTGAATCATTCTATGGACTTCCACAGGTTTTGAATCAGGATCTTCATCCTCCTTTCAAAGTTAATCCCACCAAGATTCATCTCCTTCCTCCTTTTCACCCATTTTATTCCATTTTCTTGAACAGCATCATGAATATGCCCCCAGAACTATCCGCAAAATATTCCATTCTTTTTTTTCAAACTCTACTTTTCATGCTCAGTTGAAAGCTTTTCTTAAGACAGAAAGAAGCAAGGCATCTGCCTGACTGAAAGAAAAGGAAAGGGAGTCTAAAGGTGTCTAATCAGAAAACCCCAAATTTCAAGGCTGTGTGGATTAGGAAGATACATATGCCACACATTCTACAACTGCAAAGGGTGAAGTGAGGTGAATATGAGATTTGTAATTCCTTGTAATTCCTTTTGAAGGGTTTACTGTGTGGATCTGCTGTTCAATTACCTATAGGGCAGAAAAGAGATTAGAAAGGGAGAGAATTTTCTCTGTAGCACACAAGAGGACTTAAACCTGAACTACAAGTTAGAAAATTTCCATGCTCAGTACTGTGGTGTTTTAAAAGTGAAAAGAAAGAGAATTTCCCAGCATAGATCCAAAGTCTTCATTTCAATTCAGCCCCCCTACATTTTCAAAGATTCTCATAGGGTAGGCATTGCCACCCTTTCTTTACCCTCACTTGTCTTTCATGTGAATCCTGCAGCATAAATCCTGTGCACCTGAGGCAGGGATAAATGTGGTCTTCAGTTTGCTTCGAGAAGTGACAAAATGAACTTGGGAGGAGGAGGGGCTAAAATTCACCACCCTTACAGAGCATGACCTTCTAGGAATATTACTGTCCTAAGCAAATCTTACCTTAGAGCACAAGGAGCTTCAAGTATTGTTAGAAACAAAGATTAGCAAAATCTACATCCCTTCAACTTGTGAAGCTGTCCTGTTTGGTGGGGTGCACTATGTACAACACCCACAATATGGGTAATGAGTGGGAACCTAATCAATTTGTGATATGGGGGATTTCACGGAAATTGTGAAATTGGGCATTGTCTGCAAAAGTGGGCATTGTCCACAAATTCCACAAAATAATAATTTTAAAAATCCTGTGCTAAAAAAAACATGCTGGCTTTCCTTGTAGCCCCCTGGGGGTGGGGAGGAACCACTAGCACAAAGCGGAGCAGCCAAGATGGTAGCCAGCCCACCCCTTGCCACTGATTGACTGAGAGGGCTGCCTGTCACATGGCCCCACTCTTCTCCACTAATCTGCAGCAAGAAGTGGGGCTACATAATGGACACGCCCCCAGCCAATCAGCAGTGAGGGTGGGGCTGCATGACAGCCCACTCAGCCAATCAGTGGCAAGAAGTGAGGCCACTAGGGCCCCTCAGCCAGTCACAAGTGTGAGGGGGCCCCAGTGCAGTGACCTGCAAAAATGGTGGCCGCCCCTGTGATTGGACCTCAAAATCAACTGCCTGTCTCCTCAGTTTCAATAGGTCCCAGTGAGGAGTAAGCTCCTCTGTGGAATTCTCTCCTACATCCAGCCAACGACAATGGTTTTGATGATGTAATTATTTCCTGTTGTGAATCACTGGCTGGAAATATTGTCAGTTCCTATCCTAAGATGTTGTGTGTATGCACATGAGCTGCAGGGAGTGTGGGGCATATGTGTGTATGTGTGAGTTAAATTCTGGAAAGAACCACAACACCCCAGTTTTCCTGCTTGTATAGCTAAAAGTAGTGCTTCAAGAGTAAAATTCACTCCAATGCAGTAAGCTGGCATGAGCTTTATTTTCTATTTTCATGGTCCGGTTCTTATTCAGAGTCATTTTCACCCACAGCAGTTATGGACAATAATGCCTCCTTTCTGCAAACCTTCAGGGTATGGATATCCTACTGACTTAAATGGGAGTGCTGTGCCTAGATATCTTGCAGGAAGGTTTATTATTATATATTTATTATTTGTTTTGCTGTCTCAGCTGGAGGCCTCCTGTCAGGAAGCAAGGCCCCTGTAAATTCCTAAGTGTAAATTAATGTCAAGATATGAAAAGTGCCCTCTGATCTTCAGTGGGCCCTTTGCCCTTCACAGAACGAGCTAGAGTTAACTTCACTTTCCCAAGCTCAAACAAGCTAAGTCCACTGCAGCAGTATGTATTGCAGGCTGTGTTGTGGGGAGGGTGGTGGTAAAGTGCCGTCTCTTCAGCTGACTCAAGCTGTGTTCTGCTCAGCTGCCTCCGGGTTTGTTTTAATAACTCAGCTGTTTGAGTATCATTAAAATGGCTCTGACTGGAGCCTGTGATAAGATAGCGATCAGCATATGAACCAAAGTGACTTATTCCACAAATAATATTTGCCAGTGCTCTTATGAGAATAATGAAGCTGCCACTGCAAGGAGCTCAGAGAGAGGGAGGGAGGAGAGGAGTTAACTGTGAGGTCTTCTCAAGAAGAGAGTATTAAGAGCCTTTACAAGGCTGTCAAATTGGTGTCAGAGAGCTTCCCTTTGGGAAAAGTCAGGTTTGAAGGCCTGAACCCACCATATTTCATGTGTGGCAATGAACTGGAGAGGCATCAGCCTCAGCTTCACTTATGCACATGCAAAGTTACAACAGTGTTGGGCATATGTTCTTCAAGAGAGGCCTGAGCCCTGAATAGCAACAGATGCTGCAGGGTAGAAGAGATGACGGAGTCAGCTCAGAGAAATATCACAGGGACTCTTTACCATGGCTGCTTACACACACACCCCCACAGGCCCTGTGATTGTTCTGACTAGCACAGCCTTTGCTGCCATGTGTCACAATCAACAAAGATGTGACCTGCTCTGGACTAGGCATTGCTGTAAAAGACTGCTGCTGGCTGCAATATAGCACTCAGGTACATCAGCAGGGCTGCATGGAGGTGGTATGAGCATGTGTGGGGAACAGAGCAGGAATGAGGGGCCAATGCAGACGTGGGTTAGCAAACAATGCTCACCCAGCACTTGCCTGTACTGATTCCAGCTTTGCTCAGTGCCACCTTTCATGAGCGCAAAATTCAGTGATAACTTTAATTTAAAGAGCAGATCAAAAAGCAGAGCAACACATTCCTATTCAGTGCATGCAGGGAAGACTCAGAACATCTTCATTTGAACTCTGTGGATATAATTAGTCAATCAGAAGTAGAAGGAAGTGAAATCTTCCCAGTTAATAACCAGCAATGTGCCAGAGGAGGTTCTCAGGAGCCAGAGGAGTCACTTGTGAAAAGCCTGTCAGTGCACTGAAGGAGATGTTGGGGAGATGTTCCTGTGTCCAATAGTTACCCCTCTTGGCATATGGATAATCTCTCTCTTTCTAGAGAAGTTTTTATATCTAGAGCTTATAAAAGTATTCTGAAAGAGCAGCGGGCCTTTGGTAAAATCAAATTTCCCCATGGAAGTTCCTAATTTATTTTGAAAATCCCACTTTCAGCTGGAAAAAATATTCCAAAGGAAATCTCCTAACTAGCTGTCCAACTAGATGCCACTTCTCTGTCTGGTCTTGCCTGCTTAGTGTCATTTGAGCTTTTGGGCCGGCTCAGCCCCAACATATTTCTTATCTCCACATACACAGTTCCTGGTTTAGGGATGCTGTGTGGGTCACTTCCTCAAATTCCACAATGCTCAAATTTAAAAGAAAGGCTATAGGTGCTTGGCTTCAAGAGAGGTCCCAAGTTGTGCACCCTGAGTGGAAGAAGGCACCTAAACCATAGAGAAGGAAGTGATTTAGGACACACCTTTGCCTTCAGAGTATCCCCACTGGATAACTTTAGGTGGCTCCTTTGGATCCTGTTCTGTGGTCTGTGGCAGGCCAGTAGGGGGAGCTCCTGCCTTGAGTCTCCCACCTCGCTAGGCCCATCCACCTTCCGGACTCTCTCCAGGGCACCTAAACCCTGGCAGACCCCCTTTCAAGCCCCACCGCAGAGTCCGGGGGTAACGTAAGCTGCCACCACCCCGAGGGGGGACCCTTTTAAGCTCTGTGCCCTTAGGAAAGCACAGGCCTAATAGTCCAATGGGTACTCAACCCAGTACAAGCACTTGGGGCACTTCCCCAAGTCGGGGGCCAAAAAGGAAAGTCCCTCTTAGTCCACAGACCTAAGGGGCCTCTTAGGCATAATTTACACCCACCCCTCAATAAGTCTCCCACACCAGTCACAAAGGAGAACTTTATTGATTACAGGGGTAGAGTGAAAATAGGGTACAAGATTGAGCAATATCATAGAAATCCCATAGAGCAAAAGAGTCTGGCTGAGGTAGCCTTTTGATCACGCATCTGAGTTACTGCCAGCTAGATATCTAACCAGATCTTGAGTAGCTTACTCACAAGCGTCATCCAGAGGCTGTTGGAGATTCCCTCTGGAGGCAGGCCGTTCCCAGCTCATGAGTTATGGGGGAGAGAGCCAGTTTCAGATGGTCAAACTCCTCTCTAAGTCTGAGTCCCCCGCATGGTTGCTGCTCCCTCCTCCTGGGCAGTCTTAATTTATATAGCCCCCATGACCTCGTTCACCTGGTCCAATGGAGGCCAGCACCTGTTGGCTGTCGGCCAACCAATTTGAAATACATCACTAGTTGCCGGGCAGACTCTAGCCCACCAGGTAGATGCCCCTCACCCAGGTAGCTGATACCAGTCAGGTAGGCAGAGGGAGCAGGTTTCCCCCCTCCATCAGGAATGTAGCCAGCTCAGGTTACCTACAGAGATAGGGTAAAGGTGTGTCTCCTCTGCTGGGCCCATCCTAATCAAATTGTCAAATTGCAAACTGCCATTAGCAGCAAATCTGCTCCTGTGTCCCTGTATGTGTAGATGCCTGCCTGGGAGCATTTACTCATGGGTAGTGGACTCACAAATAAACTGGTCCCAGATCAAATGCATGTGTACAGATATCCAGTTGGTATGGGATGGTTTGGATCAGGATGATCCTGCCTCAGGCAGAGGATTGGACTAGATGACCTCTGGATGTGCCTTCCAGCCATACTTCTCTATGGGATCATCTACACAAGATGCTATGGCATCATAGTGACACAATATGATGCCATAGCGTCCGTTGACAGAAACCATAATGCCAACACTACGTCACCATAGCAATGCACTCCCTCACTATAGCACATTGTTTCAGTGATGTAGCAGCCAAAAATAACCATGCACTGCCAGCACAGCACAGTATGGGCTATTACTGTGCCATCTTTTAGTACTTCCAAAAGAAAGTACTAAATGATAGCTCAGTAACAACAGCACCATACGGCCACGTGTAGATGTGCCCTATGATTCTATTATTTAGGAGCTTATACTGCAAGCTGCTTTTGGTGAAGATTGTCCTTAGAATGCATACTATCTATGTGTACTCTGGGTATATTGCTTAGATCAAAGAACTTCCAATTGTTTGAAACCTTTAAGTGGTAAGATAAATACACTTGCTTTCACATTTGTTGTCATTCACTTCTTGTAAATGAGTTCACAAGGCAGAGTGCCTGAATAAACAGTGAAGTCTGCATGAGTATTAGAAGAAAGAATAGCATTATGGCATCAACCAGCCCAATTAAACCTAAGCAACTTACCTCAGAGTTCATGTTTTCCTAGCACACTGTTCATGGAGGAGATAAAGACCAAGATTTATTTGCATAAATTATTCAGCAAATAATTTTGAATTGCTAATAAATTTAGGAAAACAATAAGTCATTTGTGGGTAGCTTGGGAACAGAAAAAACCTAAGAGGTGAAATTCACCTAATGAATTATTCACTGTGATTTAACTAATAGCACCAATTAATACCTATATAGCTTGTTGGAAACAGCAAGCACTGTGCAGATGTTAGCTTTGTCTAAATGAGAAATTTCTCTAACCAGTTTAGTCAAATTCTATGGATGCTTCTATGGAAACTCAGTTTAATATGTCAGTGACATGTTTTGGTTAATCTCAACCCAATTCCTAAATGTCATCTGAGTTAAAATCAGTCTGCCTATACTGGAGTCTGTAGAGGTTTACACTAGTAAAAAGTCCACCTGTAATTAAATCTATACACCATTTTCAGATGGACATGGGGTAGAATTCTTAAAAGTGCCTAAGGTTTTTGGTTGTTGCTGTGTTGGTCTAAGGACTTAGGCAGGCAAGGTTATTTCAGTAAATGTGATATCTTTTATTAGACCAACTGTGTAATTGAAAAAAAGTTCCTAAGTAAAAAGTGCCTAAGTAATTTAGGTTCCCAAGCCTATTTATTAAAAGTTATCCTATTAAAAGTTATTCAAACTTGAATGCCAACATTGTTTTTAAATAAGCTGCTTGGGTATGTTTGAAAAATCATAATTATGTCTATCAGCTGTTTAAAGCCCTCTACAACCCAATACAGTAACATACTAAATAGTATTATCTCTGAATAATTTTCATGGGGAAACTAAGGGATTGGACAAATTAATTTGTTAATGCACCATAAAAGGGGGATGAGGACTTCCCACATTTCAGCTACTCAAAGGGAAATGCTCCTGTACAAACTCTTACAGTAGATGAAAGCTAAACCACAGCCATTGAGCCCTCAATAAAAGCACATTTGTGTGCACATGCCCTCAAGCAGAAAAGTAAAGTGACTTGCCCCAGGTCACACTGACTCACTAGTCAGTGCTCAGGAGAACTCCCCAAATTACCAGCACATTACTCATTACTATTGCTAGTCAGCCATTCTCTTTTATCATTTTTTTTTCACGGAAATGTGTTGATTCATCAAAATCAAAACTTCTGCAGAAAGTAATTTTTGATGCAGGTCCAACAGACAGCAAGCAGATTTACACTGGGAATCTGTCTGGCCTGCTACCAGCTGACTTGTCCAGCTCTGCAGCCTACTGACTGAGACTTCTGGGGAGTCCAGGCTCCTGATTTTTTTTTGTCAGGCTACATAGCAGGCAGATGAGAGTCCTAGCTCCTAAACTCCCCTGCACCTCAGCTCTGCCACAGCATATCAGGTGGGCTGACATAGAAAAAGGAGCCAAGAAGCCCTGAGAGTAGTAACTAAAGCCAGTGGCTCATGGCAGCCAAAGCTTCGATAGCTTTCCAGGATCCTAGGTAGCCTGTCAAATGGACTTCCTCTGAGCGAAGGACCTCAGAACTTCCTCTTTATCAGGGAATTTCTACATGGTTTTTATTTTCAATCCTAATTTTAAAATACTGAAATGGCATTATCTTTATCTGAATACCCCTGCTTCTTACTCAGGACTGCATTGCTTCTATTTATATTCCATAAATATTTTGTTCCTTCCTTCAGTTCTCCTCTGAGGGAAGCACACACATTAACACTTATCTAGATTTTTTATCACAAGAAAAGGAGGAAAATATGAGAGAACCTGTTGTTGATCTCCTGCTCAGCTCACAGCAGTGGTTGTGTCTCCACACAGGACTACACAGGGAGAAGAAGAAGGGAACACTGGTAGGCATGGAGACAACTTAGGCCACATGAGCCTGATCAAAGTATCCTTATGGTACAGATTACTATTATTATTATTATTACGTATTAAATGAAAAGACCGTCACTGCAGCCACAGTGTCAGGCACCTTGCTGCATGCGCGCATGAACACAAAGTGCTAGGCTAGATAGTGTTACAGTTTAAATAATCTGGTAGGAAGAATTAAAAATCTGGATACCGAGGTCTAACATTCTTTGCAGGGAATAGCACTGAGCTGCCATGAAGTGCTGTGGGGGCTCTATGACCTCAACTCATCAAGGAAGATATAGTCCAGATGGGAAGTCCAGCCCTTTTTCTCCCAGCTGACACTTCTTAGATATCAAAGGTAGAGTTTCCTCTCTTACCGTAAAAAACTTATCCCAGAGAGCACTGAAAGGGTGTCCTAACCATGCCACTTCCATTAACTGGAATTCATTGAAAATCAGCATTTTTGTTCCATGAGACAACCTGGTATTTCAACATTTCACTTCAAACTGGGACAATAGTTAAAATGCTCAGACCTTTAGGGACAATGTAAGGTCATGAAAAAAAAATACTTATGAAGATTGAAATGTTCCACTTCAAGCCAGTTTGGCATGAAGATGTTCTCATCTGAATCATTGCAGTGCCTCCTGGGAGCTGTATTAAGATATCTTCTGATACCCCATTCTCCTCTCAGGACTGGGCTTCACAGCTGAACTACATGTTCCATGATGAGCTTGGGTCACAGAACCCCCATAATGCTCCATGGGAGTTCAATGTCATTTCCTACCATTGATGATATTACAGAAACTATATTATCTAATTCCAGTGGCCAGAGGAGCAAGTTAGAAGCAAGAAAGGGAAGGAGAAAAAATGAGAAACTGGAGGCTGACATAGAAGGAAGCTCCTGTTTAGAGGTAAAAGGAAGAGATTCTAGGAGGAAAGGAGTAGAAGGAAGCAGAATAAAGACAGGAAATGGAGAGGACTTGCATGAGAGCTCCACAGACCAGGGGATAGGATGAGGGAGCACAACCTTTACTAAACACAGACTGTATTTTTGAGCCTCAAACTTTCAACCACAAAGATCACACCCAAAGTAGGAGTGGCAAGAGAAGGAAAGTCTATTCCCCCTTTGGGGTTTGGAAGGCAAAACCACCACCCAGATACCAGGTTGATGGGCATTGGCACAAGCCCTAGAATAAACCAACCCCTCAGATAATGACATGACCTAATTATTTGTAAACCTTCAAAGTTTTAAGTGGATTTTAAGTTAGCTTTGGATCTCAAATGTTTGAGATTCTGTTGATGATGCTGGGATATCTCCATATTTCAATGAGCACAGAGCTTGGATTTTGTTAGTTTCAAAAGTGGAATGCACATATTTGTTGTGTACTTGAGAGAGAGATTTGCAGAAGCATTTATTCAATAGAAAATGCTGGTTCATTAATCAAAACTTTATAGGAAAGGATCAGAGTTTTAGAGTTTCATAATAGCTAGGGTCAGGAGGGACCTGAACAGATCATCTAGCCTGACCCCCTGCTACGGGCAGGAATGAGTGCTGGGATCACAAGACCCCAGACAGGTGATCATCCAACCTCCTCTTAAATTTGCCCAAGGTAGGGGCGAGGGCCACTTCCCTGAGAAGTTGGTTCCAGATTTTGGCCACCTTAACTATAAAATATTCCCTCCTGATCTCTCACCTAAACCTATTCTCCATCAGCTTATTACCATTGTTCCTCATCACCCCAGGTGGTGTTGGGGAGAAAAGGGCTCTACCTATTTGCTGTTGATTTCCCCTGATGAGTGTGTAGGCAGCCACCAGGTCCCCCCTCGGCCTCGTCTTGCTGAGGCTGAACAGGTTCAGGTCCCTCAGTCTCTCCTCATAGGGCCTGGCCTGCTGTCCTGTCACAAAGCTGGTGGTCCTCCTGTGAACCCTCTCCAGGTTGGCCACATCCCTTTTGAAGTGCAGCACCCAGTACTGGACGCAGTACTCCAACTGCAGCCTGACCAAAGTTGCAAAGAGGGGACCTATCACCTCCCTGGACCAAAGATGCAAAGATGCATCTTTGCATGCATCTTTGGATGCATGACAAGGTATGGCTGGTTTTGCTGGCTGCGGTCTGGCATTGGCAGCTCATGTTCATCTTGGAGTCAATAATGACTCTAAGACCCCGTTCCACCTCTGTGCTTTCAAGAGGGAAACTCCCCAGCTTGTATGTATGCTGTGGATTCCTTCTCCCAAGGTGCAGCACCCTGCATTTGTCTATGTTGAACCCTACCCTATTCTCCTCTGCCCACTTTTGTAGTCTATCTAAATCTATTTGCAGCCTCTCTCCCCCTTCAAGTGTGTCCACCTCACCCCACATCTTAGTGTCATCAGCAAACTTGGACAGTGTGCTTTCAACCCCCTTGTCCAAGTCACTGATGAAGATGTTAAACAGTGTGGGCCCAAGGACTGATCCCTGGGGGATCAGTCCTGACAAATTTGTTGTATAAAAAGGTTTGGAAAGAATTCTTTGAAATTTTCGAAACATCCCACTTGAATACCTCCTTACCTTAAAACCACACTTTTTTCAATGTAAGCTGGGTGGTACTCCAGGAGATAGCCCCTCCCTACTTGAAGGGATCAAAGCAGGTGCACAAGTGCTGTGGGAGGTGTAGGGAGCATCCTCCCTCTATACAGCAGAGCCAGACCACCAATGTGGACCTAACCATATACCTTTTAATGAGAGAACAGTACTGGGAACATAACCAGTATAAACCAGGGGCTATAGGGGACACTACAATGCCCCGAGGAGGCAAGATTCAACACAGGTTTGACACTTACCATCATAGACATATTCATCTAGTTGACAAAAGAGAAGGTTAACAAAATATAAAATACAAACAGCAGAACAAAAAATACTGGTTGGTAAAATATAAAAGGCACAAAATACAAAATGTCAAATAACAAGGAATATAAGGCCTAGGTACCAGGAGGAGGAGAAAAACACAATGACCCCTTTCCACTGCAACAAGAATTTCTCCCTGTTAACTAACCCCAGCTAGGACATGAACTTAGATCTTCCATGTGGCAGGCAGAAATGCTACCACACAGCCACCAGGGCTGGTGCTATATCAAACTGCTAGGGGTCTTTACCTTCCTGAAGCCCCTGCCTCACATCCAGCAGAGCTAGGAACCTCTCAGGTCACTGCTCAGATCCTTGCTGGAGCTGGGGGGCTTCTCCTGCTGGCCACAGCCTCTCATGGGGGATCCTAGAGCCCAGCAGGGAGCCTCTCCTGCTGGCCACATGCCACACAGCTGAGGGTCCAACTGCTGCCAGTAGGTCCCGCTCCTGCAGGTGCTTCTGGGGCAACTGCTTCCACCCCACTGGCCCAGCTCTTGCCAGCTCTTTGAAGCTCCTTCCTTGTGGTCCCTCCCTGATCTCTTCTGAGTCAGCCACGTTGCCCCTTTTATCCCCCTCCTGGTGACACAAGGGGCCAATCAGGGCACATGGAAGGTGAGTCTCTGGGGCTTGATTGGTGCGGGAAGGGAATCCCAAGTCCTCCAATCATGTTTTACCCCTTCAAAACCCCTGGGCGAAATCATTACTCAGTTGGTGAGTGTGACAGCTGAAAAGTATGCCTTTGTGATAAAGGTGCTGCTGAAGACTCTATGAAAATTAGACCAAGTGTTTTTCTGTATTTGTTTAAATATTAAGCAGTATGTTGTTGCTAAAAGCCTAATTAAAGTTTAAAATGTAGTAAGGCCTTGTATAAAGTAAGGCCTAGTAAATTTAGCAAAGCCTAAAAGTAGTAAGGCCCTGTGGTGTAGTTAAAATTACCTTATCAAAGAAATGCAAGGCTTGTACTGCTATTGGTCAGTCTAAGGACAGTTGAAGTAAAAGGAATCTGAGTGGTTGTACATTATCAGTACAATTCAGAAGCTATAAATTGGTTAGAATATCTGGAAACCATTCAGAAGGAAGATACAGCTCTGTGAAAAGGATTAGTTAGCTGTTGCCTGGATGAGTGGGTCCGTGGATGTCAAGGAGCCCAAGAACTGCATTCCAGGGTCCTTCCCAGTACCTCTCAGCCAGCGCTGATTGGGGACGCCTGACTTCGCTGAACTTTGTAGAAAGAGAAACTGGCTGTGTATCAGGTATCAGAGGGGACTGCCGATAAGTTGTCGATGCGAATTGTTTTTGTCTGTCATTGTTTGTCTTGTTACTATACGTAGTCATGTTTTTGTTAAGTCAATAAACCTTTCTTACCTTTCTATCCCTAACCATACTCTCAATCCTGAACCCTCCGCAGGTGGCTAGGACAGGTGAGGAAAGGGAATCCCAAGTCCTCCAATCATCTTTTACCTGTTCAAAACCCCTGGGCTAAGTCACTGCCAGCTAGCCTGTCACATCAATATGAAGCTACTTTCCACTTGGAAATTATAGCTAATTATAGTAAAAATATTTGGAAATGTAGAAAGCTCAATATCAGACTGAAACAGTTTTAAAGTACTTAAACATTTCAATTGGCCCATGCCAAAATATTTTGTTGGCAACAATTTTCAACAGTTTGAATTGTCATCATTTTGAATCCGAAAAGAAAATAACTTTGAATATCTCAAAAAGGTTTCCAGGAAGGGAAAGCCATTTCCTGCCCAGCTATAGTACAAACATGGAAGCAAGGTACTGACACATCCATAGTATGCTGTTACTAGAGTTCCCTCTGGTGTTGGCAATGAAGTTTTACTCATGTAACTTAATCCCTGAATATTAGACTGAGCTTACTGAAGCTTACTGAAGGGGTTTCATCAAATAATGTATTGAACTGTACAACTATGAAAAATGAACCTACCTCAAATGAGAAATGTTAGACATTCTGTATTTCATTTTGGTTTTACTCACATCAATAATGTGATGGAAAACCTGTGAAATGTTGCAGTTTTTTCACTGAAAAATAGGATATTTGTGGGCAATCCAAGAGTCTTGACATTTTCAATTCTATTTTCAAAACATGAACATTAGTAAAATATAAAATATTTATTTGCAAAGCAGCATTTGCTTTAAAAATCACAAAAGAGGCACAGGAGGATGGTCTAGATGACTATTTCGTCCTTTTTTGAGGATCTTGCTGGGGTCATCTGATCCATTAGAAAATGGATCAGATGACTCCCCCCTTCTCCCCCCAACCCACTCACCCATCCAAGTGTAGGGGGGCTGGACTTGATGATCTGTAAGGTCCCTTCCAGCCCCTAACAACTGTGAAACCACTCGAGATTCTTTCCTGCCCCACTTTCTAGGATTCTGTGGGAATAAAATTTTATCACCCATGGCATATGACGATTTGATAACACCTTAGATGCAAACAGGTTTTCCAGGGAGGTTTCAAAACAGCAGCTGTTCCAGGAACAGGAGTACAAGAGAGAAAGGCAGAACACTGGCCCCAGAACTGAGAGTTATGAAATTCTAAGAGCAGGAGAAACTAGGAAGTCATCATTATAAATAGTTACATTATAATAACTACTCCAGCTTCTGAGATCAAGATTCCCCACTGTGTTAGCCTCTGCACAAACAAATAAGGCAAAGCTAATCAGACAAGAACAAGGAGGAAATGGAGAAAAGAAGGAGCTCATTCAAGATAACGTAGCAGGCCCCAGTCACAAAGCAGCATGTGTTTTCTGAGATCAAGATATTTTGGTCATTCTGGTAAGAAAATCTGACTGACTGATCTTTACAGATATTTTTAGCTTTCAATTGTTTCACCAGCTTCCAGCAAAAGAGAAGGTGGGACGAGAGTAAGAAATGGCCCAGAATAAGACTGACAATATTCCCTATTTTTGCATGGCCCAGATAAAGAGCTAGTAAAAAAATAGCCAGGTCCTGAATAGAAAGAGAAATGCCTTCAAATCCAACAGGCTGTCACTCCTTCCTACACTTCTTCTATGCAGACTGGAGTTTTTTCTCAGCTCTGGTATCTTGTTTGTGAGAATGCAAGAAATCAAGTTTAGTTTTCAGCATCAAACTCTGCCCAAGCTCTTGACAAAAGTGGTCATTAAATTTTCCCTTCTCTGAAAATTCATGATGGTCCCAAATCAACACCCCAAAGCCAAACTCAGCAAGAGACACAGAGCTGAGCAAGAAGAGCCCTGATTCAGCTGGAACCTCTAGACACCATTTTAATAAAAATACTTGCCTACACTTGACTGCTCCCAATGCACAACCTGCTTGGAACTTGGACACAGATTTGGGACCTGAGTCATTCAACAGGGCAAATATCTAAGTACCATAGGTAACATGCACCATGCCAAGATCAATAAATGTGGCACTTATAGAAACAAAAGGAAACAAAAATATAGCCCACTGATAGTATGAGCTTTATTATGTTAATCTGATTCCTTGCAATGAAGTAAATGCCAGAACAGCCACAAAGACAAAGCAGCATTGTCCTGCAGGCAGCTTTAAGGGCGATTTGGCAATATGTTTCAATTAAACATTTAAAATTTCACTCATTGGTTTTTAAAAATCTCATTTATTTAAATTGTCACAGCTTAGTAGCCTGGGATTTTACTGCTGAAAAGGGAAAGGTCTGTCAGCAAAAAAAAAATCCTACTAATTTTTCAGAGGAAGGAGAGACAAGAAGTTTTGAAGGCATTGAAGAAAGACAGATGGAGATAAGAAGGCTGGATGGCTCCATTGTAACCAATGGCTACTGGACCAAAACATGCTGTAGAGTGATTTACTGTAAGCCTCAACAGGACAGTTTTTTACGAAAGCCTTGATTAGCCCTGAGTCAATTATATGAACTCCCACAGTGAAAAAGGACAGGCAAGACCACCGCTCAAAGAGCCCAAAGGGTGCAGCCTCTGTCACCTCAGTCCAGCTTGCCTGAGCTGGCAGTTAAGGGTCAGGCCTAGTGCAATTACAAGAACTTCTGAACCAGAACTGTTTCCAAGTACAGGCAAGGCCTCAGACTGATAAGAAAAGCATCTCTCAAACATCTCTTGAATGTATATTTTGCCCCTGATCATCTGCCTTGTGTTTCTCTCTGAAGTATTACGGGCATGTGTCACTGACTTGTATGGGAGCAGCAAATGCTAAAGCCTGTCAACTGTCTCCAGAACTCATAGGCTCTCTGTGAACGTGCCCTCCTTTTCTGTACTAGTCTTCATCGACCTTCCTCACCACAGTTATATCCAACACATGTACACTTTTCCAGACCCCTCTTGTGTCAGATTCCTTATATAGCGGTCAGGTAAAGGAGTCTGGTTGATATAATCAGAACCAGTTATTCTTCAGCAATGAGGCTCCATTACATTGGCATAATTATAAAGTGACAGCCTCAAAAACTGGAACAATTTTTTAAAATGTGATTGTGTAATCAGAGGACACTTTTCCTTCTATTGTATGACCTAAGACCACAAAACAATTGAAGAGTGACAAGAAGGAGCTGGCTGGTTACTTGAAGAAGCAAAGAAGATGGAAAATTAGCATGAGAAAAATCCCATCTTCCAGATGTCTTTACAAGAACTCAGCACATAAAGAACAGCTCCAAAATATGGCATGTGATATTGTCTATGCCCAAAACTCAGGGCTATGTTGTGAATGTCGCAAGAAGAGACAAAAGATTCCTTTCCTGACTCTGGGAACTGGTCATCATAGGAAGGGATAATGAAGAACAAAGTTCTTCAGTTCCAGCCAGCATCCCTGGATGAGTCCAAAACTAGGAATTCAGGAAACTTGTGGTGGGTAGTGGTGGAGGGTATCTATTCAAGTACTAGTGAATACATATTCTATACAACTAAAACTGCCATCACATGAAAACTAAGTGGCACCTTCTTTGGCAATCTAAGGAGAGAATGGGTTAGATGAGGATAGGCTATACCAGGACATGTGTTAAGACATATGCATAGGTGTTATGATAAAGAGACTTTTCGCAGAAATGTTGATTTTGCATCCTGTAAAAATGCTAAACATATTTACAGTCAAGGGCACAGGGAACACTATGAAAAGAAACAAAGCTTATAAACCAAGGAAAAGCCATAAGTGACCTAGGTAAAATTTACCTGCAAACACAGTTTATGATCCACTTCAAGAACACTGATGGAAATTACCTTTGATTCTGCTGCTGTTTAACTAGGGTAGATTTCACAGTTAAGACAAAGGGTGTCGGCTGCCATTGGCCTTCATATTCACTTTGGTCTCATCCAAATGAATTGCCTTGCTCAGAGTTTATTGTTCTGCTGGTCTTGAAGTAGGAACCTGTAGCTCTTGTCTTCTGGAAAGTGTATTAATGATGCCCCAAATCTGCACAGCACAAACTATAATCCTATCACAGGGCCACACATAGGATGATGACTCTCTAGCTCAAACTATTGCAGTGTCTGTAGTGCTTTTAGCACTGTAGGCCCTAGTTTCAGTCCCAGTCACCTAAGGACTTTAACAAATAGGACATAAATCATGGTACTACTATTCAGCTTTCACTTAGTGCTTGACCTGCCTGACTCACCAGTGTTTCAATAGTATATATGCTAGCATCAAACCACTGAACTTAATGGGCCTGATTTACTACTTCATTCTCCAGATGCATGGGTTTGTCTACACTGCAGGCTGCCAAGAAGTAGAGTCAGTAGAGAGATGTTTGTGGCACCACAAAAAACATGCATTACACATTAAACCATGCACAGCACTAATTTGCAGCATGGGGGCAAAATTTGCTATCACAATTTCTCAGTAGCAAAAAAAAAATCCAGAAAAAAGGCAGCACAAAATATGCCAAAATAGCATGTGCCAAAAGAAATGCAGAGACAAAGAAGCAGGCAACCCAGGGCTGCCTACTCCCCCATCTCTGCATGCTGCAGAGCCGCTGTGCTGAGGTACGCTGTGCCCAGCCAGCCATGCACCTAGCTGGAGCATAGTGTGCCTTAAGAAGAGGGAGCAGGCAGCCCTAGGCTGGCTGCTTCCCTGTTTCCATGTGTCGCTCCCCAACTGGCTGGGGCACAGGGTGCCTCAGCGCGGGGTCTGCAGGCTGGATAGCCGTGCACTGAGGCACCCTGTGCCCCAGCCAGTGCCTGCCCCACCCTAGCAAATGGAGCCTAGTCAAAGCAGCATACCAGTAGCTAGGAGGAGCTGGGCCTGGACAGTTTGCGCACAGTGGGATAATGTGTCCCACAGCAAAGGAGCGTGCACTGCAGCACAAAGTAGTGGCAAAATTTGTGCTACTACTATTTGTGCCACTAAAAGGTCATGCCCCTGCTCATCTGGATGTGGCCTATGACTAGTGAAGAGTATTTTATCAAAGAGAAGAATCCAATGGTTAAGTGATTCACATGTTAGAGGGATGACCCTGTTCAAAGCTTCTTTCACCACAGACTTCCAGTGTAACATTGGTAAAGTTACTTAATCTCTCAGTGCCTCTGGCTACCATTGGTAAGCTGAGGAGCTGCCTTTCCTCACAGGGTTGTTCTAAGGATAAATATACATTCAAGATGGTGAAGTGTTCAGCTACTACAGAACTGGGAACTCTAGAAGGACCTAAAATACAGAAACGAATGGTTGACTGGCTAAAGCTTGTTTACACAAATTAATCAATGAATACTTTATGAATAACTAATACAATCAGGATCATTTCATGAACAATTCATGAACAGGAAAAAAGACTAAATTAAATACCTAATTTGTATGTAACGACTAATTCAATAAGCCTTAGTAACTACTACTGCCCTCCTTTTACAGATGGAGAAACTAAAAAACATGGATGAAGGCCATAAAAAGAGCCTGTATTCGAACCAACAGCTACCTTAGACTACACAACCTCTCCAGCCTTGGTGTGACTCAAGGATTCTAGAGGGTGGGTTCAAATAAGAGCCTGTAAGTTCATCCATACTTGTTAAGTCAGGAAACTGAAGCTGAGATCCTCACAAGAACAGACTTTTCACCAGATTTCCATTTATTCCTCTTCATAGTCTAACTATAGATACCACAAAGCCTCTTTGAAAGATTCCTGAAGACACAGACCTGAATTTATTTTGGTAGTGGTAGAAAATTATTTACCGTAACTTAGGCAATGCTAGAAACTGGCTACCTGCATGATCCTCTATCTAGCTTTCTTTCATTGAGCTTTGGAGTTGGTACATGAATTTTGTTCCCTTCTTAATCCTGAAGTCAGGGCAAGAAACGTTTGAAAAGGCAAAAATGAAATTACATCAGCTGGGTAAAGTCATTTCGAAAACCTGGAAAGTATGAAAGTTGCCATATTCCCATTGGCAATGAATCCAACTTCGAAAGTAAAGTAGTTCTGATTTTGCCATTAGAAAAAGAAAAACAGCTGAGATCAGATCAAACCAATGATACCTCAGCCCATGTCTAGTTATCACTGACACTTTCCATAAACTGTGAAAACATTCCTATTCAGAGTAGGTTCTGTAGACTCATCTTTTTTTCCACAAGACCCTAACTGCTTTAACAATCTCTAATTGTATTATATTCCTTCAAAGTCTCTTTCTTTTTCCCTTTCCTCCCAAACCATTGCCTCAGCTTCCTCTCATAGGTTCTTAACTCTTTTAAGTGTTTTCTGTTTCTTGTCTTAAATTATAGGATTGTATGAAAGTAGGATCATAGGAGAGAAGGGCTGAAAGCCACTTCATGAGGTCATGTAATCCAACCCCCTACTCAAGGGGGAACAAATATATAATTTCCCACACAAAAACAAAGGGCCTTATGATCATAGGATCATAGAAAATTAGGGTGTGAAGGGACCTCAGGAGGTCATCTAGTCCCACCCCCTGCTCAAACCAGGACCATCCCCAACTAGCTCATCCCAGCCTTATTCATATTCACATCCAAACAATGTTCTGGCAAGATAAAAGAATCTGAAAATGTGTGAAATTGGAATCTCCACTCACTCAAAGCTCCTTGTAAACTGTTAGAATAATATAAAGAGGTGCAGATGTCTATAAGAATCATGTTCTGAGCATTGGTGAAGTAGTCTGTTCCTGTTATTTTTACTGCAATAGTAGCTCTAACTGCATCTGTCAAAGACAGGCTGCACTGTGCTAGGTTTGGCATATGCAGTAGGGCCATGTGAAGCTTTGGGTGCTGATTCGATTTGGAGGAAATTCGGCTCAATTCAGAGGCCAAATCCCCAAATCCAAATCAAAAAGGGGACCAATTAAAAGGTCTGAATTATTTCAAATCTCTCCGAATCGATTTGGAAAAGATTTGGAGAGCTTCAGTGATTCGGGCAGTGCCTGCTGGCTGCAGCAGGGAGCTGGACCTGGACTCAGAGCTGGTAATCAAGGGGCAGGGGACAGAAGGTTGGAGGAGAGGACCAAGGGGGGACCCCTGCCAG
>NW_017728943.1:76495061-76512368 GCF_001723895.1 Crocodylus porosus | reverse complement strand
GGACTGTCTGAAAAAAGTCAGTAGCTAGAAATAAGCTAATGATATGGGTCAATGACAAGTTAGAACAGGTAGATGGGGATGGTGGTTTAGGGAAAAGGAGACCAGGTAACAAAATATGAGCAAGTTTTCTCATAGACTAACAGTGCCTAGTTTAGATCTGGATACTGATTCAAATTCCTTTCATGTTCCAGGGCACAAGGAGACCATTTTCTTTCCTTTAAGTTAAATAATGAAACACATTCCTTTTCTTAAAAGGATTTGTCAAAATAGATTCTCGAAGTAAACTGGGCTTTATGAATTAAATATTCCTTTCGACAGTACCAACATTTCAAGGAAAGTAAAGAAACCATCAGCTAGAATTAATGTGGTTGCCAGCCATCAAGTTGAAAATTTAAAAATGACCACTGAATATAATAACTTGGGTTTTGTTAATTTGTCTTTAATTAGCTCTGCTTGAGATGCCTCTTTCCTGGGGCCTTGACGTCTTACAATCATATTTAAATGAGGTTTTGGCAGCGCAAATCTTTGCTGGTGATATAAAAACGAAATCAAGCTTATTGAACAAATTGCCATTGTAAATGAATCTGGTTTTTTTTCACTTCGCTCTAAAACTCTATCTAATTTTCTCATTACCATAGGATCAGTGCATCTCACAGCCCTCAGTGCTTTATCCTCACAATACCCTCATAAGGCAATGAAGAATTATTACCCTTATCTTGAGGAAACTGGGGCATAGAATTCTGTTTCATCACATGGACATCCAGAGGCATACTTGGGCATTTCTGTGCCCCAGGTGGCAGCAGCTCATGGGACAGAGGCAATCAGTATGCTGCCACTGACTGCAGCAGCATCTTGACTGGCAGTGCAGCAGCCACGATTTCTCCTGCCCCACAACTTGGTGCCCAGGGCTAGTGTCTGAGTCATTTCCCCCATAGCTCCTCTACTGTGAACAACCAAACTGCAGCTTGAAACCAACTCTGAGTTAACTGACTAAAGTACAGAAGTGATTTTATATTACTACCACAGGGCACAAAAATGCTCCTCAACTTATAGGAATAGGGAGTCAAGAGGTTCATCCTATATCTATAATGGTGGCACTTTTTTATTTTACTTACACTTTGGTCATGTAACTCAGAGTTGATTGCAAACTGTGCTGTGGTCAGCTATCAGGTGAAACAAAATTCTGCCCTAACCAAATTGACTAAGGTTACACAAGAAGACCATGAAGGAACAGGGACTTGAACCTAGATCTTCCAGCCCCTGCACTTTTATTCCACCCACAGAAAAATCCTGCCTCCCCTCATTGTTTTTTAACTTGGCTCAACAATATCCAGGGGCCAGAATTATAGGCGGAGATTTGTCAGAACCTGGTAGAGAATTTACGTCCCCAGTGCTCATTAACTTTATATGGGAACTAGGTGAAGATGTTCTTCAGGAACTTTAAAAATCTTACCTTTAATCTTTATGGATGTGTTTCTGTCCAACTTATACCAGAGGAGGGGGAAATCTAATCTGCCATCCCTGATATGAAGCTTACTCATGCAGATCTCAATTCCCACCCCACCCCCCCGTAACATGTGGTTTGTTTGTTTTTTTAAATACTTATTTGTTTTATCATCCAGTGCAACTCATGCAGTTTTCAGACAATAAGGATGAGAAATGTGATAAAACCTAAGTGATTCATTCTTTGCTGAAATGGAAGTGGATCTGTTAGTAGTAGAATTTGAGATCAATATTGTATTTATTAATTCATTTTTAGCACTGCTTGAATATAATCTTATAGACCTTGGCACTTAG
This sequence comes from Crocodylus porosus, assembly GCF_001723895.1. Classification (NCBI taxonomy): domain Eukaryota; kingdom Metazoa; phylum Chordata; order Crocodylia; family Crocodylidae; genus Crocodylus; species Crocodylus porosus. Next base: position 76,510,571 of record NW_017728943.1, on the reverse strand, counting down.
ATCATTTGAAAAGAAGGGCTGTTGAAAATGTTATACTGGAATTTATTATGCACTTTTGCATATTTATTTCCTGTTAGGTAATTTGCTCAATGTTTCATGTATTGCATACTAGATAATAACATAAAACGATGGGATGCTTGTAAGACTGTATTTTATTAAGAAAAAATATGCAAAAATGTTGCGGCTGCAGCAGCAGTCTAGCCATGTGCCCAGAAACTGATATCCTGATGCTTCCTCCAAAATCTTCCCACTTGCAAGCAGTGCTCCTCCTTCAAAGTTCTGTAGGATAAATACTATTTCCCTTATATATGTGCTAATAATTAGTCTCCCGAGGAGAACAGAAGCTAACACCTACATACATAATTCAAGAAAGATGTGGACAAATTAGAAAGAATCCACAGGAAAGCAGCAAAAATTATTAGAGGTCTAAAAAACATGATTTATAGGGAAAAGTTGGAAGAACTGAGATTATTTATTCTTCAAAAGAGAAGACTGAGGGGAAGTTTTGGCAAAGAGTCTTCAAATCCCAGGTGGGTATTTATAAAAACATGGTGATCAATCATTCTTTTTCGTCACAAGAGACAGAAAAAGAAATACCGGTCTTAAGGTGAAACAAAGGAAAATAGGATTGTTATTAGGAAGAATTTTCTCACTCTGAGGATGGTTAAGAAGTGGAACAGATTACCTATAGAGGTTGTGGATCTCCATCCCCAGAAATTTTTGAAGAGCAGGTTAGACAAGCAGTCATCTGGAATGGTTTAAATAATGATTATCCTACCATAATCTGGAGGCTGGACTTGATGACTTCCTGAGGTTCCTTCTAGTCCTGTTTTTCTATTATTCTAGGTATTCAGAATTTTCCATTATATAGAAAAATAAAAAATAAAATACATCTATACACCTTAAGTAAGTATGAGAGAAAGGACTCTATAAAGCTAGTTACATCTCCCTCATTTGGAGATGTCTTGCCCTTACACAAATTAGTATTACAAAGGAGATATCTTCATTTAGTCCAGTAAAGGAGTGGATGCCATGCAGTGGTACCCCACACTACTCTTCTAGCCCATAACCACCCCAATATGAACTCTCTCCGTGCCTGTGGTAGCTGGCTCAAAAAGCAGAAAAAACTTTTGCCAGCAATGTGTTGATGGCAAGCTATACAAGTTCTTCAATTAGGTTATGGTTACTTTGCTCTGCTTACACTGCAATCAAGAAACTTTAAAAGAATGAACAAACTAGGCCACTGGGCCTGTTCTCTTACCATACCAGTGTAAATCAGGAACAACTCCTGAGGCTGATGGAACAGCCCACATATAAAACTGAAACACCTGAAAACAAAATGGAGACCATGGATAAGAACAATATTGGCATTGACAAATGGTATATTCAGGAAAAAAGAAGGCACATAAATGCATAACAATAATGAATGAGTATCATTATTCAAACCCAGAGTGAAAGAATTAATGTGTATAACCTGTGCACCTGATTGTCTGCTGTCTTGCACCTCTGCAGAGTGAATGACAATGCACTCTGATCCACTACGGCTTTGCTCTTGCTTTGCATTGATGTGAATGATTACACAACAGAGGCAGTAGGAATGGCTGTTCTTCTGCATCCCCACAGTTCTGAGTTGCTTTGTTAAAAGATGTTTTTCTCTCTTTCATTCTTCTAGCTTTTTCTTTTGTTGATATCTGCCTAGAAACAGAGAAAAGATCAGAAATAGCCAAGTGACAAGGAGCTTCAGTCCACTGTAAACTTGAAGAATGTGTTTGAACAGTTACCATCTCAAACCATACTCTCTTCTGTTATAGAGCACATCTACACTGTACACTACAGATTGCTTTAGAGGAGCTAGCTTAGGTACCTATAGCAATCTAGCTGCTGTAGAATGGAACTCAGTACTTACTACTGGGTGCATCTACACAAGATGCTAACTGTGCAGTAGCCTAATTCAACTGCACAGTAGCATGACAAGCAAAACATCAAAACCTATGCTAATACATTACTGGGCAGTAGTATTAGGCTACTGCACAGTTAGCATGACTAAAAAGTGGTACGCTGGTGCTATTGTGCTGTAGTGTCAATTACTGCACACTGATTTAGTGCTTGGTTATGCAAGTACTAAACTTAATGTGCAGTAACTACAGTGCATTAATGAATGTGTAGATGCACCCACTGTGTCCCATTCTATTGTCCAGATACCCTGCTGTTGTAAGATAGCCTAAGTTCACTGAAACCAGTAGTGTAGCACTACTTTACACCCACTGGGGATGTAAGAGTAAGTTATTAGAAGACACTCCAGATTTATGCCATTGTAAATGAAGCTAGAATCTGACTCTCCACAGGAAAGTACTAAAGAGAGAGTACATTAGGGAGGAAGTATCTAATAGGCTGAAAAGTGCATACAGGAATGTGCATAAGCAGTGTATGATTGATGGAGAAAGCATATGCTGGCCAGGGAAGGAGAATGCACAAACTGTATGTGCTAATGTTTCTGCCTCTGCTGTGTACACATGTATAAGTTAAAGCAATAGGTGCATGACAAGAAGACCATACAGAAGTGAATGTATAGGTGGAGGGTTCACTTGGAGGACATGCTAAGGGAAAGACCAAAGGTCACAGCTGAAGCTAGTACTTCAGTGGAGCATAACAAAGGTGCTAATGTAGTTGGGGGAGAGAATCCAGTGGGGGATGAAGTCATCATTCGCCCTGCAAAAGAGTGGGTACTGAGCCATAGGATATTATTGATGTGCTGTCCTGTCTAGCTCTTGCCTCCCACTCCACCAGTGCTATTACCACTGCCTTATTATGGACTAGTCTACAAGTATAACAGAGAAAGAGCACAACACAGTAGAAAAATGTTCGTCATGGTGGATGGAAACTGCCCATCTTGCTCTGTATCGTCTTGGGTGGCAGTTGGTGTGTCTACACGTACATTTACACCAGTTTAACTGTACAGGAATAGGCTGGCGTCTACATGTGCAGTCATTAAAGCACATTAACACTGTGTGCGGACTCATTCCAGCCACCTGCAGAGGGTTTAGGATTGAGAGTGTGGTTGGGGGTAGAAAGGTAAGAAAGATTTATTGACTTAACAAAAACACAACTATGCGTAGTAACAAGACAAATGATGACAGACAAAAGCAATTCATGTCGGCAACTTATTGGCAATCCCCTCTGATGCCTGATATCCAGCAAGTTTTTCTTTCCACAAAGTTCAGCGAAGTCAGGCGTCCCCGAGCAGCGCTGTCCAAGAGGTACCGGGAAGGACCCTGGAATGCAGTTCTTGGGCTCCTCGAGGTCCATGGGCCCACTGATCCAGGAAACTGCTAACTAATCCTTTTCAAAGAGCTGCATCTTCCTTCTGCATGGTTTCCAAATATTCCAGCTAATTTATAGCTTCTGAAGGACACTGATAACGTACAACCACTCAGATTCCTTTTACTTCAACTGTCCTTAGACTGACCAATAGCAGTACAAGCCTTCCATTCCTTTGATAAGGTAATTTTAACTGCACCACATGGCCTTACTACTTTTAGGCTTTGCTAAATTTACTAGGCCTTACTTTATACAAGGCCTCACTACCTCTTAAACTTTCATTAGGTTTAATATCTAAATAAATACAGAAAAACACTTGGTCTAATCTTCATAGAGCCTTCAGCAAGCACCCTTATCACACTTTTCAGCTGCCACAGGACTGACTGGGGACTAAAGGTAGTCCCTAGTCAGTCTGTGCACACAGTGTTACTGTGCAGTAAAGCGTCTATACGTGTGCTACTGTGCAGTAACTAATCAGGTGTAAATTTGATACCTGCATGATACACATCTTTTCCAGCACAGTAATTTTGGTTACTACGCAGTAAATGGGTACATGTAGATGTACCCAGTGAGTCTAACAATCACACCCTACTCCTTGGCACACAGTGACACCTTCAGCTCCCCAACCATCAATCTTCCCATCACACCAGGCATCTTTCTGGGCCCCTACTCCTCAGCTACATCACTGGAACCTGTATTTTTGTTATTTCTTTCCAAGCCTGGCTGAACTCCCATGGTTTAGTTACCCTGGACCCAGCCTTGGGAAGGGCTAAGTTACCTCAGGTCCCTGTGACATCCATCTCTGCAGGATCAGTCACCTGTCTCACTTTAATCAGTGAGAAAATTGCTCTCCAGTCCTCCAAACAAGTCCTCAGGTAGGCACACAACAGATAAAGCTAATTGCAGAGCATGTAAAACACAGTAGATGTGCTAAGAATCTATACATCAGTACTGATGGGCATCCTCATGTGTGCTGCATAGGTAAGCTCCACAGATAAGATGCCAGAATGGGAATATCTGGAATAGGCAATAACAGATGACTAGCTACAATCCCAAAACTAAATAAATGGAGATAGTCTTCTAGTTTTGTTCATTATTCCTATAATCCTAAATTAACAAAACCTTGATCTGTGTGTTGGGAATAAAGCATTCCCCCATTGTCCCTACCTTCTTCTGAATTACAGCTTTGCATTCGTGTTGTGAGCTGCCTAGGGTGGTTTGGCAGAAATCCAGGCTCAAAAATCACTCATCCCTGACATAGTGAAGCCAGTTAGAGATGCATCAACTAGGAAATCTTAGCACCAGGCTGGCTGTATGCCCAGAGAACAGTTTCTGTTCTGTCTAGAACCTGCTGGTAGTCAGAGTCAGGAGCTCTGCCTCTATCCCACATTTCTGGCCTCTGGTGCACACCCTAAAGAATAAAGGGCAGATGAGGATCAGTACAGGCATGTGGCTCTGCAGAGGGATTTGCAGCTGTTGCTACTCACATATGCAGCATGGCTACATGGCTTTCCTCCTGACCCCAGCTCCTATTTAGTCCCATGAGGCCACACCAAAGACCAGCAATTACAGTAGATAGCTTAGGTCTGGAAAACCTTTCAGTAGATAGCCTAGGATCCAAGAAAAACTGATGATTGTATTCTCTCACACCCCAACAAGCTGCTCTTGGGCTCCCCTGAGACAGAGAGCCTGAACACAGCCCTGGATAATGTACTTCAGGCCACTGTAATTGTTGGTCTCTAGTGTACTCAACAGGAGCAAGTTGGCAAAACTTATTCTGGCAGCAGCAGATCTGGGGTCAAGAAGAAAGCCATTTAGACAAGTGTTCAGCAGCTTGGCATGCCATTGAACAGATTAAGAGTGATATTAGCTCTTCCTGTCTCCCTAACACCTGCTTCCAAACTTGAAGGCTCAGCTTCTGAAACTAGGTTTTTTGGGTGAATCTGATATCTTTTATTTTGGACCAACTTAAATAGTTGGAAAAAAGGTTTTAGCAAGCTTTCGGGATTAAAATCCTTCAGCAGGCTGAGGAAGTCTCTGCAGTTGGTGTGTGCTGTTCCTGGATGGAATGAATAGTTAAGAAGCCAGAGGCTGGGCTGGTATGCATGCAAGATAGGCAGTCAGTGAAGATGTAAACTGAGGAGTCAGTGGGTGAAAGACAGGCTGGAAGGGTGGGGGGAAGAGAAAAGGGGGATGAATGCAGAAGTTGGATGGTGGAGAGGTGCCTGGGGAGTCAGATGTCAGGCAGGTTATAATATGTCATAAATCCAATGTCTATATTTAGTCCATGATTTTTGTATCCAGGAGGTTGATGAAGTGAAGTGCATAGGCTCATCTTTGAAAAGTGTTTTGTAGGTTCCCTTTGAAGATTAGAACTGAGAGATTGGAGAAAGAGTGGTTTTCTTGTGAGAAATGTGCCCCCACAAGTAATGAGAGCTTCTGAGAGGCACTGAGCCCCCACTGACATGACACACAAACAGGGCCTTAGCACTTGTGAGAATTTGACCCCACCTTTTTAGCCCTATGAATGTCTTTTTAATCCTCATTTAAAGGGAAAAGTACAAAATAAAAGAGAACAAACCCAGAGTAACCCACAAAGAGCATAATGTGTGCAATTGCTCTGTAATATAAAACACACATGAATGAAAAATGCAATGACTTCTTGAGGCAGCTATAAGCTATGTAACACAGTGATACATACCTAATCATGTCACTTTTAAGCATTGCTTTCAAAATGCTGGAAAACTAAGGCTGTTTTTTTTCAGTGTTTATTTCAGCAAAGAGGACAGAAGGACTGGATCAATTCACTGTCCAGCATTTCCTGCTGGATTCCTTCTCTTGGTTTGCTACTACATGACATGCACACAGCACCTCTCATCCAGGAAAGAATCATAGATTCATAGAATCATAGAGAAATAGGGCTGAAAGGGGCCTCCAGAGGTCATCTAGTCCAACCCCCAGTCTGAGACAGAATCATCCCTTTTCAAACCATCTCATACAAATCCATTGTCTAAACCTTTAGCCAAAACTACACAGGCAATCCTGACACAAAGTAAAACATACCACCCTGATCTCCCACAGGTAAAGCAGGGAACCCATGGCGGCCAATGTCCTGCTGCTTGCAAAGGTTGTTAAAAATATGCTCAAGAGAAGGTAAGTAAGGGGCCATGCCCACTACTACAGAAGAAGGCAAAAGCTTCCATAGTCCATACCAACCTGACATGGGGTAAAATTCCTTCCTGACCCCTAATATGTCAATCAAACTGACCTTGACCTTGGGGGCAAGACCCTCTAGCCAGGAAACTCCAGGTTTAAGACCTAGCAGAAGGGTAACCCAGAACACAGATGAATTTAGGTACCTGTGTACAGTTTCAGGGGTGGATGACGTGATGCCTGGGTACAACTGGGCATTTGGTAGTTCTTTTCCTAAAACAGATTGGACTGAAATATGCTATAGTGAGATAAGAGACTGTCACTTTTAATGGTTTCAGTATTACTGGAAGGCACTATCAAAAAGCCCCAGCCTCACAGACAAAGAGAACCAATTATGTTGCTGACAAGGTAATATGATCTGATTTGGTTACTTTCTTCTTCTTTTCTAGGCCTGACATTTCTTGATGTTTCCCATCAATTCATCTAGATTTATATATTAGCAGGGAAGAAAGAAATGTGCTTTAGTTTGTTCACATCCAAGGAAGTCAAATAAGACAGATAGAAATTTACATATTTATTCATGTTTATAAACCCATACATAGCACTTTTCACATTCAAAGGAAGCCAAAATGTTGTATGGGATATGGTGTTTAATATTAGTTGTTAAATGCAAGTCTGTTCAAATGGATCAATTATATGAAGTTCTCAGAGCCAAATATAATTGGGCCAGATCCACCTGAGGTATAATTCCCCTCACTTTAGCAGATTTAGCAAGTGCTCAACATCTGTATGGGCACTAGTACACATGATGGGGTTTAGTCCTTAGGGTTGCCTTCTGTTCCCCCTAAATTGAAATGGTGGGTTTTTAATTGAAACCCACCATTTCAATTTAGGGGTTTCCTTCACTGTTGTAAGGGACTTGTTCCTTTTTTTTTTTCCCCCCCAACAGAGGCTGCCTGTGGCTGGAGGCCAAGCTGCCAGCAGGCTGAGCAGCCCCTGAACTATGGGGGGCCCTGGTCCTTCCCTCTGCAGTGGTTGCACCCCCCAGAGCCACCTCCAGCTCAGAGGCAGCACCCGGCCTGATCCAACTCTTCCCTGACCTCACGCTGGGGCAGCACCTGACTTACCAGCAGCCCCAGGAAACGCTGTCACCATGGAAGGAAGGACCAGGTCCTCCCACAGCTCAGGGGTGACTCAGCCCACCTGCAGCTCACCCCCCAGCCCCGGAAATGCTCCACTGGAAAAAAAAAAGGATCAAGCCCCTCGCTACTTCTACCTTCAGCAGGCACCTGCTGAAGGCAGAAACAGTGTGGGGGCCTAATCCTTTTTTCTGCAGAGCCTGCCCGGCTCTCCAATGGCTGGAGGACAAGCTGACTAATAGCTGCAATGCATCATTGCAGACTAAACCACATTGGGATGTAGTTTAGTTTGCAATGATTCAAACTCATTTTAAACCCCCAAAACTCTTACCCATGTACAGCATTATACCATTAAGCCACACAAAGTGACATTTTCATCATGTATACATGGTAATGGCATCATGTATACAAGCACCCACCAAACCACTTGAATTCAGGTGCTTAAATACAGAATTAGGTTCCTTATATTTGGTGCCCTTGTTTGAGAAAGCAGCATTAAGTACATCCTTATAGCAAGATACAGACTAGGAGTGTCTTCACAGCCACTGTAAAGACCTCTCTTTATTCTTTATACAACAGACTGAACAATTCTTAATCATTACACACACTTTACAAACAGAAAAAAGACTTCTATTTATGTAGTTTAAGATGTCCCCTATGAACTGATATGGCCAAGAAAACTTTGTAGTTACTAATGTATTTTTCCCTCCCCATACACCGTTGTGAGGTATTGAAGTATTACAGTTTATGGATGGGGAACTGAAGCAGGAGTATATTAAGTGATTTCACACAGGAAGTTTGTGGCAGCCACTGGATAATCCTTTCTCCCATTATCCAGAACAGCTAGGTGCAGAAGCAGTATTGTACAGAAGCTAAGTGATTAAACCAGCAACCATCCAGAAAGCCTGAAGAGGGAATACTCTCAGTGACCAGTTCATGATCAGCCACCCAAAGAGTAAAACGTGTCCATTAGCCAAATAATCATGAATAATGAAGACATCTGTGATGCTCATAACCTATTTGTGGAAAATCTGCCAGGGTTAAATTCAACAGCTAAGTGAGTTGCAATGAATTATTTCAACCAATTCTGTTAAAGGTGTCTTTCTCTGAGATATCTGCATGTTAGTTCAGATCTGTGAAGCAAAATAGTCAAAGGCAAGAAGCAGCCAAGAGTCAACTGAATCCAACAAAACAATGACAAGCTTCTTCTCCTTCTTCACTTACCAATTTCCTTGTATGGTTTTGTTTTTCTGTGTGTATGTCTCTGTAGCAATTGGTGGAGGAACTTTTCCAGTAAATATCTCTATCAAGGGATCCAGTAGACCTGGCCGTGTTCCTTTTCCTCTTACTCGCTTTGGCTAAAAGATGCACTCAGAGACCAATTCTCTGGTCTCTAATTAGTCCTCTTGCATTAGGATCTGACATCATAATGATATGACGAGTTCAACACTTCCCATTCATAGCAAGCCACTAGGAGAACTGAACTCTGCATCTGTAAAAAGAAGATATTACTGTCTCGGGAGGAAAATAACTGGGAGCTGAACCACTTCTCAAGAAAGAAAGTTACCTTTACTGGATAAGGCAAAAGACACCTACCTTTGGACTCCTGTCTTCTATCCCTCTCTCTCCTCACTCAGTGTTTCAGAGGTGATGGGGACAGATGAACCTCATTAGCTCTGAAAATCACAGCTGTAACTTCTCCTTATCAGAAAATCCCTACCTGTAAAGTGAGGCTTATACGCACTGCCTGTGCAATGGTGTCACAAAACTCAATCACACCTCCGAAGAAGACAGCTTAGAGAGATTTGGATGAAAGGGGCTACAGAAATGTAAATATTTTGACATGGACATGGAGAATGGAGAAGGGGAAGGCAGCTCAGAAATTTCTTTGCTGATGTAATGCCAAAAAACAAAAATCTCTGTGAACGGACTGTACCAGAGGCTTCTATCTGACAGGCCAAATGAAATAAGAGAAGCCTCTGAAACAGGATGGCAAGCTTATCAGGAAGGAAATGAACAGAGTGTATATCTGACTGTCACCAGGAGAGGCAGAAGGTGCCAAACCCATATCTGTTCCCAACACAAGCAGTTGATGAGCTGCACTGAATTACAATAGCTCTCATCACAGGAGGACACAAAGCGCCTGAGAACTAATAAAAAAGCATCCAAGCGTTTCATTTTTGTAAGTGCATCCCCTCATTAAAATTTCTTCTAAAAGCATCTTTTGACTAATTTTAATGCTGGCAAGAAATGGCTCAACTGACACCCCTGAATGAAGACCTTTTCAAGTTATCTTTAGGACAGGGCGATGCTTCCCTCAAACCCTAACCTGGCACTCTGCCTTCTGGCCTGAGGGTACTGGGAAAGGGGGTCACTGTCAATGAACACCCCATCCTTGACCTCTCTGCTCAGGCTGCTTCCAGGGTATGTCAGATGTTGTTTTATATATCTGGCATGTGACTACCTGTTTACTAGAGGTGGAGAAAAAACAATTGGTTCATTCTACATAAGACAGGAAGCAATTTTCAGGCTCACGTGAGTTATATTCCTTTTTCTAGCAGTGACTTAGAACAGTGTTTCTCAGCATTTTAAGTAGCAAGTACCCCCTAACTTCTGAAAATTTTAATAGGTACCCCAACACTCAATTTTCCAGGGGATTTTATATTTACAGACTAATGTGTGCTATACGCTGGAAGAAGGGCTACGTATATAAGGCCGTGATATGACAGATGTCTGGTGTAGGTAGGGTTGCCACCTTTTACACCGGGGTGCACAACTCAAGTATGTACCTGGGCTAGAGGTGGTGTTGCCCAAAGCTAGGAGGGTTGAACCCAGTGCCACCCAAAGCATGGCATGCCAAATTATTACTGGAGAATTTAATTTTTTGCCATAATTTTGAGAGGAAAAGAGGGCAAGAGAGAGAGGAAAACAAGGCAAGAGAGAGAGAGAGTGCTGGGATACCCACGTACCCCCTGCCTGTGTCTCACGTACCCCTGGGGATACTCATACCACAAGTTGAGAAACTGTGACTTAGAAAACCACACAGCTTCCACTCCCATTGCAAAAACATTAATGTTGTTGTTTTTGTTGTTACTTTATTATTAGAATTCAACTAGCACTGAGAGACCCTAGTGTTGGTTGCTCATTGGCTTAAATGATTGCTTAAATTCTACTTTGCTCCCAAGACATCTCTGACTTAGCCTCCATTTTTTTCCAAGCAAGTGTGATCTAGCACAGGGAGGGAACCTACTTTATGTACTTCACCTGTGGAGATGCATAGTTGTCCTCTTCTTTCAGTGGGGAGTAAGGTCATCTCTGGCTACATATTCTACTTCTTTCTGCCACATCACAGGCACCTGAATTAGGTTTTCATAGCAGAAAAACAGCTCCAGAGATGGATCCTATTTCACCCAGGAAGCACAGAAAAATCCATTCTCTCAATGGGAATTTTTAATTGATGCTAAGACATGTCTGTTTGGTCACAATTCTACTTAAACCTGGTGGCATAAGATATAACCCATAAAACAGATGCAGGACCTGAGCAGAGAGCCATCTACCTTGATGACTGCTTATGCCTAACAGGCAGCATTGGCATGAGTGAAAAGTAAATCCTCCTCTTCTATAAATAGCCTGGCCTGGGATATGAAAGACCTAGGTTCGCTTCCCACAAGCTTCAGACTGAGATGTGAACAGACATATTCTATATCCTGGGAAAAGGCCCTAATTACCAGCTTATGAACTCTTCCTGGATAACAGCATTCTCTCCCCCGACCCCTTCCCCGCCCCCCTTTGAAGCTGTCAAGGAGGAAAGATTCACGCAGCTCCTGACTGCATGAAAGAAACTATCCAAGAAGAACTAAACTCTTTGAATCAGGGAAATGGGTGCTGGGTGTTGCACTGTGAAGGTGGATTCCTTGCTTCCAATGCTGTTAGTGCATCTTGCACCAAGTAGTCACTGGAAGAAACTGCCTGTCAGCACTGTGATTCAATGCTTCCCTGTTGCAGCATATAGGACCACATGGTCATCTCAATGACAAGCAAATGTCAGGTAAGTTGAAAAAAGTTACACACAGTGGCAGAAAAGCATTTTCATGGACATTCTCACATAGTTTGAGTAATGGTTAAGTACCAGGTCCACAATTTCCTGGCTCAATGGCAATCAGAAGTACCATTAAAAGAGCCTCCCTTGTGATAATTTGTTACTTCAGCTTCTGAATGTAACCCAAACTTTTAGTGTTGTGTGGAAATAACGGAGAAATTCCTCTGTGAAATAGTATTAATTGACTTCTCTTTCCTGTCAACAGTTAAGCCAAACAATGCAGGAACAGAGAATGGAGCCCATTCAATAGTTGCATACTTATATAGCATTATTACACCACAGACTAGACACATCTGCAATAAGGCAATGCTAGCAAACCAGCATGGCTTTGGAGATCAGCCAGCTCCTGTTATTCATAAAATGCCCCTTATTCCTTCAAAGTAAATATCAGCACAGTCTTTCAAATATAAAAATTCAAAATAAAAGTCCATATTTCAGAACCTTACACAGTAAAAGCTGTGTTAACTGGCATTTTACTAACTGGAATCCTCTATTACTGGAATTTCCTATATCCACCAATACAAATCCTCACTTTAGCAACCAGAATCTTTGCCGAGTCTATCTGAAGGGAAAGGATCTGTGTGGGGCAGGGCAGGCTGTCACTGTGGGCTGGGGCTGGGGCTGGGGCTGGTGTAACTCTCAGATAACTGAAATTTTTAGATAACCAGTACCGCCCTTACCACACTCATGCTGGATAACAAAGCTTTTACTGTATAAAGGTCATACTTTGGGTACAGTAGACTTTAACACAAAACCAATACCTAAATACTCAATATTGTACAGTAAAAGGAAAGAACAGCTTAACAATTATACTGTTTTAGTCAAGGGTGGGGACTTACTGCTGAATCCTCTATCTATAAAGAAATGACTTGAAGCAGTCCTGACTGTCTTGGATTTTGACCTAGATCAAAACAGGAGCAGCACAGCCATTTACACACTTAACCCTTCCAAGATGCATTGCTGTTTCTCTACCAATAGGTGGTCAGCAAGAGCATGCCACCTAACAGGCTTGTCCCTGAAATGACTTTCAATTATTTTGAATGACCTGCAATTCAGTAGTGTTAGAGTGATGTTGTAGCCATAGTAATCTAGGAATTACATGGAAGGCAAGGACTGTTGTGGGTGATATCTTTTATTGAACCAACTCCATGTTTGGGATAGAGTTAGGCAAGATTTCAAAAGCAAGGTATTCTGCATCAGGTCTGAGGCTCAGAATGAAGCTTGTCTAACCCTACCAAACCATGCAGTTGTTCCAATAAAATATATCACCTAAAAAATTCCTTGGGGCAATTAAATTATAGATGTCTTATGGTCAAGGCAGGGGGAGGAGTTCTAGCACATTTATTTCACATACTGCACAGATATTTAAATTGGGAAAATGGAATTTTCTTTGGAGGATCCTGAGACAAGAGGCTTTCTCTATTTATAGCCTCTAACTGTTCAGTTTGCCTCTTCTCTCCTATGGCAAGACAGTAATTGCAAATATTTACTACCTGTTGCAATAAGGGAGAAATTATTGAGGTTTGACTTCATTAAGGGTGAAATTTTACATTACACTTAGATCATACTAAGGACACTTAAAATGTAAGCATCTGCACTTTTAAACTCATTAACTGCTGCTAAGCGTCCTCTGAGCATCTCAGAGGGCCATGCTATCTAGGTCATATTAGGGTAATTTCATTCTGTTCCATGGAAATAAAACAAGCGATTTGCAGTCCTTCAGCATCCCAGGATGCACTGCTCCCAGGCCCCTAACTCGCCCAGAGCAAGCATAGAGCCCAGATGTCCTAGGTCCTAGCCATGGCCCTGCTTGCAAGCCCTCTAGTAGCAAATCAAAAGAACTGTGTAGGCAGGAAAGTATATTCAATATTAACATGTGATTGCTCACTTTACATTCTAACTTTAACACCACTTTACATTCCAAAGATTTTAGTATGGTCTAGGTGTAATGTATGTCTTCCCCCGTACTATAGGATAGAAGCAAATAGGAAAAAAAACATTATCAAAAGATAAGCCAACATATGCTTATGAGCTGTAAGTTCCCCACATCTCCCCACTCCTTTTTAAAGCAGTGTAATTGTTTCATCTGTTCCTGGTATAGGAAAGACTTGACAAAAATAGAGGTGCCAAAGTGCCTTCATACTCTCCCAGTTCTAGTTCCACTCTGTATTCACCTATAGCTCCAACTTAGCTTGGAGCTACAGGTTAAGATGGGCTGGTGGCTTCTTAATTTGAATGGGCTCCAAGGTGGCTCCAAGGTGCCAATGTCTCCAAGGTGCTGTTGTATCAGTCATCAATCACTAGTGTAAAGGAATACCTCTTTCACCTAGTTAAAACCTCTGAACCATCCACAGGGATTGGAACAAATGCACTAGCTCAAAACCATATAAAAATTCTCCAACTAAGCAGAGGTCTTCAGGAATTTCTCTGTAACAACATAGTAAGGAAAAATAGTGGAGTGTAGCCTAGATTCATAGCCCACTACTTGAAATCATATACTGCCTAAAAATCTTACATTATTTGAGATCTAGTCTTCCCACTCTCTGACTTAGACCATTAAATACTTAATCCATTTTTACAACTTGAAAGCAATTTTGCATACTTCCTGAATATGGAAAACTAAAAGTACTTTATTGGGTGATATCTTGCAGTACCCTTTACACAAATAGGTCAGATTCTACTTTCACTTGCATTGGTTTAAATATGGATTATGATTGGGAAAAATAAAGTAGACATTAGTCCTCTATCTTATATTTCCTTTGGCTGTATTCGCATTAGGTGTCACCACATTTTCTTTTCTTTTAAAGAAAAAAAACAGTGAGGAAATGGTGGTTTTTCCATGTTAACTGTTCTCCGCAATTAATAAAAGGAGCAAGTTTCAAGCTGGCCTGTTTCTAGGCATAAGTTTCCACGTGTATCTGTTATAACGTGGTTCCTAATGTTTTTAGGATAATATCTGCATTTCTTTTCTACTTCTGTGGCCACAAGCTGCTACCAGATCTCCTGCTTCTGACTCTCTGTTTTTGTTTCATGGAGATGTAGATATCTTTTATACAGTATACTTTTACCCAAATCAAGTCTCACAACTTCTTTTCTTGCACATATGCATCACCATGTTAGTTGTTCAGGCCACATATATTTTGTAGAACTACACTATGTGGTCTTGTTTGATAAGATAGCAAGAAAGAAGTTACTTTCTGATGTAGAGATAGTTTATCTCCCTTGACAGTTTTCATGGCAGTTTTAAAAGTTCTTACAAAACATTTGGCTTCTCTATTAGAACTCAGATGGCAGGAAGGAGATAAACCACATTAAAATTTATTTACCTACAAAATGTTATTGAATTACAGACATGTAAATCCAGGTACATTATCAGATATTAATTCCTCAGGTAACCCAGAAATGAAGAATAAAGGCTTAATGTCACTGCCTACATTAACCAATCCCACAGAGATCAATTCTGGCCATTTTTATGAGGCTTCTACCAAATCTTCACTTAACAGAAAAACCAGCAACCTCAACCTGTCCAGTGGGTACAATAGCCATAACCAAGGATCCACAACAAGCCCTTCCCTGAACAGACTAAGAGGACTGTAACCTAGGAGGTACTCCAGGAGGTACCCCCTCTCCAAATGAAGGGATCAAAGCAGGTGCCAAGGCAGAGATGGAGATAGGACTAGCTTCCCGGATTAAGGACAATAAGAAGTCCTTCTTCAAATATATAGGGGGTAAAAAGAGGGTCCCGGGTAATGTGGGGCCCCTGCAGGACACGATGGGCAACTTAGTCATCACACCAGATGA
>NW_017728943.1:76466000-76494961 GCF_001723895.1 Crocodylus porosus | reverse complement strand
CTCTTTCCTGCCAAGGCAGGGGGTCGGACTAGATGATCTACCTAGGTCCCTTCCGACTCTAGCTACTATGAAACTATGAAACTATAGGTGTAGGGCGTCTCCTTCCCCTATAGAGCAGAGCTAGACCACCAGTGGGGACTCAACCATATACCTTTTAATGAGACAACAATACTGGGAACATAACAGGCATAAACCAGGGGGTGTAGATGACACTACAAGAGGGGGCAGGATTCAACAAAGGTTAGACACTTACAATCATTGACAGGAGACAGGGTTAACAAAATAGAAAACACAGCAGAACAAACAATAATGGTTGCTGAAATATAAAAGGCACAAAATACAAAGGACTAGGTACCTGGAAAGGGAGAAACTTAAAGGGCCTGTTCCACTGCAAGACTTTCTCCCTGCTAACTTACTTACACACCCCAGCTGGGACTTGAACTCAGCTAGTCTATGGGGTAGGCAGAAGCTCTATCACACAGCCACCAGTGCTTGTGCTATGCCAAGCTGCAAAAGGTCTTGACCTTCCTAGAGCTCTGGCCTCACATCAAGTTGCCTGGCCTCTGATTAGAGGAGCTGGAAGCAGAGCTAGGAACCTCTCAGGTTGCTGCTCAGATCCTTGCTGGAGCTGGGGAGCCCCTCCTGCTGGCCTCACCATCTCACAGGGGATCCTAGAGCCCAGCGGGAGCCTCTCCTGCAGCCGCACGCTGCATGCTGAGGGTCCAACTGCTGCCTGCAGGTCCCACTCCTTCAGGCTCTTCTGGGGCAGCTGCTCCCACCCTACTGGCCCAGCTCTTTGAAGCTCCTTCCTCATGGTCCCTCACTGGTCTCTCGGGAGTCAGCTGCACTGCCCCTTTTATCCACCTCCTGGTGACTCAAGGAGCCAATCAGGGGACATGGAGGGTGAGTCTCTGGGGCCTGATTGGTGAGGCAAGGGAATCCCAGGTCCCCCAATCATCTTCTACCTCTTCAAAACCCCTGGGCCAAATCATTACCAGATTGGTGAGGAAAGGGAATCCCAAGTCCTCCAACCATGTTTTGTCCTTTCAAAACCCCTGGGCTAAGTCACTGCCAGCTAGCCCATCACAGGATTTAGACAGGAACAGGTTTCTCAGTACATTTTGATTTCCTTCTATGATAATGGGACAGCACTGGATGCGAGATACCTTGAATTTAGAAAAGCTGTTTCTCACAACATTCCCATTAGTAAGTTAAGGAAATACAGGCTAGATGAAAGTATAGTAAGATGGACAAATAACTGGTTGGACCATGTGTTTAGTAGGTAGTCAACAATGGCTCAATGTCTAGCTAGCAGGGCTATGCAAATTGGCTGTTTTGTTTCAGTTTTGGATTCGGACATTTTAGAGGGACAGTGATTCATTTCAGTGTTTCAGATCACTGTTCCATTTCAATTCGGCTGAATCTGTTTCGGAGTCTCAACACTGTTTCGGTGCTGATTCGGAAATTGGGATTGGCTGGGGAGAGGCAAGTACAGCTGGGCAGTTGCAGGTTCTCCCATGGCACCTCCGGCTGTTCCTGCCTCTCCCTAGGCAGGGGGAGCTGCTGGAGAAGCCCCCATGACTGCCCTGCCTGGCCCCATCCCCCACCCGGCCCCAGCCTCCCAGCACTTTAAAAAACCCAGCCCCACACTCACTGGCTGCAGCAGCAATGATCAGGGCTTCTGAGGGCTCATGAAAGAGCTGCCTGCACAGTGCAGGGCAGGATTCAGAATGACCTGGATAATCTGTAAAAATGGTCCAAATTCAATCAAAAATCAGCAAGGACAAATGCAAAGTCCTGCACATGTGAGAGAAAAACTGCATGCTTAAATACAGATTTGGGACTGAGTGTCTAGGCTGTGGTGTTACAGAAAAGGTTCTGGGGTTTACAGTGAACGGTAACACAAATATGAGCCAATAGTGTGCTCTTGTTGCCAAAATAAATCCAAGAGTATACTGATTTATAATAACAGGAGTGTGACCACTGAGCTTTCCCCAGCCGCCCTAGGGCAGCTCTGATCTCCTTGTGGTTGTCTCCATCCCTTCCGGGCCTGTTCGTTGCTGGGGTAGTTCTTCCTCCCATGCCATCGACCCCGTTCTTGCCTGCCACAACTTGATGTTCCCCAGTGGGCGGAGCTAGTTTGCGGGCCCCTCAGTGGCCCAAGCTAGGCTCAACGGTTGCTCACAGGGCTCCGCCACCCCTGCTCCATGGCCTCACACCACCTTCGATGTATCGCCATCTCGTTGCCCATGGTTGTCCTCCCAGGCCTCGGCCACCGTTCTAGGTCTCGGGGCCAAATATGAGGGACACTACTGACCCTGTAGTGTCGTATGCCCTAACCCTATCCTGTGAGGGACCTTTGCCATCACCTCTGTTGAAGTCTCACCACAAGCCCCACCACAGTGCACGCCTCTGGGCTCCATTCCCCTAACTCAGGGTTGCTGGAGTCCCTACTACTCCTAACCAACCCACCACCAGCTCCCCATCCCTGTACCCTTATGGGTTGGGAGGGCACTCCCCTCTAACGGCTACTTAGTGCCCACCTTGGACCCCTCCGTCAATGTCTGAAGGTCCTGGCAGCGATCCCGCCCCGATTACCCTCCTGCAGGGTTGTCCTTGGCTCTTCGCCCCTTCTTCGGCATCCTCCATGCCCGCCATCCCAACACTCACTTCAGGATTCCACGGCACTCCTGAGATTGCTCCTGCCTTCCCTCGCTTGGTCGGCCTGTCGCTTCTCTGGACATCAGCCGATATCCTGGTCACACTGCCTCCCTCCTCAGCTACCAGCCCCTCCGACTCACTGGATCTTCGGAGGCTTGCCCATGGAGCCCGCTCTACTGCTGGCACCGGCTGCAGCCTGGTCTCCGGGCTATCCACCCCCTCCAGAGCAGCGACCGCAATTTTTAACTCTGCCGGCCGGCATCTCACGCTGATGTCACCAGCCAGCTGCAGCTGTACAAAGAGGCAGCTAACAAGCCGCAGGGTTCCTCTTCCTGCTCTGCATGGCTTTTGTCCCAGGCTGCAGGTAAGCATCCCACGCTACCACAGCCCATGGGACAAGGAGTGTCACTTGCAAATCAAGGAAAGTGATTCTTCTGCTCTATTCAGCACTGGTGAGGCTTCACCTACAGCCTTGTCCCAGGTGACACAGGACACTTAGCACAGTTTTTATCTGAGATTTTAGTAAGCAATACTATGCTGTATTCAAAGTTACAGTACATTTTGAGAGGTCAGACTGTAACGCTTACTACAACAAAGGATTGTCAGTCTCATCTCCAAACACCACACTACAGTCTTGAACCTTTAATATGATGCAGAGCTGGGACTGAGACTGACAGTCAGCTGATTTTTGGTTACGGCTTCAGCAAAGCACTGGAGCCAGTAGGGCTGGGAAGGAGAAATAAAAATCAGCTGATTGTCAGACCACCCTAAAGGTGATTCAAGACTCTGGTGTAGTACCAGGGCTAGGACTGACAATTAGCTGATTTTTTGTCTCAGCCCGGGGAGCCAGTTTGAAACTTCCATGCAATCCTGGAGCTGGGACCCATAATCAGGGGATTGTGAGTCCCAGTCCCAAGACCACAATTGATCATATTAGCTCAATGGAGCAATCCCAAACAAGCTCAACATGTGTTACTTAATGTGATGTGGGGATACTCCTCAGTTGAAAAGACATTACTTTGCTATGATATAATAGGATGCAAGAGTACTTGGCACATGTTAACCTGCTTGGATATGCAGACGCTGTAGCATTTCACATGCATTAAATGCATTCTAAGGAATTTGTGCAACTTAGCCCCTGGAGTGCTGTGTCCAGTTTTGGGCCTCATATTTTAAGAGAGATGTGAACAGATTGGAAAGAGTCCAGCAGAGAGCAACAAAAATGATTAGAGTCCTGGGAAGCAAGACTTATGAGGAAAGGCTGAATGAATTTGGGTTATTTAGTCTGGAGAACAAAGATTTAGGGCAGATTTGATAACAGTTTTCAAACACCTGAAGGGAGATTATAAAGAGGATGGAGATATATAGTTCTTTGTGGCTGTAGGGGACAAGACTAAGAGCAATGGCCTCAAACTACTATAGAGGAAATTTAGTTTGGAGATTAGAAAGGAGTTTCTGACTGTGAGGGTGGTTAAGAATTGCACTAGCATACCTAGAAAAGTTGTGGAATCTGCATCTCCGGAAATTTTCAAGAACAGATTAGACAGATACTTAACTGGGATGGTTTAGTCAGGGATGATTCTGCCTTGAACAGGGGGCTGGAATCATGAGGTCCCTTCCAGCCTTGTTTTCCTGTCATCCTATGATATAGAATCATAGAAAATTAGGGTTGGATGGGACCTCAGGAGGTCATCTAGTCCAACCCCCTACTCAAAGCAGGACCATCCCCAAACATCCCAATTATCCCAGACAAAGCTTTCTCTAGCCAGGTCTTTAACACCTCTAAGGATGGAGATTCTGCCAGCTTTCTTGGTAACCTGTCCCATTATTTTACTACCCTCCTAGTGAGAAAGTTCTTCTTAATATCTAACCTAAGCTTCCCTTGCTGCAACTTGAGACCATTGCTTCTTGTTCTGTCATCTGCCATCACTGAGAACAGTCTAGCTCCATCCTTTGGAACCACCCTTTAGGTAGTTGAAGGCTCCTATTAAATTCCTTCTCAGTCTTTTCTCCTCTAGACTGAATAAGACCAGTTCCATCAACCTCTCCTTATAAGTCATGTGCCCCAGCCCTCTAACCATTTTCGCTGCCCTCCGCTGGACCTCCTCCAATTTGTCCACATCCTTTCTGTAGTGAGGCGCACAAAACTGGACACACTACTCTAGATGTGGCCTCACCAGTGCTGAATAGAAGAGTATAAACACTTCCCTTGATTTGTTGGCAACACTCCTACCAATGTAGCTTAGTATGCCTTCCTGGCAACAAGGGCACACTGTTGACTCATATCCATCTTATTGTCTGTCCACTTTAACCCCCAGGTCCTTTTCTGCAGAGCTGCTGCCCAGCCAGTCAGCCCCCAACCTGTACTGATGCATGGGATTGTTTCTTCCTAAGTACAGGACTTTTCACTTGTCCTTATTAAACCTCATAAGATTTCTTTTAGCCCAATCCTCCAATTTGTCTAAGTCACTCTGAATACATTTTTGCCTTTGCTAGCATCTCATTTTTCAGTGTCTTACAGGAAGTGTCTACACGTGAATTTAAGCAGGCTTGTATTTAATGCACATTAAGCCACATGCTGGATGACTGGTACAGTGCCTTCCAGGGCCCCCGCCGCCACACAACTGCTCCCACCAGCCCTGGCAACCACAGGCTCCAGGATGCTACCACTGGGAATGCTGTTGCCCTCTTATCCCACCAATCCTACTGCCTCTGGGCCCAATGCACCCGCCAGGACTGGTGGCAGCACATCATACTGCAGGAATGGGACAATGACCAGTGGGTCAACACATGACCCAGGCCACCCCTGAAGACCTGCTGTGCCAGCTCCAGCCTTACCTGGAGTGCCAGGACAGGAAGATGAATCCCGCTATTCCCACCAACAACTGCCTGCCCCACTGCCCACATACCCCTACTTCCTGCCTATTTTCCAGCACCCCCCCACAGCTTCTCTCAACCAGCAAAGCCCCTTCCTTCCCCAAAACAGAGCCCCTCCACTACCCTCCCTACCCACCAACAATAAATAACCCTCCTCCCAAACTGAAAACTATATACATCAGTCTCAGTCCTTCTCTGAGTCCCAGAGTAGAGAGCTATGTGGTGGGGGTGCCCAAGGTACAGATCCTGGTGTCAGGCAGAGAGCACACTGGCCATAGACAGTAACCCTATGGTTCTGGGGGCTGCAGGGAATGGCAAGGACTCCTGTGGGAGTGAGGTGGTGGAGGCCCTCCTCCAAGGCCCAGATGAGGACCTACTGTCTGGTGATGGGTGGGACATAGAGGCCCTGCAGGGCTGGAGCCAGAAGCCCATCATGGAGGAGCCTGCACGTGGGCTCCAGTGGCCAGCCCTAGCTGGCCAGTTGCTGCTGGAGCAGCTCCATGTGGTGCTGCTCCAGGGCCTCCAGCTGGGCCCAGTTCACCCGCTGTGTCCAGTCCTATGCCTCTTGCTGTGTGGTGTCCCAGGCCATGTCCTCATCCCCCCAGGCCAGCTCCTGCACCTCCCATGCCTGCTGCTGTGCATGTTCCCAAGACACCCAGTTCTCAACTGCTGCCACCAGTTGCTGGAGCAGGAGGGTCCAGTCTTCACTGCAGAGCTGGCACACCCAGTGCATCTGGGCAGCTCCATTGACAGGTGGTGGTGACCATGCTGCTGCACACCCACAGGGCCCTGCAGCCTTTCTGCTGCATCCAGATTTTGGCCTTGGAGAAGAAAGAGACAGAAACCTTTTATGAAGGTGTGCAATATTTCAGAGATAAGATACTCCACACCAGGAGTTCTGCACTGTCCAGGCTCAGATTGGAGATCAGCTGTGCATGAGTGCCCAGGGACCATGATAAGCTGTCCAGGCAGGGCTGGGCCTAGGCATCCACCAGCTGAACCCCGCAGCCCCACTTGCTCCCTGAGGCCAATGGCTCACTGGGTGCTGGCCGCAGGCAGTCTGGCTCCCCCGTCCCCTTCTCAGGGTGGGCCAGGCCAGGCCAGGTTGCTGGCAGCACCTGGTGCTGCACTCCAGACCCTGTTCCCCACCTTCTGCTGTGCTGCTGCCCAATCGATGGCACCCAGCAGTAGGGTGTGAGGGGCTCCCAGACAAGTGGAGTGAGGGGCTGGCTGTGCCCCTGCCCTCCCTTCAGGGGGCCTCTCCAGGAGGCATCCTGGGGCCAGTCTCTTCCCCCGAAAGTGCTGCTGCATCCCAAGCTTGCCCCTGCTGCATGTGCCCCAAACAGTGCAAGATGAACTGTTTGTGCAGGCAGAGGCCTGCCCAAGCCACTACGCCCTGCTGCTGACGATACTGCTGGAGCCCCAGGCACATCTTCACTCCTGGTTCAAGACCCTGAGCTACAAAGACATCAAGGGAAAGCCCAGGATGCCCCACAACCTCCACTGCCACCGGGAGGGCTACTTGTTGCAGCATTACATGTCCCTGACCCCACTGCTAAGGACAACATCACCACTGGTATCGACATCTTCCTCGCCATATGAAAGGCCTGTGCCCAGCCATCTATGGGTACACAGGCTGCTCAATAAAGTTTTGAACTGTGTCCCATCTCTCTGTGTGCTGTCCCATCTCTGTGGTCATGGGAGTGTGGGTGGGGCAGGGAGGGCCAGGCAGGGAGTGGGGGCAGGGGCAGGGCTGGGGACTGGGAAGGCCCTCCCCCAGTACAGGACTTACCATGTGTCCAGGGCTGGAGAGGCTGGTGGCTTCGTGCAGGACTCCCCATCAGTGATGGTATCTGGCTGCATCCAGTGTTCAAAGCCTGTGGTTAGTGGCAGGTTGGTGCCCAATCAGGGGCTCATGCCTGGTGAGGAGCTGGTGCTTCTGGTGGCCAGCAGTGGCATGGCCAGTTGCTCCTCATGGTAGGGTGTGGGGCTGGGCCAAGGGCGAGGCAGCTGCTGGGCAGGGCTCCCTGAGCTGCCAGTGAATGCAGCAACAGGGGAGGTGAGCAGGGCACTGAAGGCCCAAGGTCCTCTCCTCCAATAAGGCATCACCAGAGGCATCAGGGCAGGATGCAGGCAAGGGCAGGCCACCCCTGCTGGTGGCACTCACAGGGGTGCGGCCTGTCCCCTGGGGCACCAAAATGCGGGTCAGCTCCCACATGAAGGGCATGGTTTTCTGCACGTGACTGGACCAACAACTGATGTGCATCCACTATGCCCACAAGACCTTGGCCTTCTACCACACTGTCTGGGAGTGTCCTCACATATGCATCCCAACTGAAATGTCCTCGTAAATGTGGGCATTCAAGCACCCATCCCACGCAAACTGCCTCTGGACATCGGCTCCACTCCAGAGTGCCACGAGGTCAGACACCTCCTTCTGGATCCAGCTGGGGGCCCAGGAGCTTGAAATGGGTGTGGATATTTGGGCAGAGCTAGGGCTCAATGGGGATGATGTGCTGAACATGCTCCCTGTGCCAGCTCTCTGGGCCCCCACATAGCTATCCCTGCAATACTGGCCCTGAAGGGCTGCCAGCAGCACCCAGGACAGGGGCACAGCCAGGGACAGGGAGCCATGTGGCAGAGGCACTTCACTACAGTGCCTGCAAAGAAATAGAGCTAAGGGTGAGCAGAAGCAGGGAGTAGGTGCTGGCCCTGCTGCCATAGACAGCAGAGCCAGCAGCCTTGGAGGGAATTTCAGGGCTGCGCAAGGGATGCAGCAGTCTGTGGCCCTTTGCAATGCTTACCTGGGGCCAAGGAGCAGCTCTAGCTAGGGCTCAGGATGGACAGAGGTTGCCTGGGTCCTGTCCAGGGGGACATATGGGGCCTGGTGGGCTCCTTCAGACAGCACTAGTTCCTTCAGGCTCCCTGTCTTGTGTGCCCCAAGGCACAAAAAGTTTGGAGGCTTCTATAGCCTGCAGCTAGGGGCTACCAAAGAGCAGCCCATCCCTGGAGGAGAGATGGCCAGCCACAAGCCCTGGGGCTGGGCTCTGGCCATCCTCCTACTGGCTGAGCAGACCCAGCTTTAAAGTTCCTGTGTTAATGTACATTAACACATCTATACGTGCATTAATGCACTTTAACTAATCATGCCTAAATTTGATACTTGCTTTATGCTGGTATCAAATTCAGGAGCAACTAGCCTAAAATTACCATTTTAAGGTACATTAAGGGTGCACACGTGTAGACATATGCCCTTAATGAGCCTTAAATTGGACTAATGTGCATTAAATACCCACGTGTAGACATGCCCACTGTGGCTCAAATATGAATCAGACCTGGCTGATCCTAATGAACAACTTTTAAAACTTGAAGTGGATACTGTTCCAAGCAATGGGCCAGAGATTCACCTAGTCTAAGCCAAGGGAGCTTGGTTGACAGCAGAAAAGTCAGACTATTTTACATCAGTTAAGGACCTTGAACTTGTTAATTCTACTGCAAATCTGATCATAATTTCTGGATGTTCATTTGATTTCTTCATCCTTTATGGTATCCACTGATAACACATTGCTCTGTTCTAAATCCCCTCTCTTGGTTTCCCCACTGCCATTTGCTCTCACCTTTTGTTTTTTTAATACATTAATCACGCACATGGTTTTGGAGCCCATGCTGGGGTCCACTCTGCTGCCTCTGGGCCACCCAGTGGGGCAGCAGTGGCAGCGCAGAGGACCACAGGGTAGTCCAGGCACAGACTCTGGGCTGCAGGAGGATGTGAGGGCATGTGCGCATGCGTGCACGTGTGCGCATGCACACACACACACACACACACACACACACACACACACACACACACAAGCAACCACAGCCTGCACACTGCATATACAGCAGCACCCTGCCAGTAAGTCTGTGGAGGGGGAGGAGTGGGGGGAAAGGGAAGGGGCAAGGGGGGCAAATTGAGGCCCCCACAGTGAGGGAGAGAGTGGGACAGGGGAGGGGGCAGGCACTGGGATGAATGGGGCCCAGGAGCCAGTGTGGGTCATGGGAAGGAGCTGTGGGCAGCTCATCCGGGGGGGCGTGGCTCCCCACCACTACACACACTGCTGGGGGAGGCATGAGGGTCATGTGGCCCCTGAATTTGTGCATAGAGCACAGTTGAACTGCCTCTGTGCCCCACTGCCTTTGCCCCAAAAGCTGTATGACCCCATGTGCCTCCCATTGCCAGGTGAGCAGGGGACCACAGCCAGCACATGGCTCCCAGGGCACAGGCAGCAGGGCACAGAGCCCCATCCCACAGCAAGCAGCCCTTCTCTGCCCTCCACACAAATCCAGAGGGCATGTGCTCCCCATGCTACCCCTAGGGGTGTGCGTAGTGGTGGGGAGTCACCCCCCCACCCCCATGCCTCTGGAAAAATCATCTGCCCCACAACCCACCCAGCTCCATCCCACAACCCACCCAGGCCACAAGGCCCCATTCACCCCAGCCCCTGCCCCACTCCTTCCCTCACCACAGGGGCCTTGATCTGTTCCCACTTCCCTCTCCTCCCTCCCCTCCCCTCCCCTCCCCTCTCCCTCCACAGACTTACTGGCATGGCACTGTCTGTGTTTGTATATGCGTGTCTGTGTGTGTATGTGTCTGCACCTCACTTCCAAGCCAAAGCCACCCACGTCCCCCCCAGCCCTGCTGCTGCCCCTCACTGCTGACTCACAGCACCCTGCATCCTACCCTCCCCAGGCTCCAAATCCCACACAAACACCCACACCGCCCAACACCTTCACATATTCCCTGCTTACACACACCCCACACCCACCCCCAACCCTACAAAGTACCTGCATAATTTTGCTTATTTTTGAGTTTTTACCTGTGCAATTAAAATAGCAATTAACTGCAACTACTTTTTTAAATCATGCAACTAATCATGAACAATTTTTTTAATCATTTAACAGCCCTGATTATTTTTATAACAGGAATATATCAATTGAGCAGTTTTGTTTACTGCAATGGAAACAAAGTAGTTTTGAGTTTATCTTTTGAACTGGGGCAATGTATCCTTAACTCGTTGCTTATTTCTCAGCAATCTTAGGCTTGACAGTTCTGTTCACAGCTTCCCTCGATCTAATGTCTGCTTTCACTAGTAGCTTCCTTTGTGTTGCATATGAATGTAACCCACACACAAATCTGTCCCTTAATGATGCCTCAAAAAATTGTCAAACTTGGCAATGCTGCCATCTTTCTAAGCTTCACAAAATATAGCATCACTGTTTCTTGTATATTTGTTTTTTCTGATGACATTTAAATGTTTGAAATCCAACCCTCAGCCGGTGCATATCCTCAAAGTGCCATTGACATCATGGGGCTACACCTATTCCTATCAATTCAGGCTGGGGCACAGAAGCCATAATCAGTGGAATTTGAAATGAAGTGCAGTTTATTCAAATTACACTAATCTTTGTAACTTTTTGATGATGAAATATTTGGGGTTACCAGTGTGCTAGTAATACATTGGACTATGTTCTCTGCTGTATACTCCCTTGTGTAAAATACAGCCATAATGCAAATATTGTGTGGAGGCAAAAAGTGGGGTGAGCAGAGTGCAATGTACTCTGGTAATGTCTGAATAGCAGAAGTTACCTTGGGGGAGCCATAACTAGGCAGTGTAACTGAGAGCATAATTTAGACTACTATTCCAGAGCCAAGTCTGGCCTAGATCATAACCATGCCACTTGGGAGCCATATCTAACTCTCTTTAGGTCTCCTCTCAGCTATAGATTTGCCCATAAACACCGCATGCCCCCAGAGGCTGGGGGAATACAGTGAGCTCCTTCAGGTGGCGGTGGTGCTGTTGGAAGCGAGGGCATGGCAGCAGCAAGCAGGGAGCTCCTGGAGGCAGTCATGGTTCTGTAGGTGGCTGGGGGCGGGGGCGAGCACCGATTGGTGGTCAGCGACCACCTGCAGATGCCATTGGCAGCATGGACGGTGGCCAGCAGCGATCACAGACTGCCCATAGATGCCACCAGAGGTGTCAAATGGCAAACGGTAACCACCCGCAGGTGCTGCCAGCAATGTGGGCTGTGCCTTTTCATAGGGGGTACACTGCCACACTTAGGGGGTGCACGTGCACCCACATGCACCCCCTACATGCTGTCAATGGATTTGCCCTATTTCTTTCTCTCCATATGCAAACAAGAGAACATGGGCCTGATTCACCACTATATTTCTCCAGTGCTGGTGTAACTTGGACCTATTTCTTTTCATACAATTTTCTATATGGTTTATAAAAGTGTTCTAGTATTCTGTCCTCTCACCCACCCCAAGTTAATTTTTCTGTATCATCTCTTTTTCCATATACTGTCATTTTCACTTTTGAAAAAATAACATAAAATATTTCTCTGCTTTTTTTTATCCCTTCTCAGATGCTTACAAGACACTCAGCTAGGCTGTTTCCTTGGGGTATTTCATTCTCAGGAAACAGAAATCAGTCAGTTACTGACTCCTTAACTCACCCAGCCTGTTCAAAGCTTTTTTTTGTCAGCTGGCTGCATTTACAAATACTAGAACAGCACTTAAAAAACATGGTATCTTTATCTTTCAACAGGTTATAATTTTGCTTTGTCAGAGCACACCCTTCCTTTCTTTCACTTGCACCCTTGCTGCCAGTTTGTTGTACAATCCCCCAATTTAGACCAGTGGGCACTTAAGGTATGGCAGCATTGCTTCTCTGGATGGGATGCCATCCTGAACCATATCCTACCCAAGCTCTCCACATGTGCCAACTCTGGAAATGAAAGCACCTTGAAAGCTGCAGACAGAGAATTTGAGTTGATGGTAGAGGGTACTTCTTGCCTTTTCTCTCCCCCCTGCCCCTTCCCTAGAGAAGCAGCACCACCTCATTTTTGAGGTTTGACCCATGTGGACCAGGAGCAGGTACAGGCTGTTGGCTCTGGATTTAGGATCCAGATGCCTTGTTCCATGGGAGAGAGGTGGGAACCCAACCTTAGACCAACCGCAACCTGTCCATTCAATAATAGGGAAATGTATTAATATACAGTGATTACAGGAAAGAAGCAATACAAACAGTCAAGCAATTCTATATATCCACCAAATCCTAGGGCAGTCATCAGAGTCAAAGTCCATCTGGCCAGGACACAGTCTTCACTCTGAGGTTCTTTCTTAGGTGTCAGATTTCAGCAGCCTGGAGGTGAGATGCTGAGGCCCACAACCCACACAGTGGGGTGGATGAGAAAGGCTGGTGGTGTGCCTTCTGTCCATGGTAACCTTGGGAACCTCTCCTGGGGATAGGGACCACTCTCAGGGAGGAGGAGGACCCAGGCAGGATGGGGAGAGACCCTTTGCTACTCTCAAGTCTCTGCTTTTATATTCTCCTTCCCTTCTGATGACTCCCGATGACTCGTCATCTGTGGCTATCTCTGGTTGTCACACTGTTCACATAGCTCATCATATGCACCCATACTAATTTGGTCTTTCTGGGCCTTCTAATTTGGTCTGTTCCCCCCAAAATGGGCCTTGTTAGCTGGTGCTACCCTTATTTCATGTTATGGAACAGTGTGGTACATGCCCCCTTTTTCATCGGCTGTGTTTGTATCCATTGACCTAGTTGTGTTAGACAGACTGTCTGTTTGAAGGCTGTGTGAAACTGTGTGTGTGACCCAGGTTTTCAGAAATCAGTTAACCCCTGATGCCCATCCTGAACCATTCTAATGCATATGTATGTGTATATAAATACACACACACACACACACACACACACACACACCTGTAAGTCAGTTCCAAAAAAACCAAACCTTTAAATGCCATTCTTAAGCCAACAGTCCCAAACGTACCAAAGAAATGGTATAAACTTTCCATTAACCTACTTACTGCAAGCAGCTTTGTTCTATATGGCTGTAGCAGACCTGGCTCCAGGGGAAACCATGACACCACCTGATGGCCTTTTGATTTCTGTCCCACTTCAGCTCCTTGGGGTATCCTCCCTCCTGCCCCAAACCCCACAAACCTACCATGCCTTGATAGATTTTTTATAGAGGTTAGGAGGCTGCCCCAGGGTTCTAGTGTGATCCTTAAGTTCATCTTGCCCTTAACCACTAAACTGTGACCCTCATGGCCCTATTAGTGCCTCAGAGTCCCAGTTGCTTTATGGGCAGTATTTGTGGCCTCCATACTCCCCTACAACCATGCCCCTGCCTCAGAAGTGGTACTTGGTATAATTTCAGAAGGGCACCCTGCCCCCAGTGCCACACTTGACCCTGTAAGGTCTCAAACCTTTGTTGGGCCTTTATCCTTCCCAGCTTCCACCCCTTTTCTCTGGCTGTGCCTCCTCAGCCCAATCCCACTGCCTTGGGCCTCAGCTTCTGGGCCCCAGCCCCATATTACAGTCAGGTTCTCTGGCTCCTGGCCCTATCTTACTCTTCGTTCCAGCCACCTCAGGTCCCTGACCCAGGCAATGCTGCCCTCAGTTCCAGCCCTGGGGTCCCTGACTCCATGCTGGGTGGCCCTCAGATGCCCCATGATCTCCCTATCCACAACCCAGTCCTCTGGTATCAAGCTTACGTGAAACACAAATACAAGCAAATCATTTCCAAATTAAAGGTCCTCCTTACTTTGGGTCAATGCCATACCACAAGCCATGCTTCCTCCCTTCACTTTCTACTTCAAGCTGTATTGGGTGACTTAGGTGCCTGCTGGTTTGTCTCTTGCAGCCATCTCCCCTAAAAGTACCTCCTCCTGAAGCCCACAGACCCAGAATTCCTTCTTGATCTCAGGCACTGGTCTTATGTGCCCCAAAGCCCCATCCCTTCCTGTTAGGTGGCTGTCCAGGCATACACCAGGGTTTCTGTTTTGCCTTGCTGGCTGCTTGCCCTCCTCTGATACAGCTTAGCCCAGCTGCTTGTAGTCTTTATTTCCACCCAGCCTAGTAGTTGCCCATTGGCTGCTTATTGCGGTATAGCTAGCTCCCCACAGTGAGATTAGCCTATCATGCTTTCCCTTCAAAGTAACAGGAGCTTCTGGCTCCCTGTTATAATGGTCCATGCATTTTTATAAGCACACATAGGGCTATGAGTAGTATGGCATCTCCTGTGGCCCACACTATTGCATTCTGAATAGTTTTTGGTAAGAAACACACAGAATTATTTATACCATCAAGGCTTGAATGATCTTGGGAGCTGAACTTCAGTCTTATATCCAGAGGTGGTCTTTCCAAGGGCAGCACTGAAGCACATCAGTGGACTAGGAATTATAATAATATTATTATCTATTGTTTGTTGTGCTATAGACCTAGGATGACCACCTTTTCAAAACGGAAAGGCAACACACATACCCACCTTTCCCCACTCCCTTCTTGCCACCTTTTGACAAGAGCTGAGTGGGGTGGGGGCAGATGCAGGCTGCCCACTGTGGACTCAGGGCTCCTCACCCTGCTGCCTTACCCTAAGAAGTTCTGCTGCTGCCAGGTGGGCAGGGGGCAGCTCACCATGCCAGTGTGGGACTTCTGGGGGCAGGGAAGCAGGGCAGGGAGCCCTGAGCCTGCAGTGGGCAGCCTGTATCTGTCCCTGCCCCATGCACAAATCGGGGGGGGTACATACCACCCATGTCCATCCTGTGCCCCCTGGATGAGCTGTCCATGACTCCATCTCACTCCTTGTCCCTGCCTCATGCACTGCCCTGAGCAGCACCCCCGGTCCCTACCCCACTCCCTCCCTTATTTTGGGGGCCTCAATCCCTCATAGCCTTACCTGCAGGGAGCTGCTCTCCACATTGCCTGGCTGTGTTCCTGGCCATGTGCACATATGTGAGTGCACACGTGCACATGGCACCCCCTGTGTTCTGCTCCCAGCAGCCCCTTACAGGCTGGAGCACTGTCAGCATGCAAAAGGTTTCCCACCATTTCTCAATCCCTGCAAATGCTGTGAATCCAGGACAAATGCTGTCTGAAAGTCATGCAGCCTGGGACCTGGACTTCAGGTTCCCATTGTGGGACTGTCCTGCCCAATTAGGTATGCATGGTCACCCTACATAGGTCCAGGCATGCTCCATCCATCCCACTGATCTAGCATTAAGAGAACAAAATACAATCCCTGCCCCAGAGGGCTTACAAACAAACTACAAGATAAGAGATAATAGGTGGATCAGGTAGACAGAGAAGGATGCAGGAGGAAAAAGGAAGCAATATTATAGGCATTACCTAAGGCAAAACTGGGTGCTTACGCACCCTAGGCAGCAACCATGCACACAGCAGGGTCAGTGACTACACAGCTGGAAGCACGGTTTTGGCCAGGCTGGCAGCACAGCTATTTTTGCACCCTCAAAAGGGCCAGCACCTGAGGTTGGTCACCCCTCCTTTGTTATACTACTGGGCATTAATGCCTTACAGAATTTTAAGGGGACATGTGAAGGCAAGTGGATTGTGGGGAAAACATTTACATTATCAAAACACAGTGCCAGGGAATTCCACAGTGCATTATACCGAGATGGTATTGAAGCCACCTTAGCATGGTACTAGGTGTATGCCATCTGTCTCCAGCATGATCACTGGCCTATGGAGCAAGGCCTACTATGCTTTCCTGTGACTTCCCCTAGGCCAGAACTTTGACAGTGTAAGTGTGCCCCACCAGATGTGGAAGCTTACACTGTCACTGGTGATGGTTATATCTGTTCTGCAGAAAAAATCTTCTACCAGTAGGAGGGTTTCACTGTTCACTCTGTTTTTATATAATACAGCATTTTGCTTTGATCTAGGAAGCCTGTGAAAATCTTTTGGGTGGTCTCATGTCTGATGTATCATCTTTCAAGCTACTTTATTCTATTCTATTTTATTTTAGATTTGATTACATTATACAGTGGAGGGCAAAGTAACCAAGTAGCTAAGGTTTCTCTTTAGGGTTCCAGAGGCATGAATTGGAGCCTTACTCCAAGTTCACTCCAAAGGCCATTTTCAGTTGATCCAACTATAAGTGGGTACCATGTCTTACAGGCTAGGGAGCCAAAGACAGCCAGATGTGATGCTAACCATATAATTCCTTGTGTATTTTTGGCTAGAGAAGCTGGCAAAATTTACCCATGCTGTGACCTGTGGGCTGCTAGGCTTGAGCAGGCTTTTTACTTTTTTGACATTGCCCAGGGACATAATGCAGCAAGTTGGCACTACTATCTAATTTACAACACCACCACGGGTTCTGCAGCAGAGAAGACCTGTTGCTAGGGCTCACAGCTCTAGCTACTTTGGAGATCTACTCAGGCATCTGGTGCTAATTTTGCAGGGCCAAAATGATCCTTCATTCCTAGCCTATGTGCAAACTAATGATCTGTACTCACTATCTACTACAGTTTGTCTTTTTAATTAACTGCCAGAAGAGCCACTTACTCAGATGCAGACTATGAATTGAAGTTCTCGCAAAGGGGAAGGACCAAGAATATGCTTGCTAACCTCCTCTGGCAAAGGCCTAGGACCTAGTTTTGTGATGAACGATGTGTCTTGAAATTTTGAAATCTGGGAGTTGTTACTTAATATTCACAGAGTAAAACTCACCCAGTGCTTTAGTGCCCCTCTGCTGTGACAGGTCATCCTGTGTGGCAAGTCCATAGAGCCCTAACTAGGTAGCCTTTCTTTTTTAACTTTGTGTAACAGGGAACCCTTACCCCGTTATGGAAAAGCAGAATGGCCCCTTTAAGGGAAGGTTTTTTGTGAACCAGACAAAGGCAGCCAGCAAAGCTGGGGTTAATGAACAGCCCTGTGGGCAGGTCAGCTTATAAGGCACTTGACCAAAGGTGGGCAGGGCTTGAGCAGTATAAGCCTGTGTCTCAGCCAAGCTAGGGAGTCTAGCCCTGCAAGCTAAGGGTTGAGGAGCTCCTGGCCAGGAAGACTGCACAGGGATGCTAGGCTGATTCCAGAGCTGCTCTAAGGACTGCCAGCAGAATACTGATCACTTATAAAGGAACACAACCCCAGATAAGGGGACTCTGCAAGACAGTGGGGTATCGTGGTCATTTGCTATGCCTACAGTAGTTTGAATTTATGTTACAGCCAGTCTGCTTTTTCCCTTTGAATTCAAATTGTGGTTGATGAAAAGAACTCAGGGGTGTTTTGGAGGTCCCAATCGTACCTAAGGGGTATGCAACTACCTTAAGCCCTGCCAGGGATCAGGGTCAAGGTGCAGCTAAAGGCCTGGAAGCAAGGACAAAACCCAGAGAGGGGCAGAGCCTGGGGTATGTGGGTCTGGATCCTGAGAAGGAACAACAGAGCCCAAAGGAGGGCGGGTGAGAAGACTCAGAGCGGGCTCAGCGCCCAGGAGCAGGGCAGAGACATTGCCACTATAAATAGGCAACCAATCAGTGATGAGGCGTGTAGCCATATAATAGAAAGCCCTTGCAGCCAATCAGAGGCATAGGGGGAGGGGGCCACCATGATCAGCCCATGAATATGACAGCACGCCCCACAATCTCCCCACAAAATCGGCCAGCCACTTCCTTGAGTTAGGTAGACCCCTACCTATATAACATACTGCCAGGCTCAGTGAAAGTGTGCAACTGGGCAATAGGACCAGGCCAATGATCATTTATTCCCAACTCCTGGAGCAGCCCACTGAGCCAATGGCAAGCCTGTCATAAAGTTGAACAAATATGAATTTATCCTGATTTTCAGAAGGTAGCTCAGTGCCTCCCAAGGCCTAAGTGTGGAAATGAGCATTAAATCAACTTCACGCATCTTCTGTAAATGCAGCCCAGCATCCTTATTCTTCCAGGTAATGGAACATAAAAGGCACAAAGTGGAAGAAAGGTACAGGAGCGGTGTCAACCTACTAAGGACCATCTTTCTGCTGGTGATGCCTCAGATGGCAAATTCAAATGGTAGGATTTCTAGGCATACCCCTTCTAGTCACTTACTATTTTATGCATGTGCCTAACTCATCAGCAACCATCCACTGAAAGAAATGCAATGATGTCTTTCCTTGTAACACATTATGGGATACAGGAGAGGGGAACTGTAGAGGAAACAATCAGCAGATGAGGTCCAAAAGTCTACTTGATTGCAGGATACAGGACAGCATGCAGACGGGTGCTTTATTTAGAGCTACTTGAGTTGTCGTGGCCCTAGGGCTGTGTTGCTGGCAGCAGAAATAGGCAGGCAGTAGTTTCTCTTTAGAAAAGGGATTCACTGTTTCCTCTCTGTTCTTCCACTTCCATTTTTCAGGGCTTTACCACTCCACCTCTGCAGGTGCCTGTTCAGAAATCACTATGCCTTTTGGAGCAGAGCCATAAAAATACATGGCAAGTCTCTGTGCTTGCATTTGCTTTTAATTCAGGCAATGGGGATGCATTGTTTCACCAGGAGTAGCTACCTGTCAAAGGTTATTAAGCCAATAGAATCAAAGGCCCCCACAGACTCTCAAAGGGAGGGCAGCCACTGTCCCCATTGTGGCTCTACAGGGTCTCCTCTTCAGACTAAATGGCACAGAGACAAGACTAAATGTGGACCTATGCCCCCCATGTTAAATATTAAACAGGTGGTGGGTGAGATAGAAAAGTAATGAGCCAGGCAAGTTAAAAACTGGTGGGGGGGGAAGGGAAACAGAGGGAATGAGAAATGGGAGGCTAAGGCCCAAGAGCAACGGGGCATTCTGCATTCTAGGGGATTTCTAATTTGTTGGTTTTGGGGGGAAAGAGGATTCTCATTGAACAACAAGGCCAGGAGACAGTGAGGCCTTCAGAAGAATGAGGTGGTGTTTTCAAATGCATCCTGGAACATGTTTTGCCCCAGGCTACTGGTTAAAGTTGAAGTGAGCAATTCTGGACTTCACCAACTACAAATATGCTCTTCATTTTGGAGACACTATATTTAGTTCTCTCCTGACAGCTGTGAGGATCAGAGATGGATGCACAGGATAGGTTATAATAAAATCAGAAGCCACTAAGCTTTCTTCCATCTCTAAAGGTGAACCTGAGCTAAACTTTTGAGGGCTTTAGAAAGTTTGGTTTGTTTGAATTTCCTGTTCATATTCTAAATTTCACACAGTCCTCATGTAACAGCTGTCAACATAGCTGACACCAAGAATTGAACCAGTGACCTCCAGAGATTTTTTTTATATATATATATATATATACCTTAAAATAATGTAGCTTAAGTTAACAAGCCAGGTCCATAGGGGAGAGCTCTTACAGTCTCAGGGTATTGGGCACAGTGGCCCCTTTGAGCATACATGAAATTTCTACCTTTACAGGAAGAAATAGAAAAGCTGATATACAGATAGCAAAACTTCTTTTGACTTTAACAGATCCAAGATTCCCCTGGCTTCTTAAAACCTTACCTGTGCTGCAGGACATTACCTTCCCTGCTGGTGGCATGCCATTAAACAGCCCTGAGCATGCTATAAGAAACATGATCTTCTGATGCTTAGGATCCTGGACTGTAACTACATGGCTTCTGTTAGGTTTGGTTTCCTTTTTAAATTCACACATTAAAATAGACAAACTCTGAGAGAGAGAATAACATAATGTGTGAAATGTTCTCCTTGGGTTAATATTGTGCCCATTAGATATGCCACTGGAAAGGGCCACATGGATGCACATCACCACAGTCAGGGAAGGCAGGGGAGAGAATGAGAGAAGCAATGGGTGTCTGGGAATTGTCTGCTTGCTCTAAGAAGCACACCGTGTCCCTCTTCAAAAAGATGTTCCTAAGTAGAACATCTTGGCAATGGCCCCTCTGCTTTTTCAAAAGCAGGGACTACAGTTCTGGGTAACTCTTCGGTAACTTGTACAAAGGAGCAGGGGAATCCTCAGTCCCACCCTGTGTATAGGATGGACCCACAATGCAGCTCTGAATGATGGAAATTAGTTTAATGACACTGTAAGGTGACAGATGGCCCTAGGGACTGTCAAACCACAGAAATACAAGATTTGTCCACCCCAGCCAGCTAGTGTGGGATCATTCACCAAGATAAGAAAGTAAAATGAGTTGATCTTTTCCAGGTCTCACTCAATCCCAGGTCTCCTTACTGCAAGGATGAACAATGGCAGCAATCAAAGCTTAATTCAAAAGTGCTGTAGACATTGGGAGCTGGACTGAGATCATCCAACTTATTTCAGTTAAGCCAAAATTAGCTGATGTACTTGTTAGTTGGTGATAACCAGGGACCCAGGTTTTCCATTTCCTGTAGAAAAAATGCAAAAAAAATGTGGATTTTCTCCTTTAAAGGAGATTTTCTCCTTTTTTAAGGGGAAAAAACCTGGGAAACTGTGAGTTTCCCCTTGCAGGCTTGCAGACTTCCAGCCTTCAAGGGGCTGCTTGGGGCTGAGTAGAATGGGATGAGGGTGCCACGTGCATCTGTATGCACACATATGCACGTAGCCAGCAATGAGGCCAGGCAGTGTGGTGGAGAGAAGCTCCCAAAGCTCCCTGTAGGTAAGTCTACTGGGGGGCATAGGTGATGTGTGAGGGGGCATAGGCAATGCAAGGGGGCACAGTGGGGGAGCACAACTTGTGGGGATATTGAGGCAGTGGGGGTGGCTCATGTTGAGCCCACACAGTGAGGGAGGGAGTGGAACAGGGTTGGCAGTTGAGGGCTGGAGCTGGGAGTGGTGCCCAGAGCACAGGGCCAGGACCAGAGCAGGCAGGAATGTAAGACCACAGGGCCTGTCTAGGGAGGATGGAGCCACAGGCAGCTCATTCCAGGTGGCAGGGGGGTGGCTTCCCATTGCTGCACACCCTCATGGGGTAGGGTCAGGCCCATAGGCAATGCATCAGGGAGGGGGACATAGGGGGGGCATATGCTACCCAAATTTATGCACCCACAGCAGGGCATGGGGCTGTAGCCTGGATGGACCAGAACCCAGCAGGAGCCAACTGTGGCCCAGCAAGCAGGACCCAGCATGGGAAGGCAGAGCAGGGTGGGGAGGTTTTTTGCTGCCACCACCACTGCCACCACTGGGAGTGCTGCACCACCGTTACCCCCAAGGTAAGGCACTACAGTAGCAGCATGGAGTTATGCCTGCCCCCCCCCTGCAGTAGTGGGCAGAGGACACCTCACCTTGGCAGCCCTGGCAGCTCAGCACTCCTGGCAGTGATGACAGTGGCAGCAGCACCAAGCTTTCCTGCCCCACCCTACCCTCCTGTACCAGGTCCTGCCTACTGGACTGCTGAGGTGGCTTCTGCCCAGTAATGGTCAGGTCATGCTGCAGCCCCATGCCCCACTGTGAGCACAGAAATCTAGGGTGGTACATGCCTCCTGATGTGTCACCAATGGTGTTGCCTATGCCCACAGACCCCCTCATACCCCCCCCCCACACACACCCTTTCCCACACACTGTGGGACTGGGCTTTGGGAGTGGGATGGATAGGAGGTCAGGAGTGAGGGGCACCAGCAGGGCTAGGACAGTTGGGGCTGTGTGTTGAGAGTGAGGGGCAACAGCATGGGCAAGGGACCAACATATCAGGGCTGCTTAGTGACACAAAGCAATGAGGGGGACAGCTGCAGCTGGACCCATGTCCTGGTGAGCAAAGGGGGCAGGGAAAGCTCTGATTTTTCTATGATAAAAAACAAAATCAAACACCAAAATAGATAGGTATTTACAATGTATTTTATTGTAATGATTATAGCACTGTTAAGCTTTGAAATTGCTTTAAAATTGTAAATATATTAATAAATCATTGTGTTCAATTAATACCTGTGTGTGTGTGAAAATGTAGTGGCATTTCATTTTAATCACAGAAAATTGAAGATTATGGTGGTTTTTGTCAAAGAATGTTGGATTTTTTTAACAGAGAAAGCCATGATCCCAGGTTATAATTGTGGGTCACTAACTATTCTACACCGAGTTTGACTAGGGCCTTGGGGCACTTTTACATGTGCTTTTGCGGGGTCTTTACTTAGAGCAGCTCTGAGAGCTGGTCTAATTAAAGCACCACAGCATTTCATGTATTAGCATCTTCCACACTTCAAAATGGTGGCAGTGGCACTTGAACTAAAGTTTGTTCAATGAGCTTTAGTTCAAGTGCCCCTGCCACCATTTTGAAGTGTGGGGATGCTAATGCATGAGATGTGGAGACTGGCTAGAGCGCAGTAATTACCATGGTCCAGCAGACTAGACGAATCAAGTCTGCTCCAACACACTGTAATTACAGTGCATCAGAGCAGCTCCGCAGCATGTCTACAGGCACCCCGATGCTTAAAGATGCTGATTCTGCTTTAGTGTTATCCTTAGCTCCTTCTCTCCTGCCTTTGGTCTTTAAGTTCTTCAGGAGTGAGACTAGATCTTGCTGTATGTTTCATTGCCCCTAGCACAATAGCATCTCTACTTGAATTCAAACCTGCAATCTGCACTATATACTATGGGCTATAGTATTTCCCCCACTACATGTCTAAAGTATAGCTGCTAGTAAGGTCCTGATGTAGACAACCAGAAATAGGTAGGCATCTTTTTATACCTGTGTGGTATATAGCTTTCCTATATTTTCAGTGGGTTTATGTAGACAACTGGTATGATCCGTTTGGCATATCTTATGCCACCCTACACAAGTATACTGTTCTCCCATTCATTTCCATGGCCATCACTTAAAATACCTCAAGTTGGATCATCAGTTCCACAGGAGGAGTATGGCTCTCAGCTCACTCCAGTGGAGATTTTAACTTGTGCTAAGATATGTCCGGTTTCATAGAATACATCTTTTCTTTTTCTCTAACTGCAGAAGGCATATGTATTTGCACAAGGCCTTTTTGGTCCTGGAATTAGGACATTTATGCTGGCAAAATAAGGATCCATCTCTGCCATTAATAGTCTGCTGCTTACAACTCTTACTCAGGACATGGAAGACCTAGGTCCTGGCTTTTTACAACAAGCTTGAATCCTTACCTTCCAGGTCCTTGTACAGTGCCTTACCCCAAAGTTATGCAGTAGACATGGACGTGAATGTCTTCCACCCCCTTCCCTTGAAGTTGGTCCATTGGAGAGCAAACAAGAATGATCCTCATTCTTTGGTCAAATGGGAAGCCCTCTGTTCTGGAAGAGAGGGACCTAATGACTCTGGCCCCCGCTCACAAAACTATACAATTTTCCTAATGACTCTTTAATGCCAAAAGTGTCACGGACACTCATGCTTATCTCAGGTCATGCCATTGTAAGTCCTAGCACTACTTCTGGTAACACTTTTGTAACAAGGCCCATAATCTGGCCCAGTGGAGTTGCATCAGTATAAGTTGTAGGGGACTCTGGCCTGATTTTTTTTTAAAGGATAATTTTTTGTAATGCCCACTCAGCCTCTGAAGTAAGCTAGATATATTGTGAGAGGTATCACAGAAGAAAGGTGACTTCAAGAGAGTTTTGACAGAGGAGAGTCAGTCAGCATCTGATAAGGCAAAGTGGGTCAGTAACAGAGGGCTAAAGAAGTCTGACTATTGTATATGCATGGGCTTTCCTATTTTCTGGAAATAACCTGAGAGAGTTTGAGTTTTTCTATGACCTTTCCAACAGATGAGCTTTTCTCTTCTCCAAACACAGGTGCACATTCCTTCCTGGTAGCATTCTGGGTCATGACGTCTCCTGCATGAAGGAGTACTGTAATAAGGAATGTTGCTTACAGTTTCCAATAGTTCTGTCTGGACATCTCTTCCAGCCTCTGGAATAGGGGGATGGAGCTTCAAGCAGTGGAATATGATGTAAGGAAACCTGTTCTATGCCCCAAAATCTGTTTCTACAGTTTTCCAATGACTCTGCAATGCTAAATGCACAAACAACTTAAGGAACAAGAGCTTACTCCCTCTCCCCTGCCAGGGTAGTATCCAACTCCCTGACTCATCCAGTCAGACTCCCTCTTGCTTGTTCTCTTCTGGCCCCAGGATGCTTTCCAGCTTCACTACCCAATGGGCCAGCTTCCAGTCATGTGATCTGTGGCCTGGTGTGTGATGCAGGAGGTCAGGGCTTAAATCCTCCCGGGGGAAATGAGCCAAGAAGTGGAGGCCCTGAGGTCTCTCCTGTAGGTGCTCTAACCCTAAGACACTTCAAACCTCTTCCCTCACTGGGTGAACAATACATCCAAAAAAAGAGCTATGACTTTAACAGAAGTCTTCATACTCCGTTTAAACAAACATCATGAGAACAAGGCACCGTAGTTCTCCTCCTAAGAATATGCTCCCCAGTGGTGAGCCCTTTCCAATGGACAGGGCACTTTACATGAGACCAAGTGGCTATACAAATGTGTTTGGATTATACGATGCCCTTTCTAGTTAAAAAATAATATTCCAGGAAATTCCATAAAAATATTAAGAAATGATTACATTCTCAAGATTAAGTGCTCAGCCATTTATGGGTATGTGATAAGGCCATGGGCTTTGTGCTGGCACCCTGCATGGAGGTAACCTTCTTAGTGTGGAATACAGATTAAGTTAATTTATTGACAAAACTACAATGAACATTTGCTGGAAATATTTTGCCACAGTTGCCCAGTTCTGACCAGGAAACTAAATGGAGAAGCTGTCCTAACCAACCTCTCATTTCTGATTTCTCTCATTCAGTGAACACAAATTTCTTATTTTGTTCCACTAACTTAAGTAAAAGATATGCACTTTCTGTGTGTGTGTTGGTTGTGG
Source organism: Crocodylus porosus (assembly GCF_001723895.1). Taxonomy (NCBI): domain Eukaryota; kingdom Metazoa; phylum Chordata; order Crocodylia; family Crocodylidae; genus Crocodylus; species Crocodylus porosus. The sequence goes on along the minus strand of NW_017728943.1, from coordinate 76,469,830 downwards.
TTTGTTTTTTTGTATATATTCTTAGCAATTAAAATGGGTTGTTTTCTTCTTTCTTCTGTCTGGAATGAAATCAGATTTGATAAGAAAACTGCAGGCCACTGATACCAAAAAAATATATGTTTTAATGTGAAATCCCACTGGGAAAACATTCTATCCTTATTGAATATAGAGACAAGGACCTTTAAAATAAAAGAATGCCTTTGAAATTTTTGCAGTTCAAAAGACACAGCTGGATAGATCAATAAGGAGGCATGGTTTGTGTGTTGTTTTTGGAATATCTTTTCTTGCTCTAGAAGATCTAAAAGCACATATTGATTTACGGCTGGGTGGATTTTTGATGGCTAAAAGGAGCCATCAAGAAATTACCAAAAGTTTGAAAGTCACATATAGCAGCACAAAGCATAATTTAACTACTTGCTTGGAAAATATTGTTTCTACAAACTAGAAACCAGATAGCAGAGAACTATTTGGGCAGAATTCTGTTGCTTTTGTGCACCCAAGTAGTGTTTTTCCAGCCACGTAACTGATATTTTTGACATTTATGCACAGTTGGCCATTCTGCTACCTTCTGTCTGTGCAGTGTGGATGTGTAAGTCCACAGGCATATACTGAACGTTTGCAGTAGGCAGAGCACTGGTTGGGCAGCTATGTGCATAGGCCCAGGGTATACACAAGTCACAAAACTGTAGGTCGACAAAAACATATGACTAGCAAGTGTTACATGAAGGACTCTCCCATGTTATAACCATAATAGCTGAGTGGCTATGATGCTTATTCAGGAAGGTGGAAAACTGGGTCTTAACCCCACCCCCTGGCAGGTAAGGGTTAAACTTCTGCTTTTCTGATCTGCTAGCACAGTCCTTTAACCACCACACCACTTTACCTAGCCCTAGCTTTTTAACACTCCTTGTAAGGCTGCTCCCTGAGCATCTGAGAGAGGGAGAGATTAAGGAAGAAGAGGATAATCTATAAGGTATGCATCTCAGTGAGAAGGGGGCAGACTCTGTTCTGACCTGGACCCTTCCACCCTGTTGGCACAAACTCCTCCTCCCCTTGCACACCCCCCTCCCCCCCGCCATTAATTTATCCAATGAGTTTTAAATGCAAATTACAGTGGTTCAGCTTCAAAAGGAGGATTTCCCATGCAAAAGCCCTAGCCCTAGGCTACTGGGGCTATAACATGGAAGGGCCCTCCTACTCCTGTTTGTCTTCTCAGGTGTATGTTCAGATGCATTCATCAAGGCAGGCCTCTCTTGGTTTGCTATCTGGTACCATGTAAACCAGTACAGCCTGTTCCATGGCTCGCTTGTTGGTGACTAAATTAGTGCTCCCACCTGAGCTAGCCTGGGTGAGGAGAGTGTGTGGACACTCAGCAGGACTAAAAATAAGATCTGTCAAAAGGCAGATGAGCTCCCAGTGAGCCAACAGCCATCCATGCCTGGAGAGATGATGGGTTTTGCCAGGTGAATCTGCCTGAAGAATCATCAGTGTTACAAAGCAACTCAACTAACCTGGGAGGGCTGTTACAGCATATAAGTTGCCCCAACAGTCACACTGGCCTCAGGATTCACTTAATTTGATGCTCAAGTGCATGTGTGCATACCTGCCTAGCCAGTGATAGCCAGGCTATCAGGGCAGAACTCCATTACTCTCTGGACACTTAAATGATGCTTACCTAGATACAAAAGGTCTTATGCAAAGTTTCTGATTCTGTTACTCATGTAGTCCAGGCACATGAGCATAAGCACATACACTAAGTAGAGCATGAATAGTGTACTTGCTTATGCTTCTGTGCCTGAACTGTGTGAGTAATGGAATCAGAAACTCTGCATATGACCCTATGCATCCAGATAAGGATCATTTAAGTGCACAAAGAGTAATAGAGTTCTGCCCTGATAGCCTGCTATCTTCGCCTTAGTCTGAGGCCAACTAGAATACATCATCAGATTTCACATGCTAAGTCTCTCACAGGAAAACCACTTCACGTGCTCCAGGAAGTAATGATGATGCCTCAAGAGGTAGCATTCTTTGTTTCTACTCTGACATGAGGATACGAGGTACTGAGCTGCTGGACACAGCCTCTCATGATGTCAATGTCAACTCAGGGCCTTGATCATTAGTATTATTCATTACTGATTCCTTTGATCTGTACTGGGGCATATGCTGGAATTATGATCTAATCATTGAGCAATACAAAATAAACAAACTTATTTCTACACCTAAGTCTCTGCCACCATCTCCCCCTCCAAAAAACTCAATACCAAAAATCCTACCCCTAGGAAAATATTGAGGCCAAAGAGGAAGACATGCCAGAAACAGAAAGTTGTTCACCAGGAACATCAATGTCACTGTTGATTTTATATGGAAGGAACTTCAATATGGTGATGGGTAGCCATACAAACACACAAACATAAATAGATAGAAATCACACCATGGGCCCTGGTTCCAGGATGTATCATTATGTTCTGTCTGAAGACTCAAATGAGTTCTGTATTCTCCTACTCTTAATTCCCTACACAGTTGTGCAATACTTCTGTGCAATATTAACAGGAGTTCTGACCTGGAAGTAGTTGCATTTCAGGGATGAGTGAAGTGATTTACAATCTTGCTAACCATCTGACAATTATGAGTCGGCCACAAACCAGCATGAGACTGGCTTAAATCATGATAGTTTTATAAGACTGCATCTTCAGTTCATACTAGTTATCTTCTGGAGTTGGAGACTTTCAGACCTTTTCAAGCTTTGCTCTATATCAAGGAAGGCTTTACATGAAAATGGAGATTGTCAAGGAATAACATGACTTCAGGAGCTGGAGCTTGGAAACATGAGAAATCATGGCATTTGCAAGAATTTGCGATGCTGTATTTATGCTTACTGGGCTGCGGATACTTAAATTGTACAAATCAACCTAGTCTCATTAAAACCAATGGTCTTCTATCAGTTTATATCAGCTTCTAGCCAGTTGTTCTACCACCTCCTTTCATGGTTTATGAGGAAAGAGTGGCTATGTTACTATCAGATATTGTATAATTATCAGGTAGTAAGGTTTGCCCCACAAATGACCATATCAGCTCTATGTGTGTCCTCTATGTTACTGTGTGGTCATCTGACAGCAGACTTATGAAGCAAGGGGGAAGGTTACCTCCTCCCTCCATGATGAGAGTCCTGCTGACCTTACCTCATCTGAAAGTCGCTTTCTGTATTTCTGAAAGCAGAATAGATAAATATAATTGTTTGTCTTTAAAATATTCATAGCATAAGCACCAAATGTGAGGAGGGTAGCATCCCTCTATTGTAATGGGAAGGTGCAAATGCAGAGCTGTAAACGTATAAAACATCAAAACACCACAGAACTGGGAAGGACACATGACACTAGGAGCCTCCTTGCTGTATGATGTGTGCTCTGCCCTCCTGTGGTTCTTCTGAGTCTCAGTCAAGCTGGGGAGTGCATGATGCTATCTCAGGCTATCCCACTTCACATCTTGGAAGCACAGAACAAAATTCAATCCTCACAAGAGTCCAGGAGGAGGTAGGTAGACTGCAATGACCCCAACTCTGTCCAGCCCTGGAGACAGGACATGTGGCCCATAGGTCCAGCTACTGCCAGAAATGGAAGGCACCAAGGGGCCAGTTTTAGAAAGGCCTTTCCCACCATCCTAACAAGTTATGTGCTGGAAGAGAGAAGCAGCTTACTACCAATGCCTACAGAATTACAATGTGTAGAAATAAGTGTCAAGCAGTAGCGCTGTGTGAAGCTTCAGTCACCAATTCAATTAGGAGATTTCATAGATCTCATAGATTTCATAGACATCAGGGCTTGAAGGGACCT
>NW_017728943.1:76462963-76465989 GCF_001723895.1 Crocodylus porosus | reverse complement strand
TTGTCAACACGATCCCTCCTGTACAGGGTATAGCCCTCTATACCCGTGGTCCAGTCATGGGTGGAGTCCCACCAGGTCTCCGTTATCCCAGTTTGGCCCAATTCAGCAACCAAATCTCTGAATCCGAATCAGGAGGCCCGTTAAAAGGTCTGAATTGAATCCAAAGCCTCCAAATCAATTTGGAAAAGGTTCAGAGATTCAGATCAGCTGGGGAGTGGCAGGCACAGCTGGGCATCTGCAGGTTCTCCCACAGCACCTCCACCTGTGCCTGCCTCTCCCCAGGCAGGGGGAGCCACAGGAGACATCTCCATGGCTGCCCTAGCTGGCTCCAGCCTCCCAGCAGTTTAAAAAAAAAAAATGCCCCACACTCATTAGCTGCAGCAGCCGGGTCCTTTTGGGGCTCATGGCAGAGCCCCCCTGTGCAGCATGGAGCAGTGGGAGGCAGCAGGGATCATCCCCTTGGTTGGCACCCACATGGCAGCTGTTGCATTGCACAGGTGCAGCACGGCTTGGCAGGACACAGCACACTGTCTGGGAGCTGGGGTAAGTCCACCTGTCAGCCAGAGCCTGGCAGCGCTCAGCCCCAGCAGCTCCAGCTCCCAGGCAGTGTGCGGTGCCCTGCTGTGCCGCACTTCACCCGCGCCATGGGGCAGCTGCTGTGCGGGTGCCAGATGGGGGGACAATCCCCACTGCCCCCCACTGCCTTGTGCTGCATGCGGGAGCTCTGGCATGAGCCTCCAGAGGCCTTGATCATGGCTGCTACAGCCAGTGAGTGTAGGGTTTTTGGGTTTTCTTAAAGAACTGGGAAGTTGTGGCCAGGCAGGGGATGGGGCCAGGCAGGGCAGCCATGGGGGCTTCTTCTGCAGCTCCCCTTGCCCATGGAGACAGCCAGAGGAGCCATGGGAGAACCTGCACCCGGCTGTGCCTGCCTCCTCCCGTCTCATCCAAATCTCCAAATCAGCGCCAAATCTCCGATTCTGATTCAGCCGAATCAAATGGGGACAGTGATTTGAATCACTGAATCGAATCACTGTCCTCTGAATCAGCCAAATCTGAATCCAAATCAAATACTTCCTTATTTGCACAGGCCTATCAAGCAGTGCTGCCTTCCTGCTTTATGGAGTGTAGCTTTTGGATACCTCCCTGCCACCATTTTAGTACTGTGTCCCCAACTGTTACCTACTAATAACAAAATTGCCAAAGCCCTGCTCCTAACTGGCACTCCCTTTCTTTTGCCCTCATCCCTCTGCTCTAAGACATCCTCTAGGCAGCTATTATACTGTCCTACCACTTGACTCCTTTATCCTCCTCCCACCCTGACTGCCTTCCTGCTCTGCCTGGTGTTACTTCCCTCCTTTTCTGCCTCACTGCCTTACTTAATCTGCTGTTACCTCCTTCTTGCCCTGCCTTCCTATTTGCCTGGTCTGTCACTGCCCCTTAAACTGTCCTGCCTTAGACTCTTTTCTGACCCTCCAGCATCTCAACTTGCCCCATTCATGACCTGCCTAGAAGCAAATGAAGACTCCTCACCTCACTAGCCATTGTGCTTCCCCTTCTTTAAAGTAACAAAAATACAACTTCCCCACACAGAATAAACATGGAATAAAAGGAGGCAGTCAGTGCAGTGTCAATGCAGAGGGCCAAAGTCCATTCCAAAGCCAGAGATGATAATGAATTAAAATTGAAGACAACCAGCCTAGCTGACCCCACAGGTTTCTCCATAGTGACAGGCTCCTTTGGGCTTTTAAGCGTGAGACAGTATGACATGATAATTGGGAAGGGAGCAGACACATGCCACAATGAATTAATGAAATGGCTATTTTTTCTTCCACAGTTGCAGGGCACTTTCAAAAAGAAACTCTTCTTCCACAGTCAGCCAAATGGCTCAGGGACAATGACAAAGCCAACTTAGATGTCTCCTGTTATACTCTCTGGAGTTCCCAGGGGGCAGGTGGCAGACACCTGGTTCTTTTGACTCTTTTACTAAGTAATTCTGCATGAATCAAGTAGTGATGAAAAGTCCCAGATTAACAACTCAATAAACTCAAATCTATCAAGGAATGAGATGGGAAGTGGAAAGGAGTATATCTATGTCATAATGACAGTGTAGATTCACTGGATAGCACCAGGGGCCGATCCAGAGGAGATACAGTTACTTCCTCCTTTAGGACCATAGTGTAGGAGCAGCAGCCAGGGACTTTTTTAAGGCCCCAAAGCAGGTAAAAATTCCTCCCCCCATTCTCCTCCATGCTCAATGGCACCTCTCCTCCCATTCCATTCCTCACCCCACACCCACTGCTGTCACTCTTCTTGGCTGACGGCGGGGAAACAGGGGAAGCTAGCATAGCACCTTTCTCTCTAAGTCATTACTGTGCCGATGGCTTGGCCCAGCAACATGTCACGGGGCATTTTGCTAATGGCAATACCGTCATTTGGCAGAGGTATCAAACTGAGGCTCTGAAGGAAGCAGGAGGGCACACAAGCCCCCGTGGCTCACCAAAAGCATCCGGGAATGTCTCCTAGCTAAAAGGGAGGCGTACACCCAATGGAAAGGAGGGGACATCACCAGGGATGACTATACTGCAGTTGCTCAGGGATGTAGGGGGGAAGTCAGGAAAGCCAAGGCAGAGATGGAACTGGGACTAGCTTCCCGGATTAAGGACAACAAGAAGTCCTTCTTTAAATACATAGGGGGTAAAAAGAAGGTTAGGATATTTGGTCGTCACACCAGATGACAAAGCCAACATATTTAATGATTTCTTTGCCTCCGTCTTCCTAAGCAGGGACCGGAACAGCCACCCCCAACACTGGGCCCCCCCTCAGGCCCCAGGGGAGGCACACCTAGGCCAAGCGTTAGTGAGAAACTAGTTAGGGAGCTTCTGGAGGGACTGGACGTATTCAAGTCAGCCAGTCCAGACAATCTCCACCCTAGAGTACTAAAGGAATTGGCCGAGGTCATTGTGGGACCCCTGGCACAACTTTACGAGCACCTGTGGTGCTCTGGTGTGGTGCCAGAGGACTGGAAG
>NW_017728943.1:76443624-76462285 GCF_001723895.1 Crocodylus porosus | reverse complement strand
GTCATTTGACCCCAGTACTCTTTCCTGCCATGGCAGGGGGTCGGACTAAATGATCTACTCAGGTCCCTTCCGACCCTAGAAACTATGGAACTATGAAACTATGCTCCCTAAAGAGATGGGACTTTGTAAGAGAAGGACTGTTTAATAAAGCTAGGATGTACTGATAAACGCCAGCTCAAGTGGTCAAAGAAACAGCACCTGATTTTAACTCAGCCTTGCATTTTCTGTTGCTTACAGTGTTCTGCCCTAAAAGGCTACAAGGTATCACACTGCATTGTTCAGCCATTGCCCCCTTCCATTCCTAGCAGCAGCCATGATGCTGCAGCAAGGGAAATGTAGTTGTCTAGGAAGCAGAATTTTTCTCCCACTGAAAACTTTACATTTCCAAGGTTTTCCCTTCCTGAATTGGAATGAAAGGTCAGATAGTTAACATTTTCCATGCAATGGACAATTTCAATAAAGCCTTTTGATAAAGATTCTAAGTAGATTTTTCCCAAAAAAAATCTTCTCATCCAAGCTTTCTCGGTGGGCTCCCAGGGCCCCATTGCCCCAACAGCCAAGCAGTCAGCCTGCCTTGTAGTTGGGAACTGTAGAGTCCAGGATAATCAGGACCCTGAAAAGGGAGAGAGGCAAGTGGGCAGAAAATCAGGTGGACTGGATACCTGGCTTGCACAGCTGCTGCCCGGCTTTTGTCCAAAGTCCAACAGTAGCAACATTGTTCTGCAGAAAATCCCACTTCTGTGGAATCAGCAGTTTTTAATAAAAAACTATGCCACCAGGAAATTGTTGACCAGCTGTAGTGAAGTGTTTGTGTAGGATCAGATCTTCTTCCTGAATCACAGTATTTCCCTTCATCTGTTTCATTCAAAATGCATCGTGGTGGTTTTTCCAGCACTGTTGGCCACCCGGCTTCTGATGGTCTATTATCAGGACAAGGTCTGTGGCCTTCCAGATTCAGAGCTCCTTGCCCTGGCTTCCAAGGGCATTGCACCTGCCTCCAAAATTAAAGGAGACCCGAGGTTACCCAGGAAATGTGGGACTTGGCAGACAGTTCATGATATGGTACTGCCACCTTTAAATAGTGACAACAGGTAGAGTTTGGCGCTGCTAGTGAGCCCGGCCCTTCCCTTTGTGCTGGCTATACCACTCCGCTGGCTCATCTACGGTCTCCATAGCAACTGCCCTGCTCTTAGTGAGAAACCTATGAAGTGCTTTATTTTTTCTCCTGCTGTTCATTAGCATTTTGTATATGGAAGAAGAAAAAGAATGAGTTGAAAGGTGTTGGCACAATTTTATGTAAGAGAGGGAGGGAGGGGAGATTTTCACAGCAGTGGGCACTGTCACACTTGAATTTCCACTGTTTCACCTGCTGCACCTGGCAACCTTGGTCCGTCTCAGAATAACAGGGCAGTGCTTGAAAGGCTCAGTCTTAGCCCTGATACTAGTAGCAGCCCTGAAGCAAAAAGGTCAGGACTTCAAATATGCACCCAGAACTCAGAAGGCTTTTCTCTTGCCTGAGAGTCTCAAAGGCATCTAAGGATATGTTTGCGCTACACACTGCAGGAAGATTTGGCTTTTGGTGCCAGCACCAGCTTATATAGAGCAATAGTGTGCAGTGTAAAATTATTCCCCATTCATAATTAAAGGGATCTGAATACCCATATTCTTTAGGCAGATGTGAAAATATTAGCCTTTGAAACTACAAAAGCTGGGTTGGAAATCTGTTTAAAAAAGTCTTCCTAAGATTCTTGGTACACTGGGTTTAGTACAAAATCCTGCAAGAAAATGATTGTACAAGAATTCAGACTTACTGTGCAAAAGCACCATGAAAAATGGGAAATGGTGAGCAGGGAAGATGTTTGGAAACTTTTTTGAACTTACTAAGAGGCAGGTTTAGGGTTAGGGCTCAAGTTACTTTATTATCCAAACAATCACCAGACCCCACCTGTCATTTTTCCTGCAAGGTGCAGGGGCCTTGACCCAACGATCTTCTGAGGGTCATAAATGTATAAATTTCTCTGATTTTCAGAAAGATAGTATGGTGATCTGGTTGACATCTCCCCTTCCCCCTTCCTCACAAAGGTATCTTACCTAAAAAAAGCTCTTCCATTTTTTTCTCTTTTTTTCTTTTTTTTACAAAAACATTTTTTTAGCAAAAGCTACTGGCTATTTAAATGCTTTCCCCTTTTCATGAGATATTGCATTAAAAATGTAAGAAGCCAGCCCCTTTTGAACCCCACCAAATGGAATGAACTTTGAAAGATTTTGAAAAGCATTGCTTTCATTTTTTTGACTGGGTGCTGGAGTTAACTAGGTGCATGAGTGGTCCTCTGCTATCTGTGAAGATTTGCACTCAGTCCAATGAATTCACATTTTGATATCGATAACAGAACCTATCACCACTGTATCTGGGTTCTATTACCAATATCAAAATGTGAATCTATCAGACTGAGCACAAATCTCTTGGTGTTCAGATCAAAATACAATGACCACCTTTTTTTTTCCTAAAGCTTTACCCTAGTCTCTTCTGCCTTAGGGCACATTACCAATTGGAAGGAAACCCTTCCTAAAATGCACTAAATTGAGCAGCCATAATTATGCCTTTTGCACTGGAATACTGCTACCAAGATGGTTCTGTGGGTGGCAATTAGGAAACAGAGAGAGAGGCACTTTAGAAGTTCTTGCAATAGAAAAAAATGAGACAGATTGTCCAGAATGGGTACATGGAAATAAAATTTAAAAATGTACTACCCCAAGATATCAGTGGGTAATGAAATTTCACTGTACTTGCCAGCCTTGCTCCCACTTAGCTTTCTTTAGAGACCCCAAACTTACAGTATATCTCATCCCTAGCAAACTGCTCCAGACAAACAGCTCAGGCCTTCCGAAAGTTATTGTTCTCTGAGGTAATTAAAACTTATATCAGATCTCACAGAGGAGCAAAGAGGTATTGAAAGCAAATGGAGGAAAAATAATAATATTAAAAGAACCTCTCTCCCCATCTTCAATTAGCCATGCTGTCTCTAGCAAGTTAACTGCATGGTTCATTACTGATGAATAACTACCATTAAAGTAATGGACTAAAACCTGTGAGACTGGGATCATTCATTGTGTGAATATTTAGTCCCAGACCATTTGGCAGAAGCTTTCCTTACAGACAGTGGGGGAAGGAAAAAGCCACACTCTTCCCAGGCCGGGTATTGACTAGCACATATGCTGAGTGCACTTGTCTTGATTTCATAATGTTTTTCCTCATGAGATAACACTGTAAATATTTTTAACTGGCCTTACTCTTCTAAAGGATGAGGTTTGACAATAAAAGCAGATCTTTCCAAGCAAGGGGAACATAAAAAGGGTCATATTATTGTCTCTCCTTCAGGATAATATTGCAGAGCACCTGGAAAAAAGGGAAAACTGAATGATGCAAGGTCCAGATTCTGGTTTTATTTACGCCAGTATAAATCAGCCTTCATAGCCTGAAACCAATGGGCTAGATTTGGATTCCAGTTACACCAAGGTAAATCTGGAGTAACACTACTGAATATGTTCTGCTTTCAGTTAAACCAGTGTATTTTGGAGTAATACCATAGTCCCAATGAACCAGAAGCTGGGGCCTCTTGCATCCTATATCTGTTTGCACCAGTTGTAGGCAGGGGTAACTCTTAATATCTTTGGAAATACAATAGGATAAAAACACAGGCGCCTAATCTGTTACACAGTGGTAAAACTGGCTATCTGGAGTAATTCCCTACAGTTTACTCATGCGGAGTAAAAATATAGAAAATACTTCAAAGCTGGGGTCAGCAGCCTGTGGTCCCTGGGATGCATCCAGCATATGAAGCTATTGGATCTGGCCTGAGAAGGTGAGGTTTCAGTGCCATTTAGAGGCAGAAGGCTTTGGCGGTGGCCATTCTCCCTGTTGTGCCACTGGTAGAAGTGGCAAGTGTAGGCAGGTCCTAGCACCTGCCCACCTGAGCTAGATCATTCCAGTCCACAGATGGAAAAGGTTGCCTACCACTGCTCCAAAGAATTGTCCCAAGATCCAGAGAGGTTATTACAGGCATAACCTAAGTGGCACAACGTTCATTCAAAAATGTGATGGAAAAGCTTAGTCCTTAGAGCATTAACTCCAAAAGTTTCAAAACGAATGTCCACAGCCTTAAACTTGCAAGGGAAAAAATCGAAGTCAAGTTAACTCTGCAATTACCAGCATTATCACGATGTCCACAGTATTATAGCTACTCTTGGCAGACAAATATAAAACCTGCATCTCATTACCTCCTGATTTGCATCTTGTGCTCTCATTTGAACCTGTGCAACATGCTATGTGTTTCTCCTCCCAGATATACTGGAGAAAGTATATCCCAAGGTGCAACTTTACATTTTGGCACCTGGGATAGTGCAAATAGGGATAAGTGAATGCTTAACACTTAGCTAAGGGACTGTGGCAGTAGCAGCACAGTCTGCTGCTGCTTTGGCACAAGTTCCCTCAACACAGGCTGTGGGGCCACAGCAACTTGGGGGCTGCCATTCGGGACCCCCAGATGCCCCCCACCCCCTATCTGCCCCAAATTACACTACTGTTTACATCGACTTTGCAGTGATCTAAATGACTGCACAAGGTGCAGGGCAGGAAGAGACAATCAGCTGCTTGGTGTAATTAGGCTTTTGGAGTCATTCCCATAAGGAAGAGTTTCAGGATCAGTCTTTAAGTTTAACATGACAGGTCTGATTGTCCTCTTACACTAGCATTATGCTGGCCTGACTGCAGTGGCTTCACAACAGCTGCTCCTGATTTTATGGAACTGTTTAAGCATAAGTGAAGGATGACTCGGGCCTCTCACAGACAAGTAATAGCATGCCTTTCTTTGCAGCCAAGTGCTGGTAGGCTTGTTGCTACAGCAGTAGGACGAGCTGGTACCTCTGATTCCTAATGATCCAGCAGCATCAAAAATTTGAAACAGCTCTTCAGTTTGTGCAAACCAGGTCATTAGAGTGCCACAGATACATATCAGTGGAAGCCATGGACCGTTATTTTTGTCCACAGGGCCTCTGGTGTCCCATTGTTTTATTCTGAGCATATAGACTCTTGCCTTTGGAACTGTACCATTGCTATACACACCCTACAGTGTTTCTCACATCAGTACAACACAATAGTATCTTTTACTTCAGTGAGACCTATCCCCAGTTAACCTAGCCCTACGGAGTGAGGAAAAAAACATCTCCTAATTAAATGCCGAGTGCCAAAAGTAAAGCAGCAATAAAAGTCAGTCAGTGATGGTAGGAAGCACTGCCTTGAAGTGCTTCAATGGACGCCTTGAAGGGGGACAGGGCTTCCAGTGGCAGTGCCAGCACCACCAGCAAGCTCCTTTCCAAATGCAGGAAGGTGGCAGGCTACTTCCGCATCAAGGGGGGCAAGATGCTGTGGGACAAACAGGCAGAGCTGAACGTCCCGCAGCACAAAATCATGCAGGATGTGGAGATTCAGTGGAACTTCACATACCTGAGGCTCAAGAGGCTGGTGGAACAACAGAAAACCATCCATGAGATGGCCTTGCTCAGGAGATTGGGATCAAAGGCCCACTTAACAGAGCTGAGTGGGATACCATCTCCCAGATCTTGGTGGTCCTCAAGCCCTTCCTTGAGGCCACCAAGACCCTCAGCACTGGTAATGCTCTCCTAGGCCAGGTGATCCCCATAATGAGGAAACTTCAGAGCCAAATGGAGTTCCTCCAGGGGATCAGTGTTCCTGGCTGGAACAAGCCGCTGTCATCAGATGTGCAGGCACTGGTGAGGTGGCTGAAGGAGAGCATTGGGAAACAGCTTGATCCCTTGTGGTCCAGTACGGTCCACATGCTGGCTGCTGTGTGTGACCCAAGAGTGAAGGGCAGCATATGCAGGAGCCAAACCTTGTATCAGTGGACAGAGGTGCTGGTGAAAAGAGTCAGGGAGGCAGAATGGTGGAGGTGGGGGGACATGGAAAAGGGGGATCCACTGTCCCATGCCTGCACGCCATCCACCAGCCAGCCTCCTCCTCCACCACAGGTTCTGCCAATGTGGGCCAAGGGCATGGTTTCCATGATGGCGTCCAAAAGCATCAGATCCCATCACTAGGCAGGTAGCACCCAGGTCTTGGTGGCAGCCTATCTCACCAAGAACATGGAGCCACTGCTGTGTGACCCCTTGGCCTACTGGGAAAACCGCAGCCAGATGTGGCTGGATCTGGCCACAGTTGCCCATGAAAACCTTCCTGTCCACATCCAAGTGAGAGGATGTTCAGCATTCCTGGGGATGTAGTGACACCCACTGCACCCTCTTGCATCCTGGTTTGGTGGAGCAGCTGGTGTGCCTGAAGATGAACCTCCTGCTGCTGGGGTTCCCCAATCTCCAGGTGCAGACAGAGTGAGTGGCACCCTCCTCACACCATCCACACCTATTTCCTTTTTTCATTTTTTTAAAATCATTTAATGCCCTGCTCTCAGAGCTGGAGGGGGCACTCACTGCATCACCAGCCAGCCGGGAAAGAACATGCTCCTGCTGAGCTCCTGTGCCAGGATGAATTTGGAGGTATGGGCTAGGGTTATAGGGAAGGAGGAGACCCCAGGTCCTTGGCATTACCACTAAAACCACACTCTGCCAGGGTCAGGAGGCCTGATGGGACTGTCAGTGTCATGGCAGCCCCAGTAAATGCCAGGACCAAGGATTCCCCAGGTGAAAGGTGGGTAGGAGCCACCATAACCTGCAGCTACCACACGCACACACACAGTCCTGGCTGGGGAAAACCCAGACCTGTCACATCTTTGACAGGCATGAGGCTTGCTGGTTGCAGTGGAGTTGTGAGGCTCCAGATGAGCTCAGCTTAGCTGCCTGGGATGCCAGCTTTCAGGTTGAAAAACCCTTTGTCAGGCTGAAGAAGTACCTGCAGTTGGTGCGTCTGTATGCTGTTCCTGGATGGAAGGAATAGTAAAGAAGCCAGAGGCTGACTGTGCCCGCTGGGCTTTAGTTACCCCAAGAATACGGCTCTGATGTTTCATCCGGGCCTAAGGGCTCTTAAAGGCATTGAGGTTATTTGTTCCCCGCATCGCCAATTCCATTCTCGCCTGCCACGTCTTGATGTCCCGCCAATGGGTGGGTTGCCTAGCGGGTCCCTCGCTGCCCGGGTCCGACTCGGTGGATGTACACGGGACTCCACCACCCCATACCCCAGCCTCATGCCACCTTTCTTGAGCCGACTCAGTGGAGTCCTGTGGCCCGTCAAGCCCAGCCTACTTCCTCCAGGGCCCCGTCCCTTAAATGTTGAGCTTCCCTGGATACAGTGTTGGCTCCCAGCCCCTTTCCCTGGTCCCCTAAGCCTCGTCTAACCCTGCTTCCGGAGTTTGGGCAGCGAACCTGCCTCAATCACGACCCCTCGTCCGGGTCCTTCGCTCCCCTCCGGGTCGGTCCTTCACCTGAGTCTTGTGCGTTCCCTGCAGCTGCTCCCACTCTCTGACATCCCAGTCAGCCCCCACTCTTTCTTCGCCGACTGCTGGGGAATCCCACAGGGTTCCTCACCAAGGAGCTCCTTGCTGTGTCCCTCTAATCGCTTCTAGACATCTCCGAGAGCCAGCTTCCTCCCACAATGCCTGCTGCCTCCCCTCTCCAGGGCCATCCACCCCCTCCGCTGCAGCCGCCGCCATTTTTATCTTCGCCGGCCAGCTTCTGGTGCTGATGTAACCGGCCGGCCGCAGCTGCACATAAAGCCAGCTCACAAGCCGTGCGGGCTGCCCAGGAGCGTCGTTTCGCATCGCAAGTAAGTCGCCAGGGTCGCCCCACTCCCTGGGACACTGACATATAATACAGGCAATAAAGCCAGTCAGTGAAAAGGACTACCTAAGAGGCGGATGAAGTGCAGTTCATAGGCTCATCTGTAAAAAGTAGTTTGTAAATTCCCTTTGAGGATCAGGTCTGAAAGACTGGAGACAGATGGTGTTCTGTTCTTGTCTTTGATAGATTTTTGGTGTGCGCTCATTCTGGTGCATAGTTGTTGCTTGGTGGCTCCATATATTTTCCATCAGGGCTTCAGGGGAGATATTGTTGGCAGCTTTTGCATGTCTTGTCATTGTATGGCCTGGATCCATCCAGTATGTTTTGGGCTGTAGGAAGTTGGCTTCTGGTGATGAGGTTAGCAAGGCTGAGTGCCTGTTTGAATTTAGAAACCACTTTTCACAGATGAGCCTATGAACTGCACTTCATCAACCTAGGTACAGAAACTCATGGACTCAATATAGACAATTGAATTCTGACACACTACAACCTGTTGGACATCTGACTCCCCAGGTACCCCTGCACTGCTACATCCCCCTTCCCCCCACCCATCCCAGCACGTCCTTCACCCCGATGCCTCCATTTCATTGATTGCCTTTCTTGCCTGCATTGCATGCCAGCCTCTGGCTTCTTTACTATTTCTTCTATCCAGGAACTGCACATACACCAACTGAAGGTGCTTCCTCAGCCTGACAAAGGCTTTTTCAACCCAAAAGCTTGCTAAGATATATTTCTCCAACTATTCAGTTGGTCTACTAAAAGATATCAGATTGACCCAAAGAACCTTGTCTGCCTGTGCCATGTCCTTAGATCAACACAGCTACAATCTATACCCCTAGCACCTGTCCCCGGTCAGCTGACCTGAAGGGCACATCTAAGCCCCAGGGCTATGGCTGGCAGGGAGAGTTCTCTGGCAGCTGCTGAAGAAGCTCCTGCAGGAAAGGAAAGAAAGGCTCTAGTCTGTGACAGTTTGGCTGCCTGAGATGCTGCTGATGCTACTGTGCTGCTTACTAAGTTATTACCTGTTGTCATTTAAAGTGGTAGACTGGGATGAGGCTGTAGGGGAGGAGGAGACTTCATTGGGGGCACACTACCATACCATGTAGAGGCCCCAGTGCCAGTGAGGGCGCACCTTAACACACACACGAAGTCACACGTCATGAATTTTGCTTGTCAGCAGCTTGAGGTGCAGTTTCCCAGAAACCTCTTCACCAATCTCCTTGAAACCTGTCAGGCTTAATGGCCTCAGCAGGGGATACCATGCCTGCAGCTTTCACCCTGCTGTGCCTTAACACACATGTGTGACATGAGTTTTGCTTGTCAGCAGCTTGAGGTGCAGTTTCCCAGAAACCCCTGCACCTATCTCCTTGAAACTTGACAGGCTTTGTGGTCTCAGCAGGGGCTACCATACCTGCTGCTTACACCTCCCCGTGCCTTCACACTTACAAGTGATATGAGTTTTGCTTTCAGGACCTTAAGGTGCAGTGTCCCAGAAAGCCCTGCACTTATCTCCTTAAATCTTGGCAGGTTTCATGTCCTTAGAAGGGGCTACCATCCCTGCTGTTTTCAGCCAAATCTGCCAAAAATGACAAAGTTATGGGCAGTTTCATGCTTTCCTATTAAAGCCTATGGGCAAAATGTTGAAACAGTGTCAAAACAGCAAAACAGTTTTGACAAAACAAAACGAAACGGTGCTTCCAAATGAAACAAAACTAGAAATGAAACTGTTCTGTCGAAATGGCAAAATGGAAATTGAAATGAAATGGTGCTGTTTCACACAACCCTAATATATACTCTGTCATTATAATTGCCTCCAATCCATCCTGTACAGAGAATGCACTCTTGGCTCTCTATATAGTCATCCACAGCATTGGTAGAGCTCCAGAAACAATTTGATTTATTTAAGATGTTTGTCCTGCTGGTGCCTAGCACTTTTTATTCCAGCAGGAACTGAGCCATGACACTTCTGCTGAATTTTAAAATAAAGATGTTTCTTATTGCTTCACCTGAGAATGGGAGGTGGGGAGGGGAACAATGAGAGAAAGACTTCAAGAAGAAAACCAAGTCAATATGAAAGACAGTAGGAAACAAAATAGAACAGTCTACTGGTTAAATTAACAATTAGAATGGTTTTTCTGTTCCTCGGCTAAGACCTTCCTCATATCATGACATGCTGTCCCCTGATTTCTTATCATGCCCTGAGTAATTTCTTTTAGTACAGACCAGTCCCTTAGTACTGCAAAGTCTCAATTTTGGCTCAGCCCTACCCTGCAGTTTCACAGCACCATCTTTGTTTCCTTGTGCCCCCTGTGCTCTGCCCCCTAATTCAGAATGGCCCCCTTTACTCTACATCACAGTCCTGTCCTGCCACAACTCAAGAACATGCCTTTTTTCTCAACCCACTGTCCTGTTTCCCTGTCCAATGTACCCCGAAATATCACAGAAGCTCCCCTGCTTTCTCATCCCTCCTGTGCTTTGCTCCCCAGCTAGGTGAACACCTTGGTCTATCTAATCCCACTTTAATAAATGGGATTTTTTAGAAAACAGAATGAGCTACTGCTTCCAGATTTATTCAGTGCCATGTTACCAACATGTCCAGAAGACATGATGTGAAGATGGTAGACATCCCTATTGAAAGCTGCTGAGTTCAAGTGCCTATGAGAACATTAGCATAGTAAGTAATTGGACTAATGCCAATTATACTATACTTTGGGGTACTTTGAATAGTATATTATAGGAGCCTTTTTAGCCTTTGTACTGTATATAGTAGCATTAATGGGATATCCTGGAGCTAAGCCAGCAACACTGAGAGTCCCAGGATCATGGTCTTCAGGGGGAAGTGACTTCCTGAGACTCTCCAATCTAGCTATAGACTAAGCATAACTCTGTCTTGATGCCTTTTTTTTCAGTTGGCTTCTCAGAATTGACAGGGCATTTTAATGAGGGATGTCATGCTGCTTTCAGTTCCCTGGAAGTTTCAGTGCAGAAACCTTGATTCAGCAGATAGCTCCCTGGCTGTCTTTGAAGAGTTAGAGGCCATCCTGGAATTTATGGAGCAAAAATCACCAAATCTTCAACACTGAGATTTAAAATGAAAGGGAGTGATATTTTGCCATGCTTCTTGTCATAGACCTTTATAAAAACCCAGACCACAAAGGTCACCCACAAAGGCCAGGATTTACCCTTACCCCCCTTCCAGGCTCACCCTCCCACCACATACAGAGAGAGAGAGAGAGAGGAGAGAGAAAGAGCAGGAACCACCGCCCTCCTTCCCCCTCGACTCCCTGCCACACACAAATACACACACGTATATATCAGGAGTTTTGCTACCCTAATCCTGGGCTACCACCCCACAAACTAAGGGTCTTCCCTCTCCTAGGTGAACACCCCTCACCACTTAGTCAAACCCCTTCACCCCTCTACTAGGGCAATTACATCATATACCTCAAGAAATCCCCTCTGGCCTTTGCTAGGCTTGCTACCCAACATAGCCAGGGATCTCTACTGTCCCTCCTTAGGACCATTCACGTGTATCAGATTCCTCCTCCTCTCCATGAATATCCTCCCCGCAAAGATTACTCTCACATGGACCAGCACCCCACATATCAAGACCCACTCAATCCTGACATTTGCTTCACTACAAAACTTCCACTTACAAGCCCCCTCTTCCACAGGTCATTCATGAGCTCTCCTCTCCCCTTGCACTGCTTTCCTTGTTGTACATCCCTCCCTCTAAAGATATCCCATCCCACAAATCACTCATCTCCATGGCACACACAGGTCAGCCACACACCCATTTCTTCTCCTAAAGAAACAGAGCTGGAACCGGAGAGACACTTTACTACTAGTATCACAACCACAAATTTCAAACGTTGATATGCTGAATAGCATCCAGCTACTTCATTAAAGAGATGAGCTGTGTGTCAGGCTATTTATTAGGTACTAAAAATTAAATGGAAGCTGTTTTTGAAGAGCAAACTTTACCAATGTTGCATAAAAAGTGCTTAGAAACTAAAGGCTGGATGGGCAGATCTAAAACATGTCTTGGGGCTGCTTTAATTTTTTTTATATTGTTCTCTTTAAGACAAAACAGTGTATCTTACCCGATTACGTTGGTTGACTCACAGAATAAAGCTCTACATCTTCGGGCTTTGTATTTAGACTGTCACTCAAAAGGAACATTACCAAGTGATATAGATGGACGTAGCAGTACCACCAATAGTTAGTTACCTGATATTTTCCAGAAAAACTTCCTGTTTTCAGTTGCTTCTGATTTTTCCAAACTGCAGGGACTTGGCAAGGTTCATTTCAGCTCATTTTGGAGGCTTGGCTCACTAGCCCCCTCCCTGCTCCCCCTGCCATGCCGCCCGGGAGGGCAGAACCCATGTTCCCCCTCTCCCAGCCTCCACAAACCTTCCCCTCATCCTGACCCCAGGTCCCCAGCCTTCTCCAGAAACAGCGGTGCCAGGGAGCTCTTTGGAGCAGGCTGGTCTATAGCCAGCTGGCTGGGTTTGGCTAGGCAGCTCCCTGCAGCCCATCCCTCCCCCACCAGCTACACAAATTCATTAACACATGAAAGTCTTTTTTTTTCATGTATTTTATTTCACTTCAAATAAAATGTTTGAGATAGCCTTTCTATAAAAATGCTTTACATGAAAATAAGCTTTTACATAAGCCTTAAAGGTTTTTAAGGAAGCTGAGGAGGGAAGTTACAGCTCCTATGTGCCCATGTTTCTCCACCTCCTAGCTCTATGCCACTCCATGCTGCAAGCCCTTCCCTCCCCCACCCACAGCATGGACAGCCCAGGCACCCTGGCTCCTAGACATGCCCTGTTCACCATCCTCTAGCTGCAGGTCAGAGCTGTGTATTTTTAGAGAGAGTATTAACCCTTAATGTGCAACTGCTCACAGCACATGCTAATTTTAACACCCAATAAAATTGCTTAGACTTAACAGGTGCTAATTGTAATGTGTAATGTAAGGCAGCAGAGGCTGAGCAAGGTTTTCCCTGTAGTTCCTCCTCCTGGCTACCAGGAGCTATGCTGGGACCAATCATCAGAACTGAGAGCCAGAAAATCTTGTCTCGTATAGAGTTAGTGAATAAAAAAGCACTTCAGAGTTGCCAATTCGTAAATAATTTCAGCTGAAAAAGAAGGAAAGAAAGGAAGAGAGTTTGTTCCTTTCTACAGTTCTGATTTTTTTTTTTCCGGCAAGAGTTGCAACAAGTAGTTGTGCCCTGTCATATTCTATACTCCAGTGGTTGCAGCACTCACTTGAGACATTGAAAGCTTAAGTCCAAATCCCTTTCCTTCCCAATTCAGAGCAGGGACTCGAAGCTATATTCTGGAAGGGGTCTTTCTCAAGTTCTTCTGCTAAAGCTGTTCCACTTTGTATAAAATAATTAAATATTGATTGGGCCAAAGAGAATATTGAGCATGGCTCTCTAGTTGTCAGGGCACTCACCTAGGAGAACCATCTCTAGGCTCGCCTTCAATGAATATTTAAGTATTTTATACATATGGGAACAACCTAGGTCACTTATGTGAATTTATGCCTTTGCTTTTATTAATAATGCCCTAATTAGAAATGAATATTTTTTTGTTTGATCTAAATCATGTTTTTTTCCCCAATGTACTCAATCCTCCCACCATGTATTTTAGGTCACCACAAAAAGGTTTTTAGTTTTAAATTTTATTTTTTGGCTTCATCATACTGAAAACCCCTTCAATGATGTGGGTGTTCCTATGGGCTCTCAGGCCTCTGCATGCTGGCACCTGCAGTTCTCCTGTGTTTTACTCCAGACGTGCCTGAACCTGTGATCTCAGCAATATAAAACATTTGAATGCTGTGATTAATTGCAGGCCAAAGCAAAAGGCAAGAGCACTGTGGAGAGCTGGTCAAGCAAAGTATCTTCTGCTGTTATAGCAGTGGGGACCAACCTTTTTGGCAGGCGTGCCGCAACTGTACCCTGCACTCTCCCTGAGTGCTACTCTGATCCCCTTCCCAGACCTGATTTGCTGCTCTCCTTTCTGTTTCTGCCCAGTGCCCATCCTCAATCTGCTGCTCTGCTTTCTGGTCCTTACCCTGTGCTCCATGACTGATCTGCTGTTCTACTCTCTCCTTCCTGCCCTCTCTGCCACCGTGCCGTCTGCCCCTCACTGATCTGCCACATGCCACACAGCAAGGCTGTATGTGCCACTTGTGACACCTTTGCCACAAGTTGGCTACCCTGGTCCTACAGAGTTTCTTTTTCTAGTCTTTCTTCTGTTAGTAAGGACTGTCCTCAAACAATCTCACTTGGTATTATCAGTTTCTTTTTGTTGAAGATGTCTTTTTTGCTGCTACTTGTTTGTTTGGAGGGCTTGCTTTTGTTTTATTTTTTCCCCAGTGAGGAAAAAGTTCACTCATATGATATGGAGAATATGAGTGAAAGTCCAGAAAAAACTCCCCTTTGAGGATTTCTTGTTGAAAAACCCAAGTGCAGACAAAAACCCTAAGCAGCAGACTTAGCTTCTCTTTTTCTTTATGAGAAAATTACAATGTTTCTTTCTGTTGAATAAAAGATGTTGCTTAAATTCTACACTTCTTTTGGCAGAAGGCTTTTCCGGGTTCCTGCATGGCTGTCCTGGACCGACATTGCCTTCAGTTCTTGACAGCATGGAAAAGGGGTGTTTTTGCTCACCCTGCAATTAGGAATGTGACTCTTAGGCTCTGAGCTCAGGTAGCAAACTAGAATTTCTTCCCAAGAATATTTCTTCTCCCTAAAAACCCACATTCCCCGGCCCAGAATTCCATTTCAAGGGTAAAACCCTAGAATCAGACAGTGCTGGATGGGCAGATTCACTTGACAGCATAAAAGGCAAAGTAAGCCCATGACAGAAACCAGTCCTTTTCTTGTTCCAGTCACTGAAAAAGGAAGCAGGGCTTAATATAGGTTCATCTCTGTCTGAGACGGTGCTCTGGAAGGTTGTGATTCAGTTAAAGATATGTTTCAGGAAGCTTCATATCAGTCTAGTTAGCACAACACCTGTCACCCAGTCTGCCTCTTGTTCCAGCTGAAGGAAGGTAGATTCTGCCGTCAAAGGGTTTGACTGGGTTTCTTTTAGTAATGAGCAAAAGGCATGAGCACTCTCTCAAACGCTCACTGATGCTGGCAGCAGGTATTCACTTGCAAAGATACCCACAGCGAGCAGAGGGTTAGAGGTTGGATATTAGAACCTTTTAAATGCATTTAATTAGTCTGACAATGGTTTGGGTTTGTGAAATGTTTCCTTTTAAGCAATTCCCATTAAAAACCCTCAGACAGTCTTCGCGTTATAATTTCCACTTATAGTTTTGAGTCCTGATGAATAATTTAGGTGGAATGGACTGTGAAACTTTTATTAGTAGGTTAACTTCCCAGCAGCTCTTCCTGATTTTCTATTGCAGCGCTGGAAACTGAGTTGCTGATGCTGGTGCTGATGTTGGTGACTCATCATGTTCACTGATATTTTTGATGTACATAAAAAAAAGCAATTACTAAGTGCAACATTTTTTTTCTTTAGAAATCATTACTTTTAACTGTTTCTTATGCAAAACATGCACTGAGCTATTTATGGACTGGAATCACATTCTCCATATCTGCTGATACTGCTAACCACCTAAGTTTAGTGGATAGGACTACAAGAAAATTTAGACTAAATGTCAGGAAAATAATTCCTAACAGAGAGCTCTTTGGGACACAGAAATAATTTCTCAAGGAAGCTAAAGAAACAGTGGAAGCTCCATGACTATGACTCAAGCCATCTAAACCAAGACTGAACAAGGAGCTGGGAAACACCTAACAATCAGGCATTTCCAGGGGGGCAATGGACTAAACATTTTAACCATTTCCCCCGCCCCCATTTCTGTCTAATGTCTTATCTATGAAGACCCGAACTGTGATTTTTAAAGGTACAATGCATAGCTTTGCACAGGGACCCTTATAGATATAAGTGGGGCATTAATAGTGAGCATGTCTAGCCTTAGCTCTTTGTCCAGAACTGATTTCCACCCTGAGAGAGGTAATTAGAGTCAACAACTGAGCACTCCATGGTGGTAGGGTTAGAAGACAAGGCCCTTCAATCTCCTGGCCACTACTCTGAGTCAATGCTGGTTAAACATAATGTGGCCAAATGATCTGATTACATAAACTGGCATAGCTCTAATGGCTGCAACTGAGCTGGGTCCATTTATGCCCAGCAAAAGTTTTGCCGCTGCTGATTTTGAAGGAGCTTTCATCATCAGAGGATTTACCCACAACAGCCAATACTTGTTTGCTGTTCTAGAGCTTCTCTTAAAAGAATTGATGGTCTCGGCCCATTGCATAGTGAATAGGTATCTGGGGTAAGACCACCTCTGTATTTAGCACCTTAATTTACAGTCTACTTCAGCAGAGATGTCTTTAAAAATGAGTGAACTAGGAGACTTGGATCTCTCTCTCTCCCTCTCTCCCCCTCCTCCTCCCTCCTCTCCAAAATTAAGAGAAAAGGATAGATTTGTTGCAGAAGTTGTAATTCTTTGCTATTCTTTGCTCTGAAATTCTTTGCTATTGAACTTGACCACAGAGAGCAAAGACTTTGATCCAGAATGCATGGCTAACAGGAAGCCTTCTTGAGTGGGAACCATATAAAAAAGCAGACAGTTGCTGACCTATGATGCAACACCATAGTGTCTCCTGGTTTTAGGAAGACATCATAGCTTCTGCAGATGATAGACAGTAGACACTGAGTTTTCAATGGCTACTAGTGCAACCCACCACCCACTCTAGAGATAAGAGATGCAAGGTCATATTTAGATTTAATCAGGCAAGCCATGCAGCCAAGCATGAAAACATAATGTTGAGCTTCCTTTGCAGCAGATCTAATGGCAACTTATTTTTCATTGTGCTAATCCTCACCCATCTTAAATCTCTGCTTGAGTGCTGAGTGTAGTATATTATCAATGAATTTTTCCTTGGGGAAGAACTGATCAGAGCCTGCCCTTGGTATGCAAGAGACATGAGTGCCTCAAGCACTTAGAACCTGCCAAAAGAGAACAAATGGGGCCAGAACAGCTGAGGCATCTGCATTGATTTTGGGTTTAACTTTTAGTTATTAGAATGCCCTCTGGAATTAGATCAACTTCCTATACTTGTTCCACCTGTCTTGGGATGGAGATGGTACAGGTTCTTATTAATGGATTGAAAGGTCATTTTATTTCACTGATGATCTTCTTAGCACCTCTATGTCCTCTACTGAAATGATATTTGAAATTTCTCATTGGTACTCCTCAGTGATTACTGGTTATTATACATTAAGTAGACATAGCACTTTACACATAGGAATCCAACATCTGTTCTTAATTGCAGTGGTATAAATCTAGAATAATTCAATTCACTTCAGTTAAGTAATTGTAAGTTTACAGTGCTATAAGGAAAAACAGAATGTGTACCTTCCAGTTACATTAATTGATGTGCAATGCAGACCCCCACACATGCACTTGAGGAGGATGGAAAGAGTATAATAATTAATCCAGGAATTCTCAGCTGGGGTGCCGTGTCACCCTTATAATGTGCCCTGCCCACTGGAGTGGGTGCCATATAAACTTGGCTGCAGAACTGGTGGTGTTTGCTTATAATACTGCCATTGCTCATAATGTTGCCATTCATTTTTATGTCCTTCTAACTGATACAAAGGATTTTCCAAAGGAATTATTGATGGTAAGACTCCAAGTCTTTCAGATGTTTTCAATACATCATCCAGGTTTCACACCCATCCAGCAAGGTAGGAATGACAACACGCTGGTAGGCAAGAAATTTGGTTTGGATGCTGATATCATGATGACTGAAGATGTGGCTTCAGAGATGTCCAAAAGCAGAACAGGCAGATTTTATCCAATGTTGAATATTATCATCTCTATTTACTTTTTCAGAAAGTGGCTACCCAAGTAGGGGAAATGCTCAACCTTCTCCAAAGATTGTCCTTTAATTGTAATATGGGGAGGAGTAGCTGGTTGGCTTGGGCCAGGTTTGTAAAGTACCTTGTTTCTTATGCAAGTGACAGTGAGTCCAAGTATTTCATACATTTCACAGAAGCAATCAAGAATGACCTGGAACTCTTCAGCTGAGTGGGCATAATCACCAGCACCACCCCAGCAGCACTCTCAGGATACATATATGGTTGAAAGGAAAAGCTTTATTCCCCATCCTTCTGCCCTCAACATATAGAGCCCCCTCCCCGCTTCCTCCCCAACACACTGAGCCCCCACTCAACCAACAGGCCCTCCTTCCCCCCTCCTCAACATACAGAGCCCCTCCCCACCCACCAGCAATAAAACAACTCTCTTCCCTACATGAAAACTATTTACAACAGTCTCAGTCTCCCTCTGAGTCCTTGAGTGGGGGGCCATGGGGTGGAGGTGCCTAGGGGGCAAAGCCCAGGGGCAGGCACCCAGCACCCTCACTTTGGCCAGTTCTCCTGAGGGTCCAGGGGCCCCATCAACCATGTTGGGTGGTAGGCTTGTCTGCAGGGAATGCCAGATGGTGTTCCTCAGTGGCAGGGGGCTCCCATGCTGCGTGTCCAAGTCCAGATCCACAGATTCGCAGAAGTTTAGGGCTGGAAAGGACCTTATGAGATCATCAGATCCTGCCCCCCTGCTCTGGGCAGGAAAGTCTGCTGTGGTCAAATAACCCTAGGAAGGTTATTAAAAAGAAGAGGGAGTCCTTCACACCTGTGGCATGTAGAGTTTAGAAGGGATTGGATAGATTACAGTGAGCCATGAAGTCAATTGAAGTCAAATGAAGGCTTTCGACACTGTCTCCCACCCTGTCCTCATCAAAAAGCTGGGAGACTGTGGTGTC
>NW_017728943.1:76370715-76442899 GCF_001723895.1 Crocodylus porosus | reverse complement strand
GCAGGCTCCTAGCCTGGGGATTTTTAAAAGGAAGTTAGATGAGCACCTTGCTGGGGTCATCTGACCCCAGTGCTCTTTCCTGCCAAGGCAGGGGGTCGGACTAGATGATCTACCTAGGTCCCTTCTGACTCTAGCTACTATGAAACTATGAAACTATGACTCCCTCACTACCGCCTGAATAGAAATGCTGCTGCAACTGTCAGGCAGTTGTTTTTAAACTTGGACTAGAACATAGGCGATGTGTGCCCCACCTGCCCCCTTGTGAGCACTGATGCCCCCCACTCAACAACAAGTGCTCAGGCTGGTAGTGGGGCATGGAGAGTGCTAGTGTACCCCTGGAAATTGGCTCCCCCCTGGTTGCCAGCTGGTTGCTGGGGAATGCCCCACCACCCCGGTTGTGCCCTACTGGTGCCACCCACACACTCGGAAAACACCAGTTGCCCATGGACCAGGAATTAAAGGGGGGGTGCACCCCCTCCCCGGATACACCCCTGACTACAACTTCAGTGATGCAACTATGTAGCTTGGTGGGGCAGTTTCTTTCCCCTGCTGAACCTCTGCTGCTGGGTTGAGGATTTGCCCTACAGCAGAAAAACTGGTAGGTATCAAGTGCCTTGTGGTGTCATGAGTAGGAAGGACCACAGACTGTTCTCCTTCATCCTGGTGCGAGCAGAGACAAAATGCACTCTCCATGGTACAGAGGAAGACCTGATATAAGCTTGCTCTAATCAGGATGAGCTGCTTACAGTTCTCCCTTTGTTGTTTTGTCACCTTTGGGAAGCATTTCAAGCACAACTGCTGCAACAAAGTGCAAAAGCATTTCCTTAAACAAATTACCAGCCAACCGCAGGCTCTGAGCCAAAAGAAACATTTGTAACCTTCAGCTCTCCCCTCACCAAACACAATTGAAATGAATGAATATCTTATGAAATGCACTAGAGTGTTTGCAGCCTTCCTGTGGCTTTTGCATTCAGCTTTGTTAAGTGATCTCTTGTCTTAGGGGTCAAACCAACATCCACACAGACAAGGATGGGAGTGAAAAGAACAGCAAAGACATTCTACATCACGATCATGTTATTTGCTATACAAGAGAAAATTTTAATTCTTAATATTTTAATGAATGTTGTGCCATAGTGAAGGGTGTAAGGGGTTTGGAATATTTAATGTGATATTTGATATCTGTACAAAGCGTGACTGTACTGGAATAGGAAACAGTCTTTCTTTAACTGTTTGTTGCCACACAGTGCCATTCTTCAAGTCTTCACTGATCAGAATTCAGGCCCCAGTCATGCAAGGATAGACACATCTGTGGCCCTGCACTCATATAACTACTCCCATTCATGTCAATGGTGCTAGTCAAGAGAGTAAAGTTATGAGTGAGTGAAAATCTTTGCAGGACCAGGAATCAGTAACATGCAAAGAGTGAAAATATCCAGTCTCACTCCATAATTAGTGAAAAGTGTAGTTTTACAGGTGGTTTTGTTGCTAACACCATAAGATTTCATTGTTACAGAAGCAAGTACATTTGTTACTTTTAACTGATTATATGATTTCAAAGCTCACTATGTCCCTTTCATATTTTTCAGCAAATACATGATAGAAATACTTTTATCCATAAGTTCTCTATTATAGAAAGAGATCACACTCTCTTTCTCATCTTCTCTTACTCTGTGCATGATATAATAACAATAATACCTATTTCTTAGGTTCCTGGCAGACATTAAAACAACGGTGCATTTGGAATTAAAAGAATATTAAGCCCCATCCCAAACATTGTGCCTTCTGTAGGGGTGTGTGAAATGGGCCGTATTCAGTTCAGATTCAGATCTGGATTCAGCCCAAACTAGGGACAGTGATTCCATTCATTGATTTGGATCACTGTCCCCAATTCAATTTGGCTAAACCTGAATCTGAAGATTTGATGCTGATTTGGCGAATCGGCAATTCGGCCATAGACACAGCTTTAGATGTTTTTTCTACATATCATGAGGTATCAGCATGGCTTGTGAATGCTACAAGGCTGGGGCAGATGGAGCGTCCCACAAGAGTGCAGGGTGGGGCACGTGCTTGGCAGGAAACTCGGAAATGGACCGGAAGTACTTCCAATGCACTTCTGGGTCCACCGGGGAGTGCACTGGAAAGCCCACCCATGACCCCCTGGCTCAGCGACTGGCCACAGGGGGACCCAGGGGGACCCCCCCCCCCCCCAGATCCAGGAGGAAACAGTCGCTGAGCCAGAGAAGTTTGGGCCCCCTGTCCCTGCACACTCCCTGGCCAACCTGGAAGTGGACTGGAAGTGCTTCTGGTCCACTTGCAGATCTGCTGCCAAGCGCACTGGGGAGCCCCCATGCTGCTGTGGGACACTTCATCCACCCCCCCCATCGCAACATTCATGAGCTGCCCAGTACCTCAAGGTATGTAAAAAAAACATTTAAAGCTGTGTCTATGTCCAAATTGCCAAATCTCTCCAAATCCATTTGAAGGGTTCCGATTCAATTCGGAGAAATTAAAGGGTCTCCTGATTCAATTTGGATTCAGAGATTCAGCCACTAAATCAGGCCAAATCTCCTCCAGATTGAATCAGGGATTAAAGCTTTGCATACCCCTAGCCTCCTGCTATGCCAGACCAGCTCCCAAAATAGCACTGTCCATCTATGCATGGAATGAGGCACTATGGGAAAAAATGTGATTTTCTCATCAATGATATGGCTGCTGTGACTCTTCAAGGCAGCAAGCCTTGGGTTCTAGTCAGGACGTTTGCTCCCAATGAGGCAGGAACTTCTACTCTGCCTTCTATCCATTCTAGCTGATAACTATTAAATGCAAGAAGCAGTAGCCCAAGTTAAGAAATGACAGAATTTATGTTGCCCGTGAAAGCTTGACTCAGCCTTCCTGTTCATAAGCATTGTAATGGCCTGCTCTCAGGCTGTTTCATTCTACAGAATCCTGCCTCATCCAGTGCACAAGATGGGCCTAATACACTGATAAATCAGGATTATGCAATGGACACTTGTCTCATCACAGAAGTTGGAAGACTTCTAGTGTGTGCAGCAGGGGAATGCAGAAAGTATGTTCTCATAGTTGAAAGCACTTGCATGACACTCCAGAGAATTGAATTCTCTCTCTGACTCTGCCAGAGAGTTCCTACGTGATGCTGGACAGGTCACTTAAGATACAGACAGATGTAACAACTGTATTAATGGCAAAGGATGCCAACAGAAGTTGTTATGAGGTATTGCTTATGTCTGCATGATTCTGCCTGAATCACTCCAACTTTACCCCTGCTTCATTCAGGGTGAAAGTTGAAGCAATTTAGCTGACTTTTATTGCTACAGCATCATGCAGGCATAACGGATCATAGCAGCTGATGCACTCTCCCCACTGGCATCTCCCCCTGTCCTTTTAAAGCAATCAAAAGCTATATTTATCCCTATCCTTCAGCTGAGCTTCTTAGTCATGGTCACTAATTGTATTTTCCTTGATGTCTGGGTGTTTGACTTGAGACGCTGGGCCCTGATTTGCAAAAATATTGAGCGCTGTCAGCACCAGCTGAAGTCCAAGAGAGCTGCACTTTGAAGACAGAAAGTGGGTACGTCTACACATTCATTAATGTACCATAATTACGGTGCACTAAGTTTAGTACCTGTAATAACAGGTACTAACTTAATGCGCCATCATAGGCACTACTGCACACTAGCACAGATGAGCACTTTTTGTGTGATGCATAATGAGCATTGGACTAAAGCTATTCACATTAATGCATTAGCACAGTTTTTGCCCACCACACCAATGCACATTAAGGATATTGTGTAGATGCGCCCAATGTTAAATAATGTTTATTACCTGAGTTTGCCTTAGTATCTCAAATTAGACACCCACAAATAGTAGTTATGTCTTATCTGAATCTTTCTGTAAAATGTGTGAGCACTCCTGAGTGAACACTGTCCACTTGTGCCCCAAATGAAATAAGAGTCCTATAGAAAAAAAAATGTGATTGTGATTGCGTCATCAAAGACTATATTAAAATGCATGCACAAAGAATGGAGGGGCAGAAATTAAGGTTACCCAGGGAATCTTGATTCTGCCATTTCCTAGCTTTCGAGATTTTTGATCTCTTAGACTTAAAATTCATTTATCATAGTTCTGCATAATGTAATGTAATATAATAGCAGGGCTTTAAAATGGGACAGGTTAGGCAGTCTTAACGATGTAAGTGTCATGTCCAATCTAAAATGATATTATTCAAACCTGATAAAGAGTAAAGCCAAACCTATATAAAATAAACAAAAGCAGTGGAAGAGACAATAAAAAACAACAACTAGGTACAACTCAGCCGGAAAGAATATTCTAAATTCTCATAAATTTAAGATGTAATATAGAGGAAAAAATAAAATAAAACACATCTCTCCTTTCAAAGTATGTGAGTCCATCTATAAAATATTAATTTCCTCACTTGAGCTTTGAAAAGAAATGGGGTATTTTCCTTTTTTTTCTTTTAAAAAAAGAAAAGTTTCAGGTCTCTTTTAGGAAACGTATGTAATAAAAGGAGGGATAAGTGAATTTGTGGTTTTCTTTATTTTTTTAGATGGATCATCATTAAAAATGAAGCTTTGACTCTGATGGAACTGCATTGGACTGTGAGATATTAATGGGAAGCAAAGAGGAGGGGGAATCAACCAATGACTTTCCCATCTCATAAGCACAGTTTAAGAAAAAGAAATAAGAAAGTGGCAGGGAGGAGGGTGGCAATTTGATTGGTTTCAAAAGAAAATGGCAAAAAGAGCACCTGTCCATTTCTAAATGAGGACTAGAAAGGAAGTTACATCCGAAAAGGGAAAAGTGGATTTGTTTCTCGCTTTTAGTATCTGTATTCATCTCAAGGGTAAAATGAAAATTGTTTCTTACCTTGCAAAGCTATGAGCCGCCACTTGATATCTATCATCTACAATAAAGGGAAGTGAAAGTCCATCTCAGAAAGGAGCTGGTTGGTCACTTGCAGGTTATAAATTGAGTTACTAGAAGACTTGGGCAGCAAATGGTATTGTTTGTTTGTTGGTCTGTTTTATTCGTGGTTTTTTTAGAGAGTGGGGGGAGCAGTTGGTTTTTCCATCCCATGAGAATTTTGAGGGCTCAAAAATATTTCCTCAGCCCAAGTCAAGACAAAAGGTTAAAACACTGAATATCCTCATAAACTGAAAAATCTAGGAGAAATGAGTCAAACAACTGAAACATCTTGTTTCCTTTCTTTCAAAATATTTCATTCTGATTTCAACATTTTTTCTGTTTAAAATCTAAATTAATTAAAATTACAACCAAAAAAAAGTCAGTTTGACCCCCAAAATAAAATATATATATATTTGGAAAATGTTGAAATAAAATGTTGAAATTAGAGACTGGGTTCTTTACACACATGAGCTGCTGTATTGTTGCCCACACCAGATGGAATGCAAAGAGGGGTCATCCTGTCTTTAAAGCCTTCAGACCCCTATAATTTCAAACATTTTTTCCAATTTATTTTTTAAGAGAAGTTTGTCATAACTGCTCCCTGTAATCAGATTCAGTTTTGTCAAAAGCGTTGTACGATGAAAAAAATTTTGTTTAAAAAAAAGATCAGAGCAGCTTTAATAGCTAGTCTCAGTTCTAGTCCTAGTATAGTGATGCTTAATCTTTGGCCCATAAAACTGAGTCATCCAACCCATGGGGCTCTTAAAGGGTCTGGAAATTTGGAGATGGGAAAACAGTGGCAGTGCTAATTGATCCCAGGGCCTCAGCAATTAATACTGCCACCTCTCCCCCACCACTAAATTTCCACACCTGTGGGGAGCCCTGTGGTCTGGATGACTTGGTCCCATATGCTAGATCACACTGATGCATAGTCACTCTATGCCCAGATCTAGTCTACAAAGTCAGACCAGTTCATGGGGTCACTTTGCAGCCAGATCTGGTACATAAGCCAGATTCAACAAGGGGATCCATCCATGCCAGATCTGGTGCATGGGGTCATGCTGATGTGCTGGATCAGACCCTCAGATTGACTTTGTGTGCTTACACCCATGGACTGACCACACTCTACTCATCTAGCTGGTGGGGCCAAAGAAGTTGAGCACCACTGTCCTAGTAGATATGAATCTATGTCACAAGGCAGTCCCATGAATGTATGTAAATGTAATCAGCTCGTAGCAGTAGCACTAATAACTTATGAGATGTGAAGATGGAACTAGTCTCTTTCCTGTAGAGGTTATGTGAAGCAGAGGCAATAAGAACTCTCATAAACAAGAATATTTTTGTGGATTATGGTATGACACTAGCATTTCAGTGGCCTGGGTTTAATTCGAGCCTTTGTCATTGCTTTTATGGTGACCATGGGCAAGCAATTTAATCTTTCTGAGCTCCACTTCCCTGTCTGTAAAATGGGGTAATAACATTCCCTTTGTCCAGCTTGTTTATTTGCAGGGTGAACTCCTTTGGTCAGGATTCTATTCAGTAGTGACATAGCCCTTTTCACTTTACATGCCAAGATGGCTGTTATCCAGCTGCTCAACTGCCATTTTTGGCACTTGCACTCATTTTGTCATCCTATTCCAGGTGCACTGTGGCCATGTATGCATCCACGCAGCTACTCAGCATACATAGTTGGCTGTGTCCTAGTTGGGCAAGTACACAGCTGTGTATGTGCCTGTACTTGGTAAGCATAAGTCATAAAAATTGGACCCAGAAAAAACTCATGAGTACCTGCCCTTAGACAGCAGAGGAGGAGGATACTGAATGCTTAGGGCACTTGTCCAGGAAGCAGGAGGTGCAGTTCTGGATTCCCTTGCCAAAGAGGGGTTTCAATTTATATCTGTCCAACTTTCCAGAATGGTGATCTAACCAATGTACACTCCAGCTCTCTTTTTGAATATGGCCCACTGGGCAGCCAAGAGAGATAGGTGGGCTAACAGAAAGGCACACTCAGCTAAAGAGTGTGTAGCTCAATGAGATGATTGGCACTCTGGAAAGACAGAGACCATACATTCTAGCCTAGACCTTTGCTTCCAGAAACTCCCCTACTACTCTCTATCCATTTTACTCAATGGTTGTTAAATGCAAGGCAATAGCTCAACTTCAAGAGGAGGGAGGACTGAAGAGTGCTTGAACTGTCGCTTGGTCATTAGAGCACTGTGCTGATATAGAACTATAGAATCATAGAAAATTAGGGTTGGAAGGGACCTCAGGAGGTTATCTAATCCAACCCCCTGCTCAAAGCAGGACCAGCCCCTACTAGATCATCTTATCCAAGGCTTTGTCTAGCCAAGTCTTAAAAACCTCCAAGGATGGAGATTCCACCACCTCTCCAGGTAATCTGTTCCAGTGCTTCACTACCTTTCTCATGAGAAAGTTTTTTCCAAATAGCTAACCTAAACTTCTCTTGCTGCAACTTAAGACCATTGCTCATTGTTCTGTCATCTGCCACCACTGAAAACAGTTTAGCTCCATCCTCTTTGGAACCACCCTTCAGGCACTTGAAAGCTGCTATTTAATACCCCCTCAGTCTTCTCTTCTCCAGACTAAAGAAGCCCAGTTCCCTCAGCCTCTCCTTATAAGTCCTTATAAGTCATGTGCCCTATCCCACTAACCATTTTTGTTGCCCTCCACTGGCCTCTCTCCAATTTGTCTATATCCTTTCTGTAGTGGGGGGCTCAAAACTGGACACAGTACTCCAGATGTGGCTTCACCAATACTGAATAGAGGCCAGTAATCACTTCCCTAGATCTGCTGACAACACTCCTACTAATGCAGCCCAGTGTGTCACTCGCCTTCTTCACAACAAGGGCATACTGCTGGCTCATATTCAACCACTGTAATGCCCAGGTCCTTTTTGGCTGCTTAGCCAGTTGGTCCCCAGCCTGTACTGGTGCATGGGATTGTTCCCTCCAAAGTGCAGGACTTTGTAATTATCTTAACTGAACCTCATGAGATTTCTCTTGGCCCAATCCTCAAATTTGTCACTGTCTGTCTGAATCTTACCCCTATCCTCTAGTCAAGTGTATCTACTTCTCCACCCAACTTGGTGTCATTTGCAAACTTGCTGAGGGTGCCATTCTTCCCATCTTTCAGGTCACTGATGAAAATATTAAACAAAACTGGCCCTAGGACTGACCCCTAGGGCACTCCACTTGATACCAGCTGCCAATTAGACATTGAGCCATTGATTACTACCTGCTGAGCCTGATGACCCAGGCAGTTTTCTATCTACCTTACAGTCTATTCATGCAATTTATACATTTTTAGTTTGCTTGTAAGAATGTTGTGGGAGACCATATCAAAAGCTTCACTAAAGTCAAAGTAAATCATGCTCACTGCTCTTCCCATTGTGTAGATGAATGTTCAGGTCTCCTTTGGGTCTAGGACCTACAAGCAATATCTGCTCCTTCCTGGCTTTGTGTTGGGCTGAAAGGTGGGATGCACCTCCTCTTGCTCTTTTGCCAGGCCCAGATTTTGGAACATACAATCAGTAAGTTACATATGTGTGGAGCCATGTATCTACCAGGCCAGAGCACAATCTACTGTGAATTCTCAGCAGCTATGTGGATGCTTGCACATGGACAGTGACCATGGAATAGGATCACTAACTGTGTGTAAGTGCCAAAAATCAGGTACACAACTGGATAACTTCCATTCGGGTGCATACAGTACAACAATTTGACCCCAGTTGTCTACATACCATGAAGCACAATGATGTTTTGATCTGGTTGAAGCTTGCAGCTCATACTGGGCACATCTACATGTAACGCTACACCACCATAGCAATGCACAAGAGTGACATAGCATCAGCAGGCACAAACCCTGATGCCATAGCTATGTTGCTGTAGCAATGCACTCCCTTGTTATGGCACATTGCTACGATGACATAACACCACCAGCACAGCACAGTACGGGTTGTTACTGCACCCTCATTTAGTACTTCCAAAAGAACATACTAAATATAAATGATGCCACAGTAACAACAGTGCCATAGGGGGACATGTAGCTGTAATACAAACAGTAAAGCCTAAGAGTAGGTTTACAAGGGGGCTTCATTTTCCAGGGCTAGTAATTCAGAAGCTTTCACCAGCACTGAATTCACTCCAAAAAGTTAAATATAAAATAAGGAAGGTGAGTCAGCAGACATTTTGGAAGTAAACTGGTCTTGGTTCAGACTCCAGCTGTGAATCCTGGTAGCAGTAAGTCTTTCAGCAAAACCAAGTGAGATCAGAACTAAGCCAGGATTGTGTGAGGAAGGTGATACATAATACCCACCCACCAACCTTAGAGGCTGGGTTCTTTACCCACACATGCTGCTGTATTGCTGCCCTCAGATGGAATGTGAAGAGGGTTCATCCTGTCTTTGAAGCCTTTCGGCCCCAAGCCTTGCTTTTTCTGAGGCATAGGATAACACAGCATGAGCCAAAAATGACTTGAGAAAGAAATCAGATTTGGTTTCTCTGCCTGCTGCTTTTCAGAGCACAGCAAATAATATTTCCAGTGACTAGTTGCAACTGAGCCTCTACTGTGTTGGAGCTTCCCAGGACTGTATGGAGCACTGCTGCTGCCCGTTCCATTCAAGCTTATGCTCAAGATGGGGGGATGTGGCAGTGCACCTTTGGTGTCTGCCACTTCAAGGGCTGGAGCAGGCAGCCAACAGGTGCCTGATTAAGGCGGCCATTTTCAAACAAAGGTCAGTCAGGCAGAGACAGCAATTAGCTGCTGCAGATGAGGGAGCAGCAGCATCTGGCTCCCTGGTGGTATGCAACATCCTGGAGGTAAGGGCAGCAGCATGGGGGATGGCTTGTAGGCTCCTGGTCCTGGGCATGACCTAAAACTGCACCCTTCTCAGATAAGGAGGCCTGGTGGGACTTCTGATCATGTGGCAGCCCCACTCAAATACCAGAACCACTCACCTCCCCAATGAAAGACAGGTCAGGCCACCTTAATAACCTCTTCCCCCACAACACTGTGGGTAAGGGGGCCAGACATGGCTGTGGCCACCTGAACCAACAGGGGTGAAAGACCTCGGAGGCCCCGGGGAGGGGATAGTTGTGTAGCCCCAGAGAGGGGGCGGTAGTGAGGGCCTGACATGGATTAAGAATGAGGGTCAGCCTGAAAGGCAGACAAGGGGGTGTGCCAAGTAGGGCTGGGGGGTGGCCAGAAGGGCAGCACAAGGGCCAACCCCAAGGGGATCAAGTTGTAAGGTGTGAAAAGCCCGGTGAGGGGCTAGGGTGGAGTTAGCCCTCCATTTGGTGAATCAGCCAGCCACTACCCAGGTGAGGGTCATGGGAGAGGCCCAAAAGACAGCATGTCACCACCCAAGGCATGAGTCAGATAAGCCTGATGGTGTATGGGGCAACTCAAGGGAGCAGGGCAGAGTGAAGGGGGCGCAGTATCGTGCAGCGGGCAGAAGATCCTGTGAGAGGGGGTGGAGTGCAAGAGGCCCCAAGGAGAGGTGGGCAGTATGAGTGTGTGAGTGAGTGAGACCTGATGAAGGACGAGGTTGACCCAGCTTTATGCCAGGAGCATAGTGACACAGTGGATACCATCTGAGAGGCATGGGCCATGGTGCAGGGGTGGTACGGAGCCATGGATCATGTCCCCTGGCATTGGGGCATGTAATGGGCATCCTCTGGCATTTACCACCAGTTCATTGTTACAGCAAAGTCATGGCAGGAGAGACTGGGTGGACTGCCCCATAGACAGGTGGGTGGGCTGACATGAGACTCGGCCCCAAGCTTGCCCCATCACAGGGGAATATAAGGAACTTGTTTTAAAAAGGAAGTTCTTCAGCTTTTCAACAGAAAAATGCTGTTGTTGCTCTGCATTGAAGTGCCTCACAGAACATGGTACAGCTGGGATTGGGAACTCACATCCAAGAAAGGCAAGAAGCGACATACCTATGAACAATATGCCCTGCCAAAGGAAGTGCAGAATTGTAAAGCATGATGTGGAGTTGTCAGCTCCTCAAGGCAAGGATCATGTCTTCTGGGTGTATCCAGCACCTCAAGTGTTGGTTTTAGATGTGTTGGTCTAAGAACATAGGCAGACAAGTTTCTTTGGTTGGGAAGGTTCTTTTCCAACTAAATAGTTGGAAAAATTCTTTGAGCTTTTAGACACAAACACCCTTCGTCAGTCAAATATATTTTCTAAGCCCGTGCAAGAAACACACCATCATTCCCAGAGGACTAAACACCTCTGACTGCAACACGCAACTCCAAATACGCTTACCAGCTATGCAGAAGAACTTCAGAAAAACTTAGAAATCATCTTCTTCACATAACCTACGCCAAAAGAGATTAACTCAAGAAGGAAATCAACACATGCTGCAACAACTTAAAAGAGATAAATCAGAATATCTTCCCATACATTATACAACATATACAAAAAGATGACCAAAGATTTTTTTACAACATCCATCCAACATAGAAAGAAGAAACAGAACCAATTATTACAGGAAAAACTTTCTCAGCCACTAAACAACCATCAGAGAAACAATATCAATACTGTACAACATCCCAACCTCATACCCAATGAAAATGAAGGAACCAGTGAACCCTCTAATATTACCAATCTCTCCATGTACACACTTAACAAAGCTGAAAAACATGTCTGTGCCCGCTGGGCTTCACTCGCTTCTGAGGGCACCGCCCTCAGCATGTTGGCCCCGCCCTGGGACCCTTGAGGGCAAAATGGATGTTCTTTCACCGCGTCACCTCCCCGCTCTCGTCTGCCATGTCTTGATGTATCGTCAATGGGGAGGAGTCGTCTGATGGGTTCTCGGTGCCCGGGTCCACCCGACGGATGTACACGGGGTTCCAACCAACCCTTCTGGAGCTGACCCTGGGGGAGGTGGCCCGAGACTCTTCTTGCCTCTCCGCCACCTTCCTTTACCCTCTTATACTCCAAGAGTCGAGCCTCTATTGTTATGAATCCGGCTCCAGACCCTCAGCCCCTAGGACCTGTGTTTCTAATGGGCTCAGGCATCCGCGGTCCTAGTGGCGACCCCACCCCGATCTGGCTCCTCCTTAGATATCCGCGTCGCCCTACCATGCCCCGAGTGCACCTGGCTCCGGTGGGTCCTCCGCGGTGACTTCCCTTCGCCACGATCCCATCCGGACGCTGCCACCAGCTCCTTCCCTCTGGCTCCTCCAGCTCTGGCTCCTCTTCCTTCCCCGGACTCCGTGGGACCTCGCCTCCCACTTCCCCTGCCAGCGGATTTCCCTCTTCAGGGCCATCCACCCCCTCCATTGCAGCCGCCGCCACTTTTATCTTCGCTGGCCGGCGTTCAACACTGACGTCACCAGCTGGCTGCAGCTGTATAAAGAGCCAGCTCACGTGCCGCGCGGCTCTCCCTGAGACACCGACTCCTACTGCTGGTAAGTTTTTGTTGTCACCCCAGACTCTGGGACACAACCCCCACCCCCACCAGTTGCCTTGTGGCGGTTCCCACAATCATGCATTTCTGTTACCTGTGTCTTCCTGCCAGGCCGGCACCTCTTGTCGTCTTGCGTCTTGTGTTCCTTATAGCACCTGGACAAGAAATCCGCGGTGACGTTAGCTTTCCCCGGGCGATATAGGATATGGAACTTAAAAGGTTGAAGAGCTAAGGCCCACCGAGTGACACGTGCATTCTCTACCTTGGCCACATTAAGCCATTTCAACGGCGTGTGATCTGTTATTAGGGTAAATGTTCTGCCAAGGAGGTAATATCTAAAATACTCCACCGCCCACTTGATTGCCAGGCATTCTCTTTCAATCACTGCATACCTGGTTTCTGCGGGCAGTCATTTGCGGCTGGCATACGCTACCGGTCGGTCTACTCCAGCATCACACTGGGTTAATACTGCTCCTATCGCTACTTCTGATGCATCACTTTGCAATGAGAAGGGTTTCCCAAAGTCAGGGGTATGTATAATCACCTCCTCACACAGTGCACATTTCAAGACTTGAAAGCTCTGTAACCGAGCTTCTGTCCACCGTACCCCACCTTTTAGTGGCCCCTTTAGTGCCTCTGACAGAGGTGTGGACACCTCCACAAACTTGGGAACAAACCTCCGATAATAGTTTACAAGCCCTAGGAAGGACCATAACTGTTTTATCATTCAAGGAGCTTGGAAGTAATGAATGGCCTGGACCCTGTCCTGTAACGGTCGCGTGGTTCCCTGCCCTACGAGCAACCTCAGGTACTTTGTATACTTGTGGGCGATTGCACATTTCTGGGGTGTTGCTGTCAGGCCCACCCCCTTTAGTTCCTGTAGGACTGCCCACAAAGCTTGTAGGTGTTGGTCCCATGTTTGCGTGAAGATGACTATATCGTCGATATACGCTGCTGCATATCGCTCATGAGGTGCCAGGAGTCGTTCCATTAGACTTTGGAACGTGGCTGCCACCCCGTGTAACCTGAATGGCATTTTTATAAACTCGTATAGCCCCCACGGGGTCCCGAATGCGGTCTTGGGGCAGTCACCGGGTCTCAGGGGGATTTGCCAATATCCTTTGGCCAAGTCTAAGGTAGTGATATACCATGCTGCTCCAATTCGTTCTACTAGCTCAATTACTCTCGGCATAGGGAAGGCATCGAATGTCACTACACTGTTTAATTTGCGGAAATCCACACAGAGCCGTAGAGACCCATCGGTTTTTCGGATAGGCACTAGCACGCTCCTCCAGGGGCTCCGTGATGGTCGTATTACCCCTAGTGTCAGCATCTTCTCTACCTCGGCTTTCACTACTTCATTCCAGTGATATGGCAGCGGCTGCCATCGATCTCGTACTACCACCCCCGGCAGGGTATGGATGGCGTGATGCATACCCCGTACCCATCCGGGTTCCTCAGAGAACACAGCCTTGAACTCCTTTAGAACACTCTCTACTTCCATCTGCTGTGACGGCTCCAAATCCCCATTCACTTGGATCGCTCCTGTGTCCTTACTATCTTTGATATCCCGTTCCTCGTCTCTTCCGTCGAAGGTCACCCAGCCCTCCGGTTGCCGCCACTCTTTCAATAAATTAATATGATAGATCTGTTTTGGTTTTAAATGTCCCGGGCGATAGACTTCATAGTCCACAGGCCCCACTTGCCTTATAACTTCAAATGGCCCCTGCCACTGTTTTAATACCTTACTAGTGGAGGAAGGCAACAGGACTAACACCTTCTGTCCTGGTCGGAATTGTCTCTCCTTCGCACGAATATCATACCAGGCTTTCTGCTGTTGTTGGGCTTGCTTCAGGTTCCCTACCGCAAATTCTTGGGCCGTCTGCATGCGTTGTTGAAATGCTTGCTTGTATTTCAACCAAGCTGGAACAGTCTCCAGGCCTTGTTCCCACTCCTCCTTAAGGATTTGCAGGAGGCCCCAGGGCTGATGCCCCAGCACCAACTCAAACGGGGAGTACCCTAGGGACTTTGACGGGGCATCTCGCAATACAAATAGAACCAGTGGTAGCAACAAGTCCCAATGGCGTGGGTCCCCTTGAATACACTGTCGCAGTACTCTCTTCATCGTCCCGTTTAGTCACTCAACTAACCCATTCGTTTGTGGGTGGTACACCGACGTTTTGAGCTGGCGGATCCGTAACGTCTGACAGACCTCTTGCAACACCCCCAACATGAAATTCCATCCCTGATCCGTGAGGATCTCCTGGGGAATCCCCATGCGGGATATCCACTTCACCAGTTCTTCCACAATGTGCGGCGCTGTCACTGACCTCAGGGGTACGGCCTCTGGGTACCGCGTAGCATAATCCACAAAAACTAGGATAAACTGGTAGCCATTGCTGCTTCGCGGTAAGGGTCCTACCACGTCCATTGCTATGCGCGAGAATGGTTGATCTATAATAGGCATGGGTTGAAGCAGGGCACGGGGAGGCCTATCCTCCCGGGTTTTCTGGCACACCGGGCATTCGGCGCACTGCTGCACAATATCATCCCCCAGTTTCGGCCAATAAAACCACCGCACAATTTTGTCCATGGTCCACTCCTGACCCAGATGTCCCCCCATGGGCATGGCATGGGCCAGACGCCACATGGCCCATCTACATGCCTGCAGCACCACTAGCTGGACTCTCTGTTCCCGTCCCCGCCCCACCTGGGGTTATCCAATAGAGAAGGCGATGTCTCACCTCAAGGTGGCTTGCAGTATCCGCCGCTGTCGATGCTCGTTGGTCCCCTTCCATCGCTCTGCTCCACAGTTCCTGCAACTCCGGATCTCTTCTCTGGGCTTCGCGGAACTGAGGTCCACTGATGTTATTTCTCCATTCTTCCTCGGAACCATCCTCCTCCTCCTCCATCAGCTCGGTCTGGCTATCCACATCTCCAAGCCAACCTTCCCGAGGCTTCCACCTCCGACGTGCCACCTCCACATTTCACACCCTGTCTAACACCTCGTACAAAGGGGCCCAGTCCTGCCCCAGCAGCATCTCACATGCAAGGCACGGTGCTAACCCAACCACTAGCTCTCCTTGATGCTCCATTACCTTCACCTGAGCCCTAACACGGCGTATGACTTGGGTGTCACCATGAAGGCAGGACACCCTCACCGAGTTCTCCTGTCCCACGTCATCTCCTGACCACAGATCAGCCTGAATCACTGACTGGGCACAACCCGAATCTAGCACAGCCCGCACCGATTGGCCTTCTATCCGCGCCTGCACTACGGGGCGCTCCCACACGGGGCTCTCGTCCACCGCCCTGAAGCTGCAATCCATCAGCTCCCCCCTACTCCAATCACTGGGGAATTGCTTCATCCCCTTGGACATCCCCAGGTTATCACCTTTCCCCAAACCACGCATGGGACACTCACGCGCGAAGTGGCCCCCTTTCCCACAGTGATAGCACACCATATCCCGGACTTGGGACTGATACCCTGTCTTCCTACTCTTGGTGTCTCTCACTGCTGGCATCGCCCCCACGATTCCTATCTCTTCCCATGGGTAGCACCATTCCGTGGTCACAAAGGCTTCTGCCACCTTTAAGGCCTCTTCGCATGTCACCGGAGCATGTTGCCGGACCAACCCTGGGTTCGGTCATCCAAATCATTAACAAACTGCTCCAGGATGATCTTGTCCACCAAAGTCGCCATCGTACAAGCCGATAGGTTGACCCACTTTCCAAATAGATCATGCAGCCTTTGAAGGAGTACCCGAGGCCTCCTTTCTTCCAGCGCCTTGCAAGCTCGGAAGAGCCATCGGAAGTGTTCCGGACTCAACTCCAAGCAGTACAATATGGCTGCTTTCACCGCCCCATAATCTTGGGCCTCATCCTGATTTAGGGACCTATATGCCGCCTGGACCTTGCCTACTAGCAGCGCTCCCAGTTGGCTGGCCCATAGCCGTTTATCTAAGCCCATCGCAATGGCGTGCCATTCAAATGCCTCTATGAAAGCCACAGGGTCATCCTCCGCCGATATCTTCAGCATCCCCAAGGCTGCTGAACCCTGCTGGGCCAGCCACCTCTGTTGCGACCCAACAATTTGAGTTAAGGCCTGCAGGTTCTGGGCCATCAACTCGGCAGGGCCCATTTCGGATGCCTGCATCTCGGGTATCCCGAACCCCTGTTCCCGGCCAATGCACCAAGTACTGTGCCCGCTGGGCTTGGCTCGCTTCTGAGGCTGCCACCCTCAGGATGTCGGCCCTGCCCCAGGACCCTTGAGGGCAAAATGGATGTTCTTTCACCGTGTCACCGCCCCACTCTCTCCTGGCACATCTTGATGTATCGTCAATGGGGGGGAGTCGTCTGACAGGTTCTTGTTGCCCGGGTCCGCCCGATGGATGTACACGGGGCTCCAACCACCCCTGCACCCCGGCCTTATGCCACCTTCTGGAGCTGACCCTGGGGGAGGTGGCCTGAGACTCTTCTTGCCTCTCCGCCACCTTCCTTTACCCCCTTTTCCTTATACTTAAAAGCTCTAGCCTCTATTGTTATGAATCCGGCTCCAGACCCTCAGCCTCTAGGACCTGTGTTTCTAACGGGCTCAAGCATCC
The DNA here is from genome assembly GCF_001723895.1 of Crocodylus porosus. NCBI lineage: Eukaryota > Metazoa > Chordata > Crocodylia > Crocodylidae > Crocodylus > Crocodylus porosus. The sequence goes on along the minus strand of NW_017728943.1, from coordinate 76,425,910 downwards.
GCAGTCCCAGCGGCGACCCCGCCCCAATCTGGCTCCTCCTTAGTGACCTGCGTCGCTGTACCGTGCCCCGAGCGCACCTGGCTCCGGCGGGTCCTCTGCGGTGACTTCCCTTCACTGCGATCCCATCTGTACGCCTCCTGCCTGCTACAGACTCCCGGACACTGCTGCCAGCTCCTTCCCTCCAGCTTCAGCTCCTCTTCCTTCCCCAGACTCCACGGGACCTCGCCTCCCGCTTCCCCTGCCGGCGGATTTCCCACTTCGGGGCCATCCGCCCCCTCCATTGCAGCCGCCGCCACTTTTATCTTCGCTGACCGGCATTCGATGCTGACGTCACCGGCCGGCCACAGCTGTATAAAGAGCCGGCTCACGCACCGCGCAGCTCTCCCCGGGACGCTGACTCCTGCTGCCAGTAAGTTTTTGTTGTCACCCCGGCCTCCGACACAATGTCCTCTCTAAATACTTTAATTTCTTTCTGGAAAAATACCCTAATAAAATACTACATTGTGAAGAACTACAATAATTTTTCCAGTGCCTCTGTCTCAAGGAATATTTCCACAACCAACATGAATCTACTTGCAGCAGCACTTCATCCTGTGACAAAATTGAGGAAAAGGTTAACTCCAAAAAATCCAAAAAACATCAGGTGGGACACCTCTTAGTAGATAAAATTAAAACCTCAACTGCTATATTGACTGCTTTTGTGAAAGAATGAACAATGAAATAACCAACAACAAACACCACCATAACAACCTTTCCCTCTCAGAGAGAAGGGCCATAAAATCTCTAAGATCCAACCACCAAATAGTAATAAATCCAGCAGATAAAGGAGGAGCTATAGTTATCCTTAACCATGAAGACTACATAAAGAAGCCAACAGACAAGTCTCTGACAGTACCTACTACCAAAAAACTAGAGGAAGATCCAACTCTCCTTTTCACCTTAAAGCTCAAAACCACCAACATATAATTTCTATCTGAATTACAAGAAAAACTACAGAACTTTATCCTCCGACTACCCAATCCAGGGACTTTTTACATGCTCCCTAAAATCCACAAACAAGAAAACCCGGGCAGACCTATAATATCTAACCATGGAACCCTAACTGAGGAAATAGGTTTAATTGAATCTATCCTAAAATCTCTTGTCACCCACTGAATTTTGTCCAAGACACAACAGACTTCCGACGAAAAGTTAAAAACATAGACCACCTTCCCAGCAATACCCTCCTAGCCACCATGAATGTTACCAGCTTATATACCAACCTCCCACACGAGGATGGCATACAAGCCCACCTTACATTTCTACAAGAGCAAGATTACAACTCAGAATACAGACCTAAAGATATTACTGAATTTATACACTTCATCCTCACACACAACAATTAATTTCAGTTTCAAGAACCAACACTATCTCCAGACCATGGGGATAGCTATGGACACCAAAATGATTCCACAATATGCCAACCTTTTTTAAGGGCCACCTGGAAGAAGAATTCCTCAAGAACTGCACCATCAAACCCATACTATATTTAAGATATGCAGATGACATCTTCAACATTTGGACCCAAAACCTGCTGTCTCTGGTTGATTTCCATCACAAATTCAATGATCATCATCCTTCAATCAGACTATCTCTTGAGTAATTCAGCAGCAACATTTCTTTTTTAGACACTATGATCAGAACACTATGATTTTAGATTTTTAGACACTAGGATCACATTATCCACAATGGTAAAATACAATCCACCATATACAAGAAACCTATGGACCATGACACATATCTACACAGAACCAGCAATCACCATAAATACACCAAGAAAGGTGTAATATGCTGCCAAGCCCTCCAATATCACTGAATTTGCACTGAGGAGAATACCCATAGGCATCACCCCACAAATCTCAAAACAGCTTTCACCCAACAAGGACAATCCTCCAGAGAGATAGATCATACTTTTGAAAGAGCCACCCGGATACCGTGTGAAGAATTGCTGCAGTATAACAGAAAATCCCCACAAATAGCACATCACTGGTTAGGACATATTATCCTTCCCTGGAACCTATACAGAAAATCCTCAATTACAACTTAAAAAGAAGACCCAATTCTCAAATAGATCTTTCCAGAAACACCCATCCTAGCCTTTACACAAGCATGGAACATCGCCAATCTCATCACCAGATGCAAACTTCCTATGGCCCAAAGCACACCAAATGGATCCAGACAGTGCTGGGGCAAAAAAAATTAAAACTTGCCAACACATCTCCACCACTCCCACAATAACAACACCCCACAACAGAACCATCACCATTTCTGGATCTTACAGCTGCTTCTCCAGAAATGTAATACATCTCATCCAGGGCACTAAATGCCCTGATGGAAAATACGTAGAAGAAACCAAACAACAACTGCACACCAGAATGAATGCATACCTAAAATCTATGAAAGACAAAAATACCCAATTACCTGTGGGTGTACACTTCTCACAAGACACCCACTCTCTCCAATCTCTCATTCCTAATCCTCAAAGGTAATTTACAAAACACCTTTTGTAGATGAGCCTATGAACTTCACTTCATAAATCTGCTGGATACAAAAAATCATGGACTAAATAAAGACATTGGATTGACAGCATATTATAACCTGCCTACCATCCGATAACCCCAGGTAACCTGTCTGCATTTTACCAGCTATCACCAGTTCTATATTCTTCCTTTCCCACCCGCATCTGTCTCTCACTGATTGTCTCCCATTCCCTCACTGCCACACGTTTGCATTTTCACAGACCTGTACTTTTGCATTTTGACTTCTATTCTACCCAAGAAAGCACACAATTCACCAGCAGGCTCTCTCTACATCTGAAGAAGGGTGTGAGTGCTTGAAAGCTTGCAAAGAACAATTTTCCAACTATTTAATTGGTCTAATAAAAGATATCATATCTACCCAAAGAACCTTGTCTGTCCAGCACCTGGCACATTAAAGGCACTGCTAGAAAAAAAATCAGAATGGTGTATATTTAATGGAGCATTTTGTTTGTTTGTTTAAATGAAATACAATTTACTTTATTGTGCAGGATCCTGAAGTGTGTCTCAGGGTCTCAGCCTTCAGTAAACATTGGGGTGGAACATGAGAACCATTTTCTATCAGGTCTTTGACAAGGTACCCACCCTATAGATAGATGCCAGCTAGGTTGGGAGGGTGGGGGGAAGATACCCATTCTGAAGAGAAGGAGCAGGTCTTGAAAATAATGCCATACCAAGTTGTACCCAAAACGAGGAGGAGAGAATTTCATAGTTTTCATCTGCCCCTAAAAAAAAGCTCTGTCTACAACATAAACGAACCTCATCTCTACTGCAGCCATGTATCCAGTATTCAGTCTTTGATACTTATTCTAAATACAGAGACAAAATATCTTGATCTTGATATAATATTCTGTAGGAACCAGTAGATTTGGTGTGATTTGCCTGCACCAACACATATTGCAGAGTCACATGGCTCTGGTTTGTATTGGTAGTAGATTCTTTGGAGTTGGAGGCATTCATGTGCAGGTGGATTGTGGTCAGCAGTCCAGCCAGGAGGTAATGAAGGCATGGGTTAACATAATCAGGACAGCAAGCATGTGCCATAACAGGAGGCAATCTCCTAGGCTAATTACAGACAGTCAAAAAGCCTGAGGCTGAATTGATTCAGTCTTTGCAGGCCAGTATAAGCTGCAAAGATTAAACTGAGAAACAACTGGGGAAACATTCAATTTTGATTCAGAAAATGCAGCCACATGCCTGCAGTGGCTCATACCAGAAGCCGGGGGGCACTAGAGCATGTCTCTGTGGCATGGAGCCAGCATGGGCTGTGTGTTCACTTCCTCTTCCTGCTGCCCCTGAGGTCTCTGGGATTTGCAGTCCAGAATCACAGAAGCAGGATTTTGCAGGGTTGCTCATCACTTCCTGCTTCCAGCTGCCTCTGGGATTTGTAGTCCACAACCGAAGTCAGCAGTAACTTTCAATAAGTTTAGCAGGGCAGGGCAGCTCTGTACTCTGGGGAAGGGGCGTTTAACTGAGGGTAGGCCCCAGACCCCAGCTGGGGTTTGCCTGAGTGGGGGGGCAGTCCCTGCCTCTCTCCTCCACAACCCTTCTCTGCTGCAACAGACAATACAGCCCAGCCCAGGGCTGGAAAGGATGCTGGGATGCTGCAGGACTCTGATTTAACTTAAACCAGGAAAGGGTCTGGGACATAAGTTTCAGAAATGGGTTTGACCCAAATCAGTTAAACCAGGTTTATCTTCAACCAGTTTTGGCCATTTTGAAACTGGTTCATGTGCGCTGAACTTCTGTTCTATTAAACCAGTTTAAGTCATCAGAAACTGGCGTAAACCTGTATGTGTAACTTCTGTCCCTAGCCCCAGTCACCTGAAGAAACCTGTATACATTACTTGCAAACACTATTTTGGGTAAGCCCAGGCCTGAGCTCCTTGCATTCCTATTCTGGTTCTGGCATTATCTTTTCCCCGCCTGACAAAAGCATAACAATGTTGTAAATTTCACCCATCTCTACTCATGACACAGCCTTACTGACTAGGTTAGTGCTCTGCTCCCATGACCTAGAGTCCAGCTGTATATTGCAGAGAACAGACTTGGCTAAAAAATGTCTTTTCCCTCCTCCCTTGTCTTTTATTTCAAATATGTCTCTCATGCTGAGTTCTATGGGAGGACAGCGAGAGGGTAAGAGAAAGAAGCGGCGGGGGAGGAGTTGCAGCAATTGAACTGAAAATGAATGGAAGGTTATGGGCAAGGTGATAAGAATAAATTGTATGTCCAGGGCAGAGGGAATTACAACATCTCCACACACACCTTCAAGCCTTGAGGGATTAAGTATTTTCTAAAGGAATTTAAAAAGGATTGAGGGCTATCACAAGGAAGAAGAAAGGTTTTCAGTGTGAGGTCTCAAGAGTGAGTGTGTGTGAGTGTGTGAGGCTACAATAATTGAATCTTCCTTCCTCAAAACAAAACAAAGGGGAGAGCAGCTCAGGACACAGCCTTGGGGAAATCAGCATATTCAAAGAGCAGCTTCTGATGGGTCTTAGGCATCTGCTATTTCCAGCAGAAGGAAACAACTTGTTTCTTTTGCACTGCCTGGGTCTTCTCATTTTCAAACCTTTGAGGTTTTGGAGAAGTTTGACATGGCAGCAAAGCAATCTGCAAAGGTATGTTTAATCTTAGTTTGCATTCAAAAGCCACCTACTGCCCTACAACCTCTCAGGTGCCTGCTTACATACACGCACATTCTCAAATACATCACTAGCCCCTATGTATATGGTCAAGTATATAATAATAATATTAATGCTTAACCAGTTAGCCTGATATAGAGTTGTTCTTCTGTACACCTCAGAGTACTTTATGAGATAATGGGGTGGAGAAGAAAGGAAGCAGTTCAGTACCAGAGCCAAGCATTGCAGCCAAGTCACCCCAGTGCCTTCAGCATTTTGCCGTATAGGTTTCCATCCAGACCTCCAGGCCCTTTTGAGATACAGCAAGGCATAAATAGGACCTGACTAACAAATATTTTCAAACTGATTTTATTTTGAAGTAGTTAAACTGACCCATATTAAACCCATTAAAATAATCCTCTCTCTCAATCTCTCTTTTTATTGAAAAAAATATCAAATATATGTTTAGAAATATTATTGAATTTGTTCATGTAGCAAGAACCAGACATATTTTATGTTATGGCAAGGAGATGAGAAAGGAAACCCAAACTTACAGGAATATGCATCCCAGTACTTTATGCTTAAAACTCCCCCTAGGCAACTCTAAATGTAATCTGACTTTTTTTGTAAGCACTTTTAGGGCACGTCCACACATGCAGGCATGTGCACTTGCAGCAGCTCAAATAGGAGTGGCACAAATTTGAGCCAGGGATTTTTGCCTCAGTGCATATGCCTCGACATGCACTTTGGTGTGAGGCAAGTTGTACTGCTTGGGGCAAAATAACTCTGCCCAGCTCCTCCTGGATCCACAGCCAGAAGGTGATAGAGCTACTGGTCCCAGCAATATAAAAACCTGCCCTGGTGAGCAGCTCAGGACTACTTGCCCTCAACAGCTTCTGAGGCCTGGCCAGTTGGTATCCGGGGACACTACCCCTTGTGCCAGCTGAACTGCTGAAGCAGCCCTAACCTGAAGTTGTCCATGCACCCTCTACCCACTGCAGACTGCTTCAGTGGGGGCTGCTGCCTGTCTGTGTCTGCAATAGCATCCTCTCTCTTGGACCTGCAGCCCCATGGCTGTGCCCCTGCCAGACCTGGATGGGGTGCCCTCTCTCTGCCAATTTTGCAGCTATTGCCCAAAAGATGTGCTCCTTATAGTGGCCCACTTTGAAGTGTCAAAGCATGTCCTCTTGCCCCAAATGACCAAGAGGTCAACCACCTCGTCTGCCCTCCAGCTGGGTCCCCAGTGCTGCCCCTGGACAGGGTCCTCTGGACGGGTCTCACCACTTGTCTCACCAGAAAAGATCCTGGTGTTCCCTGTTTATGAATTGCAAATACTATGATAAGAAACCCAAATTATCTCATTAAAACACCCAAAATAGTGTTCTTCTTCTATTAAAATGAAACACCACTATATAAACAGAGACACTAGTTTCATAGTTTCTAGGGTCGGAAGGGACCTGAGCAGATCATCTAGTCCGATCCCCTGCCATGGCAGGAAAGAATACTGGGGTCAAACGACCCCAGCAAGGTGCTCATCTAACCTCCTCTTAAACACCCCCAGGGTAGGAGCCTGCACCACTTCTCTTGGAAGCTAGTTCCAGACCCTAGCCGCCCTAACCGTGAAGTAGCGCCTCCTGATATCTAACCTAAACCTACCCTCTGCCAGCTTGTGACCGTTATTCCTGGTCACTCCTGGCAGTGCTCGGGGGAACAGTGACTCCCCCAATGCCTGCTGATCCCCCCGACTAGTTTATAACAGGTCACAAGATCCCCCCTCAGCCTTCTCTTGTGGAGGCTGAACAGTTCAGGTCCCGTAGCCTCTCCTCATAGGGCCTGCCCTGTTGTCCCCAATCATACGAGTGGCCCTCCTCTGGACCCTCTCCATGCTGTCGACATCCTTCTTGAAGTGCGGCGCCCAGAACTGGACGCAGTACTCCACCTGCTGCCTGACCAGTGCCGCATAGAGGGGGAGGATCACTTCTTTGGACCTGCTCGAGATGCATCTGTGGATGCATGACAAGGTGCGGTTGGCCTTCCTAACTGCCTCCCCACACTGCCGGCCCATGTTCATCTTGGAGTCAATGATGACCCCCAGATCCCTTTCCGCCTCCGTGCTGACAAGAGGGGAGTTCCCTAACCTGTAGGTATGGTGCCAGTTTTATTGATATTTACAAGTGTAAAGCAATTTGGAGGGGGTTAGGGGACCTTGTGGGTGGCTGTAGGGTTTCTGGGGGTGAGGTTTGGGGGTATGGGGCTTGTCCGGGAGTTTAGGGTTTGCGGCTGAGTATGTGGAAGAGGGGGTTGTGGGAGAGGCTTGGTGATGTGGATGTTGTGTGTGGATTGTGGGGGGACTGTAGATGTGGGGGACTGTGTGGGGGGGCTGCTACTCCCCAACAAGGTGCAGCCCCCCACACACAGTACATGGACTGCCCCCCCCCGCATGGCCCACATGCCCCACCATGAAGCACAAGGCCCCGCCCACAGGGCCCACAGTTCACCCCCACAGCAGCAGCAACCATGGGGTGTTCAGGGCCTACTACAGCCAGAGCCGCACTGGCACGGCATGGCCCCAGTTGCCTTAGAGCCAGTGCCAACTCTGCCGCTTGTCACAGGACCACCCCAGCTTGGCACCATACAGCATGGGGTTGTGTGGCTTCAGGCAGCACCAGGGCTCCTCAGGCTATCACCCGGGGTCCAACCCAGCTTGCAGGGACCACATGTCATGCTGGGAGCAGCAGCAGCAGCAGCCATTGGAGCACTCAGGGCCTGCTGGCACAGCCGCCCCCCCCCATACACAGTGTGGGGCAGTGTGGCTCAGCCCTGCCCACCTGGGACCTGGCGCTCTGCCTGTGCTATTTAATACAGGCCCGGCCCGGCTTGGCACAGAACCATGCACCTTCAGGCAATTCCAAGCCACTCACACTGTCTCCCAGCCTGCACCACTCCTTGCCCCACAAGAAGCAAGCATACAGATGATCTGGCCAGCGACCAGAGCATCTCTTCAGTGGACCTGAGCTTCCAGTTGCCTCAAGGCACAATCCTAGACCATGCCCTGCCCAGCTTTTTTTCTGTGGGTTACTTTTTGATACCTGCAAATCCAGATATCAAATCTTGAGGCTGTGCTGCAGATATGTATTTTTGTTCCCGCCATGCCTCTTGCTGCATCTCAAACTGCTTTGAGACACAGCAAGTGGCACATGCAGGCTCATCTGGATGCATCCTTAGAGTCTGGATGCAAAATTAGTTTAACTCAAAATGCTGGTCTAAGTTCACCTCTGATCTCAAGACGACTTTCTGGAGTGCATTCCACTATACGAAAAGCAATAATGGCAATCTAAAAATTCACATGTTGCAAAAAAAGGCAATTTTTTTCAGAAGTCAAAGTCTTTTTGTTCTGAGACTGCCACCTGTTGGTTATATCACTTCTCAATCTTTGGCTAAATAATGTAACTGGGATCTTAACAAAGAACTTATCCTGACCAAATCCCTCCCTCTTTTCTTTATCCCTCTCCTGTAGGCACTCAGAGAGAGACACAAACAAACTCCCCTCCAACCCAAAAATCGAAACAGAGCAGGCTGCTGTTGGATTCTTATAGCTTATTGCTGCAATCAAACCCCTGCTATCCATTGCGGTCTAGAGTTGAATTGATTTTAATAGCATCCTGATTTTTAAAAGTGCCACTGAGACAGGCAGGTTGGAATAGGATTGTTATTAGTCTTCTTTTTTTCCTGGATAAACATTAAAAAGCCATTTCCAGCAAAGCAATGCACCTGCACTCAGCAGAACATTTGAGTCCTGAGTACCTTGTGCTGAGGTTGTGGCTTTGGCTTTGAATTTTTATTCTACCAAGAATATTGCTTGCTCTTACATTTCTCCCTCAGTATAAGCAGGTTGTGGCATTGTGTCTCTTATGAATACCTCTGAAAAACAATTCTTATGTCCAACCATGCAGTTATGTTACAAAGGTAAAAGGAGAAAAGATGGCCCAAGTTGTTAGTCTACAATGACATTATTCAAGAAGCTAGGGTTCAAGTCCTTGCTTGACTGAAGGTCTTGGGCAAAACATTTAGAGAAAAATTCTACTTTGCTACTCAGATGTCAAAGGGACACTGTTAAAGTGGATAGGTGTCTAGGAAATGAAATAATATTCTGTTTTGTCCCCTGTAATACCCCAGAACACTAAGACATCTTAATTCCTCACATACCTACATCTTCACAGTGGAGGCACAGAAATGCCATTAAATCCCTCCTTGTCCTCCTCTTCCACCAAACCATAGCCAACCACAAAACCTATTATTGGAAATTCTTGGACACCGGCAAGCATGGTGCTGGTTTCTATCCCAGGAAGTTGCAAGCCAGAAGCTACTTCTATCTCATCCAGGAGAAATTTGAATCCTAATCTCCCACATCACCATGAACCAGGCTACACTGGGAACAATTTTCTCATGAAGCTATGCCATTGAACAGCCAACAGGATGGATAGCAGAAAGGAGAATAATGAAGAGAAAACTTGGCTCTGTGATCCAGGTGAAGCAGAATGAGGCTCTAGGAGCAAACTAGTAGGCAAAAATTGATCCTGTGATTCATGGTGTAAATGTAAGACATCTATGACCATCATACCAAGACCTTTGACATGTACACCTAGGCAAGAGTATGGAGGAGCGGAGGCTGCCTACCATCTCCCTTTAGACTCTTAAGATAGAATCCAAGGCCAGACCAAATCCAGATGTCCAGTGCTGCAATGTTTGTAGCTTCTGCCAGAGAGCAAGAGATAAGAACTGCTGCTGACCACCGGACATCTCAGTGAGGGTGCATTTCTGTCAGGGTATTGCCCCTTAGCTTTTCTCCAACCAAGGAGTACACAGAAGGCACTAGGGTGCCCAGACTAGGGTTTTGAGGAACACCATACTCACCTTACTCTGGAGGTTGCAACACTGTGGTATTTGATAGGAGTTACCCTGCCATAAGTAGCCCCACCACACTGCCACCAGATCCTCCAGTTAGATGCAGCTCACGGTCCTACCCAGAAGCAAACTATCTCCCCTGTAAAGTGCAGGAGAAGTGAAATAGCAGAAAACCTAGTGCCTGGTCACATTAGTCTGGAGAAAGCAGAAACTAAGTCAGTCATATTTAAGCAGCAACATCAAATTTAACCCTTAATCTCTGTGCACCTCAGTTCCCCTTCTATGAAATGTAAGTAGATTTGCTTCCTTAATTCAGAAAACTCTTTGGAGCACAGTAGACTAAATAACTTGACAACCTTTGATACAATTGCAACAGAGACCAAAGAAGTATCTTAGAGGGGGCTTACAGACAGCAGAGTGTGCAAATGAATGCAATATGCAGCCCATAAGAGGGTGTCACAGGGACACAGCTCGAGAGAGACCCCTAGTGGTGGGAAGGGGGAGGCTCAGCTGTCAGTCACCAGGACTGCGCAGGTGCTTGTTGCTAGGGCAACCAGTGAAACCTAGTGACAGGAAGGGGCAGGGCTTAGCCATTCTTAAGCCCAGGCAGGAGGCCAGGAGGGCAGTTACCCTCTGGCGGCCAAAGGAGGAGGAACTCAGCTAGTGCAGACAAAGGGGAGAACTCTGACAGTGGGAACATCTCCTGGTTGCTGCTGGGGTTGGGGTGCTCTCTCTCTGGTAGGGATTGAATCTTGTTTCACCGGATGGTCTAGCTTTTATGTTGTAGCCCAGGGGCTTTGTATTCTTGTGCTTATTGTTCTGACCAGAGGACCAGGTGAGGCTATTAGGAGTTGGAGGAATCCACATAGGAGCTCCATGGTAGTGTGGGGAACCTGGCGCCAGAGAGGGCGCAGCGTTCTGGGGGTGCATTGACTCCAGCCCCAGAGCGAGAGGAGGGGTCAGTGAGAAGCCCCAGAGTGAGAGGCGGGGGGCAGTGAGGAGCTCTGGAGCAGGAGAGGTCATTTAGGAGCCCCAGAAGTAAAAGAGAGGGCCAAGGCATAACAGGGCCCAGGTCAAAACACGTTAGTACCATCTGCGAGGCTTGGGCTGCGGTGTAAGGGCAGGAAAGGAGCTGCAGATAGTTCCCCAGGCACCGAGACAAAAAACAGGCAGCCTCCCACTCGATTAATATCTACCAATCAAACAAATAACAACAAGGCATGGCAGGTGAGAAGGCGGGCGGTTGGCTCTTAATCAGTGTTGGGGCACTATTAGATGGACCCAAGGAGGCACAACTGTCACAGGGAGACATAGTGATACAACCTACACTCAAAGCCTGGCAGGAAAATAGAAACAGACACAGAAAGGGGTGTACATATAGAACTAAATTTAGGGGTATATCCTCCTGTAGTGACTTGTATCACATATGAGTTAGGGGTCTACTATAGCTGACAGCTACTAAAAATAATCTTTTAACTTGGGCAATAAAACCTTGTTTTTAGTACCAAAGTTCTTGTTTACAAACCCTGTTGTTGGTTCCAGAGACATTCTTAAACACTATGCCAGGGACCCAGATGCAATGTGAATCCACAGCAGAGTGGCTGTACGGAAGTAAAGCAGCAATAAGGAAGTCATATAGGCAGGATACCCAGTCACAGTGACCAAAAGCACATGGTACAAATGTACATGTGTATGGGCATAAAATGCAGTGAGTGTATGATTGCAATAGCAGTGTGGACAAGATTTAAAGCCAAGTAGAACATTGAAAAGAAAATCCATATCTTCATACACTCACAGGAGAAAACTAATATAAATGTTGCCTGTTGAATCTATGAGCAATTCATGCCTCAAAAAAAAAAGCAAACTCCTCATATTATTCAGCAAAAAAAAGCACAGCACTCTGGTTATGTCCACCCTCAACTCTAGGGATGGTAGCACAAAGCAAAGCAAATTGGCCCTCACAGAGCCCTGTATTATTGCAATAGACTGTTTTCAGTCCCTAAGCCAATTTGTCTAAAGGTAGCAAAGGTATTCCTATATTACACTGCTCATTGGCTGGAGACACGGTGTACTAACTTAATGTAAGTCAAATGGGAAGGTTCTACAGACAGATCGTATGCAAACTATTCCCTCAAACGCATGATGTCCTGAATCCCTAAATCACCAGGACTTCCCTAATTTCTGTCTGATGCCTGCCCACAATTCTCTACAACTGTTAGTGACTCCGGCAGTTCAGTCACACAGACCAGTCGCATAGTGAAGCTGAATATGGCCTCAAGAATTGTCACTCAGACAGATAGCATCTTTTCAACACGCTACTCTGACAAGGAAAATGTCTTGGTTTTAGAGTGTGATTAACATTTCATGTTCTTAATAAAACAAAAGAAACACTCAGCTCAGCTTTGCAGGTCATTCCAAGAAGTCTTCATCATTGTCATCCTCATTATTTTTTATAGGCAAGGCGGGGAGCCACTTCAAACATTTACACAGTCCCCTTTCTGAAGGTTCATGCCGTGAGCTACAGTATGCAATATTTATCCCCTTAATGCCTTTGCTTCAAGGTCTTCTTTCCTTCACAGACTTTCATATGGGGGGAGTGGGTGCATCTGTTCATTAAGTGATGAGAGAACAATTTTCATCTGAGAGTCAGAACCACGTAGGAATTGTTTCCTTCATGTTACACATTATTTACCGAGTTAGAAACTGAGAGCAGGAACCTCACTGAGAACCAGAGGTGGCACCTTCACTGGAGCTGGGTACACATCATCCTATTCATGGACACTCTTTCAGAGTAACTGCTCTGTCCACCTTGATTGCACAACCTTTCTGTCACTCTTCCCCAGACCTTTGTTCAAAAGGGGTTTCACTTGCATTTGGGTAGCATTGCAGGTAATACCCCCTCCTAGCCATCCCCAGAAGTGACAACAATAGTTCGAATGAAATCAGGTTTTCAGGGAATAGGGTCTTGACCCAACAAATCAGGTGGGGGAGTGGGAGATACCCAATCACTACACCATGTGAACAAGGAACCTTAATAAAGAGGTTCAGAACAAATGCAACTTTTATTAGCTGCAAGAGGGGAAAAAAAACACCAGAGTGGACCATTTCTCAAATACTGAGGACTGGACCCTCAAAAGACCTAAGGTACTTCTGTGCACAAAACATTTATACCTGTTTACCCCAACTTTACACTACTGTTTAAAAAAAAAATCATGCAAACGTTATGCATAGCCCCACACAAATGTAATTTAGGCCTCTGGCACCCATTACATTTAAAATGTGATTGACCAGTTAATCATGTCTTCAGTTGTTACCCAGCCCCACATTAATGTAACTAATGGCACGATAAAACAGGGAATAAGCCACAAAGTTATTACACAAAAAATGTGTATTAACTTTGTGTCTGGTTCCTCTCACACCATTTGTTACACAAATTGCCAATTGCTCAAATTATGAGCGAGACTTTTTAAAGGGGGATAAGGCAAGGTGCCGCATTTATTGATTACATGAGTTAGACATAGAGGTTCGGGCACACCATTCATACAAACACACACAAATCATCATACACATCATTACACACAGGCATACACATACACAAAGCAACCATTTCATCCACACATACACCAGATATAGTTACAAGCAATAGTTGCTCAATATCAGCCCAGCATGGCCAACTTAGGCTTACTGAGTAGATGATGATGATTTGAAGATAGCAGATTTGAAGATAACAGCTGCAGCATGGTGAACAGATGTATCTGTGCTCCGATGAAACAGCAGTAGAGAAAGAGACTCACCCAACTTGGCATTTTCAAAGTGCTCTTTTATAGGGATTGGCATCCTTTGTTTCAGTGCTTTGAGGTTTTTCCATACTCAGCTTCTGTTTCTGTGGCTGTTCTTCTTTTGCCTTCAGCTTATCTTAGCCTTAGAGTATTCTTGTTGCTTGTCTGGCAGAATTTCTTCTTCTGTTAGTTTCTTTGTGCCCTTGAGCTTCAAAGGGATTCTTCAGCCATTCGTTAATTAGTTTACTGACTGATAACTTACATTTGACGCCTTGTTGCTTACATAAACAGTTAAATCTTCTCCTCCCATTTCTATGCCATTCTCTCACCATTCACCCTTTCACACACAGTCATACATAAAGGCCACGCAGAGTTCATTTACTTATGTCGAACAGAAAGACACAAAATGGAGTTTTCAAGTTGCTTACAGGACAAGACTAACATGGTTATATTTTACTATTATTCATGCTACACATGAACTGAACGTTTGGCCAGGCTGACTGGGCCTCCCAGCTGCAGGAGCTTGCCAGTGCACGTGTGGCATGGCAGGAAGCACAATTGTAGGGATCACACATCATATCCCACCATGCCTTTATTTTCACATCATACAGAGATCTTACTAGAATCCAGTGTAGAGTTACCGTAAAGGGAAAAAAATCTGTAAAAACTACAGTGGTGCAAAATACACTGGTGGTGGGTGTCAGATATGCACAACAACCTCAGATAGATTTGTGTTCATTGCAAACACAGAATTACCTGCTCTGCCACAAGTTAATGAGCATCTGATGCAGCAGTTACATTTGGATAACTGAATTCTTGTTTGTTCTGTGTCCACACTCAATATAGCATACACCAGTGTCTGGGACCCAGGCAACAGTGTCATCTAGTAGAATCCCTACACCACACTGAACAACAAACTAACCAGTAGGAAATGCTGAAGGGAGAGTTGAGGCCTAAGCCCCGTGGTTCAGTAGATATTGGTGGCCTAAATACAGACAGCATGAGGAGGATTCCCTCTCTTCATGACTTATGACCCTGAGCATTATTTTGGATTTACTTCACTGTTTTACATGAATATCCATGTCAGCAAGAACTGGAACCCATATGCATGTTAGGAAAAACTGGGTGTGCCTACACATGTCCCTACAGTGCCTTTGTTACTGCGCCATCATTTAGTACTTCTTTTTGGAAGTACTAAATGTACTAAATGATGGTGCAGTAAGAAGCCATACTGTGCTGTGTCGGCAGCATATGGTTATTTTTAGCCCCTATGTCTCTGTAGCAACGTGCTATTTATAAGGGAATGCATTGCTACAGTGAGGTAACTGCGGTGTCACAGTTTGTGCCTGCCAATGCTTACATCACCATAGTGTACTGCTATGGCAATGTAGCATCACATGTAGACATGCCAACTGTCTCTCAGTGCATGTGATCAAGCACTGGAACAGGCTACCTAGGGAAGTTGTGAAATAGAGTCATAGATGCTTGGGTCAGAACAGACCTCAACAGATCATCAAGTCTGAGCCCCTGCCTTGGGCAGGAAAGAGCATTGGGGTCAGATGACCCCAGCCAGATGCTTATCCAGCCTTCTCTTTAAGACCCCCAAGGTAGGGGAGAGCACCATCTCCCCTGGAAGCCCATTGCAAGTTTTGGCCACCCTTACCGTGAAGAAGTTTTTCCT
Organism: Crocodylus porosus; assembly: GCF_001723895.1. Lineage (NCBI taxonomy): Eukaryota > Metazoa > Chordata > Crocodylia > Crocodylidae > Crocodylus > Crocodylus porosus. Next base: position 76,410,348 of record NW_017728943.1, on the reverse strand, counting down.
GATGTCTAGCCTGAATCTGCTTTCTGTTAGTTTATGACCATTGCTCCTTGTTACCCCAAGAGATGCCCTGAAGAACAGAGCATCTCCGGTTCCTTGCTGCGTTCCCCTAATGAATTTGTAGGCAGCCACAAGATCACCTTTCAGCCTTCTCTTGCGGAGGCTGAAGAGGTCCAGGTCCCTTAGTCTCTCCTCATAGGGCTTGGCCTGTAAACCCTTATCCACATCTTTCTCAAACTATGGCACCCAGAGCTGGACACAATACTGCAGTCTGACCAATGCCGCACAGAGGGGAAGTATCACCTCCTTGGTTCTATTTGTCATGCATGATGAAGTCCACTATGGCTCCAAGATCCCTTTCTGCTTCTGTGCTGCTGAGAGGGTCACTTCCCAGCCAGTAGGTGTGCTGGATATTTTTACGCCATAGCTGCAGCACTCTGCACTTGTCCTTGTTGAACTGCCTCCTATTGTGTTCTGCCATCTTTTCTAACCTATCCAGGTCTGCCTGCAGTTGTTCGCTCTGGAGTGTTCACTTCCCTCCACAATTTAGTATCATCTGCAAACTTGGACAGAGTACACTACATGCCCACATCTAAGTTACTGATGAAGACATTGAAGTGTACAGGTCTAAGGACCAAGCCCTGAGGGACCCCACTACCCACATCTTTCCAGGTCTATATCAACCTGTCTACTACCACTATCTGAGTGTGACCCCCAAGCCAATTTTCCACTCACCAGACCATGTAAGCATCTGTACAGCCTCTTAATTTATTTATGAGAATGGGATGAGATACCCTATTGAAAGCCTTCCTAAAATCCAAGAAAACAACATCCACCTCTACTCCTGTGTCCAAGCATTTTGTGATCTGGTTGTAAAACAAAACCAGATTAGTCAGGCATGATCTGCCTGCTATGAATCCATGCTGGTTGCCCTGCTCCATTATTTTTCCTGCTGAACTCACGCAGATATGATTTTTAATAATCTTTCAAAGACTTTTCCAAGGATGAAGATGAGATTGACTGGCCTATAATTATTAGGAGCCTCCTTCCTCCCATTCTTGGGAATATTGGCCCTTTTCCAGTCCTCTGGGACTTGACCCAATCCCTTAAACAGTCATGCCAGAAGATCTGTTATGACACCAGCCAGTTCCTTCAGTACCCTTAGATGAAGCTCATCCAGGCCCACTGACTTAAACACATTCAGTCCACCAAAGTGCCTTTGCACCAAATTAGTGTCAACAGTTGGTAGGCTCCTGTTTCTCTGACACCCAGCTAAGAACCCAAGTTATTCACCTGTATTGGCTGGGAATTGAACCCAGGTCCCCTGCACGTGTAGTAGGACATCTATCACTGAACCACCAATACTTCCATACACTAGTGCTTCACTGAACCACCAATGCTTCAACTCTCCATCCTTGGAAATGTTCAGGTATACATTATAAAGGCACTTGGCTGGGAGGGTTTAGTCAAGGACAATCCTGTCGAACAGAGAGATGGCCTATATGATCTCATGAGGTCCTTTCCAGACCTACTTCCTTATGAACCTGTGATCTCCCAGGTTAGTACACTAACCACTAGGCTGCATAGTGTATAGTATTTGCTTCCATGTACAGTATCTGGTTTAGTGACTATTAATAATACCATGGCACCTAGTTGAATGGTTTCAGCAGAACAAATGGGTGCCAGCCCCCATCTCCCAAAATACCCTTTAGGCCAGTGTTTAGAGTATGCACACAAGATGCAGGGCACCTGAATTAATTTCCCTCCTCTCTCTGAGGGAATTTGCATTTCCTGACTCCTAGATGACTACTCTAACCACAGTCTAGAGTGTATTCTGGAGAAAATATATCTTATAACCCAAGCTGTCATGTAAAATGGAGTATCACCGCTCTGTGAGACATGGCTGATGTAGGTATCTAACTCCAGGAGAGGGTTCAAGCTTATAAATCCTAGTGTGAAACAGGTTGCTAAGTTCCAAAGAGTGAGAGGATCTAAGGGTCCTCTGACCATCCTGTTGGTTAACTTAGATGGCTCTCCACTCAGAATGTCATCTTTGAAGGAATCTGGTTCATAGGTGTCAAAGTGTTCCCATGCATTGTATGGGGAAACCAAGTGCTTTACTCAGGTCTGTTGGTTCCTATAGGCACCAAAATGTAAAAAGTTGTGTCACACTTTAACTATGTCACAGCAGTTTTGTGTCACCTAGACACTGCAGCCCCCTAGCACTTCAGTGGCTCTAGCCCTAAAAAACTGTTTCTCCCTCCAGCATGATGGGGGCTCCAGTTTGACAGCATCCCTTTCATCAGACCATGACCCCTTTAGCTGCCTATGCTCTGCCTTGCATTGCCAACCTGCATAGCCTAAATACTCCACACCTGCCACAGCCATTGCAGGGATAAAGACCTATCCTCTCCTTGCATCGTTTTCAATTAACAGAGAGGTCTAAATCTGAACAGAATTATCTCTGTCTTACCTTCCTCCCATGACCGATGCCTTCACTTGACAATCCATAGCAACAGCGAAATCCTTCATGGGGTCTCTGACTACCCCTTACTCTCTTTCAAATATCCACACTGGCAGGGTACTCTGAGATTCATTCTCATAGCACTGTCAATATTCATCATGTTTTGAAGTAGGCAGGAGACAGATGCACCCAAAATTTGTGGAAACAAACAGTTTAGTCCCAGAACCAACAGGCCAGGCTTAAATTTCTGTTCTCCCACAAACCTTTTTACTGCTTACTGTGTAGTAAAAAAAAAAAACCCTTAATCTCAGGGTAGCAAATGCAGGTAGCAGGTAGCAAATTTAAGCACAATTAGTTACCACACAGTAATGAATGTACAGATGTGACCCAAGAGCAAGTTTTCTCCTGGGTCAGCCCAACCACTAGGGGACCAGCCTGAGGCTAGTCCCAGGGCTCCTGGCTGGGAGCCTCTCCTGCCCCAGGGCTGCCCCGTCTCAGGTTTTAAAAGCCAGCAGACAATTTTAGCCCTGGGCACAAGTACAAGGAGCCTGAGAGCACCCCAAGCCCTGCATCCACCTTGGGCAAACCACAGCTTGCCTGCCTGTACCCCAGCACCACTGCCTGCCTTTGCACAGCTGGCAGGACCACCCCATCCAAGGCCTCAGGGTGCTGCAGAGTAGAGAAGGATGCTCCAGCCTCTGGCCAGGCCCAGGGCTAGCTCCAGACAGCTCATGGCCAGCAGAGCCAGCTCTGCCTGGCCACAGATTACCCCCAGAAGCCTGCCTGGAGCCTGCAGGTGTTGTGGGGCATTGCCTCTGCCATGTGGCTGCCTGCCCCCTGCCATGCCTCTGCACTGGATGCAGCAGGCAGCTGTCCAGACCAGGCATCTCAGGGACAGCTGCATTGGGGTGGGGGGGAGGCAGAGAGCCAGTGCAGGACCCACAATGGCCTCCTCCTGATCCACAGATATACCCATGGTCATGCCTACCATCTGGTGCCCCAGCTGGACCAAGGAAAAGACTGGTGACTTCATAGAGGCAGAAGTGCAGTGCCAGTTTGAGTGGAGTAGCCACTCCAATATGCACATCTACAAGGCCCTGTCAGGCCAGATGTAGGAGCATGGTCCCAACCAGTTGGCACAGCAGTGTTACATAAAGGTCAAGGCCTTGCGAGCACAGTGGCTGACCACAATTATCAGTCCAGCGGTGCCCGCAAGTCCATGGCCTTTATGTGGCAACTGATGGCCAACCTTGCACCCAGGGACCCAGGCTACAGCCGTGCTGTCTACAGCAGTCACCAGAGGATGGCCCTTTGGCTGTCCAATAGCCCATCCTGCCCAGCTCCCTGGCTGCAGTTTTCACCAGCAGTTCAGGGAGCCCTGGCCAGTACCTGTCTCACCAGCTCCACAGTCCCAAGATGGGCCATAAGTCAGCCATGGCACTGCCAGACACCAGCAGGATGAGCCCCTCTTTGGGAAGCAGGGGGACAGCTAGGCACCCACATGCCATGCCCTGTGGTCCAAGGATATTGGCCGGAGCCACACACTATCACTAACAGGCAGGACTGCATGGAGCCGCCAGCCACACCAGCTCCACCACACAATGAGGCCCACACTGGGGGGGAGGTCTTCTCCACCCAGCGCCCCCCCGGCCCCTGGCCTTACCTCCCCTCTCTACCTGCCCATACTCCCCTGGCCCCAGGTTCCACCCCACAGCACACAGAGAAGTAGGACACAGTGCATAACTTTATTGAGAAGGCTATACCCCTGCAGCGAAGTGGGCATGGGCCTCTCACATGCCGAGGAATGCATCCATGCTGACAGTGATATCCTCCTCAGTTACAGGGGGGCAGGGATGTGTAACACAGCCACAGGTAACACTCCAAGTGGCGGCAGAGGTTGTGAGGCCACCCAGGCTTGCCTGCCCACCATGCTGTTGTAGCTCAAAGTTCCATACCAGGTGCTCAGGTGTGCCTGGAGCACCATGAGAAGCAGCAGCAGCAGCAGCAGCAGGGCATGGTGGTTCAGGCACCCCTTGGTCTGAACAAACAGCTCATCACATGCTGCCTGGGGAACATACAGCAGGGGCACACTTGGGGCACAGTGGCAGAACAGCAGGGGGCTGGGCCTGGGATGCCTCCCCAGAAAGGCTCCCTATGGGGAGGGCAAGGGTATGGGAAGCTTTTTCTCCCAGTTGTCCAAGAGCCCCAAACCCCCCAAGCCTGGGCACCGTGGTCTGGGTGGCAACATAGCAGAGTAGTTGGCCAGCAGAAGAAGCAGGGGGCAGTGGAGCCTGGAGCCATGGTGGCAGGTGCTGCCAGGAGCCTGGCCTGTCCCAGCCTGGGAATGGAGTGGAGGAGGCAGGCTGCCTGCAGCCAGCACCCAGCAGCCCACCAGCCCCAGGGGAACATATGGGGATGGCAGGGGGAGGCTCGGCCAGTGGTCACCTGGGCCTGGGCCTGGGCCTGCCTGGATGACTTACCAAGGTCCCTGAGCACCTGTGCATGGCCAACCCCTGATCTGAGACTGGGCAGCACATAGACTCTGGTACAGAGCACCTTATCTTATCTCTGAAATGTTGCAAACTCTCACAAAAACTTCTTTCTCATGGCTCTCCAGGTTCTGCAACTGGATGCAGGGGAGAGGCCACACGTGGCAGTGGGGACACAGCCTCAGCGTTGCCACTACCCACAGCCTTGGCACTGCGGGTGTGCCAGCTCTACCAGAGGTGGACAATGGATGGCACCATCTTCCTGCAGTGGCTAGTGGCAGTGTCACAGGACTGTCTGGAGGACTGTCTAGCCTGGTGGGTAGAGAACGTCACCAGCAAGGATGTATGGGACTGGGCATTCTGGTCACAACTCCTGGCCCTAGAGTGCAAGAGACTGGACTCACTCAGGGAGCAGAATGCTATCCTGGGCCAGACAGTGCAGGCCAAGGACAATAACTGCTGGGTGCTGGACACTGTTCTGGCCCTGGCAGCCACCTTCATGCTGCCCACTGCCCAACCCCTGACCCTAGCCTCCAGGACCATGGAGTAAAATCCCCTGTGGCTGTAGTAGGGCTGGTCTCCATAGGGCAGACAGGTGACAGGGATGTGGGTCTTGCCCAGGGCCCTGATACACTGGAGGAAGCCCAGGGCAGGGAACCCCTCCCCACTGACCACCACCACCACTGCCAGGGAGTCATGGACATGGAGCACAATGGGCCTGAGAACATCCTAGAGGGCCATGAACACCTCCAGAATGGGCTCCCCTGCAGGGGCCTTGCTCACATCAAACAGTAGTCTGACATACTGGAAGGTGGAGGGTATGGCCAGCTTGAGCAGGGAGAAGGCCAGCCAGGTATCTTCAGGGAAGACAGGGAGCATGTCAGTGTGCTGCCACTCTAGGTGGGTCTGGAGCTACTGAAGAAGGTCCCAGAAGGTGGCCCAGGTCAGCCAGAACACATCCAGCCACTGTTTGTCATCCCAAGTCTGCTGGATTATGTGCCACAAAAAGTTCTAGCTGGCACAGCAGGCCTAGAGGCAGCAGGGCTGGAGGTCCAGGAGGGTGACAGAAGACCCAGACGTGGCATCCAGAAGCTCCTCATTGGCATCCCTGCAGGTGGCAGCTGTGTGGCAGTGGCAGTGGCAGTGGCGGTGGCTGTGGGAAGGTATGCAATGGCTAGGAGCTGAGCAGGGTGAGACAGCCATGGGCCAGGTGGCAGTCAGTGCAGTAGGCCAGTAGGGCCAGCGCAGCAGCCAGCAGGAGCATGGGGTGCTGGTCATTGCTGTCAGGGGCAGGGGCTGGAGCACCCATAGTGCAGGGAGGCAGCATGGGAAAAAAGACAGCTGCCACTTGCTGTCCCTGTGCTGGGCACATAGCTCCTGGATAGGGAAGTGGCTGGCCAGGGAAAAGAAAGCAGGGCCTGGAGCTCCCCCTGGATGGCAGCAGAGGCCCATTGCAAGCTGTTTGCTGCTAAGAGCAGCAAATCTTCTCCCTAGTCCCTGCATGTGTAGACACATACCCAGGGGTGCTTAATCTGCAGTAGTTTACACCACAGTAAACTGAGCCCAAATCAAATGCATGTGTAGATGCACCCCCTCAGTCAGAAACAATCTCTGTGTTCTAAAGATACTATGTTTGCACAAGCAATAGATTTCAGACCCAAATTTAGAAAATACTTTGCTACCTACTAGCACCTGTAAATCATGGAGTCAAATGTTAAGCTGCTAATGTTTATCTCCTCAGTGAAGTTGCAGAAATGTAGGTGTAGCTATTTGTCATTGCAGTGGTAGTGTGAAATTAACAATGTGTTGAAGCTCAGCTAAAAATCAAATCTTAACCTCTCCACCTCACCCTCTCCAGCTGCATAATAGGAAAGATACAACTTAATTACCTGCCTCACTGAAATGCTCTTCAGTTTTCTAAATTGTTGTGACAATGCAAATAAAAACAGTAAACATTTCTAGCTCTCTAGATTTAGAACATTTTTATCCCCATTTAAGAAATGGGTAAACTGAGGCACAGGATGATTTAGGGCAGAAATCTATTTTTCTGCTAATTTACAAAAGTAACATGCAAATTTTAGATGGCAAAATCAGACAATAACATCCTGTTTCACCTCCTGTAGTAACCCAAGTTTTGCTAAGATGTCTAAATACCTTATAAGGATGTGTTTTTGCCCTAAAGTACTTTGCTTGTTCTTCTTCACATGTTCACAAGTGATACACTACTGCCCCAGAAGTGTCTAATTCCATTTATACTCTCTTGTGATTGTTATGGGGACACAAAAATGCTGAGTAAATCCCTGAAACTGTAGGCAATCAAAAAACAAAATGAATGACTCTTGATGGCTAGTACTACTACCCACTTTTTGCTCAGTATTCAAGGTACCTGCCCAGCACATGAAGATGCAGGTTCAAGTCCCACTTCCTAGAAGAGTATTCACCCCTTACCTCCCACATTAGTACCTGAAACAAAAGGCACAGGCAAGGCTGAGAGCCTTTTCCTATTCAAGCTGCTAAAGAGGCAGGCAAGAGGGAAAGAGTAATGAGGAAAAGAGGAGAACAAGCATGACCCCATGCCCTGGGAAGGCAGACATTGACCTGGCAGAGGAAGCAATCCCTTGTTTTCAATGCTGTCTGGGCAGTTGCATTACAGGCTCATTTGGAAACAAATGCACAAACAGCATTGGGGAAGATAGCAGGCTTCTCCATGTGGTGTTTCACCTGTTTGAAACTCCCTAATCATAAGTCTGGAATACATGACTAGACTTCTGTGTCTGCAAAGGATTCATAGATTAGGCTTTTAGTAGCAGTCCTCATCACAGTATTATTTTATTCACATTTAAGACATAAGCTAAAATCTCTAGCAGAAAAAGTGTGCACATGTGTTTGGAGAGAAGAAAGGAATGTCTGGTGGACTCATGGGTGCAAACCTCAAAGTCCCTGGCTTTCTTTTCAAAAGAATTAAGTCTAGATATGTACAGTGTTCAGCATGCTTCACCCTTCTGGCATTAACAAACCTTACCTTATGGGACATCTCCATATTCAAATCCCTTCTGTCACATTTCACCCATGACATCTCACACTATACATGTAGCTTACACAGATGAGTGGAGGAAGTGTACAAGGTACTGAGGATTGTTGATCTTTTTTCTTTTCCAGCTCATCCTACGCATTTTTTAGCTGGTGTCCTCTCTCATTTATAGTCATACAACTCCATAAGTCCAGGCCCTGCTCTCCTTTTTACTAAAGTGTAGTCTAGAATATGATTATGACTTACAAAGCACTGCTCCAGGTTTGCATCACTGCAGCCCATCTACATGAGACACTTTACTGTGCAGTAGACTAATCTACTGCACGGTAAGGCATCACCACATAACTATGTGCAGCAAATTAGGCTAATGTGCAGTTTTCTACTACACAATTAACTGCACATCAGCTACTGCACAGAACCACTCATGTAGATGCTGACCAGGAGTAAAATTGCTCCCTGTCAGCCACACCAGCAGGGGGCCAAAGGGGACAGGGGAGTTCTCTGTCCCCATGTTGCCCTGAGGGGTCAGGCCAATGCTCAGGATTTCAATATTGCTCTGTTAGACAGGAGGGCATGGTGTACAATTGCACAGGCACACATAAAAATCAATTAAGCACACATACACTCGCTAGGTGCATACACCCCTACTAGGCATATACACTCACACTAACAACTCAGATACACACACGTTCAAAATAACCAGTCTAGGTTCTATGCACCTAAGTCTATGCACTGCACCTAAGTCTATGCACACTTATCAACAGTTTAAGCCCATACACGCTACACACACCAAATTTAAACAGAATCAGTTCCCAACACCTGCACATCCAGTACACATACATGGATGTGTATTCACTAATTCACACACATACCACCCACCTACACATACACACAGGTGAGTTCCTAAGTTGGGTGTTATGATGTGTGTGTATGTATGTATGTATGTGCTTGGTGTACTTGGGATACCTGGGGAAAGGCTAAGGTAAGAAAGTAGAAGTATAGGGAGTGAAAGTTGCTGGGAGTGACAGTTACCAGGACTGGGATTAGAATCAGTAGACTAGAGGGGCATGGGCTGCAGAACTGAGACTCGGGGATAACTTTAGGTTAATTGATCTTAACTGATTAAAAGCCAATGCCCAAAGCCTGCAGAACATAGGAGCGATGCCGGCACAGAGGCTGGGACCGAAGCCAGAGCTACAGGGGAGCTGAAAAGGTAGGTGGGGAGAGAGAAAATGGGACTAAAGGAAAGTGTGGGTGTCAAAGAGGGGCTCTGGGTGTGGAGAGCCAGAGGATGGCTCCAGGGCAGCTAGAGAAGATGCAGGGAGCGGCAGTAGGTACTGGGAGCTGGAGAAAGGCTCCAGCTGCTGGAGAAAACTGTAGGACAGCCACAAGAAGCTGGTAAGCTGTGGTGGGTGGGGAGGACTACAGAAGGTGTGGGGGAAGTCTGAAAACAGAGAGACGGACAGCAGAAAATCACAGGAAAAGCGGCAAGAGAGACTGAAAGGTAGCAGGGCAGTGGGAAAACAGAAAAAAGCAGTGGAAAGTTACAGGGAGAAGGCAGTAGGAGCGTGGGGAGTGGGGGGACAGCAGAAAATCATAGGAAAAGTGGCAGGAGAGACTGAAAGGTGGCAGAGGCAATGGAAAAACAGGGAGAGGCAGCAGAAAGTCACAGGGAAAAGGCAGTAGATGGCACGGGAGATTGAAAGGCAGCAGCGACAGCAGGAAAACAAGGAGAGGCTAAGAAGTGGCAGAACAGGGAAGACAGAATTGGGAGGAGATTGGGAAACTAGTGGGAGGGGGAGGTGGGGCCTGGAGCTGAGAGAGACTAGGTTTCAGTAAAACATGACCCAGTTCAGGGTTGCAAATGACAGTGGTTTTATTGAACACGGGACACAATGTCTTATTGGTTCCCTTGCACCAACCCCCCACATACACACGCGCACATTGGCAGCAGGGGCTAGAGAGGCTTGGTGCAGGGGCTGAAGTCCACTGAAGTCCAGGAAGAGAGAGAGACAGAGAGAGAGGGAGTCCAATTATAGGAGGAGGTGTGCAGGTAATACCTACCTATCCCAGGCTGGTAGTTGATCCTCGATGGCCAGTCGGGGTCTCCTTCAGCTCAGTGTTCTCCAGAGAGGGTCACCAGCAGCGTCTCTGGTGTGGATAGGTGACATTAAGCTGGTCTGGTCTGCATGGAAATGGTGTTCCCACTGGGTCTGTCTTCGCTGCCCCTTTTTATAGGGGCAGACCTTGTGTGACTCTAGTGACAGGAGGCATGCCCAGGCAAGGGTCAGCCCCTGGTGTACTGAGCATGTGTGCTTCATGCAGGGATGTGCAGTTTCGGGTGTCTGTAATGGTGGGGCACAATGGTAGAGTTGCTGGTTCTGCAGGGTCTTTTGTCTTTCAAATGCTGGGTTCTTGTCTCTGTTCCTGGGTGAGGGCCGTGGTTCCCGGATGAATCAATGCGAGGTGATGGCCTGGTCATTACAGGGTATATGAATAGGGGTATACGAATCATACAGTTGCAACACAGGAGATGCCCGGGCAGAGGACACAAGATGGAGACTTGACATACAAAATGGAAACTTGACATTACTTTGGTTCACTTACAAATACAGGCCTAAACCATACAATATCCATATGAAACAATAAAAATCAATACAAAAATTATAATAATACAATATACAGCAGTAAAAATCAATACAAATCTAATAATTATACAATATAAAACAGTGAATATCCAAAACCAAAAACTTACTACCAAAATAAAAATATTAAAGCTTATCTTAAGTCTGAGCCCACTTATAGGGAACAGAGAGGGAGAGAAAGAAAAGTCAGAAATAGTTGGGGAAGGGGAGGGAATGCATATATATATATATAAGAAAAACTGGGGGGGGTTGCTACACACAGTCCTGGTGCTTCTCAGCTCCTGGCTCCCCCCTGGAGCTGGGAGCCAATCAACACCAGAATGCGGTCTTTCTCTGCCCCCCTCCCTCCCCACCACCCCATCCTGGCACTGTGCAGCTCCTGGATCCCCACAGGATCCAGGAGCTGAGCAGCACCAGGATTGTAGGGCTGTCTGCTGCCCACTCGGCCAGAGGCTTACCAGCAGTTATCCCATTTGTGGGGCAGCTGTCAGCAAGCTGTCGGCTGGGCAGGGATTCCCCACCTGCTGGGGGTTTGCTGGCTGAGAATTTCCTCAGCTTTCAGCCAGCCCCCTGCTGGGCAGGGAAGCCCTACTGGGCACCCAGCCTCACTGGAAGCTGTGTGTCCTAATGTACACGGGGCAAGGAAAGTTCTGCCAGCTGCAGTGACAGCTGTCTCCTGGCCCTGTGCACATCAGTACCCTTCCCAAATGTACATGGGGCCAGGAGACAGCTGCCACTGCAACCAGCAGAGCTGTCTTGGCCCTGAGCACATCAGGACTGGATGCCCCCTGCCAGCCCCTGGGCTAGCACTCCAAGGGAACCTAAAGCTCTGCCTGGCTGCTGCAGGGGGGCAGAGCAAGACAGGAGCTGCCATGTACTGGGTTGCTCCCAGTGAACACAGATTTGCTCCCAACAGGGTGTACGTGTAGACATGCTCCCAGGGAAGGCTTACTGCACAATATTTTACTGAGCAGTAATCCTATATCACATTAATACCACCTGTAGACGCACCCTGTAGGCAGTGCATCTGGAATTAAATATTCGTTGGGTAAAATATATAAATACCCTTGGGAGTAGAAGTCATAACCCAGCCGTAACCCAGGACTCTTCCCTTTCCAGGCCAGTGCAGTGTCATGCAGTGCTGTGGTTTGCCATGTTATACCCTGCTCCCTGGGCAAAAAAGTTAAATTTCCTCTTGCTTACTCTTTTTTTTTCATGGGTACCCAGTGGGCCAGCTTCAGTACAAGAGGGATGAAATGTGTTTTCAGACACATCTACTACCTAGCTCAGTAGTTAGAGCATTCTCTGGGTCCTATGAGATGCAGGTTCAAAATCCTTATGACTGAGAATTGTAAAACCCCAATCTCCCATGTCTTTGTCAAGGGTTTGTTTGTTTTTTACAGAGGAGGAAGATCTTTACACTGTTTCACACGCAGACACAGTTATCTGAGTACATGTCTTTCTTCTCAGTTTGATACCTTATACAGATGGATATACCTTCCACAGTCAGGGGAGTGGGTTTTCAGTGACACAAATGCATCTTAGAAGACGTTAAATTTCCCCAGTGAAATGAAGAAAAAGCCATATATTTCTTCGGTAACTGAGGATCCATCCCTGGAGATGTTTCAGTGCTTCTCACTGAAAAGTATAAAGCAGCTTTCAGTTCTGCAGTGCAAAGTACAGTGTGCCTTAAGTACAAGGAGAAACACTAAGGGCCCTGGCACACGTTCAAATTAAAGCTGAATAGAAACCAGCTGTAGAGTTGTTACATGTTTTCAGGCACTAACTTTGTAGCTTGGTTGGCTCTTTTTATAGCTGGATAGACATTGTTATGGTTTGGTAATTACTTTGTACGTGTGATTGTGCAAATTTATTGTGTGATTAACCAGTTAACTGCATAGTATGTGTAACATGTGGCAAGGCCCTAACAGTGTACTAGCACCCCTTTGGTAGTGTAGGAGAATTACATCCACACAGGCAAAGCAGAATGGTCCCCTGATCTTGGTCATCCAAACCAGGACCTAGCTGGCATACTTTAGATCGGGGTGGGCAAAATGTGGCCTGCAGGCTGAATGCGGCCTGCCAGGCCATTCTATCCGGCCCACGGCTCCCCTAAAAAATTAAGAAAAATTGATATTTATCTGCCCCTGGCTGCCTGTCATGCGCCCCTTGATGGCTTGCCAAAACTCAGTAAGCTGCCCTCTGCCCAAATTAGTTGCCTGCCCCTGCTTTAGATGTCTAAAGATTTTTTGGCTTAGTGACTTGCTGGAGACCAGCCAGTGACCTAGTGGCTCCAATGAGATTAGTAGCCAGCGTTTTTGACTTCCGGTCCTGTAGCCTGTCAACCAGCCCTGCTTAAATTTGGAGTACAGGGTTCCAAGAACTTTAATCAAAGCCATCAAACAGCTGCCCCAGAAAAATGTATTTGGTCAGTTTGCCTGCAAGGGATAAACACCATCACAATGTTTTCACAGGACTGGACAGACACACATAATTGCAATCATTTGGCTGGCAATTAACAATGAAAAAGTGGCATACATGAGACGTGCCTGCCACTTTGCAATCAAAGGGCACTTTGGAGTATTTATAAGTTCTATGGCCAAGAACATACAAATTTTTTAATAATTGCTCTGTTCATGTCCTCACCAACGCATAATGAACTCACTGCATTTAGAAGCCATTAATTAATCATTTATTACTGATTATACTTCACAATGGTATCCCATATTGTTCCTTTGGCATCTGTAGTAAACATGAACTGTCAGCCTGTTGCTTCATATTAAAAAAACCCAGCACATCAGCTATATCTAATAGCACATTACTCACCCAGAAGTGCCGCTTTGTCTCTTTATTACAGCAGCAACTCTAGAGCTCAGGGCAGAGTTGGTATATCCATAATATACTCTGCTCCTTAGGATTTGTATAATGCAGTTGTAAGTCTCAGCTGTGGCTGGAGTTTTATATAAAATACTTCTGCCTCGATTCCTTTAAAATATAGGGCTAGACTGTGGCCTATGCAGAGGTTTAAACAGAAGGATAAACCCTCATAGTCTTGCGTTCCCCAGGTCTTGGGAAAGGAAGCACAGGATGTAAATTTTCTCATTCATGTCATGATCTAGTTCCAAAACATCCTGTGGGTTTTTTTAAAACTTTGTAAACTTGTTGAACCTTCGCCACAGACCTCATACTCATGTTGGCTCCTCTGTTCAAGTATCACTGGCCTCTTTTCTGTCCAAAGTCTTTTTCTATAACTACTGCCATCTCAAGCAGCTTCCTGTGTCACATGTTCCACTCCATCTTCAAATCTCGTGAGAAATTCTTTTCCGCTTTGGTTTATGCCTCATTCCTGTTCTTTCCTTCCCTTGTTCTGGTCTTTGCAAATGAAAGCTTTAATTATTTACCACACAATGTCTTTAACACCATTGCTTCCTGTAACTTATAGTATATTCTGTCTTGTATTATTTAACTCCGCAAAGTATTCTGGGATCCAGTCTGAAATGCCACGTGTGAGATGCAGTGAAGCTGTCTTATGTGGTATAAAATGCTAGTCAATAAAAAGGAGAACTATTAATAGCTTAATGGCTGTTGTCTTCAAGAGACGCTAACATCTCTCACTTTTGTATTCATAACCAGCTCAACACATTTATTCTGCTGCTAACAGGGCAGCAGCTTTTAAACTCCTTTGCCTCCATTCAGTAAAAAGGCTTTGTTCTTTTCAGCTATCATCACATGCTTGTTAATGGAGTATTAATAACATCCATGTGATGAGCTACTTCCACCAAACACTAAAGTCCACTGAATAATTTCTAGCAAAGTCTTAATCCTACAACAGAAGCACAGAAGGTAAGACCATAGCTGCTGGCAGTTTATTCAGCTTTCATCATAATGTCATATCAGACTAAATTATTGACGATGACTGGTAATCTACATGTCTTGTCTCCAACTAAAACAAGCTAGAGTTCCCTTCACTACATTATACCGCACTGCATTTATAAATCTAGCTTTGCAATCCAACTTGTTTGCATATTATATAGCAAGATAAGTGTAAAGCAAAGTTATATTTGACAGGTATAGAAGAATGGAAACATGTTCCAGGCAGAAAGTATAAAGATTTTATCAGTATTTTACAACTGATGCTGAATATGTATACCAGTGTCTTAACCCTCTAGTTACAATAGGCCATCTTAGTGATGCTTTGGGGATTTTTCAGAAATCAAAGGGCTAACATCAGTAGAGTTATTCCTGATTTACACCAGACTAAGTAAGAAAAGAATCATTCTCATCGTCTTATATTGAGTTGCATAATCCAGATTTATTCGTCCAGAATAATATGTATCTTGAGTAACAACAACTCTTTACATGAATTGAAATGTGAAATTGTATTGTTATATATTAATATACGAAACTGAAAGATTTCTTGAGATATATCAGGAAGCATCTATGGTATGGTGATGAAATTCGAGGCATGTGTTTTCATCTTACATTAAAGGGGGCTAGTCAAAAGTTCATAATAAAACAAGTATTATTCAGAATAGAATTATAGCTTTTACCGACTCAACAACAACTAGTTATGATAAACTGTTTTCATATACCATCTGATTTGATGATACTGCTCCAGATCCTCAGTGGTATTCCCAAAAAGAGAAGTAAAATGATAGATATCCAAACCCAAGTTTTTAGAGCTAGGGCCCAGATACAAATTGGCAAACTAGATTCCTAAACTGGTTTTAAGCAGAATTTAGACACTTAGAACACGTCCACACATGCAAGCATGTGCACTTGCAGCAGCTCAAATAGAAGTGGTGCAAATTTGAGCTGGGGCTTTTTAACTCATCGCACGTGCTCAGACATGCACTTTGTTGTGGAACAAATTGTGCCACTTGGTGAAAAATAACCCTGATTGGCTCTTCCTGGATCTGCAGCCAGGCGAAGCCAGAGCCTCAGGGCCAGCACCTGTGCTGCACTATAAAAAGCTGCCCTGTCCTGGCCCCAGCAGTACAAAAAACTGCCTTGGCTCCTGCTCTCCATAGCTTCTGGGGCTCAGCCACTTGGTACCTGGGGACACTACCCCTTGTGCCAGCTGGACTGCTGCAGCAGCATCCTAAATCCATTTTTAAAAATACCCCCAAATCCATGCTTTTCTACAATTACCACAAAAGAACACTCTACACACACACACACACACACACAAACATATATATGTGTGGAGAGAGAGACACAGAGAGAGAGAGAGAGAGAGAGAGACAGCAATCAGTTGGGCAGTGCTTTATTGGTATATTTACAATGTTAAAGCAATGTGGAAGCCTATCAGTGTCTCTATCATCATGATATAATAAATTCTAAAAACCTATGTGTGTTGATGTGTACTTTTGGTTTTCTTTCCACATGATGGGTGTGTGATGCGGGGATGTGGTGTTTGCAGGAAGGGGGTGGGAAGGAGTGTGGGGGAAGGCAGGTGGGTGTGTGGAGGGCTATGGGTTTGTGTGTGGGTAGGTGTGGAGCGATTGCTGGGGGACTGTGGGTGTGGGGGACCTTGTGGGAGGGCTACTCAGGAGGGGTGGGTCCACTGGCCCCCACAGGGCGGAGCCCCCCAACGCAGCACATGGAATGCCCCCCAACAGGGGCCCAGCTCCCTCCTGAAGGGCCACAGCCCCTATCTCCCCACAGGGCCACAGCCTACCTGCCCAGGGTCCCAGGCACCCTGGAGGGCCACGGCCCCCCTGTCCAGGCCCATATCTTACCTTTAGTAGCAGCAGCAGGAGTGGGGCGCTGTGAGCCATGGCGGCAAGACTTGGCATGGCATGTGGGGACCACACGCTGAGCCCAGCCAGGTCTTGGGGCCTCTCTGCTGCCGGGCCAGGCCCTTGGTGGCAGGACCTGACATGGCATGCGGGGGCCTCATTCCTGGCCTAGCTGGGTCCTGCCAGCCCTGGGGTGCCTCTGCTGCTGGGCTGAGCCAGGCCCTTGGTGGCAGGACCCGGCACAGTGCACAGGAACCTTGTGTCAGGCACTGCAGGACCTGGGGTACCCGGGCCCAGCTGGGCCCTGCTGCCCTTGGGACCACTGTGCTGCCTAGCTGTGCCGGGCCCAGGGCAGCAGGACATGGCGCAGTGTGCGGTCTCCACGTGCCAGGCTTAGCCAGGCCCTGCCACTCTCGGGGCCTCTGTGCCATCCGGCCGGGCTGGGAACAGGGCAGCTGCACCCAGCATGTCATGTGGGGATCATGTGCCAGGCCCTGCTGCCCTGAGAGCCCCTGTGCCGCCTGGCCAGACCGGGCCCAGGACAGCAGGACCCGGCACGATGCATGGTCCCCGTGTGCTGGGCCCAGCCGAGCCTTGCCACCCTCAGAGACCCTGTGCCACCTGGCCAGGCCGGGCCCATGGCAACAGGACCCAGTGCGGCAAGCAGGGACTGCGCACCGTGCCACCGGGTCCTGTTGCACAGGGCCTCTAAGGGCAGCAGGGCCCAACTGGGCCCACCACATGATCCCCATGCACTGTACCAAGTCCTGCCGCCCTGGACCCAGCCCAGCCAGGCAGCACACAGGCCCTGAGGGTGGCAGGGCCTGGCTGGGCTCAGCATGTGGGGACCGTGTGCCACGCTGGGTCCCTGGGCCTGGCCTGGCCAGGCAGCACAGAGGTCCTGAAGGTGGCAAGACCTGACAGGGCAGGAATTGGGGGGAATCTGGGGGGGCTGGCAAGGACAGGGGCCAGGCGGGGAGAGGGGCTGGGCAGGGTGGGAATGGGGGGCTGAGGGAGCAGGTGGGGCTGGCAGGGGTCCCCCCCATGTTCCCCTCCTCCAGCCCCCTGACCCCTTACTCACTGGCACTGGAGCCCTGGTGCTGAGCATGCAGCCTGGCAGGCCACGTGTTTCAGCACCAGGGTGAGGAGCCAACCATGGAGACACTGGCAGTCAGTGTCTCCCTGGAGAACCCAGCCTCTGGTTGCCTCAGGGCACTGTCCAGGATCATGCCCTGCCCTGCTTTTTTTTGTTCCGGTTTTTTTAGACCCCTGGATATCCAGCAGTCTAATTTTCAACCTGTGTTGCAAACTTGCAGCACGGGGAACATTTTTTTGTTCCCACACATGCCTCTTGCCCCACCCCAAAGCGGCTTGAGGTGGGGCAAGAGGCACTCGCGCTCGTCTGGACATGCCCTTAGGTAGGTTTGCTGACATTCCCAGAATGGCATGATGGGATTTGATCCCCAATCCCAAAAACCATGCCTTCTGCTTTGCATGTCTGGCATGGCAGGAGGCAGAATTCTTGGAATCAGGGATCAGATCCCAATCACATTACTGCCAACAGGAAGCCCAGGGCCCAGGTTTGCAAGCACTGGCTGGAGTCACAGAATTATAGAATAATAGAAAATTAGTGTTGGAAGGGACCTCAGATGGTCATCTAGTCCAACCCCCTTCTCAAAGCAGGTCTGTCCCTAAGTAGCTCATCCCAGCCAGGGTTTTGTCTAGCCAGGTCTTAAAAACCTCGAAGGGCAGAGTCCACAGCCTTTCTGAGTAACCTATTCCAGTACTTTACTACCCTCCTAGTGAGAAAGTTTTTCCTCATATCTAACCTAAACTTCCCTTGCTGCAACTTGAGACCATTGCTCCTTGTTCTTTTATCTGCCACCACTGAGAGCAGTCCAACTCCATCCTGTTTTGAACCCCCCTTCAGGTAGTTGAAGGCTGGTATTAAATCCCCCCTCAATCTTCTTTTCTGCAGACTAAATGATCCCAGTTCCCTTAGTCTCTCCTCATAAGTCATGTGTCACAGTCCTCTAACCCTTTTCACGGCCCTCTGCTGGACTCTCTCCAATTTTTCCACATCCCTACTGTAGTGGGAGGCCTAAAACTGGACACATTACCACAAGCATGGCTTCACCAATGCTGAATAGAGGGAAATAATCATTCCCTCAGTCTGCTGGGAATGCTCCTACTAATGCAGCCCAGTATGCCATTAACCTTCCTGACAACAAGGGCGCACTGTTGGCTCATATTCAACTTCTTGTCCACTGTAACCCCCAGGTCCTTTTCTGCAGAGCTGCAGCTCAGCCAGTCAGTCCCCAGTCTGTACTGGGGTCCATGGGATTGTTCCATTCTACGTGCAAGACTTTGTACTTCTCTTAACTGAACCTCATAAGATTTCTTCTCATGGGAAGACTCCCCCAGCCTGGCACCTCCCCCAGCCTGGCACCTGGCACCTAAGGCAAAAAGTAACTAGAAACATTACTAATATGCTAGGGGCCAAGGATTATAATATTTAGTTTAAGATCAAAGCAAAAACAAATATAACTTTATTGGCATGTGAATTAATTCGCCATATGATATATCATATATAAAACAGAAACAACTAGACAAAAATAATCAAAAGATGTTGTTTTTTTCATTCTGTTGTCATTAGAGTTAAATGTACATGTTTTTTCAGATTTATGAAGCAAAATCCAGATTTCTTGAGCATCTTGACAATGCATCCAATCCTTCACTGAAATTATTTCCACACAGAACTTAATGTTTTTAGCTAAACTTAAAAAAGGCTGCAGAGTTTTGAAATAGGAGCTCCATTAACAGGAGCAACTACAGACAGCAAAATTACAAAAGAAAGGATAGCTTGTTTAGTGGAACATCACAGCCATTAAAAAGGAGAGAAAAACATTGCCACCTGTGGAATGAACAGTTTAGAAGAAATCGGTAGATATAATAAGCCATGAAGTCAACTTACTCCTTCACTGTTGCCTCAACAGAAATGCTTAAGCCACTGCCAGGCAGTTAGTTTTAAACTTTGGATGGAGCAGGAATCAAAGGAGGAATGCAGCTGCACTGCTGCACCCCTCCTTGAATCTGCTGCTAAAGGAAGCCAACCTGCTGGGTCACAGGGAGTCCTATGGCTTCCTACAGTCTGTCATTTTAAAGTGACATGCTCTGCAGGCGCTGTGGGGCAAGGCAGGAAAAGGGTGTAGGAATTGCTAAGTTCCCAGCAAAGGGAGCCCCTCACCTTCCCCTCCCCCAACCCCAGCCCCAGAACCTTGTGGAATATCTTTGTAGCTAGTTTGTTATTTTGTGGCACCATAAATCAGCTGTATCACTGTTACTATTTTTAGTGTGATTGTGTTAAAACATCTTAAGTGTAACGTGTCCAAAAGGTAACAGATACAGTCTTTAACTCAAAAACCATGCCCAGAAGAAAATAACAGCTGATCTTACATAATATCTCAGTAGTTGAAGCACTCACCTAGGAAGTGGGAAATCTGTGTGTCACAGAGCACCTCGATGCTCTGCTCCTATAAAGAGGAGAGGGTGTGTCACAGAGCATGCAGATGCCAGCTCCTTAGAGTGGAAACAGCTAGGGAGAGAGCCCTAGCAGTGAGTGGGGAGCTCAGCTGCTGGTTACCAGGGCAGCCAGAAAAGTAATGAAGAAGCACAGGTGCAGGTTGCTAGGGCAACTACTGGGAGTCAGCTGACCAGAAGGGGCAGGGCTGGCTCCCATTTAAACCCAGGCTGAGGTGAGACAGGCAGTTCCCTGCCAGTAGTCATGGGGTAGGACCTCTGCCTGAATGACTAAACAATGCAACTGAGGTGAGAGATAGGGAAACCCAGGAGGGGCTCAAATGTTGTTATAGCCAGATGGCTTAGGTTTATGTTATAGCCAAGGGGCTTGAGTCTTATGTTTATTGTTTACAACTGGTGGTTTGGGTGAGGCTAGTAGGGGTTGGAGGAGGCCTCATAGGGGACCTATGGTGGCATGGGAACCCCATCCCCAGAGAGGGAGGCAGTGATAAAGGTGCCAGAGTAGGCACAGTATTTTGGGGTGTGCAGACCCCAGCCCTAGAGTGAAGGGGCCAGGCACAGCTATGGCCACCTGAGCAAGAGGCCCCGGCCCAAAGGGGGGCAGTGTGAGAAGTCTCAGTGTGAGGGGGCTGCACAAGAAGACCCAGATGGGGGCAGTGATTGACAAGTGCCAGAGGGTGCAGTGAGAGACAAGACTGCAGAAAAGCCAGAACACCAGGGAGCACAGAGAGGAATAAGGCTGTGGAAAAGCCAGAGCACAAGAGGGAGCAGAGAGAGCGACAAGGGCTGCGGAGAGCCCAAGTGCCAGAGGGTGCAGAGAGAGCCCAGGGCTGTGGCTAAGACTGAACAACATCCGGTACATCAGCAAGGCTTGGGGCGTGGTATGGGGTGGTTGGGGCCACACATAGCCCATAAGGCTCGGGTGCCTGGAGCCCCTTCATAGAAGCAAAATGCAGGGATAGCAGAAGCACCATGACCAAAAAGACAAGAGGCAGCC
The DNA here is from genome assembly GCF_001723895.1 of Crocodylus porosus. Taxonomy (NCBI): domain Eukaryota; kingdom Metazoa; phylum Chordata; order Crocodylia; family Crocodylidae; genus Crocodylus; species Crocodylus porosus. Next base: position 76,389,444 of record NW_017728943.1, on the reverse strand, counting down.
TCCCTTTAGTATATTTAAGATCAAAATGTGGCGGGCGAGAACGAGGGTGCTTTGGAGCAAACTTGGCATGGTAGGGGGGCTAGGGGAGATCATGAACACCCCTAGACCCCACGCCGTGACACTATGTTACTTGCCTTGCTCAGCCTGAAGGAATTCAGAGTCAAATTACCCACTGCCTAAGAGAATGACCTAACTATCAAACTACAGAATAACCTGAGTGGTGGAGTCTTTACCCTTCTTACTGATGTGTAGAAAGCACCACTTACCGTAGGGTACCAGAAGGAAAGAGCCTGCCTCTGGGCCTTTTAGTTGGAACGCTCAACTGGGATAGGGGGAAGAGCTGGTCCCTGTCACCAGGATTATTTATTGTATATACATTTATTTATTATTAACAATGACTGACTATGGGGACGGCAAACTAAGACTCCCCCATTCAAGGGGAGTAGCCTCAAACTACAGAGTTAGACTCCTTCCTTCTTGTTTTCTGTCTTGCCCCATGATTCTTATTCTTTGCTGCCTGGTAGCTCAACTTCAGCATGGGTGGAGAAGGCTGGGTATCTCCTGGAAACTTACCTCTAGCCTGGAGGTTACAGTACTCTTCTACAAGGTGGGATATGTGGGTTTGAATCCCTTCAGTCTGTGGAGGACTTGCAGGAACAGATTTGAGGGGGGGGTTGCACTGGTCCAGTTGAATCCCCTTCCCCCTTTGATTCCTGCTGCACCCGAATTTTAGAACCAACTGCCTAGAAAGGGCAGAAGCATTTCTAGTTGGGAAGGGATGAGGGAGTCAGTTGACTACGTAGTTCGTTGTCACCTCCCTGATTCCTGCTAATTTCTCTTCATTCCACAGGTGTTAATGATCATCTGTTCTTTCTAATGGTCTTAACTTCGATGATCTTAATGTTGTTCAAATGTGAGGTCTTAACATTGTTCAAACTATCCTTTCTTAGGTAAAAATTTTCCTTTCTGAAAGTCATTCCTGGTTAATGCCCCTCTTCTATTTAACAGCCTTCCAGACTGTTTTTAGCTCTAAAAAAAATTCAGGTGTGACAGTCATTTTTACACCTGAGTTAATACTAACAGTGAAGTGTTGGAGGCACTGTCAAGACACTTAAGAAGACTCAATTTTATTTAATTAACTTGAATAAGAAACCTACTTTTAACAATAATGACTACAGGACTAATGACGCTTATCTTTAGTCTATTTTGACTATTGTTGCCTAGTGTGTTGTGTTTCTTTAAACATTATATGTAGTCTAGCAAATTAGTGCCCATCCAAACACTTCTATTTGTTTTGCTTTGATCTTAATCTAAATACTATAATGCTAGCCCCCTAGCATATTGTTAAAACATCAAGTTTCTCTTTAATTAGAGAAAAAATGTGTGCTGTGTTATATGTGATGATGTGCCACACCATCTGCATCCCCCTTTTCAAAATCGTAAACCTTTCCATGACATATAACCCATGTTTCCCGCTTCCTGGGTGACTGCTGTAACTAGGCTATTATGGCTATTATGGAAAATAATAGCACCATCACTTGGCTAGATACCAGACTCCTCTTCTGGGGAGAGGTATCTGACTCCCAAATGGGAAAAGACATTTCATGTGCATCTCTGAGTTAGATGCCTGGTCATGAGAGAGGCATGGGATTCCAGCCCCCCTACTGTACTCAATGTCAGCCAGCACCAGGTGGGTCTGGGCTTAACACATGAGATCCTATGGACCACCCTGGTATCTAATTGTCCCTATTGACTCTATAGGGAGCCTAGATATGTAAACCCATTTCTTTAAATCATCCTCCTGGGGCCAGGTACCTGCTTTTGCAAAATGATGAAACCTACATTGGAACTAAGAGACTCTGTGTTAGGTATATAAATCCTTATTTAGGCATCTATATTAAAGTAGCTCGATTTTTTCCAGAAGCACTAAAATTCCCATTGAATTCTGATTGAAACTGACTGCAGTTCAGGACTTCTGCAAATCAGGCCACTTGTGTTTAAGTGTCTAAGTATAATGGTTTCAGGACTAGGGATAAATCCCATAAACCAATGTTACCTAAATGTCTTTAAGTATCCTATCATTAATATATAATTCTAAACATCCTAGACTAAAAATGATAACCAGTCCATTGGCCATTATTCTCATTCTATGACTGTTTTCAGCCAACATGGATTAAGCTATTTCCCTTTATGCAGAAGTAATAGTCCCCTTGACCAACTTAAATATAGAGGGAACTCTGGACAACAGCAACCACAAAACCATCATGTACACTGTCCAATGTAACACAGACAAATCAGATAGCAGGATTAAAGTCTTGGACTTCAAAAATGCAAATTTCAACAAGCTTTGGTCACTAGTTGGGCAAGTGCTGTGGAACCAGGGACCAAAGGTACAAGGTGTGCACAAAGAGTGGTTGTTCCTTAAGCACATGAACCTTGAAGCACAAAGGAAGTCCATTCCCATGCAGAGAAAAGGTAACAGAAGAGCTGAGAAGCCCTCTTGGCTCAATAGGGAAATCATAGTCATCTTAAGAAAGAAGAAAGAGGCTTATAAACAATGGAAGCTTAGGGCAAGCCCCAAGGAGGACTATTCCACAATGGCCCACACTTGCAGGGAACAGATAAAACAGGCTAAAGCAGTGACCAAACTTAGATTAGCAATGGGAATCAAGGACAACAAGAAATCCTTCTTTAGGTACATAGAGAACAGGAAGAAAACAAATGGGAGTGTGAAGCCATTGCTCAACAACTCAGGGGAGCTGCTTACCAGCAGCCAGGAGAAAGCTGAACTCCTGATTGACTACTTCACCTCGGTCTTTCACTGGACCAAGGGAAAAACCATGCCAGGTAGAGCAGAGGATGAGCATGGTAGGAATAATCGCCTTCCTACGATTGCCATAGAATTGGTGTATGACCAATTGACAAAATTAGATGTATACAAATCAGCAGGACCAGATGATCTTCCTCCAGGAGTGCTGAAGGAGCTGGCTGAAGTCATTGTGGAACACCTGGCAAAACTCTTCCACAACTCATGGCACTTTGGAGAAGTCCCTGAGGACTGGAAGAGAGCCAGTGTTGTGCCCATCCATAAGAAAAGCAGGAGGGAAGACCTGAGTAACTATAGGTCAGTCAGCCTAACTTCCATCCTAGGGAAAATCCTAGAAAAGTTCATCAAGGAGTCCATTTGCAATAAGCTTGCAGAAGGTAAGATTCTGAATGACAGCCAGCATGGCTTTGTCACAGGCAGGTCTTGTCTTACCAACCTCATCTCCTTCTGTGGCCAGGTAACTCACCATTTGGACACAAGAGAGCAGGTTGACATTGTGGGATACTAGATCACAAAGGCCTTTTGGAAGTCTAGGTATACAATGTCCTCATGAGAAAATTGGAGGATTGTGGGCTTAACTCTGAGACAGTCAGGTGTGTGAGAAACTGGCTCCAGGATAGGACCCAGAGAGTCATAGTGAATCAATCTGTGTCATCCTGACGTGAAGTAGGCAGCAGTGCCCCACAGGGATCAGTGCTCAGTCCAATACTTTTCAACATCTTTAGTAATGATTTGGATGTGGAGGTGAAGAGTTCAATGGCCAAGTTTATGGATGTTGCCAAGTTATGGGAAAGCATGATCACACTTGAAGATAAGCTACAGTTACAGGCAGACCTAGACAGGCTGGTAAGTTGGGCGAATCAGAACCTGATGAGGTTCAATGTTGAGAAATGTAAAGTACTCCACCTTGGGACGATCAACCCCCAACACACCTACAGGCTTGGTGGTACCAAACTGACTAGCACCACAAATGAAAGGGACCTGGGAGTAATAATAGACTACAGTATGAATATGAGCCAGCAGTGGGATGCTGTAGCCAGTAGGGCAAGTAATACTCTGTCCTGCATCAATCAATGCATCTCCAGCAAACCAAGGAGATGATTCTTCCACTCTACTCAGCACTGGTGAGACCCTAACTGGAGTACTGCATCCAGTTCTGGGCACCACACTTCCACAAGGATGTGGACAAGCTTGAGAGAGTCTGAAGAAGAACCACCCGTATGATCAGTCTTAAAAGGCAAGCCATACGAGGAAAGGCTGGGGGATCTGGGACTCTTCAGCCTGAGGAAAAGAAGGCTGAGAGGAGACCTGGTAGCAGCTGACCACTACACTAGGGGAGTACATCAAGGGCTCAGTGAGCAACTGTTCACCAGGGCACCTGAAGAGAAAACCAGGAGTAATGGCCACAGGCTGCTGGAAGACTGATTCAGGCTCAACATTAGGAAAAACTTTTTCACAGTCAGGGTGTCCAGACTGTAGAATAAGCTGCCTCCAGAGGTGTTGCAATCACCTATCCTGGAAATCTTTAAGAGGAAATTAGACAGTCACCTGATCCCCAGTTATCTTTCCTGCTTGGTGCAGGGGGCTGGACCTGATGATCTTCCAAGGTCCCTTCTGGCCTTACAATCTATAAATCTATGAAGTCAATAAAGTTCAAAAGGTTCACCTGAGTCTACCAGCCCATTGGGCTAGCATGCTTAAAGCACATGAATTTATGTAGCTAATGATACAATGTAGCTGTCCTCATATCTGACAGTTTTTGACTCCCCAGATGTACAGCTATTCATTACAGTTGTACAGTTGGAAGCAGCCTTTTCCAGAAGCCTGAAGCAAGTCTTCAGAGAAACAGCCCTAGAACTGCAACAAGACACAGCATGGCTTGATCCAGGGTAAATTTCTTTAGAGTCCAATGAAAATGTATCAGCCCAGGTCTTTAGTCTCCCAGCTGCATGTCAATTCAGTTAACTCCTGTCAACATCCAACCACATAGTAAATGACTATTTGCAATAAGGAGAAAGTATTACTCTAACCCCTGAAGGTAAAATAATGAAAAATGTTACTCTATGATCGATTGTTAATGTGATGCAAATATGGCTAGATGTGAGAAAGCAACTAGCACTTCTGGGGATGTTTCAGAACTTCGCGCTGTGCAGACTATCCCAGCTCTTATGCTAACAATACAAAATGTATCAGAACAATGGGCACCAAATAAAAGGAAAGTGCATTTGATAAAACGGAGCAAAACTACTTCATACAATTACAAAAGCAACATAAGTTAGAATAGTAGTATGGGTAATTTCACTCTTTACAAAATCATAGAAATTGCAGATAGATAAAGCTAGTTTTCTTCTGTAAGGAAATTATAAGATAGTCAAATCTCTGGCAAAAGAGGAAAATTGGTTATAACTTGTGTACTTCTTTCTTCAGGACTGCAGGGTGACATTGATTATGTAAAGTCCACTTGAGGAAAATAAATAAGAAATCAGATTGTATTCAAAGGATGGACTGGTAGTCATTATGAACAAAACAAGTTGTATTTCCACCCTCCTATAGAAAGAATGGTATACAAAATAGACATAACATTCAAAGCAAAATGATGAAGGGGATTACAATTATATGAAATCATCTTCATGTCTTCAGGGTTTGTCCCAAGGTTGAAAGGCCTGACATTAGAAAATTGATGTATGGGTTACAAATCCAAAATTATTATTATTATGGTGCTAGGAAAATGTTCTGCTTTGCTGAAATTAAACAAAGATTAGTATTGCAAGTGCAGCCAATAAATCTATCTTGTCATTATAGTTGCAAAAAATAAATGTCATGTACAGAATAAAATAACTAAGAGAAATGGAGTTATCTACTTCTTATATGAGGTTAACAGCTGTATCATTTGACAAGAGATGAGCAAAATGGGGGGGAAATCATTTAAATAATCATTGATATAACTTCTATGAACACAACATTAGCAAGATTTTCCAAAGGTTTTTGTATTGACCTAACTGCTTCCACTGAAGTCAAGAGGTGTTACCATTGTTGTTAAAGGGAGGCAGACATTCAACAGTTTGGAAAAAAAATCTTAGGGTCTTGTTGCAAGGGACATTTAGCATGTGTTTTATTTAAATCATAGTTAGCATGACAGTGCCATATTAAAAGTTAGAAAATGCTCTGTCTGAGCAATTGCACAGTAAGGCTTCTTATGAATTCAGCCCACTCTGGACAGGACTGGAGCCAGCTGTACCTTCTCCCACCCTCCCAGACACTGACCCTGTGTTCAGGTGCCATAGCTTGCACATACACCTGTAAAGATGTGTAACCCTCATCCCTGAACCCTGTGTCCTCCCTACCACATTCCCAGTGCTGCCTAAACCAGGAACATCTGCCCCTAGCACACTAGGATGAGTTGGGTCTCTGCCACTAGCAGTGGGAGGCATGAGGAGTAGAACCCAGGATGGCCCAGGTGCCACTCCTGCTCTTGCACCTACACCTGCCACTGGATCTACAGAGTCAGCTGATCTGGCTGATCTGCTAGCAGTCTTGAACAAGCTCTGATGTAGTGCTGAGACTGGAACTGACAACCAGCTAACTGTCGGTCCCAGATACCACGCCTCACCAGAATCTTGATCTCATATTACCTCCATGGAACAATTCAACAAGAGCTGAATATGTGTTACATAATTCAATCTGGAGATACTCCTCCCAACTAAAGTTGTATCTTTACTAGCATACAATTGAACTTAGATGATGCTTTACTGCATGAACACATAGGGCATGTCTACATGTGCATTAAGGTGCTTTTTTCTAATGTGCATTAAATTCAGTACCTCCAAGGTGAGGCACCAAAAAATGTGCATTAGGCTGCCTTAATGCACAGTAATGGTTGTGCATGATTTTTAAATGGTTCTTAATGTACAGTGGCCTATTTTACTGTGCATTAGCATAATCACACAGTTTTTTATGTGATGCTTTAATGTGCAGTGAAATAGGCAGCTGTGCATTAAAGTGCACCTGTAGATGCACCAACAGATGCTTATGTTGTAAGTGCAGTTAACATGCCCTAGGTGTAACATGAGACATGGCCATTAGTTTGTGTATCCTTACTACTAGTCAAAACTTAGACTATCTCAACTCTACCCTACTCTTACCATTTGTATTTGTCATCCTATCTCAGCAGGGGTGTTGATGATGAATATATCTGAAGATCACGTGATAGAGTTAATCCTCAGCCTATCTATAAATTTAATCAATCACTGTAAGCGACTCAGACTCAGAAAGAAAAATGGATATCAGGAATGCAAATGTGAGATAATAACCTGAGTGTCAATGGAAACACCGAATCTAGTGGGACTACTCTTGATGCACACTAGCCTAACATCAGAATCAGCCCCAGAGTTTGTTAAAATTTAGGACTAATGCCTGATCCTAATTCTTTCTGATTTGGGGGCAGCCCACACCCAGACTGTAACTTTGAGAACTCTTCAGGTCATCTATCCAAATAGTCTGGAGGAATGTTCAGATCCAGATTTCACTGCTCTGTTTGATGTATGCTTAATGATCTGTACATGTCTAATAGGGACAATCTTTAGTGAGATTTATTATTAAGATTATTGACACAGCATTCTTTCCCAGCCCAGTTGCTGACCCATATTGTAACAGTAGAAGTAGGCAAGGGTACTGCAGTTTCACAGTTATTGGAGTTAAGCAATGATAAGGCACTAGACTGGATGAAAAGGCGGCTGCAAGGGGGTTAAATATGGCAACATAGGATTGGTGGCACTGTAATGTATTCAAGTCACAGAATTGCAAAAAATGAATGAGTAAGTCTCAGGAAATGTATCACAGTCTTCCTCAGTTTGTGGGACTGTATCTTTGTGAACACAATGGCACAAAGAAAGCCCTCCCTAGAGAGTATGTGTGGGACTGTTATATTTTGACTGCACAGAAAGAATATGACTGAAGATCTCTCTTCCCCTCTCTCTTTCTTTCCTTCTTTCTCTCGTTGGCTTTTTGACAGACTTTCCAAAATTTCCATGTTAAAAGCTACATCTCTTTTTTTCCATGTTAAAAGCAACATACTTTATTGTTTTTCTCCAGGGGTGGGCAATTATTTGAGCTGGAGGGCCACTTAATTAGTTTTGGTGAGCTGTGAAGCATACATAAAAACTTTCAGAAGATATCATTTTAAATTATAGATAAAAACAGTGCATATACTAAAAATCAAATGTCTAATCCAATGTATTTTAATTTTATTTCAAAAATATTTTTGTCCTGATTTGTTTTTTGAGTAGTGTATATAGAGGCAATTGCATAATAGCTCAAAAGAAAGTCTTGCTTTTGCATATTGTGTGGGGGGGTGTTTTGGGGGATGTGCAGTGGGCATGTGGCTGGTGGGTATGTGGGGATGTGTGTGGAGGGATGCAGGGTGTAGAGGAGGGAGGGTAGATGTCGGGGGGAGTGTGCACATGTGTCAGGGGCTGCCCATGCACTAGGTTCCAGAAGCCAGTTGGGGGTGAAGCAAGTCGGGGGGGGCAGGGGGCACTTGCAACAGAGCTCACCCAGGCACTGAAGTGCAGGTACAGTCTAAAACCCCTCCCCCCTCATCTGGCCTGCAGCTGTCCTTGTGGCACTCCGCATGAGCTCAAGCCCCACCCAGGACAGCCTATGCTATGCCCCCACCTGCAGTCAACCCACACCCACCAATGGCACTGCCCTTGTCCCAGCACTGGCCCCAGCCCTGGGCAGCATGCAAGTGCCACTGCTGCAGCAACCCAGGTATGGCTCAGCTCCCCCCACCTGCAATAACTCCAACTCCTGCCTCTACTGCACTGCTCCAAGCAGCAGATAGCACGGGCAAGTGATAACAGTCATGAGGATGCATCCCAGGCACCACAGACCCAGCCAGGCAGGGGGAAAGCTGCAGCTGACCAGTTCTTGCCCCAGTGCATAGGGCTCCAGCTCCAGCTCCTGGCCATCTTCCACCTATTCAGCCACCCAGGATGATGAGCAGCCACCCGTGGGTGGCCAAGTAAGTAGAATTCAGCTGGGAGCTGGACCTGGAGCCCCACACACTAGGACAGGAGCCACCTGGCTGCAGCATCTTCTCAGCCCGGCTAGGCCTGTGGTGCCTGGGATATGGCCCGTGCTGCTTCCCTGCACTGTGTGTTGCCCAGAGCAGGCCAGTAGGAGCAGGAGGAGAAAGAGGAGTTCCTGGAGGGAGGGGAAGCTCAGCAGTACCCAGGCAGCCTTCAGGACGCTATGCACATTGTCCAGGGCGAGAGCCAGAGCCATGCTGTCAGTGGGTACAGGGTAGGTGTGGGCAGAAGTGTGGCATGGGCTGCCCCAGCCAGGAGCAGGTGAGGCTAGGACCCACGCAGAAAGTTGTGGGGGCAGCCACAGACCAGATACAATTAATTAGCCAGACAGATCTGCCCTGCAGACCATATTTTGCCTACCACTGGTTTACTCTGACACTGCATCCGTTGCCTCAGGTATGAGCATCTAGATAAGTGGTACTCCACAGCTGAGTGTGGCATCAGCTGTGATGGCTGAGTGGTGATGGTGTTGGATTTGAAATCTGATGGGGGGGAGTCTCCCCTCAAAGGTTTGAATCCTGCTCACAGCAGCCATTTAATTCTCTTCACCTGAAGATACTGAAGGAATTGGCAGGGGTAATAGCAGAACCCCTGGCATGACTCTATGAGTGCTTGTGGGGTACTAGCTAGGTACCAGAGGATTGGAAAAGAGCCAGTGTGGTCCCCATTTACAAGAAGGGGAGAAAGAAGGACCCCAGCAATTATAGGCCAGTCAGTCTTACCTTGGTCTTTGGGAAGACCTTGAAGGAAATTATTGAAGGGCCCAGCAGGGGAAGTAATGCTCAGGGGCAACCAACATGGGTATACTGAAGGCAGGTCCTGCTTGACTAGCCTGGTTGCTTTTTATGATCAGGTCACAAAGTGCCTGGATGAGGGTGTAGAGGTGGATGTCATCGTCCTTTAAGAAGGCCTTTGATACAGTTTCTCACTGCATTCTCTTAAAAAAAACTTGGTAACTGCGGCATTGATGCCCACACAGTCAGACGGGTGGCAAACTGGCTAGGTAGTTGCACCCAGAGAGTGGTGGTGGACGGTTCGTTTTCAACCTGGAGAGATGTGGGCAGTGGAGTCCCCCAGAGCTGGGTCCTGGGGCCTGTACTGTTCAACATCTTTATCAGCGATCTGGATGTGGGTGTGGAATGCACACTGTCCAAATTCACTGACGACATCAAGTTCTGGGGCAGGGTGGGCGCGCTGGAGGGGAGGGACAGAATCAAGACAAGTTACAGAGGTGGGAGGATGAGAATAGGATGGAATTCAGTGTGGACAAGTGCAAGGTGCTGCATCGAGGGAGAAGGAACCAACAACACACCTATAGGCTGGGAACACCCTTCTTGTCAACACAGTGGCAGAAAGGGATTTTTGAGTCATTAATGACTCCATGAACATGAGCCGCCAATGTAAGGAAGCGGTCAGTAAGGCTAACTGCACCTTGTTGTGCATCCACAGATGCATCACAAGCAGGTCCAGGGAGGTGATCCTTCCCCTCTATGTGGCATTGGTGAGGCCGCAGTTAAACTACTGCATCCATTTCTGGGCACCGCACTTCAAGAGGGATGTGGGGTCTAGAGGAGGGCCACTCACATGGTAAAAGGGCAGCGGGGCAGGCCCTACAAAGAAAGGCTAAAGGGCCTGAACCTATTCAGCCTCCAGAAGAGAAGGCCAAGAAGGGATCTGGTAGCCATTTACAAACTCAACAGGGAGGACTGGTGGGAATTGGGAGAGGCTGTTCCTGGGCACCACCCAGGTTTACTAAGAATAACAGCCACAAATTGTTAGAGAGAAGGTTCAGGCTGGACATCAGGAGACATTACTTTATGGTTAGGGCTGCCAGGCTCTGGAATGGGCTCCCAAGTGAGGTGGTGCTCTCTCCTACCTTGGGGGTCTTCAAGAGGAGGCTGGACAGATATTTGGCTGGGGTGATATGACCATGGCACCCATTCCTGCCCAGGGCAGGGGGTCAGACCTGATGATCTGTTTAGTTCCCTTCTGACCCTAAGCATGATGAAACTATGAGGTAGCAACATTAATTGCAGTGCTCCTGCAGACATTTCTGGACCCCTGCAGAGCTCCGGGAGCCAGATGATGCAGTCCTATGTACTGGATTGCTCCAGCATGCAGTGGAGGCTGGTGTACAGAGTCATTTCATGGCTGGATCTGGCATGTGACCAGACCCAGTATGTGGGGTTGGATTGGTGCATGACTGGATCCAGCATGTAGACTTGGGCTGTGCATGGGTCCAGGCCAGTGCATCAGATTGCACCCATGGACTGAGCCTGCACTGCATCAGGCCTACAAACCAACCCTGCACACAGGATCTAGCCCTCAGAACAGCCCTTCACCATACATCTAGCCCACAAGGCTAAAAGGTTAAGTACCACTGATCTAGATGTGTATAAAAAGCCACTTCAAGTGAGTTCATGAGCCTTCTGGGATCTTTTCACAAGAACACATCTATAGTCCAGCTGGTAAAGGATTACAAATTGACTCTCCTCTTCCCCTTCCCTTTCTCCCTTCTTTTCCCCTTTCCCCCCAAAATCACAAAGACGAATTGTGGAAACAGGTGTTGTGCTCTTATCAATGAAATATCCTACACCCTGTTTCATGTCTATTTGCTGCTATGTCCCTCTCCCAGTTGCAGTAAGGCATAATCGGTACACATAATGAGTCTCTTGAGTTCTTGTCCAAGATGGAACTGAATTGTTATGTTATGTACCTGTATACCTGCCGATGTTAACCCATCCATGCCATTGCTAGAGCACCAAGTGTTCTGTGACACTTCATTTTTAAGAAAGCCCAAACAAGTGCTTTGATTCTTCAACCAGTAACAATGGTGACAGGCCTCAGGACAAGCATCCATGGGAAACAATGCAGAGGAATCATGATCCTGATCTCCCCCAACACCCACAATAAAGTGCAATGGGATTATTGGCTACAAAGGATCAACTCACATGATCATAATAAATTCTAATTTATTGTACAGGATGTGAAGTTACCAATAAAATCATAAATTCAAACTGATTTATGATGGTGTGACAGGAGCATCGCTACCGGAGCCTTTCTAGGGGTGACTCCACCCTCCTGTTATGGGCCAACTGCCTGCTTACTCACCTGCCATGCCTTGATCTTAATTGATTGATGTAATTAGCAGGAGGCTGCACACTTTATGCACCCCGGTGCCAGAGGGCGCTACCTGCGGCTCCTTTTCCTCCCCTACACCGCAGCTCAAGCCTCGCAGATGGTACTGACGTGGTTTTGACCTGGGCCCTGTTGTGACTTGGCCCTCTCCTTTGCCTCCTTGAGACGTCTCACTGCCCCACCCTTGCTCCAGGGCTGGGGTCAATGCACCCCAAACGCTGTGCCCTCTCTGGCACCAGGGTCCCCACGCTACCGTGGAGCCCCTGTGAGGCCTCCTCCAACCCCTAATAGCCTCACCCAGTCCTCTGGTCAAAACAGTAAACACAAAGCCCCTGGGCTATAACATAAAAAGCTAGACCGCCCGGCCAAACAACATTCAATCCCTACCAGAAAAACACTCCAACCCCAGCAGCAACCAGGGGATGCTCACACAGTCAGAGTTCTCCCCTTCATCTGTACTAGCCAAGCTCCTCCTCCCTCAGTCACCAGAGGGGAACTGGCCTCCTGCCTGGGCTTATATGGGCCAGGCCCTGCCCCTTCCTGTCAGCTGGCCCCCCAGCGGTTGTCCCAGCAACCAGCACCTGTTACTCTGGCTGCCCTGGTAACTGGCAACTGGGCCTCCCTCTTTTTGCCACTAGGGGTCTCTCCTCAGCTGTTTTTTCTGTTCTCAGGCACAGGGCAGCTAAGTGCTCTGCAACAAATGGGTACTGGTCACCCTAGTGCACACACATTCAAACTCATGTCATTCAAACCCATGTAGAATAGTGTATAGTAGCTGCTGTAGTGATTGTGGGAGCACTGCTATATCTACCTATCCGAGGCCCTGCAGATCTGTTGTTGATGGTCAGCTTCCTCCAGCGTGGTGTCATTGCCAGAAGCGGGTCACCCGCTTGTCCTTCTGTCTCAGTCAGTTGGGTGCTGGATGAGAGGGAGCCACTGAGGGTCATGCTTCATTGCCTTTTATCCCTTTTTGGCAGACTTGTGCCACAGCATCATCTTGGCTCCCCAATCTGGAGGTCACTGTCCCATGTGGGTCTCAAATAGTGAATGACAGCTGTAGTCACAGTCACTTGGGGTTTTGCCCCATGGTACAGTTTCAGAAGTTCACCCTTAACTTGATTGACCCAATGGCTGTGTCATGCAGGCTCCAGCACTCAGATCTTTGGCTTGCTTAGCTTAAAATGGCTTGTAGAATAGAGTTTTGTAATGGTAAGTTTCTCTGGCTAGACTATTGTCAAAAATAGCCAGAGGCTTTTGCTTTGTCCTACTGACTCATACATACTCGCATTCACTCAAGGACTTAGCAAAGGGAAAAAAAGGAAGGAAAAAGTAATGAAAAGTAGGGGGCTGTGGTGGGAAACAGTCAGGCTGTTTGGGGGAAAGAAACACAAAGCAAGAAAAGGGGAAAGGCTCACAAAACAGGGGGAGGCTCTAAGAGCTCTGAGTCAATACATCTGGTGGCCACCATCTTGGAGGAAGGGAGGACCTTTTCACAGGAACACAACTTTAGTCCTACTGGTAAAGGATTACAAAGTGACTCTCCTCTTTACCTTCTCTTTCCCGCTTCTTTTCCCCTTTCCCCACAAAAGTCCTTTAGTCTGCTTCAGGAAGGTCAGAAGACCCCCATAGTTGGGGCTGACCCAGGAGCATGCCTCCAGCACAGGCTGAACATCCCCAACATAAGAGCAGCAGGGCTGTACCTCAGGCAAGAACTCACCTGAGAGCATGGTGTCCACAGCTTCAATGTCCAGGCACAGCAGCCTCTTCTCATCATCCAGGTCAAGGACCAGCTCCAGATAAGCAAACCTTGGCTTCTTGGGGGAAGAGATATCACCCTGCTCCCAAGGTCATTTGCAACAAAGGGCAGCTGGGAGGAGGCCTGAGCTCCTTTGTCTGACAGGGTCCTAACATCATAGACACTGGCCGCCCTGGCCACCTTGGCCACCTCATCTGGGGAAGGCAAGGGCCAGGTGGAAAACTCAGCCCCCTCTGGGGCACCTGCACTGAGGGGGGGGAGGGGTGGCACTGTGGATATAATAGGTCGGGGAGTGGGCTGACAAGGTACTAGTGTTCAGCTACCACCAAGCGGTGCTCACAATGCTGCCCAAGAAGGGAGACCTTGGCTGCATCAAGAAATGATGGCCAGTCTCCCTGCAGTGCATGGACTACAAGATTCTGTCCTAGGTGTTGGTGACCTACCTCTGCACTATCATGGCCTCCATGACTGGGCCCGAGCAGATCTACTCCATACCAGGCAGGACCATTCAAGACAACTTGTTCCTACTGTGTGACCTGCTCACAGCCAGTGAATGCTTTGGCCTAGACATCGGCCTCATCTCTCTGGACCAAAATAAGGTCTTCAATCGGGTTGGCCCAGCCTACCTCTTTCAGAGCCTTGAGGCCTTTGGCTTTGGGCCCTTCTTCACCAGAGCCCTCCAAGTCTTGTACCAGGACACCTCCAGCATTCTCAAGGTGAACAGAGTGCTCTGTGCCCCTTTCCCCATTCCCCATGCATAGGTGCATCTTCCAGGGCTGCCCCCTGTCAGGAATGCTTTATACCCTGGCCATCAAGCCACTACTGAACATGCTGCAGTGCTGCCTGAAACATATGGCTCTACCATCGGCTGCAGGCCCATCCATCACCCCCCTGCTCTGGCTCTTAGCATACATGGATGATGTGACCATTTTCCTTAACACCCAGGAAGATGTGTGGGTCCTGGCAGCTTGTCAGAGAGCCTATGAGCACATCTCCTTGGCTCACATCAACTGGGCTAAAAGCAACATCCTGCTGCTTGGCATGTGGATCAGCACAACACCCCCAGCTCTGCCACAGGGCCTCATCTGGTGTCATGAGGGCCTCAAGGTCCTAGGCGTGTTCCCGGGGCCACCGACTTTCATGGCACACACCTGGGATAGCCTTGAGGAGGGGGTGGAGGCCTGCCTGCAATGGTGATGCTGGTGCCTACCCAGCACCTCCTACCGTCCATGCCAATAACCTGGTGGCAGCGACCCTGTAGCACCGGTACACCATGCTTGACCCACTGCTGGATTTGCTTGAGAGACTTCAATGCATCCTGGTGGACTTCTTGTGGGATGGACAGCACTGGCTTCCACAGGCCATCCTTTACCTACCTGTCACTGAGGGGAGCCAGGGCCTGGTCGACCTGGTGAGCAAGGTGACCGCCTTCTGTCTACAAGCCCTCTAGTGACTCCTCTGTGGTGCAGAGTACCTACCCTGGCAACAACTGGTGTGCCAGTTCCTGCACAGAGTAGGGGCCCTCAGCTCTGACCAGATCTTCCTGCTGGACCTCATGCTCCTGAACTGGGCAGTGATTCTGTCCTTCTACCACAGAGTGGTACAAGTCTGGCAGGCCACTTTCCACATCCAGCCCCAGGCCCAGCACCTGCGATTCCCGGAGCTGCTGAGGGAGCCCCTGGTGCATAACCTGGCCCTGCAGCGCCCCATGCCAAACCTGGCCTCTGCCAGCTTCACAGCTGACTTCATCCACATGTGCATTCTCCATCTAGGTCACCTCCTTGACCCCACTAAGTTGACCTGGCTATCAACTGAAGCCCTGACCACCTGGATGAACAGGCACTCCATCCGCAGCATAGGCCATCTCCTGCATGACATCCAAGCTGCCCTCCCACTGGAAGCAGCAACCACCCTGGACCAGCTTGCCAGGACCAGCTCAGACAATGCCCTGTGGCTCTTCCACCTCCTACTGCAGGCACACCTCTTGCTGGAGTTCAAGCCCACTGTGCTCTGGCAAGCAGTGCCTGCCTTTAAGGCATGCTGGGCCCTTGAAGGATGCCACGCCACATGGAGGATGGCTGTCTTCAGCATGTGCTCTGATGGTATGACTGGCAACTGGGTGGACCCGGTAGTAGTCTACAACCCCGTGCTTGCAGCCCTCACCAGACTGCTTTCTGCCTTTTCTTTTTTGTGATGGTGTTTCAAGGCATTGTCATATGCACTACTGGGTAGAGTAGGGTAGGAATTGTTTTGTTTATGGAAGGCTCTGGCCTGTGCGACCACATGGCTGGGTATCCCAACTGTGTATGTTAAGCACAATGTGTAATACTGCGATAGTGTCTGCACAGTGCAATGTTACAATGCAATGTCACGGTGGTTCTGTTTGTTAGCGACCTGTCTGTTTTTACTTTGTATATTGGACCTGGATCCCAGAGGGTCCAGCTTTTTATACCCTGAACCCCTGAATAAAGTAGCTAAAAAGTCAAAGTCCTTCCTTCCTTCCTTTGACTTTCACATTCTTTGATTTAATAATATTAATTTGGAGAAGATGCCCCATTTTAAAACAAAATTAAAATACTTTGCAAGAAGGCCTTTGGTCAAGGCAATAAGCAAAGGACATAAGATGTATATTAGAGTACCTCTGTGATATGCACATTTATCTGATACTCTCATATCTTTGCACTCAGGACACCAAATACCTATGAGATGGTAACAAATAAATTAAAGCCAGTGGTGAGAAGTTCTATGATGCATTACTGATCCTCTGACCTACCTGGTCCCTGTAAGTTAATGATTTAAGAAATGTCCTGCCTGGAAACATCCACTAAAGTCAGCTTTCATCTAGAGATGCATATGGCCTCTGAATCAATGTTAGAGCCTTCTACAATTATTGATACATTTTTATCCTCACAACATTTCCTCCTCACCCAGTGAAGTAGGCAAGTGTCATTTCACAGATGGAGACCTGAGACACTAGGGCAGAATTATTTCAGCTGGCGGGCCACTTAATGAGTTTTGGTGAGCTGTTGAGGGCTGCACACTAGGGCTGTGTGAGGCTTCAGGTGGTGATTCTATTAGAAGGAGATTTGGCCCAATTCGGTGGCCAAATCTCCAAATCTGAATCAAATTAGGGGACCAATTAAAAGGTCCAAAGTGATTTGAAGCTCTCTAAATCGTCAGAAAAGATTTGGACAGCTTTGACGATTCAGACAGTCCCAGGTGGTTCCAGCGGGGAGCTGCTAAATCCAAGCTGGTAAGTAGGGGTGGCAGAGAGGGGGTTTGGGGGAGGGCACAGACCATGACCTGCCTGGTTCCCCAGCCCCCGCAACTCCCGCCCATTCCCCCAGCCCCCACATGGCTGCCCTCCCTGCCCAAGCTCCGGCCCTTTAAGGAAAGAAAACTGAGAAAAACTCTGGGACTCACCAGCTCCTGCAACAGCCTCAGGGCTTTGGGGGGCTCATGGAAGAGCCCGCCACAGGGCATGGAGCAGCGGCGGGCAGCAGGGATCACCCCCTGCTAGCAGGAACAGTGAGTCAGGGGTTTTCTTGGTTTTTTTCTTAAAGGGCCAGAGGTGGGGTGAGCAGGGTAGCTGGAGGGGGGAACTGGGGGAGCAGGGGGGGGTCTAGGGGCTCATGCAGAGCCCCCCATACAGCATAGGAAAGTGGGGACAGCGGGGATCACCCCCCACCTGACAGCACCCAGTGAGTCAGGGCAGCAGCCAAATCTCCAAATCAGATTCAGCTGAATTGATTCAGGACAGTGATACAAATCACCGAATCAAATCACTGTCCCTTGAATCAGCTGAATCTGAATCCAAAGTGAATACTCCCACCCAAATTCAAGAGCTTGACCAGGAGTTCACCCAGGAACTGGCTGAGGCTGCATGCTGCAGGACCATGGTTGTCATGGGTGACTTCAGTTACCCAGACATCTCGTGGGAGGATCACTCAGCAAAATCCGAGCGGTCGCAAAGCTTCCTATCATGCGTGGATGACCTCTACCTGACTCAAGAAGTCTACGGCCCAATGAGAGGTAAAGCACTGCTCAACCTGATACTGGCTACTGAGGATCACCTAATCGGTGACCTAGTGCTTGATGGGAAGCTGGGTGACAGCAACCATGAGCTGATCACCTTCACCATCTGCCTTAAAGCTGGCAAGTCAGTCAACAACACTGAAGTGCTTGACTTCAGGAAAGCCAACTTTGACAAGCTCAGTAGGCTTGTCAGTGAGGCCTTAAGGAACCACGACCCCAGACGGAGGGGAGTCCAGGAAGAGTGGTTGCTCCTCAAGGGAGCGATCCTCAATGCACAAGCTAAGTCTGTTCCATCTCGAAGGAAAGGCAGCAAGAGGGCACAGCAGCCACCCTGGCTCTCCAGGGATCTAGCAGACCTCCTGAGGCTAAAAAGAAAGGCCTGTAAAGGGTGGGGGATGGGATTCACCTCCAAGGAGGATTATTCTGCACTGGTCTGGTCCTGCAGGAAGCAAACCAGGAAAGCCAAGGCTGCAACTGAACTCCAACTAGCTACAATCATCAAGGACAATAAAAAGTCCTTTTTCAGATATGTGGGGAGCTGGAGGAAAAGCAATGGCAACATTGGACCCCTGCTGAACCAGATAGGACAACTGACAACTGACACCCAGGAAAAAGCCAACTTATTAAATGGGTACTTTGTGTCGGTATTTCATCAGTCTCATGGGATGCCCATGCCCACGACTGGACAGGGAGGTCCAGGTGAGGGAGATCCCCTGCCCTCCATCAATGCTGACCTCATGAAGGAACATCTTGAGAAGCTGGATACCTTCAAGTCAGCCGGCCCTGACAATCTACAGCCCAGCCTCTTTGAGAACTCCTGGTGCTCTGGTGTAGTGCCCGAAGACTGGAAGAAGGCCAATGTGGTGCCTATCTTCAAGAAAGGG